>NW_027468630.1:10136846-10441846 GCF_046254945.1 Alosa pseudoharengus | reverse complement strand
GTGGGGGAGGCAGGGAGGGGCTGTCTGGCCTGGGGGGTGTCTGTGTCTGGGTGGGTGGGGGTGAAGAGAGATATCACACAGCAGCCGACACTCGGAGAGGCAGCCCAATGTCACCACACTGGCCCTGAGGCAGGGAGATAAATTAAAGGAAAAAGCTGGACAGCAGTGTGCAGAGGTGTCCGGAGACAGAGAGCATGTTTTCAGAAGGGGTCAAACAACACCTCAGCATTTACTGTTGCTGGTGTGAAGAATTTCACCACACTGCTGTCAGCAGTATGTAAGAAGTCATCTACAACAATCCACATTCTCACTCTCTCTCCCTCACGCTCACTGTGGGTGGACCACGACTACCTTCTGCTCTGCTTGAACTTTCTCCCTTTTCCACCCTCTCCCGTGACTAAGCCAAACCAGCCTCTTCTGCGCTACATGATACAGCCCTTTATCATCATGCTTTATCTTGATGACTTGAACACGCGAAACAGTTCAACAAGAACAACAGTTTTTTCCTCACATGACCACACCATGAACTTCAGCATATTACGTTAGTTCACCAAGTTTAGTTGACTGTTTTGTTACCATGGTTAGTGCTCCAGGATGTCTTCAGTTACGAATCTTTCGGTAACAGTGAGGTTGACCGTTCTCCATACTCACAACAAAATAGAAGAAAAACAAGTCATGTTTGAAATACTAAGGAGTCAGATAATAGTGACACTATGTTGTTAACTAAACTAAAATGTTTTACTGGCATTTTTTATACAGCACCAGATGGTATCCACTTGCCATCTGCCACATGAATCAGATATGACTAAATTCCACTAAATACAGCAATGATCCTCTAAACTGGGACAGCAAACAGCTTATGTTAAAGGGCATTACATATTTGTTTGTCAAGCTAATTTGTAAACAGACTTACCTTGCAAAACTTAAAGACAGTTTCATTGCTCCATCCATGACTTGTTCCAAGATGGTCAGAGGTCTTCAGAGCAAAGATGGCATCCATACTTTTTGTTTGCCTGTATTATTTGTATTTTTTTCAAGGGGAAGAAATAGCAATAGTTGATAGTAACACATGGGAATGCATTATAATGATAGGTATGATAGGTAGTATGGAAATAGTCTGTGAGAGGCAATATGCTGTCATTTGTTTGAGGTCAGAAGATAACATTGATAAAGGCATTTTTGACCAATATATAAAGTGTTCACAGGGCAACTATATTACACTGAGCTAAATGGTAGGTGAGAGAACATTGTAGGAAAACAAAGAGGTGAACATTAAATATTTACAGAGAATGTACCAGTGAGTTAGCTTGGCCATGTCCACCTAGATCTCCTTTCAGGGAGATAGTCTGGAACCCCATAATTCACTAACATTTCCATCAGACCTCAGAAAGGTCAAGCCAATCAAAATCAAAAGTGGCTGCAGTAAATGGTAGTATCAATGCCTGCAAACATCAAAAAATACAGTCTGAAGAATGTGTACATTTATTTACAGCAAAGGTAGGCCTGGCCTACATACATTGTTTCCTGAATGCCGATGCTGTTTAATGTTAGTTTGTAAAGTTTGTGCGAAGTAGGAAGCAACATTAGGAATCAATGTGATTTCCCAATTATGAGTCCCCAGATTCTTTTCATGAAGTGAATAGCTCTGGTTTTAACCAGGCTTCCGGTGAGTTGCTAGTCTTCATGAGGTTTTGTTAGTCTGGTCATCTGCATTTTTTGAGTGACAATAAGAAGTACATACCGTTTTTGCTTATTGCTTACACACTTTTTGCAGAATTTGGCTCATTATGTCAAAACTTTACACACAGCCAAATAAGACATAACACTTGGAGATAGACAACTTACATCTATACCAAAATGAAACACTGCAATCAAAACTAAACAATCCTCATAAAACGTATAAACAAAACCATACACACGTGCACCTTTTGAATTACTCTTTCAAATCAACAGCAACACACTGATGTGCTTTATATAAAACACTGCCGTCTTTGTGTTTCTATTTCTATTTTCATTTCCTGAGACTCAGTCTTCTGTGAAACTCAAAAGTAGAATTTCTGCAATAATCAGCTGACATTTTTCATTTTTCAACAAAGTTTTCACAAAAATACAACATTCTTACAGAAAAAAAAATAGAATCACAGTTATCAATGCAATACTGTAACTGAATGTACTCTAAACAAATAAAAAATGTAGCAACAAAACAAAAGTAAAAAAAAAAAAAACAATTACTGCTTGTATGTGTATGTGTGTGTGTGTGTGTGTGTGTGTGGCAAGGGTGGGGTGGGGGGAATTATGGATCCTGCCTTCTATTCAGATCTGGCCACAAGTCCTCGTCGACAACCCAGGAAATGTCATCTTGGGCTAGGAAATAGTGAAAATATCACCTTGTTTGCCATATCCACCCTTGAACTGGCCCCACCTCAGTGTCTCTGCATGTCCCTTCCATTGCGTGCAAAAGAGGTGTGCAGGTACAGTATGTGGTTGGTGGTCATATAGTTTTCATTGGCACACTGAAAATAATTCTTCGATAGGTTTTAGAAATGGGGCGTAATGGGGCAAATACAGAACTGTACACGGGTACTCAATTTAAAAGTACACACTTGAACAGGTACACAATAACTACTTACCTGAAGTCTATTTGTAGTGTTAAGCCTCAGACTGATTGGTGTTCAGTTTTTTTTTGTGTTTTCTGTGGGTATTACCAATTACCATTTTGAATGGACGTGTTTTCCCAAAGCCTTCAATGACAAAATGTCTAATGTAAGAAACCGTGAGTAGTGTTTCGCAATTAGTGTGTTGCAGAATTGCAAACAATGTGCCAGTGTGTTTAAGGTATGCTACAAGAAGTTTAGGCATTGAAGGCTTTGGTCTAAGCATTTGTTTTTAGTGTGTAAGCAATTGGCAAAAACTGTAATATGCTATACCAAGATTTCCAGACAATGAAAAACAGATAAATACTTTGTGAGTGTGACGCCCCAGTGGGCGTGGCTTCCTCCCTGCGCTACGTTGTATTGTCTTGTGTCTGTTCGCAGGTGGTCGGTATGCTGACTGATAGTGATTGGCTGATTAAGGAGGATGGTGCACCGGTGCACAGGTCACCTGACCCCTTTTAAGGCCGCTGGTTCCCATTCTGGGGGGGGCAGCAGCACGAGGCGTTTGCCTTTGTTCAATCTGGGTTGTGTGCCTCTTGTAGGACTATATGCTCAGTCGCTGCCTACACCTGCTATCGATTGTCTTTTTGTCTATCTTGTTGGTCGCAAAATAAACTGTTCAGGCTTGCTAGACTACTCCATGCCTCCTCCATGTTATTTCCCCTTCTGGGTGTAACATAAGTGGGGGCTCGTCTAAAAAAAAAAAAAAAAACCTTTTTGGAGCTTTCAGATTTTGGCGTCTTCGGTGAGTTTATCGGAGAGTGCCTGTTGATAAGTGCGTCGCACTTTTGTTTGAAGGGGGACGGAGTGTGTATAATTTGCTGGCAAGCGGTAACTTTGATTTGGTTCGTAATATTTGCAGTCCTTTTTGCTTGATTAAATTGGATGGTTTCTTGAGTAGCCGTTTTTTGTGCTGCTTAATATAACCAAACGCCTTTTTTCTTAAACTTTGTTAAATCTGTGCGTAATTTGATTCACTTCCTCGCCCGATTGGTAGGCAAAGTGTGCATCCTTGGGTGCACAGTTTGTTTTGTTTGTTTGTTATTTTTGGACGGCACGGGGCCTAGTAGCAGTCGTCTCGGGGGCACTTCCGATTCCTGCGGAGTTGTCTGTTAACCAACAACTCTTTCGGGCTTGCGGGCTTTGGACCAGCGGGTCCTAGTGCTTAAAATCCCCGGCCTCACGCTGTTTGAAGACTAGGGTCCACGATTTAGTGGGTTTTGGGGGGTTTAGAAGGGCGATGGAAGTCACTTTCCCTTGAAATTTGTTTGATTTTTGAATTTGATATAGTCGATTGATTTGGTTTGGCCTACGTCATGGCTTCTCAAATTGTTACTGATTTTGTGCAGGCTCTGTCCATGGCTCTTCTTAACACAATGAACAAAGACCACCTGTTAGAGGTTGCGGAGAGTTATGACATCGTGGTAACGCAGATTGAAGGAGTCGACCAAAAGTGCCGTCGTTGCTGGTTTGGTGGAACAGCAGATACCGCCAGCGTCTGCAGTGTCTGTTGAGCCACCACCGTCTAGCTTGACTTTCGAGGAGCAAAAGGCCCCTCCTGCTGAATTGAATGTGGCAAAACATCTGCGTTTAGTCCCGCCGTTTAATGATATTGATGCATTTTTCCAGCTTTTTGAACGAGTCGCCGATGCCCATGCTTGGTCAGACATTGAGAGAACTTTGCTCCTTAAATGTGTTCTGACCGGCTGAGCACAGCGCGCGTATTCCGCCTTGTCCGCTTTTTTGCCAAACCGTCGGTCCTGGCTGTTAATGTGCCTGCGACCCCGGCTTCGGCGACGCCTACTGACCGGCCTGCGTCTACATCTCTGTGTGCAGCAGAAGGTGATGAGACGTTCGAGCTGTTTATTTCCGAGGGCTTTGTGTCACTTCCTGGTAGTGATGACAAAGTCCCCGTGAGAATTTTGCGAGATACCGGAGCAAGCAGCTCTTTTATTCTCGAGTCTGCGCTGCCATTCTACTCAAAAACCTACACGGGTAACTCGTTACTGATTTGTGGCATAGGCCTGAATACGTTATCTGTGCCGTTGCATACAGTGCGCCTGGAGTGCGAGCTTGTGCAGGGCGAAGTGGAGTTGGCTGTTAGGCCTGCTCTACCAGTTAACAACATTTCATTGGTCTTGGGCAATAATCTTGCGGGGAAACAAATTTGGTCTGAATTAGTGCCACCCTTGGTGGTTAGTGAAAAGCCTCTCTCTATAGGAGACTCAGATGAGAGTGTGGAACTTTTTCCCGAAGTATTCCCTGCGAGTGTTGTGACCCACGCTGCCAGACAATCAAAGTCAATTGTTAAGGCTCTTAGCCAATTCATATCCATTTTCGGGTTGCCGAGAATTGTACAGTCTGATCGCGGCAGTAATTTTACTTCTAGTCTGTTTGCTGAAGTGCTTCGAAAATTGGGTATTAAACAAAATCTGGCGACCGCATATCACGATCAGATCTAAGGCGCTCTCGAGCGCTTTCATTAAACCTTGAAGTCCCTGCTCCGAGCATATTGTGATGAGCTGAATTGTGATTGGGAAGGGGGTCTCCCTGGCTGATGCTGGCAGCCAGGGAGGTTACTCACGAGAGCACGGGTTTTAGCCCGAACGACCTTGTCTTTGCACACCGAGTGCGTGGATTACTATCTACTCTTCACGATCAGTGGGCTGATTTGGATCCGCCAGATAATTTGTCTGATTATGTCTCGGGGTTTCGCCGTAGACTCTTTTCAGCGTGGAGATTGGCTAGTGACCGGTTGGGGGAGTCGCAGAAAAAAATGAAAACTGTTTGACCGTCGCCCGAACATCGAGTGTTTAGTGTGGGGGACCGGGTGCTTGCGCTTCTCCCTGTCATCGGTTCGCCGTTACGCAGGGCCATATAAAGTCCTGCGTTGTGGTTTAAATGACAACTATGTGCTCTCGATCCCCGTTAAGGGGCAGGAGAACACGGAGGTGTCACGTGAATCTTCTCAAGCCTTTTTACCATCGCGACCGCGACAAACGTATTGTTTCGCCAGTCCAACCTGTGGTGCTGGTGGACAGCTCCCCGTTCTCAAGTGCTGTTCATCCGACGGTGGCAGCGCCGGATGAAGAGTTGAAAACGGTGGATGCAGGGTCGTTTGAAAAATTCGGACACATTAAAAAACTTGTACCCAGTTAAACATCTAGACCCGAAACAAACACAAGAGTTAACTGACTTATTAAAGGTAGTTCTGTTTTCAGACGTGCCTACTCAGACCAATGTGTTGGAGCACGATATTAACGTTGGGGATGCTGAACCCATCCGCCAACGTTTCTATCGTGTTCCCTTGGAGAAGAGGGAGGTTTTGGAGAAGGAGGTTCAGTATTTGTTAGATAATGGGTTGGCTGAGCCTTCTTTCTCGAGCTGGTCGTCGCCCTGCCTCCTCATTAAGAAGTCTGATGGTACTTTTCGTTTCTGTACCGATTACAGAAAACTTAACGCTGTAACCAAGCCTGACCTGTTTCCTCTACCCTGAATAGAGGATTGCGTAGACCAGGTAGGGTCTGCGAAATTCGTCACAAAACTAGACCTGTTGAAGGCAGGTATTGTTAACGGAGAGGGCACGCGAACTGTCAGCGTTCATTACGCATAATGGGTTGTTTTCTTACCGTGTTATGAGCTTTGGCCTCCGCAACGCGCCGGCTTGTTTTCAACGATTAATGAACCGTGTTGTGGCTGGTTTAGAGGGGGTGACAGTGTACCTTGACGACGTGGTTCTTGTGAGCAACGACTGGTCGTCTCATTTGAAGCGGCTGCGCTTGCTTTTTGACCGCCTTGCTCAGGCACGGCTCACGGTCAACCTAGCGAAGTGTGAGTTCACTGGGGCGACCGTGACCTACCTGGGCAAGGTGGTAGGACAGGGGCAAGTGCGTCCGATACGAGCTAAAGTGAGGGCAATCGATAACTTCCCAGTTCCAGAAACTAAACAGGAGCTAATGCGTTTCCTGGGGATGGTTGGTTTTTATCGCTGTTTTTGTAGAAACTTTTCGCCGGTGGTCGCCCCCTTAACGGATTTACTCAAGTCAAAGGCATTGTTTGTTTGGACTGATGATTGCCAAAAAGCGTTCGACAGCGTAAAGACGCTCTTAACCTCCGCGCCTGTCTTGCTGGCACCCCAGCTTGAAAGGCCTTTCAAAATTCAAGTGGATGCCAGCAAGGTCGGTGCTGGAGCTGTGTTAATTCAGGAAGACGATGATTGTGTTGAACATCCAGTTTGCTTCTTTTCGCAGAAGTTTGCATCTTATCAGAGAAACTCGCATTGATTTGGGCGCTTCAACATTTTGAAGTTTATGTTAGTGGGCGTTGTTCACCTGTTGTTATTTATAGCGACCATAATCCTTTGACATTTCTGCATAATAATTCTTTCCAGAATCCCAACCAACGGCTGATGAGGTGGTGCCTCTTTCTTCAGCCGTATAATCTGGATGTTCGGCACATTAAAGGCCCAGAGAACATAGTGGCAGATGCTCTCTCGCGTGCCCCAGATTGTGTAGAATGAGTGTGTGAGTGTCTGTGTGGATGTGTGGGATTGGATGTATGTTTGTGTCTGTAGGTTAGTATGCCTTCTCAGTTCTCATATTACTATTCAGCTGATGCTGATGGTGGGTGGATTGGGTTGGCGACCGTGACCTACCTGGGCAAGGTGGTAGGACAGGGGCAAGTGCGTCCGATACGAGCTAAAGTGAGGGCAATCGATAACTTCCCAGTTCCAGAAACTAAACAGGAGCTAATGCGTTTCCTGGGGATGGTTGGTTTTTATCGCTGTTTTTGTAGAAACTTTTCGCCGGTGGTCGCCCCCTTAACGCCCAGGTAGCAAAAATTGTGCGGGCCGAAAGCGGCCCGATTAAGGCGAAAACACTCGGCCGATCCTCGGCATGAATCTAGGTCCGATTGCTCTGCGAGCACTCGGCTGTGACGCGGCCCTATTGCGGAACGCCGAGTGAGATGACGTAAAGCCCCCGCCCCCAATCCAGTTCCTTGGGTTTATTTTAATTTTATTGATTTCCATTCGTGTCAAGTTAATACCAGAATCGCTAAACAGCCGTTCTTTATAGGCTACAAGATAAACTGAAAATACAAATACAAGTAGACAGTTTTCATGTTTAAAACATTTTTTTTATTATTATTGGAGCACACTTAAGTGTGACACCCTATGATGTCTGCCGGTTTGCCCTCTGGCTTCGGCCACCATCCTTGTCACAGGCCAGCTGCAGCCATCTGGTGATGAGGAGCTCTATCTCCTTTTCGGAGGAATCTTTGGTTAGGGCATTCCGGCGGACTGCATCTGAGAAAAACACAAGAAGAGGGCAGCATGATCATGTGATGTATACTCAGTGTAGCACTTATGTCACTGCAACCGCACCACCTTGCAGTTATCACTTGTGTCACTGCAATCACCACATTGCAGTTATCCAGTACTGACCACACTTTTCAAAATGAGCCTTTTGAATGCAGGCTTTTGGTTGGCCCCACTCCAATTAATGAGTCTCGCCAGCGAGGTGTTCATGGCTCTTGAATGTCAATATATACGTGAACACATCTAAAAAGCTATCCCCCTGGCATTGATAAGTCAAACACGTCTGAATTTAATTGCAAACAATAGCCTATGCAAATACAAGATCTATGCAGAAGGCTAGACAGACTTGCTCATTGTTTGCAATTAACTTCAGATATGTCTGGTCTATCAATGCCAAGGGAATCCCTTCTCAGGGACGTTGGGGTAGGCTGCGGTAACAGCCCAGCTAGTCAATGTTAGCTACCTTGAGCTAAATGGTGTTGTTAGCTGGATGCGTTCGCTCCATAAAAGTACAACTAAGCCAGCTAACTTTTTGTTCCACTTTATTTTCTTCCACAGGTCAAAGACCGTGCTCGTAAAAAACACGAAAATTGCATCCAAGCTGCGAAGAACCCATGAGCTAACAACACCCCAGCTAGTCAATGTTAGTTACCCTGAGCTAAACAGCTAGCTACGTTCGCGCCTTAAAAGCCGGAGACACTTTCATATATATTTTCCCCAACTTGCACTACTTTACTCAGGCAGGCATGATAAAGAATTTTAGGTTGTTGTCCTAATTAATAATTATTAATTGCATTGCATTTCTGAATTCTTTCTTCTCGTTTCATCTGGAGGATAGACGAAGAAACCTCATGAACAAAGTTTAAACGGATCGATAATAATCAATATTTAATCAGCAATAATTCGAAATATGTAGAGTTAATGTAAAATGTTAAGGAAACTCAATTGTTAATGCTTTTTAAGGAAATGTTAGACAAGACTTACCTCAAGTTCACCGTTTTCGCAGTCTGCTCCCATCCAAAGTTTTCGAGTCTTCTCTCATCCAAAGTTGTAAACGTCACTCCAGTGACGTGCTTCTTGACGCTTGCTGCAGGGTCATTCCACGAAATCGGTGCCTTTTCAACTTTAAAAATGTGAAAAATATAATTGTTTTAAACTGATTTTTTTCAATGACCATTTAATTAACACATCTTAACATGACAAGAAACTGTGTTGGGCCATCTCAAGCTATGCATTTTTTTTTTTACCATTCACTTATTACATAGAATATTGTAGGATAGTAACAGGACTGATGGTAACAGGACTGATGATTTCATGCTAAATTGCTCATTTCTAGCTAACAAGGTCAAGGTTAGGAAGGCACATGGTATGTAATCTGAAAGGTTATTACTTCTAGATATTGGTAATATCAGTATTGCTAAATAATTGTTTATGTATACACTTTAAAAAATGGTAACAGGACTGATGTTGTATGCTTGCCCCTCTCTCATAACCCTGAGAAAACATGAAAAATAGGACATTTAAGAAGAGAGAAAGTTACCCTTTCTTACACTGTGGAATCTGCTTCTTCTAAATGATGTCACTTCCTTGAAATTATGTCACTTCTAGTTTGTACCATTATTTTATAGGGGGTTTTGGTGAAAGTAACAGGACTGAGATGAAATTAAGGGACAATGAGAAATTACTTATATTTTCTAAGAAAACATATCTATTTATGTCAAAATCATTGCTTAACAATGAGATTTCACTTAAGACAATATAAAACTGTGAAAATTGTATCATTTTACCAACATTTTACAACTGAGAAGTGCTGTTGAAAAAGAAAAAACATAGCGTGGGACAGGCCAAAATCAACCAAAATCCTTACCCATAGCATATATTTATGTGATTTTAATCATTTTAACTTGTATTTTATTGGGTTTACTTGGTCTTATATTGATGCATATGATCTATAGTAACATTATGTTTTTTAAATTACACATTTATTTGTTGTTAAAGCAACTTTAGAACTGATTATATGTTGTGGGACGCAAAAGGCACCGATTCGGTGGAATGACCCTGCAGTTGAAATCGGCTGAATACGGGTAAAAACGGTCTGAGCCGAGCGCCCAGAGTTTAACAGCAATCACCGGTCAATGCTGGTAAAAAATTTAATTGGCCAGTAAAATGAGTTGCACACTCAGTTGCTAACAAAACGTTGTACATGTAGGCTACCCACCCCATCCCAAGTAAACACAGGATTAGTCTGCATGTTAAAAAATATATGGGCCAGTAAAAACTATATAAGATAGGCTATTAGATAGGATAAGATAAGATAGTAGCCTACTTTATTCATCCCGAAGGAAATTCAAGAAAATATATATTTTGGCTGGCATTTTGTTTCTATCACCCATTATTGGTAGATGACCCAAAAGTAAAAAAAAAAAAAAGCTGTAGGTGCGGTAGCATGGCTGCCTGCAGGTGGCAAAATTACCTGGCCCAATTGCGTTTACCACGACTCAGCCGATGCCGCGACGCAGCCGACAGCGCCGCAGGTTTTACGGAAGCGGCCCGCTCCTACTTGCTAGCTGGGCGGATTTACTCAAGTCAAAGGCATTGTTTGTTTGGACTGATGATTGCCAAAAAGCGTTCGACAGCGTAAAGACGCTCTTAACCTCCGCGCCTGTCTTGCTGGCACCCCAGCTTGAAAGGCCTTTCAAAATTCAAGTGGATGCCAGCAAGGTCGGTGCTGGAGCTGTGTTAATTCAGGAAGACGATGATTGTGTTGAACATCCAGTTTGCTTCTTTTCGCGGAAGTTTGCATCTTATCAGAGAAACTCGCATTGATTTGGGCGCTTCAACATTTTGAAGTTTATGTTAGTGGGCGTTGTTCACCTGTTGTTATTTATAGCGACCATAATCCTTTGACATTTCTGCATAATAATTCTTTCCAGAATCCCAACCAACGGCTGATGAGGTGGTGCCTCTTTCTTCAGCCGTATAATCTGGATGTTCGGCACATTAAAGGCCCAGAGAACATAGTGGCAGATGCTCTCTCGCGTGCCCCAGATTGTGTAGAATGAGTGTGTGAGTGTCTGTGTGGATGTGTGGGATTGGATGTATGTTTGTGTCTGTAGGTTAGTATGCCTTCTCAGTTCTCATATTACTATTCAGCTGATGCTGATGGTGGGTGGATTGGGGAGTCTCTAGCCCTTGTCTTTAGTCTATAGTGTTTATGTCTGTGTTTTTGGATATTCTTTGATTATGATTATGTTGATGTTCAGGAAACTGATTGTTTCCTGTTTAGAAGGGGGAGGATGTGACGCCCCAGTGGGCGTGGCTTCCTCCATGCGCTACGTTGTATCAGAGCCCTCTACGGAGAGCCTCCCCACTCTCTATTAGCTGCAGTTCACCAGAGTTCACCTAGATGGCGATCGCGGGCGAGTCCAAAATACATGGGGTCCTATGGAGCTACATGGCTACATTTATTGTTTTCACCTATTTAACAACTGAAACCCTCAGATTTTTATTTTATTTTTCGCAAAATGGATATGGATTATCAATCAAAAGTGAAATAATCCGGGAGTCATGTCCTTTCGTTTTCTTACAGGTTGGGTCGTTGTTGCCCATAACACGCTAGCATTGATGCTATGCTAAGCTATGATCATGCTCGATCTTGGTTGTGTGCCTCTTGTAGGACTATATGCTCAGTCACTGCCTACACCTGCTATCGATTGTCTTTTTGTCTATCTTGTTGGTCGCAAAATAAACTGTTCAGGCTTGCTATACTACTCCGTGCCTCCTCCATGTTATTTCCCCTTCTGTGCGTAACCGTGAGTTAGAATTAAAATGAACATTGTGTTTTTTGATCCCAGGCAATTGTACTGATGCAATCGATTCCCTTGCAGGCATCTGGGTCATGTTCTGCTCTGTTCCGCCTCTAGCAGGTGAGTTTTAATTATCTCATAATCAATCGCTGGTGCCAGACGGTCACAGAAGGTAACACTGGAGGAAGGGTTCCATGATCTCGTCTCCTCGCTTCTCCTCTCGTCTCCATGATCTCGTATCCTCGCTTCTCCTCTCGTCTCCATGATCTCGTATCCTCGCTTCTCCTCTCGTCTCCATGATCTCGTCTCCTCGCTGCTTCATGTAGACCTTGGATTGTTCACTTATCTCATGAGCTCTGGGACCTCAGTCCCACCCTCTGCTCTTACAACTTGACCTTCATATCCCATCTATGACATGACCAAAATAGCAACCAATAACTGTATGCCCACTGAATTAAAATGCTTGCACTGTTATACTAAATATATAACTTCAGTCATTCATTGCTTTAAAATTACAACTGTTAACAGATGTATGTTGCTGTTTATTCATGGGACAACATGAGTTATTCCCCACGCATTGATTTTATTTTCCACTCTGCATCAAGTGAGAGCACCATAGATTTCAATTGACTGATGGGTGCTGCTGAGGTAGCTAATTTGTTTCAAACCAGTGACTCAAAGCCAGTGAGTTCAAAGCTATCAAAGCTGGATTCAATTTCATGGAACAATATTTCCTGGGTCCGTAGTGTTGTTCAGGGAGCCATGAGCATTGTTTTACACTGGCTGAGCTCAGGTGCCTCACATAATCGCTCTAAAGACAGAGACAGATTTTCTAGACCACTATAGACCAAACCCTGCTGGAAATGTGTGTAAACTAAACGTATCAATACCACTAAAGTTACTCAAACTAAACTTGTTTCAATAAAAGAAGCCAAAGATTGCGGAAACTTTACCCACAGACCTAAACAAAAACATTGAAATGTCAAATGTAAAAATTAGTTGACGGTCATTCAAATTTGCTGTGGTCTCTTAATTTTGAATATGACCGTCAAATCATTCTAATAATAATATAAATGCATTAAATCAACGTTGTGCTTTAATACCACAACTAGTTTTTTCCATTTAAAGTGATGGAAATAATGGGGCACAAACAGACAGCAGATGTACTCTGACATATAAACAGACTGGTACACTAGTCTATTCCAGTGATAATCTTGTCAACTACACTAACTAACTGTGCACATTCCAATATGTCTGGAAAACCTAATAATTCCTTGGGAAACTAAGCTTAGTTTCATATTGTATTTTCATAAACACCACAAGGAGCAGGATAAGGATCATCTACAGTATGTTTGTGATAAGCAGACCTCTAACTGATGCCTTATGTAACAAAATAACAGAGCCCTTTGACGCAGCCTTTCTAATAGCTTGTGTTGGTAGTCACAGACAGCCAACACCCTCCAATCTGCCTTGGGAAAGAGAAATGTAGAGGTCCATGGAGGCTGATGTTATCTGATATGGATCCAGCACAGAAATAACCCTGAAAACATCACCCTGGTACATGTTTATATCAAGCACAGCAGCACCAGCAGGCTGATGTTCCACCCACTGCTGAAGGTCCCAAAGGCTACGAGACCCTGGAGCTTCTGCAGAGGAGACAGCCAGAGCGGACACACAGGATAGTGGTGCAGTCACTGTTCTCGCTACAGGATCTTTTTAGGGTACAACAGCAATATTTAGTCTATGATTAAAGGATGTATTATAATATGTGATTTAATCTACAATGGCAAAAAGGGGAAATTAAGGTGAACACCAAGTGTTCATTATGAAAGAGTTACTTGTATGAGTGTAAACTAGATATGTTTCACCTCATCTGATAGAACTGAGTGCTTTTAGGGGTTTGTAACCCACAAAAGTGAAGACCATCAATTCATACACCATCCTTATGCCACAACTATTTAATAATATGACAGTTATGACTTCATAAGTCTAAGAAATAAAGAAATAACTACATTATTAATTGATTGGTTATTATTATTATTATTAACATTAATGTATTGTATAACACTGTTATTGTTTCTATACTATATAACAATCACACTGGCAAATATTTAAGATGAGTGACAAAATGAGGCATAAGCATTAAGTTCCATCACGAAAAGCCTTTAATACCACGAATTAGTAAAATATAGGCTAATATAAATTACAAATCCACTGTAAAAGTAATGATGGGTATTTTTTAGAAGCTGGTCATGCAACAAGTATGGTGTGGAAAATGTACATTTAAATACAGATTTTCTGAACTGAAGCTTACAGCTTAACTGAAGACATACATGTTGCATAGATACAAAAACAAAACCCAGCCAAATTTCCAAAATTATTTCTGAGACACAAAGTGCTATGCAAAATGCCTAACCATGTGCACAAGAAAATACAGTACAGTAAACAAAATAAACATATAAGGAAAAGTGCATGAAAATATAAGTTAAACACCAAAAGCAACAAGTACAACTTGGTTGAACAAGTTTCTCTTAGATGTTGCTACATTTCAGCAAATCTTCTTTTAAACTGAACAAGATGCTTAATCAACATTGAACTGATCTGAAAAACCTAATTACAATCATTCCTGCCTACATGTCATATCATCTCATCAGGGAAAGTGAAAGGTGCTTCTGGAAGCTAGACTATTGTCCATCAATTCCAGTCCACAGTGTGCAAACCAAGCCAAAGACTTTTGGCCCTCATGACAATGTCAACAGTGTCAGCACTTTATCATCAAGCACATTCATACACATTTTCATTCACATTAGTTACAACCAGACCCCTGGATTCAGCCTCCTCAACACCTAATTGCCAGTCACAACAAAATTAACTTTGTGGTGCCATTCATTTACCTCCGACATCTCAAACAGTGCTTCTGCTTCATTTAGAAATTGATCACAATGATTGTAAGCGTACATAGATTTGAGCAGGATAAAAAATAATAATAACAATAATAATAATAATAAATTCACAGTAATGTGGGAATACAGTCATTCTTACAATCTGTCAACACCCTTCTTACAGCGCATGTAAACTAGAACAATTAAATCAAATAATGTTACACTCTGCGTCTGCCTCTGTGTGCTTACTTTTTGGGCTTAACTACTTTCTCCATATTGCTAACATATACATTAATTACTCACTCTTTTTTCAACACTAACCATCTATGTGAAAGTAAAAAAAAAAAATGTTCTAACATTGTATAATTTCATGATAAAATGGCCTACTCAAAGCATACAGTATATTACTATTGCTTTGGTCGATGTCCATAACTGACTGAACCAACTATTTTCACATTTTCGGACTGCAGGTACACTGATGCACTTATTTATAGTAAAACTGTCACAACAGCAGTTTATAGCCTCCCTCTCACATAAGTGTCAGGGCATGTTAGGTTTCACCATAAAATCCATCAGTCTTTGTAAGATAATGTTCAAGTTTCTTTACTGTCTGGCAGGCCTAATCAGCTCCAATTACATAAATATTGTGCCAGTTTTACACAGTAACATAAATAGTATGAAGGCAAACATTTTTAGTGATAGCTCCACACCAACTCATAACCTGACTAAAACAAATCTCCTATGACATTCAACATGTCATTCAACATGTCATTCAACTCAAGTCAATCCCCTCTATATTACCATGATGGACAGAGTTAACCAAAACAAGCACATTTTAAAATGACTGAAACTAAAGAGAGCATAACATGCAATGGAAGATATCCCAACACTTCACTGACTAAAGTTAACAGAGATTAACCATGTGTCCTGACTTTTAACAGGCCTTGTGTTGACATGAACAATGAACATAATTTTCACTCATGGAAAAACAGATTAAAGACCAAATTAAATACCAACACTTCAGTAAATTCATTGCACATTTTCTGATAGCTGGAGAAGTGGAATAAATGAACAGTGATTGTAACATAGAGCCTATACAATAGTTGGCTTGCTGAAGACTTTATGGCACACTGCTGTAGTTATTTACAAATACTGACAGACTGCTTTTGTGGAAGGCAGAATCCTTGATGAAAGGATATTTCAGATGTTTTGGAAACAGTTTAAACAAAATCCACAAAAATACTTCTGGAGGATTATAAAAAAAAACTGCCCATGACAAAAGCTTTCTTGTATCATTGTAGGGCTAGATTTACTAGAAAATAAAAGGTGTTACCCTGAACCTGAATAAACATATTCAACCTGGATTTACTGACACTGTATTGTATTGTGAGATTCACAATAAATATATCTTTTGAGATCTGAGGTAAACAAGTCCATCAAGAAAACAATGCCTGCAACACAAGTCAAGAGAAATACAATTTCTACTAAGTCCATTTATGTCCTGTCACTGTGAATGTACCACTGCATAGCCTACACAGACTTGTACAGCTGAATCCTTGTGTCAAGGAAAAAACATGAATCCTACTGAATTTGTAAGGCAGTAGTCTGAAGCATTGTTCAAAGGAGTATACCTCCACCACATTCCCTGTAGCCTGCAACCTGTTTACTAAGAGACCAAAGCTTACATCGTATATACTGTACTTTGTCCAGGAGAGATTTACAACAGTGTTGAAGAACAGTATTGTGTCTGACAAGCATATGCTATGCTACGAGTTTAATTTTACAAGTGAAATCAGTGACATCAGTTTGACAATGCTGACTGATCTGTGCTAGCTTAAGAGTGGGTGGGGTGTTCTATTGCTCCAGCCCCTGTTCATACTTTTTTATTTTATTATTGTGTGTAGCCTAATTTACCTGATTCTGGGATTTCATTCAACTTGGCATGAGGTAGGCTGGGTGGATGCTACGTTTTTTCACCCCATAGGATAGGCTATTGTTTGAGTATCACATGCACCAGACTGTCTGAATCTGCCGGTTAGTACACTGTGTACCAATGTCAGATAGGTCTACCCTTCGATACGATGGGCTAAGGCATAGATAGAAGTAAGCGAAATATAAGTATGACATGCATTTTTTGTAATATTGGACACTATGGTGAGATCGTATTGAACCGATTTGTAGCTAAAATCCCATTCCCACGACACTGAATGATGCATTTACGATTACAGCATTCAACTGTTGGCGACAATACTGCCATGACTAGACATTGTGTAACCACGTAGACATAAACCATAAAGTAATATTAGGATCTTGTGCAGAAGGGGGCAGATGACTTCGTTCAGTATCTAAGAAAGACACTGGCTTGTGATACGTGAACTACGCATATGCTATGCGTTTCCTTCTGCACGTGCACATGTTACATAAAAGTCAATAAAAAAGCGACTTGAAATGAAACGCGTCTACATTAACTGTTACAATGCAATCTGAAGACATGTCATATTGAATGTAACACCCAGTGTAAGGACAAATTTGATTGCCAAAGAAGTGATGAGAACAAGTCCCATAAAGCTAACAAAAGCCCTACGCAGACCCAGCGTTTGGGTAGCATTTGCCTTTTCTCAAGGTCTGATAGGCTGCAGCAGGAATTTACGCACAAAAACGCACAGTGTGACGGCGATCGCTATGAACGTTTAAATAAAATGAATCCAGCCATCCTCCCATTCCCGTGGCGGCGAAATTTTAAACTTGTGTCGTTTCACCTTGTAGTTATTCCCATAATTGTTGTCCCAGTATTCCTCTCCACCGACCGTGTACTTTATTGCAAATTGCAACGTACCGCCGCTCTCCAAAAAGGTAGGGACAACCATTTTAAATGAGAACCTGTCAGTAACTCCATCATTCGATTGTGGAACATAGGATGCCAGACTGTCCATACATGTCATCCAGTTGTTGAGAGTATACCTTACAGCAACGCTCTTTTCGAATGCAATGTTTAGGACCCTTATAAACCCAGAGAGGCTGAAATCGTCACTCCGAACACATTCCAACAACACTTTTAACTCTTTCACTTTCTCTATAAAGTCGGGGAGAGTGCCTGGATTTGTGAACTCCATTTCCATCAAAACAGTTTGGGTAGGCACAGAAGGAAACTTGTCAAATCTTTTGAGAAAAAGGGGAGTCTGACACCTGAATTTGGCCAAGATGCGTTCTGGAACCTCCGGCACATCAGTGTCGTCAAAGTGCCTGACCGAAGTAAGCTCCAAGCCCAAAGAGTCTGCAAAGCGAACCTTCTTCTGACATGATGGGCTTCTGGTCCGACAAATCTCAAGCTTGGCTCTCTCGGTTGGGGTCGGCAAAGACTTGCACCTGCGGCGCAGTGTTGGACTCTGTGGCGGTTTGAGAAAGCTTTCTCTACCCCTGGGTCTTTCTTCCACCACCTGGAATTCCAATGGCTCGCAGTCTCCATTTAGGTCCTCATCTCCCTCTTCTTTCACTTGATTCACAGCTGCCAAGCTCCCGAAAAGCCCAGCAATACAACTGTAGTTTCTCGGGATGCAGTTCTTTGGAGGCAGCATGACCACGACAGAGTGCAATGCTTCAGCTTCCATAGAAGGCTGCAGAGTGGTCTACGTGGGGTGCTGCTCGGAGTTTTTGGGGAGGCTGAAGGTACGTCAGGTGTCCGGTGACTTGAGCACGTGTCTGAAGCTGTGGTCGTTGTTAGTGACACTGCGGATTTCTTAGCCAATCTTTTTCATGCAGCTGAGAGAGCAGCCGGCGCACAGAGAAATAGTCTTGGAGAGGCACACCCCCTTTTACTTTCAGTGCCGACAAGGTTCTGAAAATGAGGATATTCGTAAGAATTAAATGACATAAGAGTGTAATTATGATAACTGTCGTGGTGATGTGAAAGCTGCGTAAAGTGTTACATGATTTTCACATGATTTTCAGAGAGCAAAGCGATGATGGTACAGTCGTGATGAAAGGGAACACGATGTGCCGACTTGATGTCTACTTGGCAAAATTACTGAATTTCTAATGTTACGTAGCTTTACAACACTATTTAAAACTACTACTATAAGAAACTGTCATTTTCAATTAAATAGCGTTTTATATCAATGTTATAGCCTATTAGTTATTGCAAGTGAGCTGCTGTCAAATTGCACACTGCACACCAAAATTGAAACGTATGAGGAAGAAATACACATAGAATCACAAAATAATAAGCTTAATAATAATAATAACTATTCTTGCCAATTCTATAATATATTAGGCTACACACTTTATCTTGGCAACACACCGAAACTATTTAAAAACATGAAAGAACTTACCCTTCTAATTAACTCTAGGAAATAGATGCAATGCAAACAATCACGCTGGTATCAGCATGTTACAAGTAACTGATACCGGTACATACTTGCAAAGATGAGGATATGTGCGCGGTTACTTTGTTCTGCTTTCTGGCGCGCCCCCTTTCCAAAACGTCACATCCTCGTTCAGTTCGATTGTCATAGCAACGTTCTACACTTTATGACCTCAGGTTTGTTGTAGCGTCCTGTGTGTGGACAGTTAAAAAGAGATAAATATTTGATGTCCTCGGTCGCCTTTGCCAAATAAACGGACATAGATAGCACTTGCAGGTAGTCCCTACTTGGGGTCGTGTGTGTGCAAAATGTGTAACTCTGCAGGTTAGTTGGTAAGTATCTTTCATTAAGTTCTTATAGACTATTTTGTGTGGGGCTTCGGCACTATGTTATCTAGGCCTATCAATGTTGTCACATTTCTTCGCGAACATAAGGATTAGGCAACGCTCTGGATTATAGCTGTCTCTGCATTAACGTTATGTAATTTGCAGCTTTGTCAACTAACGTTAGGCGAAAAAACTGTCAAAGCTAAACGTTCATAGCTTATTTGCTGAGCCAGTTGTCTAAAGTCTGTGATTAAATGTAGCCTAGAGCATAACGTTAACTTACCAAACATTGCCTTGATGTCCATTTTTAGCAAGTTGCAAAGGTTACATCGGTTAGGCTATATACCTCAAAGCTTTTTCACTTTCTTCATCCAAGTCATGCTTATGAACATATTCATGGGTTTCATCAGGTCCCTTTCCACAGGTGTATAAAATCAAGCACCTAGATTATGAATGCAGACTGCATGGTGTTTGATTAATACACCTGTGTAAAGGGAGCTGGTGAAACCCATGTATAACGTTATTCAGTTGCTAAAATGATGGTTAGGTAATGTTGCTGATGCTGACAAGCCTACAACTTGTGTAGCCTTCCTATAACGTCTCGTTACCCTTTCAGCCACACTCCTCTGAAAGACCATCGGAATGGAGTCTTTCAGAGGATTTGAATCAGCCTGCGAGTATGGTGATGATAATAATGGCTGCATGAGTATGGACACATATATGG
Organism: Alosa pseudoharengus; assembly: GCF_046254945.1. Lineage (NCBI taxonomy): Eukaryota > Metazoa > Chordata > Actinopteri > Clupeiformes > Clupeidae > Alosa > Alosa pseudoharengus. The sequence goes on along the minus strand of NW_027468630.1, from coordinate 10,421,776 downwards.
AAGAACATCAGTTATCGGACAGGGACCTCGTTAACACACTTTTGGATGTGAGTGAAGAATATTTATCAAACGACCAGGACACTGATGGATTTAGAAATCACAATGGCTGGGAAGAAGCTGTGAGTACCATTCAAAACTAATTCTAAGATTCTGTTTTGTGAATTTTAAAGCATAACTTTTAATGAAGATAGCCTAATATGGTGTTACAACAGGTCTTTAACCAGCCATTTTTTTCTGGTCATTATCTAACAGGTCCATGGATGGGGTAGGGGCCCCTCTCTCCAAATGCAAAGGAGAAGCAAGAGACCAAAGACCTGGGATGCAGACTCTCACTGCCTTCTCTGTGTTGACACAAAGGTAGTGGAACCCCATGTATCAGAGACTGCAAGACATTCTCCTGAACTTTGCAGCAGGTCATCTCCAAAAAACTCAAAAAAGACAATCCCACTCAACATAGAATTATTAAAGGCACGCCCAAGCAGCACGTGCTCCGTCAGCTCTGCCTATACAAATACACTAGATCTCCTGCCAAAAGAAGCTGTCTCGGCAAAAAAGTTCTCAGGCATGAGTGGCCTGCTCATCAACCGCACAGCTGCTACTTGTGTAGGCCTCTCCCACCATCAGGAGGATCAGTGTCTTATGCTGAAAGACCAGCATGCTGGAAATGCCACTCTGGTCAACTGCATTGCTGTACTGCCTCCTCTCAAAACTTTCTTGGATGGAAACGCGAGTTGCCCAAATCACCTAGAAAAAAGTGGCGAGGTCAGCTTTGGAGCCGACAGGCAGGACACGGCTGAAATTTGGCGGAGAGGTGCCTCAGCGACTGCCACTGCTGGGGGCAGCAGTGGTGTCGACGGCTGTGGTGAAATGAGAACAGAAGCTCACCTGGACTCCAGGTCTGCTGAGGATGGTTTACACAGCTCCGATGCCTCCAAGTACTGGACGTGTGAGAAGAGTCACAGCCTGCTGACGGCTTTCAGCATTCCCATCACCAAAAGGTCTGACCAGTCCTTCCCCACCATGAACGATGCAATGCCTCGAGTCACGTACCGCCTGGCGAGGTACCCTAGACAGGAGGACCTGGCCAGATCACCTGCGAGGAATAATAGTGGTAAACTCTACTTTGGTTACAAGACCAAGAACATCAGGCGGGCCGAGCCTAAACTGCCAATGCTGTTTGGCACAAGGGTTGCCATCCCTGCCTCCCATCACCGTCTCTGACACACTCAGGGTACAATGTGTTGCTATCATGGGTCAGTCAGCTGATTAAAGAGAGGTTTGACCTCAGGGCATGTGTTCATAAATGGTGTTCTTAGAAAATGTTAACAGTAAATTAAATGAGCACTAAGATTGAACGGTTAGGTAAATGTTTGTATAATTCTTCAAGTTTTGGTATGAGCATTCTTTTGTGAACAGGTGTCATTCCCCAAAAATAGTGTCTATTGCTGAACCAAGGTGTTTTGTGTACTTGGATGACGCTTTCTGTATTCAACTACAAAGAATGTGTTTAAGGGAGAAAACTTGCAGAGGAAGGGCTCACACTAGGACAATAGTCACTTTTGACATAGAATTAAAAACACGGTACCTCATCACAGATAAGCCTTGCAGATGTCTGTGACATGGAATTTCAAGGCTTCCTTCATTTTAAGGCATCAAGGCTCAAATGGGTATCCCTTCAGTTACCAAGCAAGAGAGTTCCTCTTACAAGAAACCCCAGTGTAATTAAGTTTGTTCAGGAATGCCGGTGTGAAATTTCAGCTGTAGTCATCCTAACCTCTCAAACCCAGTGGAAGTCTCCCTATGGCAAACAAACTGTTCAAGCTACTACAACAATCACTGGAGACACTAATTCAATACTGTTGCTTAACAGAAATAGATTTATATGAAATGTTCTGCAGTTTCTGCCATCATTAGATTAAGGTTTAAAACAGTTTTCTTCCCCTACCCCAGAAAGTAGTCCCAGTGGAACCTACAGGTAGAAGTACTGTTAACAGGTTTTTGAACGTGGGAGTTTGAGCCAGCCACCATAATTTTGGTGTGATGACTGTTACATTGTTGGTGGAATGTGAAATGAACAATTAATAAAATTGGAACATGCATTAATAAATGTAAAATGTATTGAACACAAGTGCCATTTGTTTATTCACAGACTCAGAGAACATGTCAGTTCGTACAATTCATTACGGTCACTGCTTGTTTAGCAGAATAAACTTAATTGACAGTTTACATTTTCAGCAAATTAAGACACCTCCAGGAAGGAAACTCAGGTTAACTTAACATCCACATCATGGCACAAACATGAAAGCATGCATTCTCTGAAAAATAACAAAGCGTTTTAAGTAAACATTTTCAAGTAGAAGTGGATACATTTTAATCGTTTTTTTTTTTGTAAATGGTGGGGGGGGGGGGGGGGGGGCAAGTATATCATTTTCCAGTTAGTGGTCAGATTGGTGTAATGTATTGCTTGTTGCTTGAAAGTTTGAGTTTGGAAGTGTGAATCCAGCATTGGAAAATGCCCGAAATAATTACACACATCAAAGGGATTATATGTTGTTGAACTTGTGGCCTAAACAACTACCAGTAACAATAATGTCATTTAGTTTTATGTTTTGAAAAGGTTTACACTTTTTCCACACTCAAGCACTGGTAGTGAGTAGTGTCATGCTGGTAGGCTCACACACACACACACACACACACACTCATCTATGGGCACAGTGCTGCTTACATTCTACATTAGACATAGAATAGTATTCTCCATCTATGGACAGAACATACATGAAAATGACAGTTGAGATCCAAGCTTATTCACCTTATTCTAAAGGGTTGTAGTACGGATGTTGCCACCCAAGACATGTTTAAATAATTTTAGTACCACGTTTCCAATTATAAACATACATAGCTGCTGAAACAAGTTGTTTCTCAATACCAGCATCTAAATATTTTTATAGAGTACATTTGGTTGATATTCTTGGTTTACACCATAACATGTACACATGCGGTAATGCCTGCTTGGAAACAAACGTCAAAGTTAAAGGATACAGCATGTATGGTTGTATAGAAATACTGGTTATGTTCTTCCCTCCAAACACACACAGACACACACACACTCTTTGAGGCACTCACCCAGTCAAAATGCACAAAGAATGAAAATGACTAATTCATAGGCACAGGTATAAAGTGTTAATTTAGAGGGTTGAAGCAGAAGGTGCTGGATTGAGCTAGATTTATAATGACTACCACATGCGTTGATAAACACTCCATAATCTTAAACACACACACGCACACAGAGTGGTAATAGGTACGGAATGCTGGTTAATATGGCTTCCATGGCAGAAATTCAATCATTCACACAAGTATATTTTTGCTTTACACAGCAGTCACCTATGGCTGGGCAATTGTTGCCCAGACTTGAGATGTCCAGCCAAAAATGTATTTAACAAAGAGGGGAAAAAAAAAAAAAAAAAAAAAGTGTTGGTTTATCCACAACACACCATGGTATATTACACCTGCGCAACACAAATGGCAATTGCTTACCTTCTATTAAAATAAGGCACCAACTAAAGGAAAGTACTCGTGCAAATAGTTAGCAACAGCACAAATAAATACAAAAATGCACATTCAATGCAGGTATTTCTGTGATATTTCAATGTTTGATCGAAGTATCTAGGTAAGCTTAATGATGAACCGAACACATGTAAACAGCATTACTTTGAAATAAAGGAAGTTGCCTCATGATGATGACTAAGTGTATTATTAACAGTCAGCAAGAATAAATGTGTGCATGATTCCTGCTAAAGGAGCACAGCAACCATATCTTCACAGTGACAGACTTCTGTTCTATCTAACAAATTGTAGACTCACAATTTACATCACAGGTCATAAAGGTTTCTTTTACACCTACAGCAAGCGCACACATATGTAAAAAGCAATATATTGGTTAAGAAATATCTTTTTGGCCCATAGTGGTATCTGACTTGAGTATCACAGGATCGTTCCAGTTAGGTCTATGGGCAGTTCTCACAGGTGATGTAGCTTCATAAGGGTCTACTGACAGAGCAACAGTCCATGTGGACTGACAGATGTACATTTCAATATCTTTTCATGTGATTACTGTTAGTGTTTACCCTTCACTGTATTGACTGGTATTACCTTCCAAACTTTTTAAAGAGTTTTCACAAGTACATTTACTTTGACATTCATTTAGAACAGGTCAAAATGAAGCCTAATGAAAGAGAATCTTTCATACAGTGTTGAATTTAAACATGTTCAGACTGTGGAGATGACCATATACAAATCTGTACTTTAGTATTTATGTTTTGTTGCTGTGCATATCACAGAGGCATGTGGAGAACTGAAAGTGCTGCCAGTACATTTTCTTTAATGTTTTCATTTACTCACCACCTCACACATTTGGAATGACATTTTAGTGAGTGAACACATTGGCAGGGGGCTTCTATAGGCTTATTGAGGAGTGTCTGTCTGAACACCCATTCTCTGACCCTTCAGCCTCCCTCCGAAAGGTAGATTTCAGAGGCCAAGAGATGCTTTCTGTGGGATCTGAATTCCAGCCGCAGCAGGGGAGCAGGGCCTTCAGCTGTTGGGCTTCTCCGAGTGTTGAAACAGAGAGAACAGCTCTTCGCAGGTTTGTGTTTCTACTGAGCTGAAATGAGACTCCATGTTCCAGGCTAGGTCCGCTGACATAAAGTCGTCCACGACCGTCTGGGTCTCGTTGCTCGTCAGGAACAGGTGGCCCAAGCTATCGAAGGAGCTTGTTACCGTTTGGGTCTCTGCGCTGCTAAGCCGCACCTGGCCATCAGATGTGCAGGGCAAGGGTAACGTGGGCGGACGGATGTCCGTCTGTGTCTCGTTGTCCGAAGACTCTGTGCTTATATTAAAGCTGGACTGCCTCAGAATGTTTCCAAGTGGCATGTGACCACTTGGGTTGAGAATGAAGTTCAGGTCTGTCTGCGTCTGAGTGTCAAACATCTCCATCTCCAAGTCGTTCGACTGGGTCCTGGCCATGTCACCTCCACTGAGTTTGTCCAGGAGCAGGAAGTCGGTTTGTGTCTCAATGTCGAGCAGCTCCAGTTGTGTCTCTGAGCTTAGGCCTCCCAGATCACTCTCCTCAGTCTGTGTCTGAATGTGTGCAGCACTTAAGAACTCCTCCAAGTCAAAGTCGATGCCCGTGCTGTTCTCTTGCACGTGTTCCAGTCCTGGTCCGCAGCCCACTGCAGACACTGACAGTGTCTGGTCATTCTCTAGGGCCCCTTCTCCCATGCCATCGGACAGGATATTCTCCAGGTCGTTCAAAAGTGTCATGGTCTGAGTTTGGTTGTCTGCCACAGAGCTCTGGTTAAGATTATCTGTTTGGGCTTCAAAACACATGTGTCCTTCGGTTTTGTCGCTGTAGAGCACAGAAGCTGATGAGCTGAGGTGGTCGTGGACACTGCCAGTGTGGAATGGAATGTCCGTCAAGACCGTTTGCGTGGAGACACTGGGCGAATCAGAATCAAAGAGGCCGGAGCACATCACAGACTGGTTCATCAGAACCTTTTCCTCTGGGGTGCCACCAACACAATTAGTCTGAGTCTCCCTGGTGATGTTAAAGGGTTGAAAAGAAAGCGGATTGTGGGTTTCAGTCTGCGCGGCGATGGACGAAGTGGCTTTGGCCCGTGCAGGAAATGTCTGGGTCTGCACACTGACCGGCAGCAAGACCTGAGCGCTCACGCTAATGTCTGTTTGCGAGCAGGAGGAGACCGAGGACTCTCCCATGGAGCTCACCAAAGACCCGTCCCCTGAGGGTCCCTTTTTGAGGTATGAAATGTCCGTCTGGATGTCTGTGGAGGTGCTCTTACCTCGGAGTGCCAGCCCTAGACCCAGGTCCCCAGGGGACACTGCACTGTCCATGCATACCTGGACACCAGTACTGACAACACCAGAGCCAGGCCTGGAGTATGGCACAGTGTCTTTAAAGGTAAAATTCTTGGTGTTTAGTGTCGGCATGACCGCTCCAAAGGACTGGGGGATAAGATGGTACGTGCTCAGAGAGCCTTGCGTGTCCAGAGCCAGGATGACGGACCTCAAGGCACTGCTATCTCCTGATGGGAGAAGGACGGGAAGGTGGGCCAGCTGCATCACGGGCACGTTGACCAGGGCCACTTTAGGCTTTGGTAAGAGAAGCTTCTGCATGCTTTTTGAAGGGTTGGGATTCTGTTTTGCCGTGTCGTGGGTTTGGCATGCTCCTTCAGTAGGGATGGCTCCCTCTGAAAGCTCCTTTTCGGATCCAGGCATCGGAAACGTCTGCTCCATGGGTCGGACTTTAATTGGGCTGCAGATCATGCGTTCCATCTTTCTTTTCTTCACCGGCGGGTACCTTTGGGAAACATGTGAGAGAGAGAGAGACTATTTAGCAAACTGTCCAGCTGGATTGCGATGTGACCTGCTTATGTGTAATGTGAAAAAAGTACCGGTGTTCATCTGGAATCTCATGACCAGTTCTGTAGGTGTGAGACAGGAGAGCAGCACGGCTAGCATAAGGGCAGCCACACGTACAGCTGTACGTTCTCCCACAATCCTCTACATGTCTTCTGAGGTCCCACTCTGTGCTGTAGCTGTTGCTACACTTGACACACTTATGTTTCTTCTCAGTGTGCATCTTCATGAAATGCTGGTGTGCACATATGAGCACATATTAGCATGTTGAATGGCACAGTTCATGTACATTGTGAAATGTACTGACAGCAATTTTCCACGATTTACACATGGTGCTAAATTTAACCATTTTCAAACAGATCATAGACAAACTATAGATATACATTGTTACTTTATTAATCCTGAAAGACATTTTGGAAAACATCAGCTATTCATTGTCTCTTTTTGTGAGTAACATTGACTTATCCTAGAAACTGCTTCCGTAATCTCAGTTTAGCACCAAATATAGAAAGTCTAATGAAATTCAAACACTTCCTTTTGCTTTCAGACACATCAATCGGCTTTAATGTGCAGTTATGTTGACAGTATAAGTATACTCTTTTGATCCCGTGAGGGAAATTTGGTTTCTGCATTTATCCCAATCCGTGAATTAGTGAAACACACTCAGCACCCAGTGAACACACAGTGAGGTGAAGCACACGCTAATCCCGACGCAGTGAGCTGCCTGCTACAGCGGCGCTCGGGGAGGGGTTAGTTGCCTTGCTCAAGGGCACTTCAGCCGGTCCTACTGGTCGCGGTTCGAACCGGCAACCCTCTGGTTACAAGTCTGAAGCGCTAACCAGTAGGCCACGGCTGCCCAGAAAGTCAAAGCGATGACAATGCGAAGATTAGAATAACTTTACCTGTTTGACTAAGGAGAACTGTGAGAAGGGTCGATTTGGTCCTCTTGGACACCCCTCTATTGGACAGCAATAGAGTTTTTGTGGGCCTTTCATGTCCTTTCTAACAGTGGGGTTGACAATGCCATCCTAATAATGAAAAGAAAAACTTGTGACATATCATAACATCATGACATCTTTTCTTTTTTAGTATATTTTTAAGCATATTTTTAAGTATAAGTATATTTTTGGGGGCTTTTTATGCCTTTAATGATAGGACAGTGGAGAGTGACAGGAAGCGAATGGGAGAGAGAGCAGGGGTGGGATCCAGAGAGGACCACAGGGCAGGAATCGAACCCGGGTCGCCAGCGTACGGTGCAGGTGTCCCAGCCAGTTGCGCCACAGCTGGGGCCAACATCGACATATCTTAACAACCACTACAACCATTACAACAACCATTACAAAACTGACACTACATTCTCAACTAAATTACTCTTTCACCAGTTCAACACACTGACAATCCCTATGAAAACAACAATTGCTATCCAAAATAACATACCAAATGGCAAATGAATTAACAAACAGACCATCAGTAACCAATGAATTTTTCTGAGGGTCTATGCAAGTGGACAATGATATAAGACTTGCATAGGAGACGATAGTATTCTAATTAAAATGAGGTACATAAATCCCTTGACAACACCCTGTGATGTCTGAAAAGCTAGAGCAATAAATGTTCTACTGCACTGGAAAACTTGGCAGATGCCAGGTCAGTGCACAGAATCAATGTGCAGCATGATTGCTTACATAACCGTACAGCACATACACGGAGAAAGACATTCCTCGTGGGAGATACTGCATTATCTCAACAGCAAACTATACTCTAGCCTGCACTGCTTTTGATCCAGCCCATGCAGTCTCCGCCTTACGTCATGCTTTAAATTAAATTGTGCTAATAATCCTAGTAATCAGTAAAAATGCAGTGTGTGTGTGTGTTTTTTTTTATTATTATTATTATTAGGCTATTCTATGTTTTTGCTTTTTTATTATTATTATTATTAGGCTGTTCTGCATTCAAATGAAAAGGGCCAATATCAATGAGAGAACTGAGCAGTTTACTGCAACAAAGAGAGAAACAGCAAGAAGCAGCCATAGGTTAACATTCAGCCGACATCTGACCAAACACCATGGTCCTGTCCCCCAGTGTCGTGCTACACAGCATTCATTTGTCTGCCAGCCCTGGAGACACTTCAGCAGGGCCGGCTGGGCTGTTTTGTTTTTCAACACTAGAAGGAGGGTAGTCTGGACAGCCCCGAGTGGCGCACAGTAAATGGAGGGAAGGCTTTTCAGCTTGCAATGTTGAAAGTCAACTAAACGCTGAAATAATATTTTTAGCCCAGGGCCCATTAGCCTCGACCTGCTACCACCACACCCCAAATTTCCTTTACTCGCAGCTGTCTAGCTGCTCTCTGCCTGCAGTCACAGAACTGTAATGTGCACCTGAATTCATACACTTTTTTTTCTGCGTGGACAAATAAATAATGCATGAGGAGAGCTGGATGAGAGTGCGCCACACATACTGCTGCTTACTGATCATGTGTTACTCAGAACATCAGTTCTAAACATCCCACAATCATACAGCCTATAACCAAGCTGGAAAATCTTAAATGACCCTAATAAGTCAATATATGACAAAAACATAACCAATTATGTTCTAAAGATTGAAATTAGAGAGCAATTTTAAGCACATTTTAGTCTACTGTACATGGTCAACTGCAATTTCAAGTGCGAGGACAAGTGAGCATATGGGATCTACAAAACCAGATCTGGGCATACTCTTTCTCTGAACATGCATTTTAATTGGTGTTGCGATCTCTGAGCAATTTAATGAGATCAAAACGAGTTCATAATACTTCATCACCAAGGGCAAAGGCAATGAGATGTGTAAATCAATCCAACGTTGTTTCCATTTGTCAGTTAGGACCTCTTGGGGCTTTTTGCTTAATTTTATCGCAGACCTAGTAGATCTACATTTGACAAAGAAATGAATGCACCATCATAACATAGGACAACAAAACAATCAATGCACATCGTGACGGTGGTTTCCCAGTGGACAAGTGTAGGGCCCACAGAGCACGCCAAGGTGGTGGGATGGATAGGTCCTATGGTGCCTTTCCCCATTGTACCGACAAAAATAAATTCTGAGACCATATAATACCCTGAAGGAATACACTGTCAAAGGACAGCTGAACTTTCTTTGATATTGATCATGCTAGCATGCTAGCTAAATAGCTAACGAATAATGACGTTTGAATGACTCCTACCGCAGCGGTCTGAAAGAGAGCATACACTTTAGGCAAAGATGAAAACTCATTGACAATATCAGCTTTAACTACCAAAACTGTTTTACAAGCAACTATTTTCTAAAGACGTGCGCAGTTTCAATTGCAACTGGTTTGTTATTTCACTAGTTCTAAGCGTTAACGTTGTCGAATGCGATCAAGCTAGAAACTCTCTAAACAAAAGCACTCATGTGGTAGACTTTCACAGCAATCTAGTGTGCTTTTGGATTTGACAAGTGTTTATGTTAAATATATAACATTAGTTAGCCAGTCATCGCTGTCGTTAATACACTTACCTTGACTCTGTGGGACTTAACAAGGTGCATGTTCAGGGCCGGGGTATTTGGAAGGATCTTTCCACATCCTTCAACAGTACATAGGATATTGGTCCGCACCTCTTTTGTTAGCTCTGCTATATCAGGTTTTATAATTTCTTTCGACTGTGAAGGTACCTCCTCGATCACATCTCCGTTATCTGCAATATTGCGTTGTGGCTTCTCCGATGCAGAGGCAGCCATGTTTCCTCTGAGAAGAGACCGCCCTGGATCAGAGAAAGCGTAGCGAAGCAGGAGCACCATATATGCGTTCACGTAAACTTCCGGGAGGGGGACCTTTCTTAGCAACCAGTTACGCCCCCTAAACTCTATCTACCACGCGCGTCGCTCCTCATAAATAAATTGATCTTAAAATTCCTAGTTCTAGATATTTTTGCTTATTATGATCTCTGGTTACTACATATAGTCAATCCGCATATGGTGCGTACTCCGTTATTATAATGCACAACTCACCAGATAATTTGTTTAGAAACTTTATTCAGATACACAAACAGATATAAACATAAACATACATTTCTGAATTTAATACCTATTAAAAAAACAGGACATGCTTTCTCCACTGGACGAACACATCAGTCAAACCAATGTGTGACAATATTAATATTATATAGTTAAAACACTAGCTGCTAATAGATTATCCACTGGAAACAGATCTGATTCCGATGAATGAGTTTGGTGCAAATCTACTCAGACAAGCACGTCTCACAAACACTAACTTCCTGCTCTTAGACCTTTGCTCTAGAGTTCTGGGTGGTGCCGTTGTGTCCTTTGTCTGCTTTGTCTGTGATTACAAAGTAATTCCGACCTTTCTGAGTGATGGATGATAACAGTGGGGATACAGGAGCTTCGGCAATACCTGTACAACAACAAAACAAAAGCTCTGGTCAAGAGTCGTAGATCAGAGGGCTATACTACAAAAAAAGTCTACTGGTTTACCCAGGTATCTTCAGGAGTTACAGCTGATCTCAAAACACCACCTCGCCTTTGAAATTATAGATGCTTGGTGCCGTGTTCTTTTAGAGATCAGCATTCATTCATTACCTGGATAAGCTAGTAACCCCACATCATAGTACTCCTCTCCGTAACAATTTTCAACAACTTTCTGCATTTCTCTTGTACAAGAAATGGTGAGCTGACAGGATTACAAGTACTAATGCCCACTTCTTTGTCACGGGCCCTCTTGTGGGATGACAGGAGTACTACAGGCATATTTGTTTGTGATGTAAGATACGGTAATAATATGATACAGTAATGCATTTATACAGTGAAACTGTTTGACAGCATGACATCAGACACAAATCATTTGATATTTCCATTGTCTTGTTTTGGTAAGTGTGAGTACCTGATGATTTGGGAAAAAACTCTGATTATGATTCCTGCTACGATGTCAGCTCATATTTATGTGTGCAGATGGTCTCTAAAGTTCACAGAGATGTAGCTAATCCAATCTCTACAGACGATGGGGTTATGATCAGTCTGATACTCTCACTGGACCAGTTATCATACAGTAAACGCTCTGTTAGACCGGACAGTCAGTGTAAGAGATGGCATTACCTGACGATACACAGTGACGTAGAGATTCTAGGAGGCTGGTGCTGGCAAACTGAACAACTGTTCTGAAGGGTTTCTCGCCATCAGAAAGGGTATCCATGCCTCCACCCCCTCTGAACCTGGTCTCCAACTGGAAATCAAAGAAGAAATACAAATTAAATCTACTGCTAACCTAAGCAACTGTCAATAATAATCAACATGTCATAATAGTCTGTTGCATAAATGTGGATGTGGAGAGGGAGAAAACACATAGTGGATTAAGTACCGTGTATGTGGCAGTCTCCAGTTTAGGAATGCCTCCCTCACCAAATGCTTCATAGGCTACCTGCTGTCTTTTCTCAGCATGCTCTTTGTGCTCCTTTTCAATATTGGGATCTAAAGAGATGGAAGACATAAAACATACCAAAGCAAGTCAGGAGAGATAGTTATATTATTAAGACTAAAAACTAGTATTATTATTAAGACTAAAAACTAATGTTCGTATTTCAATACCAATGCAATACAGGAAAGATAGCAACATTATGATATTAAATTAAGGAAAGACAATAATAACAAAATACAATATCTTTAGTATTTCACTACAACAGAAAAGTATAAATTATTATGCTGCAAAGTGTTTCCCTTCTAAAAGGCTTCTACTATTGACATAGTTCCATACATACGTGTTATAGGAGGGTTTCTCTCCTGAAGAGGCCTTAGGTGATTTGTTGGAAATGACTATAAAAACAGACAAACAAAATGCATTATTATGACATTACTAGATCTGTTTAAATACACATTCATCATTACAGCAAAGTACTATTTACATTAAGTGTCAAAGCACAAAATTACACAGTCAAGAACAATCTGTTGAATGCAAACATACACATAAACCCCATAATATCAAGCTCATATTACCTGCTGGTAGTGGCCCATCAGTAGGTCCCTGACTGCATGAAGGCTTCGTCCACTCAGATGTGCATCTTTAATGGACCCATGTTTGGTGGCCAGAACCAGGCCCTACGGTTGCCAAACATATAATATGTTAAGTTTTAAATTTAGAAATATGTAACATCCTGTGAGTGAATCATACTGGATCAGCCAGGATTTAGACCAACAACATTATCATATGCATAATACATGTAATGTAGTATGCATGTGTAGCAACAAAGTGATAACACAACTGAGCCACTTAGACAATTAAGTTAACAGTTGTAAACAGAATCACATAAAGCGTTAAGCCAATTCTCAGTCGCAGACATAGGTCACCATTAAGATCAAAAACATTTGTAAGATTATTGATCGATTATTTATCTGAGTAAATTTTACACACTTAAATCATAAATGTAAATGCTAAATGGAGGAAACCACCCCAGCACCTTAAGGGCCAATGTCCCATATATTAATCAAGCCTAGTTTCACTGAAGTTTTGTTTTCATCTAAGACTAGGCTTGATCCATGTATGGGGAAACCAGCCCTAAATATATTATAGTAAAGAATACAGAAGAGTTTGTTGCAATGATTATGCTGTACATACAATAGCATCACAGAATATAGTGTATGGTAAACTACCTGGTACAACAGTGGCTTGTGCTTTGATTTCAAATTGGAGATGAAAACATATGGGGTTTGAAGATCATGCACCACATATGTAGGCTTAAAGTGATTAGGTTTGCTGAAGTTGTCTCCCCAGGCGATGCGTATCCAAACAGCACCATTATCATGCTTCTTTATTTTGATTGAGACCTAAAGGAAGAAAAACATTGGAACAATCAAAAATTATGAGGACTGCCAGCAGCATCAGGAATTCATCACATTTGTAGGAATGTTTATGTGGTCAACGCAAAATGTATTACTTACATTTCTGATCAGCTCCGCTAAGTGGGACTTGAACTGCTCCTTAAAACTAAGCAGCTCTACAGATGTGGCATCTTCTAAAAGTGTCAGTATGAAAAAGGAGATCTGGCTATGTGAGATTAAAAACGCTCAGGCTGAAACCAACACTTTTACAAACAAGATTTGAGATTATTAGTGAGATTTAAAAAGTAATGTCATTAATACAGATTAAACAACACATCAAGCGAGCCACAGACTAATGCAGAAAGACTCTTTGCCTTTTGGTTGCTGTATATTTGTGGTAAAACAATAGTTTGCCATACCGTCAGCATCTGTAAGATGACAGGCCCTCCAAGTTCCTAGGTTTGGATTTTCCATACAATCTGTTTAGATAAATGAATGCTAACGTTAAAGAATTCATTATCACGACTTGAAAATTCACCTGAGAGGAACGCTTCACCGTCTGTAACATCCACCAACATAATAACTTCTCACCATAAATCAGTGATTTATTACACTGGTGGGAAGTTATTACAATAACTCTCTTAACTTCCCACCAACGTAATATCTTCATGCAAACGTAATAATTATTGGGTTATTACGTTGGTGGGAAGTTATTACGTTGGTGGGTTTAAAACTTGCAGATTTTTATTACGTTGGTGGTTTATTAAGTTGGTGGGAATTTATAACGTTGGTGGGTGTTACAACCGTCTCATCAGAAAGTAGATAAGCCCAGTGTCATTAATCTCAGTAGCAGTTTTTAAAAAATAAAACAGTAGTGTTTTTAAAAAATAATGGCATTGGTAATCATTGATAATTCACTTACAGATCATCTCCAGTTCGCTCACATGCCGCGTTGTCAATCCATTTTCCTATCAGACACATTAAATTGTAGTATATGATAAGCTTAAATGTATGTATTGTAAATGTATGTATTAAAATTATGGAAACAATGTATTCTATGGAAGGTGGGTAAACTGAGGCAAAGTCCTTTTAGGCAAGTCCCTCCACTCGGCGGCCATATACCAACGTTTTATGGGCACTCATCGGGCACAGTCTTTGGGTCGAACTGCGCGTGCGCAAGGCTTCACGACACCAATCTTGCTCCAGCGGCGAGATCACAACACATGATTGGCACGATGTCTTCACAACACACCATATGATTGGCTCAATGTATTTACATGTCGACGTTTTGCCGAGGAAGGGGTGGGATATGTGTAGACAACGGCCATGTTGGCGTGACAAACTAGCCCCATGCATTTCTATGGAGTATTTTTTGAGTGCTGTGTCTCCTTATTAGAAAGTCTCTGACTGAGGTAACAACGAAACATTTGTCAAAGCACTAACGTTAACGTTACATGACTTAAACTTAGATGCTAACGTTAGCTCTAGACTATTGATAAACATACACTGGTAACAGCTACTACTACCAGTGGTACCTTAACCAAAGTAGTCCTCTGCTTTAACTAGCAGTTGCTGTGTGAGGTTCAATGCTGTTACGGTGAGATAAACAATTCGTCTAAAAAAAAACAAGGCCACCTGCTTGCTAAAATAAAAACCTAAACCTTACCTCACATAGAGAAACAATGTTTTCATGTAATATCCATTTTGATTGAGTGTAGTTCACAGATTGTTGTTGTCTTCTTGAAAGGTGGGCCCACTTTTTTAGCGTTTCTTCTAACTTTCCAGTCGGTATTTTACGTAACGTTCGCTGTAAAAGGGTCCTTGCTACATCACCCATGCTAGGACTAGTGAAACACACATGCAAAAATACACTAATTCATAATGTTAAACAATACGGAGATACAACTTTGTTCAATCATAAGCCCAAACACAGAAAAACGCCAACCCAACCAAACCGCCAAACAACCGCTCAAAACAACCAATCGGCAATCAGATTTGCTTTTGACGAAACTTCCTCTTCCTGAAAATAGTAAATGATGAAGTCTCTACTGCCGCCTGTTGGTTTGGAAGTAATATACATTTTTGTTTTGTTTTGTTTTGTTTCCAGTTATTTTTAAAATTCGTGAAATTGATTTAGCCTACTTACATATTTGCCTATGCATGCTGAATAAATTATGCATTGAAAATTATTTTGATAAATCCTTTTAATTAATTAATGACCATTCTATTAGGCTTGTAAAATGTTGTTTCCCATAAAACATATTCTATCCATAACCAGCGCTTTCTATCTCGCTGTCGCTTTTATAAAACCATTTTATAAAACCATAGCCAGAAACGTTATGTCACATGTCTACTGTAAACAGTCATTGATTGGCCCATGTTCAGTTGGTCTGGCACGCGTAAGTTACTTCCGGGTTTCCATGCCGTTATGCAAGGGTGAAATAAATGGCAGTGAGTCCTCTGTGGACTTAACGTGGTTATAACACAGTATAATCTAACGTGACTTGTATTCAGACAGTCAGACAGAACAAATCTTATTGTACAGCTGTGGCATATGTAGTTGCATATATCAGCTGTACGGGTTGTTACTTTGTGGTTGTTTCAGTTCAAAAGGTTTGTTCAATGTCATGCCCTGTAGCGGTAGGCTACATTTTAAGCTTAAATAGGGTGATAGCCATGGATATTTTTATGGACCTGGATCTATCTGTTGTAAATGTGTTTTATTAGGCTACATTTACTGCACGTTACCGACAGTCTATGTACCGCGATTTGTCGCCTATACAATCTGGACAGTAGTTCTAGGATCAGAGTAAACGTTAGCACTGTGTACACTTGTTCTTGCAGACCTCACAACTTTACGATATTGCATGACAACAGTGGAGTGATTGAACCTCAGATCTGCTGTGACACAGTCCTCCCTTTCTTTCTTGCAGGTAAGTGCTTCAGAGGGGGAAAAGTTTCAACATGAGTGGTGACGATGGAATGGGATGGGGAGGCTCTAGTATCCTTATTATGGGTGAAATGGAAGAGCTGCAGTAACTTTGGTTGTGCTCTTTATAAAGTCTTAATTCAGTTATGATATATTAATTAGAGTGTATGTGTGTATAGTGTAGTGTATAGTGTTTTCACTATAGTCAAAGAAGCCTGCCTTTTTTGTTCAATGTGTTTTAACCCACAGCAGAGAAGTGAGACCTTAACTGAGGATGCACCCAGACCTGTCTCCTCACTTACACACGGATGAGTGCAATGAATTAATCACACAGCTCAAACAGTGTCACAAAGAGGTAATACCAGTGTTTCCCATACATTGACTTATTTGTGGCGGCCCACCACAATATCAACATTGACCACCACACAATGATTTTCCAGGTTGTACTAAATTGTGCTTAAATCTGGTTAGCATCATAACCACGCTGTGCTAATTTGTTAAAAACTGTTGCATTCAAGTTAATTCTTCAAACCAACCACCACAAATTGAATTCAATTCTCTGGGAAACACTGAATACTCTAGTAATTCAAGACAGTGGTTTATGTGTATTTTTCACATTTACACATTTGGAGTGTTCGTCATGACTGAACTCTTCTTTTCCTTTAATGTCCCCAGCATAATGTCCTACGCTTCTTTGGTACTTGTAATGACTTGGATCGTGCCATGCGCCAGTGTCTTAAAAAAGAGGTGAGGAACAAGCAGTGGTGCATTTAAGCATATAATGTTACATGGACCCCCCCCCCCAACACACACACATATCAGTTATATGTTAATTTTTGTCAGTAAGTGACATACTCCTGTCCTGACTGAAGTCCTAATGAAGATGGCAGCCAAGAGACCATACATTTTTAAATCTTTGTTTCTTAACACTAATGGTAGCATCACCCTTCATTCTGTTTGCAGTACCAGGCCAGGAGGGAGCGAAGCAAAGCTCATGCAGCTGAGATGCAGGAGAGGCTGAAGACAGGACCCAAGGAGAGGGACTATTAAGGGGGGTTGGGCCGGCATGGAGCCAAAGCTGAGGCCATCCACTCTGTGATGTCCGCTGCATGCAGGGTCTCTATGACCTGGCCGTTAGGAAGAGACTCACATAGCTCACTGAGCTCATGGTTTCTGGACTAACAAACAAATATGAGAGTGTGTGTGTGTGTGTGTGTGTGCGTTTGATGATGTGAGCTTGGGTGTTGGACCCTCCCTCTTGGATGGAGAGAGAGCCTTCCTGCAGTTTCCCTGCTCAATGGAGCTTGCCAGAAGCAACAGGACATTTTGAATGTGGCACTGTTCCCTCTTGTCCAGGATTATACTTGACCTAAGCTATATCTGGATGCATATTTAAAGCTATTTTAAATGAACATTCTGTTGTTGGCTCAGTGTACTATCAATCAGGGATGTTTATCCTACTTGAGATGCAGTGTGATGAGTTTGGGCAGTTCATTAAAAAAAATAAAAGAAACTTTTTTTGTGGCCGAGAGGCACCAGCCTGTGAACATTTGTGAAGATGTTCTTTCTTTAAGTGCTCAGTTGATATCTGTGAACATTTGTGAAGATGTTCTTTCTTTAAGTGCTCAGTTGATATCTGTGGACATTTGTGAATATGTTCTTTCTTAAAGTGCTCAGTTGATATCATCTGTTTTCTGGTTTATGGTCTTGTGAAATGTCCAAGCTGAGAACTCCTCTCTATGTCTCCTTGTAATCACCTGGTAATAATGCACAAAAAACTTGCATCATTAGCAGGTGATTACAAAGGGCTAACATGGTAAAAACATTGTACATTTAATATTCTTTTACATTGTGGGCCATATCACATTAAGTATCACATAACGTAAAGGCCTAACAGTAAGAGGAATTTCACCAATCTAAGTGCCATTCTGAACTTGGTGGAGAATTGTAATTAGCATTTCCAGCCTAATGCTGCCAACTGAACATTCTTATCAAATTTGTCCACACAATTATATGTAAATTAGTGATAATGTTTAATCACTCTCGATGGAGTGAGCACAGAGTGAAATCAAGCTGTTTGAATAAGTAATCTTAACACCAGAGGGTGCAACAAGAGCATTAACAAGTGCAACTAACCATCCACTCCACTTAAGAGTAGTAATAGTACATTGTGTTTTTGTAGACCCTCTACAAAATACATCAGCATCATTTGGCAATAGAAGATGACAATGTTGAATAACAATCGACTTTTGTGTGGTTCAGATTATGTTTAGAGATTATAGTTGTTTTTGCTCTGCTTAGCAATATGCAATACCAGTACATATTTTATATATTTCCTAGTGCAATACCAGTTTATTATGTGTTTGAACAAATGAAGTCTGTTGCTGTGTTGTCCTGAATAGCTAGCATAGATGAGGCCACCAATGCAAAGAAAGGACAAATTCCTGACCCATCAATTACTACTAAAAAGGTCATTTTCGATTGTTGCATTTACAAAACAGTACATCTGGACATGTGTCTACATGTCCATTGAGGACAAAATCAACACACAAACCATGAATACGTGTTAACTTTTTATTCTTTCATTGCAACCGTCTCTCTCAAAACTAATGTTAAGACAGTGTTCTACAGATCCTACAGGAAACGACTTCTAAGGCACCCAGAAAATTTCAACTGAACTACATTGTGGTGTAGGAACTGTTCTCCCCTGGCGTTGTCAGGGGGACATCAAAAGATTCTTGAAGGGAATTTAACAAATTCATAAAAGCATTATAAGAAAGTTGGCATGCAATAAATTATCCAAATGCAATACAAGAAATTAATTATGTTTTTAAATAATACAGAGGACATATTTCAACACAAGATTGACACATTAAAAAACAACTAAAATCAACAACAGAAGAATAAAGATTTTCCCCCAGTCAAGTACATAGATGGAATTCTTTGTCAGTTTTGAACGTTTGTATGTGCTGTCTTGCAGAGGTACAATCAAAACGTATTTTTCTTTATTTCTTGTTGACATTGTTGAGGTTATCCATCAATTTCATACAACATCAGTCATTAGTGCGATGGTATGAAATGGTGTTTGATATTATCCAGGATTCCATTAATGACACTCAAGGTTGAGAGGACAAAATCAGAAGTTACTTGTGATGTAATCTCAAATAACTCGCCAAATTAATTTTTTTTCCATATTGCTACAGGATGTCAAATGATTACACACATTTTAAACTGTACACTGCATATCTTCCATGGGTCAGACAAATGGATGACAGATTTGGCAATGTTCTTTGTTTTTTAAATGTATGTAGTATATAAATGACATAAACTTACCAATCAATGTCATGTTCACTCATTAATCCTCTCTAAGATTGCAGTGATTGTACACAGGTATGTCCAGCATCACAACCAAATTTGTATATGTTAAAATACATTACACATAGTTCACAAGCTGTTATTAACGCTTTTACATTCACATGAAATCATTTTCTGGGGTTATGTATAAGTCAAAAAGAAACTCAAATGTGCTTCAGGGAGAGTTAAATATTATGGCACTGTCGCCCCACAGGGATCACTGGTTAAAATCTTTAAATAAATAAAAAAATAAACTGTGCAACATTTCTACAATTGCTCACTATGCCTATACAAAAAACACCAGAAATATAACGTTTTGACGGTGACAATTATCTACAATATATTACATGCATAATTACACGATATAACAGCCTATACTATACTGTAAATGTGTACAGATTCATACCATAAACAGTATCAATATTGTAAAAATGCTCGCAAAAAAACTACATCTGCCATTGTATATAAACAAATATATAATATATTTATATATGTATACACATATATCCTGAAGACATGACATGCAGACAGAGTTACTTCTGCAGCACAACCACCATCACAACAAGGACACCCTAACTGATGACAGGTGTGGTGACACGATCTGATAACTTTGGGACGAAGAGGACATTATGTTTCTCTTGATACAAAAATACACAATCTTATGAACCAAAGTGAACGTATAGTTACTTGACCTAATTTTACATATGGATACAAACTATGCACAATGATTTAGACCTTTGCCTCTCTTATATTTACACCACAAAGATTCAATTCAACCACACACTTTAAAACTAAGAGCAAATATACACACTTTTCTCCAGGAAGCATCTTCTGGCAATAAATAAATAATACAAATCTCCACCCCCTCAAGCTTTTCTCTGAGCTCAAATGTCTCTTCTGACAACCATCCTATGTGGTGTTTATTGTCACTTTGGATATTTCAGTGCTTAAAATGTGCACTTTCCACACTGCCAAAACACAGTGCTGTCATCACTGCTTGAACAGCTTTGACAGAATAGAATAGGAAGAACCACAAGTGCTGCATAATGAAGGCGGCAGTGACGTGATTATGGGATGCTGCGATGCTGATGTGGCTCTTGGTACATCACAGCAGCCTAGTGAGTTGCCCACTGCATGTGATCCTTTCGGTGATTATTTGATAAGCCTTAACAAAAAGTAAGGAGCACCATTTTAAAAGTAAACTCCACAACACATTTCATCACCACATCCTTCAGAAGACATGGTGTATGTCATGTAAGTAATGACTGAATACATGAGAGTTTCAGCTTCAGCTCTTGAATCATTTTACAAAAAGAAAGAAATGCATGTGTTCTCGGTCTCAGGTGCTCTATTCACCCTTTATATACAGAGCTGTATCTGTTAGTAATGGCCTTTTCAATGATCCTTTAGTGCAAAGGGCATATCTACACATACATAGGAAGGACCTGACTGTTTACTATAAGCTACAAACACAAACATTGTGAAATAATGTTAATATTCAATTGTTTTCATCACACTGTTTGGATTTAATCTCATAATACGAAAGCCTCTGAAGTCACAACTCCCTAACCAAGTGGCTGAGCAGGATTCTACAGTCGGCTCAAAATAAATTATAAATAAAATTACCTCCTGTTATAATTAATGTTCATGTTGCTTGTTGCGTCTGTGGGAAAAAATACTTAAAGTTGTAAAAACAAATTGTGGTGTTTATGGTTTGCAACACTGCCTCCCCTTTACGAAGACGGTGCATTTTAGAAGCTTTTAGAAAACTATAATTATGTTCATACACAGTTTCAATCCGCACAGTGAAGGCGAAATGCATGCATTCTAGTCAAAAGCAACTGTGATCTGTGTCACCAACCTTTGGTTTATGATAAGAATATGTGTACATTTACACACCTGGAGAGATTAAAAATCATTATTACAAAATTGAAGACTGATGAAAACCCACAATTTAAATATTGTACTGCTAATCAAGTAATCAAGGAGGAGCACAACTAACATGGCTATCATAGCAGTTTTACACTTCATTGCACTGTTTTGCATAACAAATAAATATGACAAAGGGCTTCATACATGAATAAGTTCAGAAAGTTTCTGCCGTACCCATGGGCAATCAACAAAAGAAAAGACATTTCAATTTAAAACATGAAGCCTGCTTCCTCTTGGTTCTAGAAGTGCTCTGAGATCATTACTCCAGCCTTACCACCTTTGGATGACTTAATGACCTACCACTGAGAGAAAGATGGAGGCCAAACCATGACCCCTCATCTCCTCACAGGCTGATCACACAGCTAGCTCAGCGATCCTGGACCTTCCTTGAAACTAAAGCTCTGGGAACGATAGGGGTGCAAAAGCACAACGCTGGCGACAGCACATAGAAAACCCAAAAGACCTAAAACAAGCCACACCTTGCACAGTACACATTAGAAACAGTGAAAGGTCAGAACACATCTCTCTCTCTCTCTTTCTCTCTTTTGTTGTGACCTTGACCAAGCCATGAAATAAAAATAAAAAAACAATCAAGACTGGTCAGGCTTTTTGTTTTGTTCTCAGGGCAGTGGGAAGGTCTACGGTCAATCACACACTCTCGCACTCTCACTCTCTCAAGATCACAAAGCCTTGACCAGCGCCGGCTCTCCAGCTCCCGTCTCCAGACAATGCGGGTGTGCAGGTGCTGGCTCAGGCCTCGTAGCCCTTGTTCTGCAGGTAGTTGAAGAGTGCCTCCAGGCCCTTAGTGGAGCACCACAGCTGTTTCAGCATCTGACACTCCTTCTCATTGACGTCATCGAGAACGGACAGCAGGATGCTCCGCACCAGGCATTTGGACTCTTCTAGAACCTGCACCACACAGAACATGTCATGGGCTAATGTGACCCTTCACATGGCGAAACCAGTACCAATTTTTCAAAATTAAGTTACAGTAATTTCCTGTGTATTAACTGCATTATTTATAAACCGCAGGACAGTGTTTTATGCTAGTTCAAAAAAACAAAAGCATATTAATACCATATTAACTGCCCCCTGTGTATTAACCTCATAGCTGAAGAAATTTTGCAAAATCATTGTATAAACCGCGGCTAATAGTTGGGAAATTACGGTATTGTGTTTTTATAACAGTCCATAAAACTTCCAAAAAGGTTTTTAAATAACGCTAGTGATGGTCATAATTATATGTTTTACTGCCTCCTCAGGAAACAGACAAATAAAAAATACTCAAGAATGCCTGCATTGTTTTTTATTGTTCTTTCTTTTTTTTAGAAAACACAATTAGTCAATAAGTCAAAACCGATGCATTAGCATTGCCTTTAGTGTTAAGATTGAACATTAGTGGAGAGAGTTAGTACTTTGGTACACAGAGCATTGAGACCCAACAGTATGTAACTGCACTGCTATTATAAGCTCTGAATTATTGGACGTGTTGGTTTGCCTCAGAGTGTTTCAAAAGCACTGAGCGCAATAATCATTTCCACCTCTCCACATTTAAACCAAATCCCTCCAGCTAAATGGCTCTGCTTCTACAGCATGACATGCCTCACACTAGTTTGTATTTTCCAGGCTGTGCAACTTTGGCTACACATTTACAACATGCAGATCTGCATGCAAATCACTGAGAGGCTTTGAGTGAGTGTGTGTGTGTGTGTGTGTGTGTGTGTGTGTGTGTGTGTGTGTGTGTGTGCGGTGTGTGCGCATGTGTGTGCACGTGTGTTTGTGCGTGTGTGTGTGTGCATGTGTGTGTGTGTGCGTGTGTGTGTGCGGTGTGTGCGCATGTGTGTGCACGTGTGTTTGTGCGTGTGTGTGTGTGCATGTGTGTGTGTGTGCGTTTGTGTGTGCGTGTACATGCGTGCGTGTGATTCTGTGTGTCTGTGTGCATCAGTGAACACCTAGCCCTCAGTTTGAGCTTTGCATTCTCTGAACTGTGTGCTGTTAGCGTGAGGGAGCTTTTGTGCTTTCCTAGACATAAACCTGTCACAAAGCTTGAAACAGACATATGAGCTTAAGACAGGGCTGCTAAATCCTCCTCCTCCTCATGAGTTTGGCCCAGACAATCCGTCCTCTGTTCAGCTAATCAAGGTTCTGAGGCGCATTTCATTATCGCAGTCTGCACTGGATTAGGAAAGAACCAAATCCTTGTGAGTTGGGAGGATGGACCACTTGTGGCTTCAGTAAAATATGATGTTTTGGATGAACACTACACTGGAGTTCATTTCAGACCGTTTCCTCTTCTGATACTTCCACTTGCTATTTTTGACAGAAAATAAGGAGCACAATAATGCTTATAATTTTTTTGTGTTCAACAGGACATTTTCGACAGAGGCTTGGACAAGTTAAAATTAAATCCAACTTACGGCAGACATATTACAAAACGGATTCAAAGAGTTGACCATTTCTGCAGCAATATTCAGAAACACCCACACAGCACATTCTGGGACACACTCTGACCATTCACGTAATAAATGGGCCATACCACTGCACTGCAGGCAGCCATTTCTTTCACCCGCAGCATCACTTCCTGGTTGAATGTGGTGGGCCAGAAGACCTGGGAGACCAGCCCACGACTGCAGGCTTCCTGTGCTGTGAGCTTCCTCCCACAGAACAACATCTCATTTGCCTGGGAGGGAGGGAGGGAGAGAGAGAGAGAGAGAGAGAGAGAGAGAGAGCAGCATGGTCAGAGACACAGAGGAGAATGCATACACGTAGGCACATTCTCATTCACATTCACAGAGCCTTCCCTCAAATATAAAACAATAATTTGAAGGGTTTCATTTCATTTGAATACGGTGGTAGCTCATGTTAGCAATGGAAAAAAGGCAGAATGTTTAAATGTCAATAAATGCATAATGATAATAAAAGATTGTAGAAAGCATCACTGTAATCATGAGACAAGTCCAATCAAGGTGTAAACAAGTAGGGGCTAACAGCACAGTGCTAGTGTTTTTTCTCCTGACGAGACCCTGAGTTCTCACTCACTCACCAGAGCCACCCCAAGTATCTGGGGGAAGGTGTAGGAAGAGCAGCCGGAGGGGGTGAGGCGGAGGGCGGCACAGGGCGTCTGGAACCAGGCTCTCTCGCTGGCCCACACAATGTCACACAGCGGCAGGATGGACGCCCCCAGGCCCAGGGCGGGACCGTTGATGGCCACCACAATAGGTTTTTTAAAATGGATGAATGCCTTCACAAAGTCCCTAAAGACAGAGACGACAAGGAGAAGCAGTACTGTACACTATAGGCTGGGCTACGGTCCCTCCACACCACACAGCGGTTCAGTGGAAACTAAGGGCTTCTGAGAGGCTGTTGCTGATTGATAGACCTGGCAACCCAAGACATTAAGACTGAAGGTGAGAATGGGTTCAGTGGGCAAAGTGAGCACATTTCTGTGTGTATGATAAAAGCTTACAAAGTTGCTGGAGAAGCATACTGACAAGAGTGTGTAATTCCTGACAAATTTGCAGTCTCAGTCTCTCTCTCCCCCGCTCTCTCTCTCTCTCTCTCTCTCTAGCTCTCTCTCTTTCTCTGTGATTTGCTCACGCGCTCTCTCTCTATTTCTCTTTCCCTCTCTCTCTATCAGAATCACTCGCTCATTTTTATCTGCCCTTCTCAGCTGCAGTATTTCACTTTGCATGAGTCAAAACGTCACCTCTGATTGCAACAAATTACATCCCTCTTTTTTTTTTATCCCTCACAGTGGAGCAGGCGCTGCCGCCACCACTGCCATCACCGCCGTAGCCCCACCGCCCGCAGCTCTGACCAGACTCCTGCTCCAGCTATTTCAGTGCAGATCTCCTGCTGGGGCCCTGATAGAGACTGAGGCTAACTTCTGTCAGCTGCTGCTTAAATACCATTCAAGACGAGAATCTGAGTTGCGTCTGAGAGTCTAGTGAGTTGGCGTGTGAGCTGACAGCTCTGTTAAATAAGCCGGTGATAACATCTACATCAATGACCTTGACAGATCCCAAAATAATCCACCGCTTATCATCCTTAAATGACTGGAAATCACAGCAGAGGTATGAAATGGTGAATATTGGCAAAACAGTGACACTGAGGCACTTCTGCAAGAGATTTATGCAAGCCTTTCAGCCAACAAGAGGGACTTAGAAAACATCATCCTCAACTGCTCAGAAAAGGAAACTTCAAAGTGTGGTAGAGAACTCAATGAATAGAGGTATTCACACCATTAAAAACTGTGATGTGTACGAGGCAAATTTGTTCCTAGAAATCTGCGGAGCATTTATCATCCCGTTCACCAAAAATCCAAGTCTTAAACACCTGTTTTAAGTCTTAAGTCTTAAACAATAATCCCTGCTTCCTTTAGCTGGGAAATGTAAAACACTAAACTGTATCTAAAAGCTCTCTCTAGAGAAAAGCCATGTTTTGTTGTTTTGGTGTACTTGCCTAATTCAGCAAAGCATTCCGTCAATATGACAAGTGACGTATGCATTCTCTGCAGTCTAGGACAGTAAATATTACACTTAAATTGACAAAGTGGAATATCATGTATTTTTTTTTAATATGAATAGTGATATGAAGAATCAGAGCTTCACCCAGCCAACAGGTTTTTACTACCCATACCAATAACAGTCTGTTTCACAACTTATTTAGTCAATTTCACAATTTCAATCAGTTTCAATCACGGTCAATGAGAGCATTATCGCCTTGGCAGGGTAAAGTGTCTTCTGTCCTTCCTGTAGAGGGCACTGTAAAAGAGAGACTTTCTACGACTCTGGTTACATCTTCAAACCTAAACCTCTCCAACCTGACAAAGAGGCTTTGAAAAAGCGCTGCACCTTTAACTGATCTGTTTGTTGACAGCCAGAAAGCAGTGATAGCTTTGACATTTCAGAAGCTTTAAAATGGGCAAATTGCTTGGAGAGAAAAAAAATTAAGGCACTGGGAGTTCTGCAGGTGCAGAGAGTGTTATGGACTGTTGTGTGTGCTGGCCAGTCCTACCGCACAGCATCGGCGATCCGGCTGCTCTCTTTCCGGCGGTCGGTGGACAGGCGTCCGATGAGGTAGGAGGGGTCCAGTCCGCTGCAGAAGATGCTGCCCACGGCGCTGAGCAGCAACAGCTTGCTATCGTCTGCTGCCGCGTTCCCCAGGGCACGACACATCTCCTTCATTATCTGTGGATGGGCAGGAGACACACACACACACACACACACACACACACACACACACACACACACACACACACACACACAGTGCATGCTGAGTGGGAGGTAGCTCGTTTGCAGCACTCTCTCGCCCTCCCTGCTGACACACTCTTTTATCACAGGATGACAAGACAAGATCTGAGGACAAAATGGACAGTCTTTATATAGCATTTCATATATTTATATATTATTAATATCATTCAAGGTAGTATTTTCTTACATCCACATCAAAAATGTCTAGTTTCAATAAATGTGAGCATGATATGATGGTTTGTTGAGATAACAAATCTGAGACAAAATGGGCTGTCTGGCTGTGGAAGTTTAATGTCACGTTTCCTTACATCCACTTCATAAAATGGATTTTTAATAAATGTGAACCTTATACAATACAATACTTTGTAGAGTCCAGAAAGTAAACAACACAGGATTTAATTTTTAAATATACACAGGAGGGATGTTAAATTCCTAGTGCTATAGGTAGGGGATTTCACACAGCGGCCAATCAACAACCAAGCCCATTTACCGTCAAATACACAATCACTAACAAATCAACCTTTATAGGCAAAAACCATCACCAAAAGAATAGCTTTCAAGAGCATTTCACTGGGATTATCAAGCAGGCCCCTTCCTTCATGGGTGTTTCATTGAATTAGGCCCGCAACACCTCCAGAAGGCTCAACAGTGGTAACTGGCGTCCCAGACCCACCCCCCTCCACACTCATGATAGGCTCTCCACCAACAAATACAGACAAATTCTTTGGTCATTCCTCTTCATTGCTTTGGCCATTTATGATCCAATCTGTAATGTAACCAGACAAACTACAAGTTCTTGATGCAGGCACCGACAAATACTAACTAACTCTTCAGTCAATCCTCTTCATTGCTGTGGCCGTTTATGACCCAATCAGCGACATATACAAACAAAATTCAAACCCTTGATAGGGCACCGACAAGTACCAGCAAATTCTTTGGTCATTCCTCTTCGATGCTGTGGTCGTTTATGATCCAATCAGCAGCATAACCAGACTAATGGCAAACTCTTGATGCAGGCACAGACATATACCAACAAATACCTACACATTCTTCAGTCATTCCTCTTTGTTGCTGTGACCATTTATGATCCGATCAGCAACATACCCAACTGACACCAAGCCATTTAGTATAAAAACCAAAACACTGCATAAATCAGCTCTGCCCATTCTGAGGGCTTCTCCCCATCCGCCAACACAGAGGAGGAGGAGAGGGAGGATGACAGTGACATAGTCCCCCAGTGGCTCCAACCTCAGGGTAAAGGCCATCGCTGTACCACAACACACTCATTAAGCAGCCTTCTAACTAGGCTCCTCTCCACCATTATCTGCCAACCCCCCCCCCCCCCCGCATCCTCTTTTGTCTTTTTATAATCTAATCTGATAAAGGGCCCAACATGACCCAATTTAGGCTGTCATAGCATGCTGGATTCAACTGCTCCTGGTCCGTTTTGTCAGAGAGTAATCCCTGCCGTAGTTTCGGTGGAGATTGCACGCAGGGAGTCAAGTGCAGGGACTGACACCGGCTTAGCGGCACAGGGTCAATTAAAGCCATGAGCCTCCCAGACGAAAAGGGAAATGATAGCAGTGCGAAATTAAGAACTGGGAGGGACTTCAAACATTCTCCACACACACACACACACACACACACACATGCCATGGGAAGCCAAGAACCCAAGGGGATACGCACACACATGCTCTGGGATCCGCTGCTGCAAGGGCTTGTCAAACAAGTCGATAGCATGTACCAGTCAATGGTCCTATGGACCAGCACATTTGAAAGCCAGTCAATGTTTTTCTGTAGAAATTAAGTTTTGGACCGAAAGTGCTTACGTGGGAAAATAATTGGTGGGTGGTTTGCTTTTCTAGGATTTTTAGGACACATTTTTAATACTGCTGGTCTGCCTGCATTAGGCACGCTAAATCAAGCACAGAGAATGTTTCAGCAAAGACATGAGCCTTGCCTACTAACTGTAATATGCCTGATGCTAAAATGACTCTTTCATCTATTAATTTGTGTGTGTGTGTGTGTGTGTGTGTGTGTGTGTGTGTGTGTGTGTGTGTGTGTGTGTTTGTGTGTGTGTGTGTGTGTGTGTACCAGCTAGCTGTGCAGCTTCAATAAACACATAAATAAATGTATTTATGCATTTATCCAGTACATGTGTGCGAACACCATCTCTTTGTGTGGCTGGAGTCTATATGGAGGGAAGGCTGAGGGTCACACAGCCACACAGCCCCAGGCCTCAGCTCCCTGCAGCCTTTAGCATTCATCCATCCTGCTCCTCAGTGCAGGGATTGAGGTCAGTGGAATAAGCTTCTATCTTCAGTGTGAGCACAAGAGAGGAGAAGAGAGGGGAGGAGAGGCAGAGCTAGAGAGAGAGAGAGAGAGAGAGAGAGAGAGAGAGAGAGAGAGCAGTGGAGAATAGATAGAAGTGTCCAGTGGAAAACACCACAGTGCAGTGCATGCCAAAGCAGGTTCCACTATTCATATTATTCAATTTCACTCAAACGCCAAACGAGAGGAAATTCTGAGTAAACCACTGAGCATCAATGACCTCAGCCTGATGTCAGTATTAGATGTGAATAGCGGGCTGAGAAAGACCGGAGATCTTTTTTTTCCCTTCTTCATTTCAACCAGAGGGCATGAGCTGTCTGTATACGTTTGGAAATTGTGACGGCAGTGCCTTCTGTCCAAACCGATAATCATTAGTAGGCAGATTGCAGGGCAGCAGTGCATACTTGTGCATACGTTCACATGAAAAGGACTACTCTCTGTCCATGTCTAATGCAAAATACATCAGCAGGGCACAGCCCCACAGTGTTTCTACAGCATGCTGGCAGACCAAGGATTGTTGGTAAGGGTAGAGAGGAAAAAAACACTTTCTTATGTCAGGCTCTAAGTGTAGGGGTGCTTGTTCACACCTCAGTCTCATGCATTAGACCTACTGGTGCATTGATCTCCTCTCCTCCTCTCACTGTCTGGGGCATGAACATGCGCCATGTGACGGAGGGAGGGAGGTGGAAATGGAGGCGATTTCTCCCTCCTGACGGACGACGAGGCCAGTGGGACTGTACCACCGCACAACTCAGAACAGTGCGACGCATTGGCAGAGGGAAAGGGATGGCAGGAAGCAATAACACACTCCCTCTCAACCATTTCTTCTCTCATTCTCTCTCGCTCTCTCTCTCTCTCTCTCATTCTCTCTCTCTTTTGCTCGCTTCAATCCATTTTCCACTTCGCTCTGCACTGTTGACTAACTCTTGAGAGGCTGAGAGCAAGAGGGGATTTTTAAGGCCTAAATATGTTGGCTCTCTGAGAAGGCCCACTGAGCCCCAACATGAGCAGAGGAAGAGAGAGAGAAAGAGAGAAAGAGAGAGAGAGAAAGAGTTAGAGAGAGAAGGGAGACAGAGAGAAAGAGAAAGAGAGAGAAAGGGAGAGAGGGCTCTGAACATCTTCATAAGCCACGATGGAGTTTAGGATTGTTGAACGACACACACACACACACACACACACACACACACACACACACACACACACACACACACACACACACACTAATTCATCGGTGTTCATCTCCTCACAATTCGCCCCCCTGAAGGTTGGCTGGCATTATCAGCATCCCCCACTGTCTCTGCGGAGGAGGAGGAGGAGGAGGAGAGCCGGGCCGTCCTGGGGTGCTTATCATGCTTCCCTCGCCCTGCTGAGAGCAACTGTGAAATGAACGGACCACCCATGTTTCAAATGTGTGGGTATCCACCACTCGCCTACCACAAAAATAGGTGACAAAAACACTCTTGACATTCACAGGAAACAAAATAGATCTGCAGCAAGAAAATGCAGAACTATCGTTCAGGTTCACTGTTGAATTGCTCTGGTCTCATTCAGCAATGCTCCAACTGGCAAATGAACAGCCAAGCCCCTTTTGTGATTGTGTGGGGAGACTGTCAAAGCTTCCAGCACCATGGACAGAGCATCATTAAAATGGCAATATGGTCGGACAGATTTCTCCAAACCTTTAGGACAGTCTGCATCATTTATGCACCTGCTACAAATTACAACCAGGGGCAGTCAGCGGCTGCTCCCTGTACTGATCAGACAAGACTGCCCCGCCTTCAACTGACAAAACATTGACCTTGTTTCCTAACGGTGCTCAGGGCAGGCTGCCTTGTGAAGTGATAAATGGGTGTGTGGCCACAGTCTGCATATCAGTGCTTCAGCAACGCTTGCGCAGAGTAACTGCTCGTTTGAAGTCTGTCTCTTGTGAGTGCGGCCGAGGACACACATTTTTTTTTTGAGCAGGAGGGGTGGCTTTGCTGTAAGGTGTAATTAAGGTAGCTGACGAAGACAACTAAATGAAACATTTCAGCAGCAATGACATAAAATGGGAAAAACATCTGATGTTGGGATTTGGCATAGATGAACCTGATTTGGTTAAAATGTCAGGTGAAAATGTTGATGTATTGAGGACAATTAAAATGTTGCAACGTGTGTAAAATACACAATTATGTAAATACATTTTACAGGATTTATTTTAAGGCCACTGCAGCCATTCTGCCACAATTGTTGCTAGTTCTTCAATATTTGCAAATGAAAACATTGTGTAACACTACCCAGCACAGATAGACATGTCATTATTGATACATTTGGTCTGTAATCAATGCATGCCACTCAAATGTCGGCAATCTCACATGAGAAAATGAGTTGTAACACACTGAATACATATTGACATGATACAGTTGGTGTGTTATTTTCATAACAAATAACAGTAAAATGAGTCACACAAAATGTGTAATGGTAACATTCTTGTCATTGACATTGTTGGCCAAATAGGGAATCGACCAAATTAAATAACCTACTGTATACCATGTATACTATTTAGCACACATCCTCTGCATCTCCCAAGAACATTTTGATGCGATGTTATGTCATTGTCTAATGGAGTACCTACCCAGTGCTCCAGATAATAGTAATAATTTGCTGCTAAAATTGGCTTCAGTCTGAGTGTGTTATTCCCACTGAATGAGTCCTTGCATTGTTCCAGTGACTCTGCTGGTCGGTGGCTTACCTCTGGTGTGAGTGCATTGTTGTCTGAGGTTTGGCTCGAGAGCAAAACGTGCGTGAAGCCTTCTTCCTTCCTGACTACAATGTCTCGGAACCGGCAGTTGTTGTCGCTCTGTCGCACGTTGTACCTAAGTCTCTTGTCAAACACATAGCCTTTGTCCTCTGCCAACTTTCTTTTCACTGAGCTGTGCAAATTTAATCCTCCATTTGCGAGAGTAGCTCCTGTTTGAAAGCAAAAAGATGAATGGGAGTATCAGTATACTGGGTTTTCTTCTGTAGACAAAATAAGGTGGATTTATCTACGGTTACAAAAACCTTGTGATCCCAGTTAAGTAGGAGTCCTGGAGTAAGCAAAGTAAATTTTTTTATCATAATTACAACTGTAATACAACCCTTTAGAACCATGTGCCTGGCATGGAGAACCCTTTTCCTACAGTACTGTCAAAATAGCCAAAGTGAATTCAGAAAAGTCCTAAATACACTTACTTACACACACTTTCACATTTCAGATTACATGTTTAGATCACTCAAATAGGGCTCATTTAATAATATGAAACAGGTGCTATAGTAATGAAAATATAACACAGTCCTGAACCCGGGCACCATGTAATGCAAATTGAACATCATCATCATTTATCAACATTAACATCATCAACATCATTCATCTCTTGTTGGTGGAGTGGGCATGTAAAATGCACTACCCTTGTGTTCTCACATCTATCATTGTATATGCTCTGAGAAACAACTCTAGCCTCTCAGACTGCTCGAAACTCAGTAATAGGGGGGGATCTCAGCCCTCCTGAGATCCAACCAATCAGGAAATTGATTTGCCTGTCAATCATATGTCCTGCCAGGGCAGCATGCATCCAGGCAGAAGAATCTCTGAGGGGGTTTGTCTGGGGGGAGGTGTATCTGTTTGGCTCCCAAGTCCCATTATACTGACCCCAAAAAAACATCTATACTGTGAATATTTATCTTGGATACGTTCTTGTTCAAAAAGAGGGCATTTAGAGTCATGTCTTTTGTGTTGAATCTGTATGGGTAAAGCAGGCCGTGGATGGCTTTGTAAATAAAGGTCTGGAATACATATTCTCATGACTGCCAATTCTTAAGAGTCTCTTGAGGTACTGAGGAGAGGCCCATAATGCTTTCACTTACTGAGCGACCATGAAGCCATTCAGAATCAATACGAGCACTGTCATTGACAAGCCTGAACTAAAAAGGCAGCCACTCGAAACGCTTTGGGTTTATGGGCCAGCAATTCTTCTGGGTTGAGGAGGTTGTCTCTGTATGTTCCCATGTAGATTGTGTGCTGATCGCTGGTGCAACCTATCAGACAGCTCCGAGTCTCTCCTCAGACACAAGGTGGAGTAAACCTAATAATTTCCACCTGGTACAATGGTTCTCTGTGAAGAGTCCATAGGTGCAGCTGCAGTGTGGGATCTCGCCAGCTGTTTTGAAGCTCATCAGTCAGTGTACAGTGGAGTGTGTGCAGAGTCCCACCTCCTGACACGCAGGTTGACTTAGTAAAGCTAGACGTCTAACAGGCAGATGCTTGTCCTGACGGGCACAACACCTGTTCATCCTAATTAAGACAAATGATATGTTACACATTTTGGGCCAGTCACAGAAATTTATTTCTTTTCTCCACAGCATTTGCTATGCTGGCAAGTGCTAAAAATACTATGAGAAATCCACCAAATATGCCATGCAGTGTTTCCCACATAATTGAATTCTATTTGTGGTGGTAGGTTTGCAGAATTAACTTGAATGCAACAGTTTTTAACAAATTAGCGCAGCGTGGTTATGATGCTAACCAGATTTAAGCACAATTTAGCACAACCTGGAAAATCATTATGTAGTGGTCAATGTTGATATTGTGGTGGGCCGCCACAAATAAGTCAATGTATGGGAAACACTGCCATGTGTTCTGAATTAAAGCTGTCGAACCCTTTGAAGGGGTTGTTAAACATGTATAAGTATAAGTATATATACTTTTTTGATCCCGTGAGGGAAATTTGGTCTCTGCATTTAACCCAATCGGTGAATCAGTGAAACACAAACAGCACACAGTGAACACACAGTGAGGTGAAGCACACACTAATCCTGGCGCAGTGAGCTGCCTGCTTCAACGGCGGCGCTCGGGGAGCAGTGAGGGGTTAGGTGCCTTGCTCAAGGGCACTTCAGCCACGGCCCACTGGTCGGGGCTCGAACCGGCAACCCTCCGGTTACAAGTCCAGAGTGCTAACCAGTAGGCCACGGCTGCCCATTAAATGTATTTGACTATGGCAGGGACGCCAGCAGTAAGCAATGTAAACCATTCCAAAAGATAGGCCTCAAAGCTTGGAAATAAGTAGCCTGACGCAGCCATACTCAATTCTATTCAGAATTTGTGTCTGATACTGCATGTTTGGGACGTGATTATTGGGTGTGTGTTTCAACCGATACTGGGGAAAAATGCATCGCACACAATTGGATAGACCTAACTAATCAGAGCAATGAAACAGCCTACTGTGAATCCAGTAGGCAGAACAGCCAAAACATCCTTCTTCCTAACACATGCCTTAATTGCCTTAATTGCAGTTTCCTGTTCGTTATTGTGCTGTCAACATCTTGTACAACAGACGCAATATCAAAATCTAAAAATCTAGCATCTCTAGCGACAGCCTAAATGAGAATTAGACTGTATAAGATCTGTCCTTTTTGTTGTTAATCAGAACAGGCACAGCAATCAGTATCCTAGGATGACAATCAGAATGGAAAAGTACAAAGATTTAAGGACAAAGTGTGGATTCATATGGGCCCTTATATTTGTGCATCAAGACTATATGTTTACTACATTCATCGTCCTACTGTTCAGGGCCCCCATCTATCAAATGTCTCAGTTAGAGACATTTGCTCTAAACAGCTCTCATAATATGCTTTCCCAAATCCAGGCTCCAACAAAGGGCAATGTCTTTACCTTTTTTTCAGAACTGATATGAGGGTGGATGGGTGAATGTTGAAGCATAACCAATTCAGAGATTCTAGATTTCTACGCAACATTTTTAGATATCCAAACAACATTGGTTTCCATTCCATTCTCTATTTGATGATTTGACCTTGCACAACAGATGCAACTTTTATCAAAAGTGTTAACCAGTCTCAAGGTATAAACCCTGGCAGTCTCAGGTCAGCAGTCATGCACCATACCCATGTCTTTTCAGTTTCACAATATTTTCTGCCAATGACCAGACATGACTGCTAGAAGCCACATGCAATAAGCTGAATCTGAAGAAACAAAGAAGAATTGTGATGGGAATAACTCCCAACACTGGTCTACATATAAATCATATGGGAGATACATTGAGCTAATAAGATGATACTTTTAAAGCAACACTAACAAACTTTCCCTAAGTCGCATGCATGCTATTTGTTTATCCAGCACCGGCTTTGCAAATAACGATGTCCAGAGACAAGGTAGAATATGTTGCATGATTTTGTGAAAGTATGATGTATTGCAACATCAGATGCAAGGCAAATTTCTAGTTTCTTACTGTATGTCTCATTCCATCGAACTACAGATCCGCTACCTGATCTGGCAAACTTACACAGTGCGGTTATAGCTGATAGAGGGCCGCGAAGCGAATGCAGAAGTGCCGTTCACCCTGTTACGAGTTGATGAACCACAAACTGAAACAAGTTTGGAAACATTATTTTAAGGTACAAAAAACTCGTTGGTGTTGCTTTAAGGTAAAACAAAAAAAAAAGCTAATAAGGGTTTACTTTTGAAGTAAAACTAAAAAAATCATTTAGACATATTTTAACTGCAAAATGGGACGTAATGTTGCAAACAAAGTAGCAGGCTGCTGGGAAAAGAACCATGGCTGAGGGAGACTACCAACACCCTGCTGGGCTGAGCAGCTGGCCAGTCGGCAGCAGCCCTCCCTCCGGGCTCCGGTGAGCACTCCTGCGGGACTGTAGCAGTTCCTGGGATGATCGATAAATATGGGACTTGGCCCCTCCAGGGAAGGAGGTAAAATTCCTTGCCAAATGCAGACACTGCTAGACAATGCAGAACAGGTGGTGCAGTCTGTAGAAACGTTGAGACTTCACGCAAAGTTTAATCCATGTATTCCTCTCCATCATGGTTCAGGTAAATAACCCAGTGTAGGCTACATAGGTCAGTGGTCTATAGAGACAGACAGGCATTTGAGATGAAAGAAATAGTACTATTGAAGTGTCTTCACAAGGCCAAGGGGATAAAAAGAATACAGCAGGTTACTTTTGGGGAACAAAACTTTTCTTGTATACACGCTGTGCAGGCAGCTGTTATGTTCTCTATATTTCTACCAGAAAAACTCAGTAGACAATTTAATTATTAAAGGAACGGCTTGGATACATATATAAACATTCAATCCTGATCAAGACCTTCGCTGTACCTTCAACTCTTCTCCTTCATATTCTAACTCTGTCCACATTTCAGAGGGAGGGAGGGGGGGCTGACTCACACTATTCTGATGCCCTCCCTAAGCCTCACCAGCATTGCATTGCATTGCATTGCATTGCATTGTATTGCACTGTACTGTATTGTTCTGTATTGTACTGTATTGTTCTGTATGGTACAATATTTATTTACCACAGAGTACGTAACATATATTTAATCACTATATGTATATTTACTTATATGGTATCTTTGTTGTCATGTTAAAAAAGTGTCACTGACCCAAAAACAATTTCAGACAGACTAGGTCAGTATTAATGGACACTTAAAATATTGATTAAGGCTTTTCTGCCAAGAGGGTTTGTCAGGTCTCCTTAAATACCATCCCTGGTAGCATGCTGTTCTTAGAAGTTCTTGGAATTTACATATATTTTTTAGGGATCTATTTTTACCACGCTTCACCCTATTCCATTAGCTTATTTATAAGACATTCTGGAATTCTGCTTGCGGGCGCTTTTACCTGAGTGGGTATTCTTTCTTCAATATGGAACCAAACTTTCGGAATTCCTAAGAGCCCAATTCCAGGGGGAAATTCTGTAAGTAGTTCTGCTGGTTCACTGGTTTCCCATTGGCCACACTGGTAGCACAGATGTGGCCACATACCCCGTCTCTGTACAGCTTGATGGTATGGTTTAGTGGTGAGAACAAAAACTGTCCAATTAGTGCCTTTGTTTTCAGGGCTTATTCCAAATCACTTAATCAAATCAAATGGTATTCTGCTCACTGTGTCTGTGTGTTTTCAGTGTCTTCGTAAGAGCATCTCAATGCAGAAAGTCAGAGAGACCTTAACCTTCTCTGTCCTTCTCCGCATCTCTGTTGTAGCTATTGTTTTGGCTTCAAAATGGTGCCGTCACCTCCAGATTACTATCTTAATTCACTTTGACAAAGAGACTTGAATTGGCATTGGCAGAAAATAAATGTTTGGTGGAACAACACAATTTTCAGTGTTGACATTAAACCTTTCTTGGCACTAGAGGGGTCTACTATATAATCATCTGTTTTCAACTGAAAGCATGACCTTGATAATCTCTGGCAAACCAAAATATTCTGCACAGACCTGCAGACATTGATAGCATGGGACAAGAGGACATTACAATATAACCACAGAGCAAATTACTGAAGAGGAAACAGCGCCTACGAACACTGTGCCTGACCTCTAACCTAATCATATTACATTTCAGGGTCTTTGCCTTCCCTTGAATTTGGAAAGGCAAATACCAGTGTACAGCTGAACTATAAATGTGCTGCCTCACCATCATTTATTTTCATTCCACAAAAGGAACTATACAGAATGTAGAACGGCAGTATTCACATGATTCTACCAGAGTTATATGGAACACAATGACCAAGCCACAAAAGGGGGCAACGCATGGTACTGTATGGTTGCTATCCCAAAACTGTCACAAATGTAGGTTATCCTATTTGGCCATCTGTAGAAAGGAAATACAGATGTTTAGGAAATACAGCTTATTGTTTGTTAGTTAGTTTGTTGGTTTGTTTGTATGTATGTTTCGGGCTTCACTACAGAAACAAACATATAAAACTCATGTCTCTCATTTGCAGACATTATTATTGCAATTACAAGGGTAGACAGCTTCAGAGGATATGACTCATAGAATCTATTTTGATGGCAATGTCAATGGTTAAAACAGCGGAAATAGGACTCTGTCTGTCTGTCTGTCTGTTTGTCTGTCTCTCTCTCCCTCCCTCCCTCCCTCCCTTCCTACCCGGGGACAGACAGGAAGAAAAAAGCCCAGAAAGAGTCTCTATTATTCTGTATTATGCTGATGTGT
This sequence comes from Alosa pseudoharengus, assembly GCF_046254945.1. Taxonomy (NCBI): domain Eukaryota; kingdom Metazoa; phylum Chordata; class Actinopteri; order Clupeiformes; family Clupeidae; genus Alosa; species Alosa pseudoharengus. The sequence continues at coordinate 10,383,718 of NW_027468630.1, read as the reverse complement.
GGTATACTCCACTATTATGTTGTGATACTGAACTAAGCAAAAAGACTAGTAAATTGCACAGTGGATGTTTTACAAAGAATGGCTATCAATATTGACACTATTGAGTGATACCGCCAATGGTCAAACTATTTTGGATTAGATTTATCTTTTGGCTTTTCTGTAAGAGGTTTCTAGCCTGTTGAACAGCACATGAAACACACTGGAAATTGTAAATTTGCAGACGACAATGAACAAAGAGATAAGATGGATAAGGGACGGGAAGGGCACTTATGAAGTCAGCTCACACAGTGAACAAGAATGTCCTTACACTAACAATCATTGCTACATGAGTCACTGTCAGCAACAACTCTATTTATTTCAAACTTTCAGAAGTCCTAGATGAGCTCTTTCTGCCATGATTGAGTCTGGGTTGTCTCAGTGAACTCTGTTTGTTATGACCCGCTCACATAGTGTATGGTCATAAGTCTTTTCCCAGCATTAAAGAGGCACAGGCCAAAGACAGCACTGAAGACATCCACTGTCCTTATTCTTGACCCCTGAGTTTATGGAACATACAATTCTGTATTTTATCACTGCACTGTTATTTCTGACTACATTTCATACTTCACACATGATGAAACTGGCTGAAAGAAAACCTCACGGCAATATTTTAACCTGCCCAAGGCTCCGTTGCTAGAGAGCCAAATTAAGGAGATTACTGGAATAGTACACCCATTACACTAAGCAGGTGTTGCGAGACATGTAGATTATGTTGTAGATTATGCCAAATCTAAGTTCATTTGCATTGCAAATTGACTGAAACTCTCTTAATATGCAATGTTAATCCACCACTTCTAAAAGCCGTAGCTGACCACCGATTTCAACAATGTGGAAAAAGAGAGAAAGGAATGGGAATAAATAGCAATACGCCATAAGAATGAAGCACTAACCTAATCTGCTCATGTGCGGTGGAGCTCCACTGATGTCCATATCCCCAAGCATTCTTTCCATCCTCTCCCCACCAGGCATCGCATGTGCTGTTCTGGCATTAGTCCTGTAATGCAAGGGGTCCACATCCCCATTCTGTAGTCCGTTAGGGCTGCGAGGAGAAGGCACAAACTGAAGCCCTCCTGGCACGCTCTTGTATGGCATAGTTTTGGTCACTCTGTCCCCGGTCGGCTTGCTCCCTGCTGGCACCTTTCTGGGTTTATGCTGGGAGTCCAGTCCTGCTCCTCCAACGGCCCCGAGCCCAAGCCCTCCCCCGACCCCAGCCACAGTCCCTGTCACAGAAGGACGCTTTTTCTTCCGATGGTCCCCTCGAGCCCGCGTGTGCTCCGGGGCGCCTGGACGGCTGAGGTGCCGAGGGCAACCCCCGCTGGACTTGGCGGCTGGTTTGGTTGTTCGGCGATCTGTGTGCAGATGCAGGCTGTTGAACTGGTCGATGAACTCCTCGCAGTGGAGCAGGTGGTGCTCGGGCTCCCAGGTGTCCTCCTTGCTGCCGTAGCCTTTCCACCGGATCAGGTACTCCCATTTGCCCTTCTTGTTCTTCCGCTTGTCCACTATTCTCTCCACCTGGAAGTCAAGATCAATAAATAGTCAACAAGGTGACTTTAGAAACGAGAAATGTGTTGACTGTTGACTGACTGACTGACTGACTGAATATGACGCTGTTTTGACAGTCAGACAGGTTTAGTCACAGTATTAAGGATAGCACAGAGTGAAAGGTGGTGCTTTAGTCATGCCACAAAGTGTGGGTAATTGGTAAGTACACCTGTCCCCATGGTCAACAATTCGTTTGAAGGCCTACTTGCGTCCCATAAAACTCAGTGATTTTCTCAACATTATTGGGTGTACGTTTTCACTGTAGATATAAATTAGTGAAATTGATCCAGTACTCAGTTTGAACGCTAAAATCATACATTTGAAAAGCCTTTACAATGGAAGTGTATGAGTCAGCAAAACATAAACATAACTGACTAGGCACAAAATATTATTAAATGTGCTTAGTAAAATGGAGAAGACTCTTACTGACATAACCCCATGTTTACAGTACTTACTTCCAAAAGTACATTTTTAAAGAAGACAAGGTATGGCACTGAATGCACAAACGGTCTTTGTTTTTGGGACACAACATGAAATAGGTACCGGTATATGTCATTTCTAAGCCCTACAGAGTTCCACTGATCATTGTCCTATGCTCTTTATTGTCCAAGGTATAAAAGCCTTCCTTGAGTGCAGCTGCTCTGAGGTTGGGGCAAGCACTTAACAGGCTCCACTGAACACACCATCTTGTTCACAAGCCTTAACATTTATATGACAATACTTATGTTTATGATTCTAAGCACACTTTTGTCTGAAGCAACTTACAATGGCATCAATAATTATTACATTAACATCAAAATGAACAGTTTAAGGTAAAGTTATAACCTAATATGAATATTGACTAAATACAATTCAACAAAATAATACCAATACCCATAAACATATACAAACCCTAACTTTGTAAGAACTAAAATGTTCAGGAAGTAAATTATTATTAGCATACTGTTTACTGAATGGTAGCAGCTGGAACTGTCGGCAGGAACATCAATGACAACTGTGGTGTTTGCTGACCTGAAACAAGCCCTTCAAAAGATCCACTCAACTCCCTACTCAAGTGGATATTAACCAACATGAAACTGAATCTGATCAAATGAAGTATGCCAAACGAGTTCCAGGGCATGGTAGTGAATGCACAAGCCTCTAAATAAGACTTGTATATGTGTCAAGGATGTGGAGAGAGAGAGAGTCATAGTCTCCCATACACAAACTACACCTTGGCAATAAAGTAAAATGTGAAATTTAAAAGAGCAATACAGGTATGTATAGATATTATGGAAATTATATAAAGAGGCTGCTTGTTCAAAGTCTGGAAAACAGTAGTCACAATATTTGTCTGTATTCTAACAGCACCAGATCAATTTAAATACATGCAATGAATGTCCTGAAATTGAGAAATGGAATGCACCATAACACTGAAACTCTATTTGTGGCTTCAGAACGACATCTGTTTTAATCATAATAACAACATAAATTACGCATTTCTCTTTCAAATGTATACATGTAGTATTTTACAAATACATCTTACATCTTTAAGTTGTTCAGTTCAGACAAACAAGATTTTCTTTTGGCTGTGTGTGGTGACTTATCCCCTCCTCTGTGGAAGCTTAATGCATCCTACCTGTTTGGCATTAATGCAGGAAATGCATTTTTAATTGGAGTGTGTTTAGGGTCAAACAGAGATGCACTCAGGTAAATGTGTCTTTGGTGCAGAATTTAGATGAAAGTACAGATCTTGCTAGTGCACTTTTTATTGTTAGACCCATATGTCGATACCTCCTCTGTACAAATTAGCCATGGAATTAGTAAAACTACTATGTCTCAAAGTGTGTGAATGTTTTTATAAAAACAAATGTTTTTATTTTTTATTTTGGTGTATTTAAAAAATCAATATTGCAATGCTACATTTAACCATGTATATGAAATTAGAGGCCATAAAATAAAATTCAGAATATGGAAGAAGTCGGCAAACCTGTCTCAACATAACATTCACTAATTTAGTGTGAACAGTTGAAATTGTATATGATGCAACAGGTTGCTTTGACGAGATAAGACCAGCTCACTGTGGAGCTGAGATAAGGAACCATATGCTGTAGAGTATGCCCATGTATGAGTTACCTCAGTATAGTTTTGCAACAAAGTTTGTTCCTGGTCAAACAATAATAACTCCAAAAATGTGTAGTCATAATAATCTATTCAAACAATATAAAGCATATTATGAACAAAGCAGAGTAGTTACATACCACTTGGTGGCTGTAAAATGAAGGTTTATGTTCTATGCATGTTTTACTTCTACACATACCGATAAATGTGACAGCAGTATACTAACATAGCCATTTCTTCGATAATGGCATTTACGTATACTGTATTTTTTTCTAACCTCATTTTCAAAGATCACTAAAATAACAATTTAGTTGAGGCAAAATAACTGCCATGCCAAAACTCCAACTCCAATTATATACATCTTACTTGTTAAGTGCATAGCACTTGCATTACATTGCAGAAAAAACACAAACCAATCAGTCTTGGAGGGGGTGTATACATGCAAACCAAAAGTACTACCATAGCATACAATCACAATGAAGTTATTTTTCCAAGATAAATGTGAGATGGCTTGGACTCATATCAGTAAAAAACGACTGGGGACACAACTTTTCCTGCCTAGCTCTTTAATAGGTAATAGGTAGTTAATAGGTAGAGTTTTGATGTTTGAGCATTTATTGCTCATGAGGATAAATTGCTAGCCTGGGTGCCAGCCGAACTTAGTCCCGCCCACAACATTTGAGGTCGGGAAGTTTGGTCTGGCATTGCTCCGTTGTGGAGCAACTATGCTCGCCCTAGATCTGGCGGACCAATCAAACCGGGCTTTATGATGATGGACAGGTGAGCAACAGCGCCTCATCTATCACGTCATCTGAGCACGCTTAGATTAGGCCTATGTTTGCAACAAAAACATTTCTGTGGGAAACACTGCTCTGATTGGTTAGGTCTATCCAATTGAGGGCAGAGGCATTCCCCCCCCCCTGTATCGGTTGAAACACGCCCCATAATTACGTCCCAATGGAGCAGTATCAGACTCATATTCTGACTAGAATTGAGTATGGCTACGTCAGGCTAATAAATTGCCATCTTGTCAAATGTTCAGCACAACAGTATGAGTTGTCTCACATACAGATATATGTGTTCCCGGCCAACTGGAAAATTGACTGAAATGTGGGTGGATGGCATATTTTTTGGGTTTGAATTTTATGAACTAATTCAATGATGTGCAACCCGAAAGTGGCAGAGCTGCCTAAAGGCACATGGAGGAAAACAGCAATGGTGAGTGGTAAAGAAAGTCTGTTATGATTTCACTTGAACATTTTAACACCATGTTCAAAAAAATGTTCAAGCTGTGTATCTAACCTAAGGGAAATAAGATATGCAAGTCATATGGTGAAGACATGTAGCAATAACTGGTGGAGCTTCTACCCACTTCTTTGCTGTTTAGGGAACTCGTGCCATTTCTATGCCATAACAATGTTCAGAGTTATTCACGTTTGTCATCCAACTATCTATCTGGATTCTTTTGATTGAGGCACTAAGTCGATCTGGCATATTGGTTTACCCAAAACACAGTCATCTGTGTGTGTTATATAGACCACCACTAAAACCAGAAAAACTCTTGAAACTGAACCACTTGAACTGAGCAGAAAACCAATTTAACGGGGTGCTTCTAAATCTTTGCTCGGACTCATAAATCTTTCAGTGAGGAGCTTCAGAGCTTTTAGTGGAGGCCCAGCATCAGACATGGTTTGTGTATTTGTCAAGGCCTTTGAGGGAGTTCAGAGGTCAAATGCTACCCATCTCCAAATATCAGAAATATAATGGTGAATGAAAGTCACAGTACCAGCAAACTAAATAACTGCTACTAATCAAGTTTATATGTTAACACAATTCAGTGTATAAGTATAAGTAAGTATATAAGTATATATACTCTTTTGAAATTTGGTCTCTGCATTTATCCCAATCTGTGAATTAGTGAAACACACTCAGCACACAGTGAACACACAGTGAAGTGAAGCACATACTAATCCCGGCGCAGTGAGCTGCCTGCAAAAACAGCGGCGCTCGGGGAGCAGTGAGGGGTTAGGTGCCTTGCTCAAGGGCACTACAGCCGTGCCTACTGATCGGAGTTCGAACCGGTAACCCTCCGGGTTACAAGTCCGAAGTGCTAACCAGTAGGCCATGGCTGCCCCTAAGTATAAGTAAAGGCTTATGGTTGTTTTACATAAGCCTTTACTTATTTAATGATGTCTTGGATAAGCTTAACTCTCAACAGTAATTTATTATGACTGATAGGCACACATTCACTGAACTCATTCATCAATTTGACACACTCATTTCACAAAACATGTAACAAGGGTAAACAAACACACAGGCCAATCTGTTTTAGATCTTGGTACTGCATTACAGGACAATGGAAATATTTCTGTTAATTTGTTCCCATGTCTAGAGATGGCACATAGCCATAAATACAAACATATGCTGACAGGCTCAGATGGAAAATATTGTGTTTCTGAGATAATGTGAGCTTAGATCCCGCAGTTTGGAGTGTTTGAAAATCTAATTGTTTTTTTTGTTTTTGTTTTTTTCTCACTGTGAAATTCTTTGATTGTGTCATTGCCAGAATCTGATTCCCAGAATTGATGGGCAAGCTTTATGCACATCCTAAATCTATTTCTGTAACGCTGTTTCTGTAGAGCTAGGACAGATGATTTCTATCAGCTTTACAGCACATAGATAGATGAAGCATAAACCACATTTTAAATTTTTTTCTCAATTTCTCTCTCTCTCTCTCTCTCTCTCTCTCTCTCTCTCTCTCCCTCTCTCTGTCTCTGAAAGCATCCTCCAACCTCCACAGTGACACTCTTGCTTCAACTATGCACAATTTGGACCTGATGTCAAATTTGAAGCTAGAGGTGAAAATTTTGGCACTAAAAATATCAGTAGACAAAAGACAAAAAAATGTTTTGTTGCTGCCTGAGGATCTTGTATACCATTAATAGGGTGCAATCTGTGCTTCACAGTCTGCTCTCTCTCTCGTGTGTGTGTGTGTGTGTGTGTGTGTGTGTGTGTGTGTGTGTGTGTTTGCTTGTTTGTTTCTTCAAGTGTGGCAGGCATCTATATAAATGGCTGCAACTCCGCCACAATCCTGTTCCTCACCTAATAACATTCTTAGAATTCGATTGTCTAGAATTTCAAAATCTAGGTAGATTATTTTCAATTTAGGAAATCATTAATTTTGGATGCCTATTAATTGGCAGCATTAACTCAAAAAGTGAAACACTGTTTCTATCATGCCGTAGCTGCAGTAGGTGCACAGTCTCTCTTCTCTGGCCAGCCAGGTTTGCCTGTGTCTGCCTCTTTCAATAGCCAGGCTGTGGTTGCTTAATCTATACCTGGTCAAGGGTTTCCTCTGTTTGACATTGTTTCCTCTGTTTGACACTGGGGACAGGTAGTCTGCTATAGTGTAGTCTCTGTTCAGGGCCAAACAGCATTGCAGTTTATTTTGTCTTTTTTCTGAATATGTCAAATATGTAAGACAGTTTTGTTTTTCTGTGTTTATAATTTGGTTTGGCTGGACTGCTTGTGCATGGATGGCATAGTCCTGAGGCGACTATTGTTCATATTACTGCGATTATTCTCGTTAGTTTGTGTGAGCCTCAATACTAGCTGGCAGAGGGAACTTATTTTTGTACTTATCTGTTGTCTTTTCAGGGCTTTAAAACAATACGAGTTAGGGTCACTTGCCAGAATTTGATTTTGTTCCCAGAATTTGATTTTGGCTTGTTTTTTCAGTTTTAATTGATAACGGTTATTGGCCTAATTCAGCCCTGCATACATTGTGTGCTCCTCTTTACTTTGAGGATGTTTTTACAAAACTCTGCATGCAGGGTTTCAACTGGGTGTTTGTCCCATTTTCCAAACCCACTGTGCTTAAGATGGGCCCCACACTTCACTGTCATATAATGCAATTGGGCTATGACTGATTGGAAAATGCTGAGCCAGATTCCCTAATTGGTATGTCAAATTGGATAGACTTTTTAATGGCACAGAAAGCCCTTCTTGCTTTCTCTTTCAAATCATTCAAGGCCAGGTTGAAGTTTCTAGTTGTAGTGATCTTAATTACGCAAGGTATGTGTAATGTTTTGCATGCTGAATTTCTCTCATTTTCTCTCTCTCCCTTCTCTCTCTCCCTTCTCTCCTCTCTTCCTTCCCTTAGTGTTGTAAATAGAAGACAGCAACAAGATATAAGGAAACCGCACACACAAATGAGTGGTGTCTTCTTTCCTAACAGCCTACTGTAGTAGTATCTCTCTTTAACTCCCTTTGGCTAAACAAGTAAACGCACAAAAAGAGGTCCGGACAGAAGGTCTTTAAGGGTAAATGTTCAAGTGGCCTTTGAAGACAAAAAATAGAAAAACAAAATAAAGACCTGTCTTTCCTCAGAACTTTTGTTAGTAGTTTGTCAGTGTTTTCAGACAAGCACCCTGCTGAGTAGCTCTTTTGAACAATGATCTCCATAATACAATGTGATGACTCAGAGGAAGCTGCTTGTCTCACTTTTGCATCAGCAGGACGTGGATGTCATTCATTCAGAGCGTTAATTTGATTTAAACACACTCTTGCTGTTTTTGCAATCATCTATAATGGCATAGTTTTTTTGCAACTTCATACTTTATCTGTTTAAATAAGCTTTTAAACTTCTCCATGTGTGTGTGTGTGTGTATATATATATATATATATATATATATATATATATATACACACACAACGGATAGTTCTAGTCCTTGATTATGATCGGCTAAATCTCGTTCGATGTCGCTTGCGCATCGTGCCTAACAACGCCCTTTACCTGCTTAGGCCTCAAGCGGCTTATTGCTTAAATACGTTATATATGGGTTTTTTTTAATGCAGCTATATACTGTACCTGTTAAAAGTGCTACCAATGTCTGATCATGTTATCAGTTGATTAACAAACTGGAAAAGACTGTTGAGTCATTTTTTCATCTAAATGTATAATATACCATTTCTTTCTATTCGTCATCACCTAAACAATGTAACTCTCTTACATTATTGCATACCAGTTGCATATCACTTTACATTGTAGCAGCGGGAATCCATCACTTTGAAGTCACTTCTATGCCAATTTCATGACATAAACAAATCAGCTACTCACTGCATAAAGGTCACAATACTATATCGAACTTTTCCACTCCCCAGTTGGTCAGTCTAACCATCAACAAGAACACAATGTTTTTGCTAGCTATAATCAGAGGACACTGCCATGAGGACCATCTGTCTTGTTTATGACTAGAGTTACAAAATGTGTGGATATCATGCCAACAAATAGGCAATGTTTACTCTCTAAAACAAACCATAAGCATGCTTCGCCGGCCAGGTCAGCACACCGTGGGGAATGCCAGAGACTTGGCACAGCTTATTATAATGTTGTACTAAGAAATGCCCTCCCTAATTTATACAATTATTTCATCCATTGTATTATGACACTGTACTCTGAATGTAAATGAATAAATTCTCATGTAAAGGCAACTATAAACTGAACTATATTGTAAATCATCTTATGAGGACAGCTCTGAGCAGATAATATCTAATATCCACCTAATTTACATAAATAGGCTATAGCTACATGTACTGCATTTTTTGCATCTATTATGCTGAATGAATATTTCAGAGTAACTAATATTGCATTACACTGTTTAGAAGAACTCATTATACCAGTACAGGGTAACGAATGACACAAATCCTGTCCACACTGTTAGTGCAGTTTCCATTTTCATCGCTGCCAACTAAGAGATAATTATTATTTATATACTATATACAGTAGCTAATGGTCTTTTTTATTTTCCTTTCTCACACAAGCTGGAAGTGCGATGTGTTGTGGCAAGACAGGGCAAGAAACATGAGCCCATTTTTGTTTGAATCCAGGGAACACAAGCTACAAGGCACGCTTTGGTTACACTGGCAATCATCAAGTGAAAAAGCTAATTAGCCACAGCATCGAGTGGCATCTGAACAGTGACACATCTGGTGCATCTATCCCGACAGCGCAGACATTTCTGCAGAAATTGTCTGCACGCGTAATGGCAGCTGACAGTGGCTGATGCATTGGCCTCATTTGGTCAACTCCAATCTAGTGAAAAATCTACCCAAACTGGATCAGGGTGTTGAGCACAGAGTGTGCTGTCGGAGTAAGGGACGTCACGCACACCTGTAGATAAATCACTGCTGTGCATAATACCGAATGGACCAGACCAGGAGAAAGCATCTTCCAATTACAGGTGGCTGATCTGCCCAACAAATCACAATCTTTTCAACACATTCACAATCAACAATCTCAATTGCAAATTTGCAATGTTTCTTCCCAATTTTGGGAAGACTAGACATCCAGACTTGATACAGTCTGTGGACTAGTTTATTTCCACTTTTATAAACACAGGGCTCTCATTTGAAACTGCAAAGTGCACTGCAATTTGGGTGTAGCCATCCATTGATATTAATGCATTCATCTAAGAGCAAATAAACCAGTTTGCTCAAGGGACTTATAAAAATCAACACTTGTGTTTATGTTTGTTTATTTTGGAAACAATGAGATCAATACTGTTTTAATGTCCATTATGGACAAATGTGTATATCTCATGATATTCCATTTACACCACAACATGTATTTTGTTTTCACTGAAGCTCAACCACTCCTTTCTCCACTCCTTTATGCATTGTTCTTATGCTAACACATCATATGTCCATAATCCACAGACTGAGCTGTGAGCTGTGAGTTGACATAGGGAGGATCCATCACAAACACTTTTTGACAAGTCTGTGTTCTCACTGGGTTTACACAACAGATCTAGGCTACATAACTTTTTTTCAGGAAGTTTAACAAAACAATGCAACATTTTAAATCAAGTTTGTCCATTGTCCAGACAATGGACAAACTTGATTTAAAATTTTGCAAGCTCTGTGATTGCCACTCTGGCCCCTAATGTGTCACAGTGTTTGCCCAGCTGTCTCCCTGAAAACACACACAAGCACCTAATGTGCCTTGAGGTCAAAAATAAATGAATGGGCTGTCTAATGCCTGGCCACTTAGGCAGACGATCCTGCTTCATCCAACACACCTTGTTGCACTAGGACAATAAATAAAATACTGTACTATACAAAAATGGCAAACAACACTGTAAAGCCTTCCATATTGCAACAAGTGTAACATGCCTTACATTTTCACATCTGTCAAGAACACATGAATATATATTATGGCATTTTATGTGTGCTAGCCACATGGGATTAATTTTCCTCTTTTATATTTATCTAATACACAATTCAATTTACAATTCTCTCTGTGAAATGCAACTAGACAGCATGGACAAGACCTTAACTGCAAACATTGATGAGTCAGCACAGTCCTTCCAAATGCCACACTATAGCTATAGTTTATGTGACTTTGCTTGTTGACAGACTCTGCACTTTGCCTGCCATTTGAATTAGGGCCCAAAAAGTGCTAGAGGATGGCCATTTTATGGTGTAAAAAGTAAAAATAGCAAGCAACTCTTGATTTCCCAGAATATATAAGCTTTATTAGAACATTAGGATGAGGAATGACCACTACCCTGTAAAATTAAAATCTTAATAAAAAAATGAAAACCTTTATTGTAACGCCTCCAATTATCACCACTTTCGTTCGAAAATTCTAAAACAATGATGTCTTTCAATACTTCAAAATACCATTTGATAAATGAACCCTACATTTTTCAGTAGCCATAGGTGTGTAGATTTGAACAAAAACTGTTTTGGTTCTTAACGGGAGTATTTACTGCCTGAAATATCCGATTTTGCTTACCACACTCGGAGGTTAGTGCTGGCCTGGTGGGTCGCCTATTTACACCGTTTCAACAGCACATGAACGGTTAGACCGAGAATTCTCATCATGAAATTAAAATTCCACTGGAGCTCCAAGCGGATGTGTACACGCAGCCTTACAACACTGTTTACAGCTCTTCGAGTCACGGTAAATTGTCATTGTCACATAGCTCATTTAGATACACCTATGGTGTGGGTGCTTGCGTTTCTTTAGGAATCCGCCGTCTTGGTTTGTATAGAAATGCATATTAAGTGACATATACACGCAAGACGGCGGAAATATGGGATCCAAGGTTAATAGGGGGAGTTCCGATAGCATTCTAGGTTCAGCACTGGTGCTCTCCACAATGTATGTACCAATTCAGTCATTTACTCAAAAAGCACTCTCCCATGAAATCAACAAGCTTTCCACGGGTTTACTTTCATGCCCAAAATAAAATAACTGATGAGAACTAAGCAACCTACTTGTTAAATAATTTTAACCATAATTATAATTCTGGACTTTTGCTCTCTAGCCATAAATGCTCTAATTTCCAGTCACATTGTTCCCCTCTCACAATTTTCACATGCCTGTGGGACTGTGAAAGCAGCTGCGATATTATAGGTTGGCATAGCCTCGTTAAAACAACAAGAGCTGCACTACACCCATGTGTCACTGAAATAATTCTGCTCAACATTAATGGAAAGGAAAATGAAAACCTCAGAGTGATAGCATAAGCACACCATATGGCAACATTGCCGAACTTTACGAGCTGTCCCTGTTCTTTTCACAGCTCTCCACACACACTGGGGGGTAAACATCTTCCCACAGCAAACACAGACAGCTCAGTTTTACTTGGATGTGGTCTGCTTGAGGGCTGCCTATGTGGCCTACTACATTGGATCCTGTAAACTAACAGAACAATCCACAGCCCAGCAGGAGCCTGGATAGGATACAAACTCAAGGACATATTTTTGGGTTAGGGCTAGGGTTGTGGTATGGATTCCCGGATTGACATGAGATGATGGCAACCCCCCCCCCCCCCTTCCCTCCCCCATCACCACCACCAAATGACCAATGTGAAACCAATGTGAAACCCTAGCACAATATATTCTCCTGGGTATCCAAAAACATGGTTCTTATAGCATTTCTTCTTCACCTTATACTCAATCAAAGATCTATGGGTGCCTTTACATTTCATTATTACGCTAACAAATCACTTGCTGCAAAGTGCCAACTGCACAAGCTCTTGCAATTTATTATTGCAGCATGATGCATAACCCAATCGAGTAATCTTGTTGGTTTGACTCTAGTTAAATTGTGTCAATGTGTAGTGTCAAGTTTATTACACATAAACATGAAACTACAGCACAACTTAACTCAACAACATGACTTAGATAGATAGATAGATACTTTATTGATCCCCAAGGGGAGATTCAAGAAATAACTTCAAAGAAATTCAAGACTTGACTGGGTTATGTCGAGTGCACAATTTTTTATTTAACCGTAAAGATAACCACCACTTTCTATTCCTTCAAACAATGCTGGCATGCAGCAATTAGTTTCTGCTCTAGTTCTCAACAGCCTGTTGACTAACAGCTGTGGCATGACTAAATGTCTTCCAAACATCCTTGCCACACAGAATCATGGTCAATTACATGACCTAGTGCAGTCTAAAATAGCTGAGTAAGCCACTGTAGGATCAACAGCTGAGGTATCAACAAGTCTTGTTGATTCACAGCTAGGTAAAAAAAACCTTGACCTGACTAAGACATAACTCTCTATTGATATGATTGATATCTTTGTATGTTTAATTAATTAATTAAGGAATGTCATGACTGTGTAAGCAGTGTGTTGACCTACTTTGTTGTTTTTACTCTTAGTCGTGTTTCCCACAGAATTGAATTCTATTTGTGGTGGTAGGTTTGCAGAATTAACTTGAATGCAACAGTTTTTAACAAATAAGTGCAGCGCGGTTATGATTCTAACCAGATTTAAGCACAATTTAGTACAACCAGGAAAATCATTGTGTGGTGGTCAATGTTTATATTGTGGTGGGCTGCCACAAATAAGTCAATGTATGGGAAACACTGGTCTTACTCTCTAGACTAAATGAAAAAACAATCCAGAAACACAAAGCCACTAAATTTAAAGAGAATGTTTTTAGGTGTATGAAAAGGTTATTTCTCACTCTAGCTGTATGTATTTCTCAGAAAACAATATAAATAGTTTCACTAATTTTGAGAGCATTGTATTATATTGTTTACATTAAGAGAACCAGTAGCAACCAGCAGCTTGTGACTAGAGCAATAAGTGCGGCCATCAAGTTTAAACAAACACTTTACATATTTTGCAGCATTATGCAAATGTGCTTCTTGAAAGGACACTGCATTCTTGTTTAATTTCGCCATTGGGTGTGACTAAAGGAATGATTGGCAGGTGCAAATACGAATGATTAATGTTTACTTCCAGTAATGTAAGATGTTTTGTAATGAATATTGTTGAATGCTAAGTGTTGCTTTTGTCAAATGTTTCCATCTGTTCCTGTACTTTTATGTGGATTAGTTCATGGTACACACAGAATTCACAGTAGGCTAAGGCAGTGGTTCTCAAACTGGGGTCCGGGGGCCCCTATGGGGACCGTGACCCATAGCCAGGGGGTCGGCTAAATAATATGCTTGAAATTATAAAGTTGAGTTTTATCATTTTAAAACAGATGATGTCTACAGATGATGCCCCTTTTCACACATAAAACAAGCAAATTGTGTCTATTTGCTCCTACCCACATTTAACTTCACTTAGGTCATGAAGAACCATTCCTACTACTGCTTAGCTTGGCTTATTTGTTAGCCAGCTAGCTGATGAATGTGTAGAAATGTTTGAGTCAGTCCATGTTGTCAAGTGACAGAAAAAAAAAACTGACAAAAGACGAAGTTGCACATTTGCCAAAAAACATGGGATAGTGGACCTGGCCACAACTGCAGAGAATACAAATGGCATGCTTAATTGTTACGGTTATGAGGGAGTCCTCGGAAAATGTTCTCCCCCAAAAGGGCTCCTTGGAACCAAAAACATTGAGAACCCCTGGGCTAAGGAATCGTGTGCACAGTACACAAGGAATCATGGCATGGCACCACTAACAATCCTAAATCTGAAACCTGAAACCGAAATTAAGAATTGCTCGCTAAATTGAATCCTATATTGAAATTAGCTTTTTTTTCTGAAACTACAGTATAATGAAATACAGCGCATACGGAAAGTATTCACAGCACTTCACTTTTTCCACATTTTGTTGTTTCAGACTCATCTTAAAATGGATTCAATTAATTGTTTTCTCATCAATCTACACACAATACTCCAGCACTCCACAAAAAACAGGTGTTTGGAGTGTTTTGTAAATTTAAAAAACATAAAAGACTGAAATATTCCATTTACATAAGTATTCAGACCCTTTGTTATGATGCTTGTAATTGAGCTTTGGTGCATCCTACTTCAATCATTGGTCCTTGAGATGCTTCTACAACTTGATTAGAGTCCACCTGTTCCAAAATTAGCCATGTCACTATGAATCCAGAGCTTTGAGAGGATGAGAGAAGCTTAAAGAAGGACAAACATCAGTGCATCACTCCACCAATCAGGCCTTTATGTTAGAGTGGACAGGTGGAAGCCATTTTTTTGCCTGGAGTTTCCCAAAAAGCACCTGAACAACTCTCAGACCATGAGAAGTAATATCCTCTGGTCTGGTGAAATGAAGACTGAACTATTTGCCCACAATTACCAACGGTGTGTGTGGAAGAAACCGGGCACTGAGCTGCACTGATGTTTGTCCTTCTTTACGCTTCTCTCATCCTCTCAAAGGAACTCTGGATCTCATTCATAGTGACCATTGAGTCCTTGGTTACCTGTCTGACCAAGGCCCTTCGTCCCAGATTACTCAATGCTGCAGAAATTTTCTTGTATCCTTCCCCAGATCTGTGTCTTCACACAACCCTGTCTCGAAGGTCTATGGACAATTCTCTCGACCTCGTGGCTTGGTTTTCACTCTGACATACACCATCAACTGTGAGACCTTAAAAGTGAAGCTCTGTGAATACTTTCCATATGCACTGTATTAATTAGACGTCAATGAGGCTTCTTTCTTGAATTTGCAGTCATTGGATTGAATTAAACTCTGTACAGTTGGATGCTACACACCATGACTGGCACAACAATAGTCCTAGTGCAGACTAATATTTATAGTGTAGGTCTACCGTTTGGTTTGTCTTGGGCTCAGCATGACGTGAACAGCATAGGGGCAAGTCTATTTCTGTCCCAGCAGCTTCCTATTAGGGCCTGCTGACGTTCCATATATGACCATAGATTTACATGGGGAAGTTATGGGGCGCTGTGAGTTCCTGTGGGCAGAGACTCTGAACCCTGATGTACCAAAGCTACACTGACACAAACACATTAAGCTATGCAGAGGGGTTTGACCTATACCTGCTTAGCAAAATGTGTTATCCACATGTTTGTAGCGCTAGCTCAGGTGGTATGTCACACATTTCAAATAGGGACACATGTGTAATACACAGTGCCCAACCTTGCCTGTTGTAAAACGACCACTGCAGAAATGAGATTTCATCAGTCCAGTCTGTTCTTCCTTGCGAATATAAATATAGTTTGCTATTAAAGGGCATTTAACGTGGCACAATACTATAGGTTTTTATTTTTGCCCAACAGCCTTAAAGCCTAAATCAAAGCACATACACAAGCTATGTACCTGTACTCTGCTAAATGACAATAAAGTTGAATCTAATCGAATCATATTAGATATTAAGGCTAACAGCTAACACTGTGCCTGAATTCAGGCGTGGGGCGAGATTTGAAAGTAGGCAATTAGCCTATATAATATTAGCCTAACTTCAGGCACAGATAATGCCCTTGCTTTAAGCCCTGTAATAGCCTAACCTATGTGTGGTGCTACCAACTGCATGACAGGCCTATAGATATTTTACAAGTGTCCTTGGTGGTGTCTCAGTAATTTAGGCTACATACTTGGAAAAGGCAGTTAGACAGTGTTGGATATGAAAATCTTTTTTATCAACTAGCAGGTCTAGCCTATTGTACAGGGGAGACACTTATTCATAAAATTCATCCTATAAGGGGTCTGGGGAACACTGTGTGGGCAGGTGACTTTCCAAGCCTATGGACTTTTGAATAATATTCAAAGAAAGATTAATGGGAACAATAAATACTGTTATTAACCGGTTATCTAAAATTAGAATAGCGTTCTCACTCAAGAACAAGTGAAATTGGTTTTGTTCCTATTTTCGGTTACGTTCACCCAAAAATGTTGTTTGTTTCCGGTTTTCGTCTTTAAACCGTAATCCCTGATTGTGATTCCTATTCTGACATCCAATAGCATAACAGGAATAGTAAATATCTAATCTATGTTTTGCTATTTCAAAACATAAAACTAAAAAACAATTCTTCACTACTTCCTCCTAGCAACAGGAATGCCGGGTGCTCCTTTGTTTTAGCGACTCATGGTTGATTCTAAACATTGTTATACATATTTTATTATTATGTTGTTTTATCACCTTCCCAACTTTGACATGCATTCAAG
Organism: Alosa pseudoharengus; assembly: GCF_046254945.1. Lineage (NCBI taxonomy): Eukaryota > Metazoa > Chordata > Actinopteri > Clupeiformes > Clupeidae > Alosa > Alosa pseudoharengus. Next base: position 10,366,634 of record NW_027468630.1, on the reverse strand, counting down.
TATGATGCATCAGACATGATCTATTTTGATTCTGCAACTGACTTGGAAGAGTTGGATGCCACTTTCAGTGGTAACATCGCCTACCTATGCCAACAGGTGTGTTACACCAGTTAGCCTATAGCTAGCCTCTAGCTAGAAGGTAGAGAATGGAGGAGACTGGGTTATTGTGCACACAGAGAAGAGAAAGGTATGTATCCTCTTATCTAACCCGCATCTTATCTAGACGGCAAATAAGTTAATGTTCCAAAAAGTAGGCGCGTTCCATTGAGAACAGACTGCAAAGACCAGGAAGTAAGCTCCCATTACTTGCTTTTATTCTATCAAATGTGTGATCACTGAGAAATAAAATGGATGAGCTTGTGAAATGGAAGCTTTAGCGTTAAATTCTGTCAGGAAGACTCAATGCATGCGTCACTCATTCATTCATTACTTCCGACCAATCACCAGTCTGCATCAGCCTTCATAATCACTTTACTTTGCACCTGCCTGTTGCTTTCAGGTGCCGATTTTCGATGTTCCCACCCTCCCTCCCTAACCACCACCAGTTTGGCCTTGTCCAGATGTCCAGGGGGTAGACTCCGCCCCTGCCGTCTCATACCGGCAGGATCTGCAAGGGTCTGCACACTCGGTGACCTGGACCGAGGACGGGGCCTATGCCAAAGACTGTCTTATTGTTGCTTATGCCTTTTGTATATCCTTTGATGGATTAAAACGTGTGTTAACTTTCATTGTACCTCAGAGCAAGGCAAGTAAGGCAGATGCAACCAGAAAACGACAGATGCATCCAATTTCACAGTGCGGAGACCGACTGCTCACGACACTCCAAAATCGTTTCTGTGTCATTTCATCCCCACTATTTACCTTGTGAGTTCAGTCCGCTGACTGTGATTCTTGCATATGTCCCTGGACCCGGACTACATGCTAGCAGCAGAATGCATTTTTTAGAGAGCTACAACAATCCCCTCCCCAGGGAAACTGATCAGCTGGTCTTTCTGCTTGGGGATTTCAACAACTGTGAACTCACCACGCTACTCCCTGGAGCAGTGTGTAACATCAACGGACAGGACAGAAGGCTGGACCTACGAAACATACCTGGCACATATGTCTCCACGCTTCTCCATACACATGGCTTCTCAGACCACAATTAAATATTACTGCTGCCAAAGTACAGACAGAAATCAAAAATCAAAAATCAAAATCAATCATTCTAAAACCATCCAGGTCTGGAGTAATGACTCTGTGGAAAAACTAAAGGAGTGTATTGAGCTCACTGACTGGGAGATGTTCTGCACCAAGTGAGGGTGAGGGTGACCTGAATATTCTCAGTCTGCTTGTAAATGTCATTCTGTGCTGACAGTGTCACTCCAAAAAACAGGTCAAGCTCTATTTCAACAACCTCTACGCCAGGTTCAACAGAACGAATCCTGTGGAGGACTGAACCCCAACTAACAGCTAAAAGCAAAAGTTTGAGTCTTCATGCCTCGACAGCTCTCGCAGCCTCTGCCATCTTGGTCAGACTTTTTTGTAACTCCCACCTCTCTCATGCACCAAACACAAACACGCTGAACTGATTGGTTCTCAAGTGGTTCTCATTTGAATAAAGTTAAAGGTGCTATAAGCGATGTTATGCGGTTTCTAAGCTAAAACATTTTTGTCACATACTGCCAACATCCCCTCACCATCCGCTAGCTGCCTGTAACCTGAATACTCTCTAAAAAAACACAATCTCTGTGGACAGCCCAGGCTCCAAAAATGGCAACAAAAACAACTTGGTCCAACCTGGACCATAAAAATATAACAAACATTTCCAGCAAATCACAGACAAGATGTGCGTTTAGTAGAGTTTCATTTGCATGGGAGGGAGGGGAAGGGAGTAACAAGCTAGCTCTCTGTTTTGTTTGAACGTCAACAATAGTAAACTTTCGCCTTTATTTCGTTTGCCTTGGTGAACGAGAGCAAAGCTAAATTCGCTGCAACGGAAACGCACCATAACTCTTCTGGACACAGTTGTCAGGCACTTTGACTCTCCAAACTTATATGGCAAGATTTTGTTTGTGGACTTTTAATCTGAACTTTAATACACTGAACACATACAGACTGCTGCACTGACTGGTGTTATGGATTAAGGACTTTTTAAAGGTCTGTTTTTTTAAATCCAACAATATAATGTTAAATACTGGTGTCCCACAGGGCTGTGGTTTGTCACTTATCCTCTTTTCTAAATACACATACGAAATCACCTACAACAGCAATAGATTGTCACTATCTAAAACTCTTTAAATACGCTGAAGACATGGACTTGGTGGCCCACCTGACAGATGACCACTCACTGTTTTCATACGAGAAATGTGTAAACACTGGCCACTGGCCTTTTGGTATATGGAGCTCCCTGGAATTGAATCAGGTAAGACCAAAGAGCTGTGTTTGGGGGGGGGGGGGGGCAAACAACTAATATGCCACACCCTCTCTCCAGACCACTCAGGCTAGAGGGACAAGTGGTGGAACCAGTTGAGGTCTTTTAATACCTGGGCAAAAAGATTGACCACCACCTGTCCTTCACACAGTATGCTGGTATGCTGATGGGGTGTATACATTGGCCCAACAGCACATGTTTCAGAGGAGGCTGAATGGCAGGCCATTCAAACAGCAGTCTATCAGTCACTTATTTAACCCTCCTATTGTGTCTGTGGTCAAATGTGACCGATTGACAATTATTTTCTCTCAAAAATATTGTTATTCTGACTAGCATGAGGCTCCATGACTTTGTTAACACAGGGCATCTGAACTCAGAAAACAAATTTGATAATTTTCATAACAATTTGAGTGTTTTATTTAACTTTAGAACACTCATGTGTATTGCTTCTATGCCAGCCCCCACTGGAACCTTTCCCCAATAGAATCTTTCCCTTTCTGACTTGCATGAGCTCAGGTCAATGAGGCCTGCAGGCCATAGCAAATGGAATTTCAAAACTGGTTATAGTCTATCCAATAGAACACAAGTTGATACAAAGGTCTATCATAACATTAGATGATAATATGTGTGTTACTATGGATTTATAACAAGTTATAATGCAGCGGTCATTTTTGACCGGGAACACAAAATTAGTAAACATATAAAACAAACACAATAGGAGGGTTAATCAATACTCACTTTTAACATCACATCCTGGCACAACTTCCTATCAGAGAGAAGCAAGAAAAGACAAAGATGCCACCAAGATAACTGGCACTTCTCAGAACAAACTCTCAGACCTTTAGAGTTGACCAGTGGGAAAAAAGACTCCATAACAAAAGATTGCTAACAGGCATCTGCTTCACAACTTCAGCTGCTCCCGTCAGACAGACGCTTTAGAGCTGCTCTAGCCAGAAAGAAAACCTACAAAACTCTTTCATAACCACTGCAACACATATCTTAAACATGGACAAATAGACATATTTCATTGTTTTAACATGCCTTAATCCCAAGACAATTTCCTGTCATTATGTGATACACAGTAAAAGCTTTCTGAATCCCTGAATCCTTAAAAACTCTAATTGAATATATGAACAAGCAACAATAAATCATTGATAACGCATTCATGGATGAGCCATGTCTGAAAGCAGCTTTTATGAATACCAGGAAGTTGGATACAATACAGTATACCCAGTGAAAGGATATGCAGTGATGATTAATCTGCCACCATCCTCCACACTGACATGCTAAGCAGAAAAAAACATTTGCATAAAAAAATGCAGTCTCTTAACACAGCAAGCTCACACATTTAAAATATATATATATTTCCAAGAGCAGCACTGGAGGAGGACACCTGGCAAAAGTAATATGCTGCTGGTTGTGCACCATGGTGGAACAACTGCAACTTTTCAGTCACGTTTCAAAATGTTGTGGTTATAATACCAGCGGTATTCATTTGGAATTGAAAATTCAGATACCGGTGGACAATCTATCAAGCAGTCCATGCAGTTTTGGACAGAGTAGATGGCTTTCACTACATATTACACTTTTGGCAGGCTGACAGGCTACTTCAATCTAATTGTAGACATCAGACAAGATACACCAAGCTGCTAAATAACCAAATGAAACTATAGCTAACTATAATATCGCACAAGGGAAAATCTGTATTTCATTTACTTTTATAAAATGTTTGGACACAATTAGAGTTCAATACAAGTGAGATAGTGTGCAAAATGGTCCATAAGATTAATTAAAAAGAGCAACTGAGACAAAGTCCCACAGGTGTCAGTTTCAAGCCTGCAAATGCTTGAGTGCATACAAAGAACGCACACAAGTGAAAGAAATTATTTGTGCCATTGTAAGTTAACAGTAACACTTCAGTGTAACGATAATTATTGACCCTTGTATTTTCAAACAAAGACAACAATGTAAAGCCATTCTGGACAGGCCTATAGTCAGACCATACGCCAGACATGGCAGATTTATTACATGGAAAGAACAAAATGATGTTTGACAGTCTGTCTACATGCCTGTACACTGTATACATTTCAGGGAGTATTTATGTTTTCAACATTCGTAAAATCTCTTATCCTCTGTTATTTTGTGATACTGTATAACATATGCACATTACTGGTGGCACAAAATTAGACAGCAGGGAACAGGACTGCAAAGATGACACTACAAACATATCCATGTTAACATGGAATGGAAGCACTCTCTATTCCATACAAACTGTATGAGTAGCCTATAATGCAATACATTCACCTGCATGCAAATGTGTAAGTAAATCATTATGCAATACTTGAACACTGACAGAATGCCTCTGACCCATGGTAAGACACCTGTAGATCTGATGGTAAAACATCACAGGTTGGCATTCAAGTCAAGTGGTCGCATAACGACGATTTAAAGCATATGCCTCAGTTTAAAAATCAACGTCGGTGCAGAGTCGACTTGACTCCTCACCTTTCAATGAGCAAAGCACACCTGGATTTACGCATGCCTGTTGGGATATTCCTAGTAGCTGCAAATACACAAACCACCACACCTTTGATTTGGCTTGAGGAATTTGTTAGAAACAGACACCTCAGGTCCACGGTGGACAAACACATAACCCAATTTAACCCGTGAGCAAGACACCTGAATGACGCAACAAAACATTATCTACTTTTGTGGCAAGAGCAACGCAAAAGGGAAACTGAAACATAGAAGTGGTAACATTATCAAAGTAACAAGCTGTCATTAATAGTTTTACTTGTTCATACAAGTCTACATTACAATCAATTGCAAATAATTAGGCGTAAGTTAGTTGATATGAAATAAACAGGCTATCAATGTCAAAACTTTCACGAAAGCCTGTCAATAACATATGGTAGCCAATCAATGGGACACACGTACAACCTCAAAAACTCGTGGAAATAACTTAGTCAACTAAAAACTGCAGACATTAACTCTCCAATAAGACAGTGCATGGTTAAATGTTCTCATCTTTATGAAGTCTTCCGAACACTGTTTCAGTAAAGCGTGGTCACCTGCTATAAGCAGTGTTAAACGTGAGCTATTTGTTGACATATAACTTAAAACAATATTTCAGCTTCCACTAAAAAAAAAAAAACAATCGTGCACTGCAAAAACCTCTCTACCGCTTAAATGTCTGCACTGTCATGTTACGATAGCCTACTTTATCACGACTTTAAAGACTGGGGACGTGGAGTTGACATCTTTCGATGCCGTCGCTATCAAATTTACCCGGCCCCGAGCTCGACACCCGACAAAAGTATAGACCCAGCGAGACAGAAAAAAACGGAAAGGTTTCATCTTCATATTGCTTAGTGGATTGGTTAGTTTCGCCTGTTAAAAGGCTTAAGATATAGGTTTTCCAAGCTAGAGGACCTCCCCTTACTTCCTAATTCCAATATTCGTCTATTTTGTGAAGTATAACCCTCTGACAAGGACTAACCGTACCTCATAAAGATCTCCCGAAGCCATCCTTGGGTGCGGAACTTGGTCTGCGCGATGTTCTTGACTGCCTCACTCGCCTTTTTTTCGCTATCTCTCGCTCGGTGTATAGGAGAAAGCCCCGATAGACGGGTATTAACGAACTGCCTTGTTATTCTGTGCCAGCCGCAGTAGCAGATCAGCAGACAGTGTCAATCGAGCCCGGCTGCGATGGATTGTTCCTCACTTAAGACAAACAAGTAAGGGGGAGAGCGGGGCGGTGCTGTTCGTACAGTACGAAGTGGTGTATGGAAATGAGTCAACCTAGTTATCTCCAAAACGCTGTTTACTCTCCTTCGTTGGTGGGTAGCTTCACAAACCAATGGTGAGGTTACAGGACTCCGCCACGCACAGGCTACCATTGGTTGACTCCATGCGCTGACACCAATTTGGTCTCCATTTATTTTTTCCCTCCAGGAGTTGACAAATGACCATCTCGAGACCTTGTTTACTTGTTTGTTAAACATATGAGAAAGCAAAAAAACACGTCGCGCGCAATGTTCAACATAAACACAAATTACGCAGAGAGTCCACAACAAACGTTGACAGGAGGATGAAATAATAGCCTAACAGACATATTAAATATCTTCAACAACAAAGCACTGGCAACTTAATGAAACAGAATTACAGTGTGGTTATTCTATCAAAGCATTTAAATGTGAAGCAGTGCGTAACATTTTGAAATATTATGCCAGTAATTGTAGGCTATATTCATTAATTTATTCTCAAATAGGCCATATTCAATCATCTTATGTGCGTAAAGAACAACAATGAATAATTTACACTAAGACAGGGTGCATATTTTACATAATGGTTCCTTGTTGCCTCTCCTGCAACCCAAAAATTCTGCATTTAAAACGTGCCATTCATAATTTTTGGACCATCAATGGTCCATGAGAAGTTTCCATGAGCTGTACATGTTATGAAATTAAATAACACCAAATTAATAGTGTTAATATAACACAAAGAGACATTTACCAACTAAATGGAGAACTCCATGATAACTCAGAAAGGTATACTATACAATGACACTCACCTTAAAGACAGTCAGCATAATTGCCTAATAATTCCATTGCGTGTGATTCTGCAATGGGATGCATTTTTAAATAAGTTATGCAACTTTTCTTACTGTACTTTGTACAGCTGGACACCCTCACTATTGCTTCACTTATAGATGTTGTATCAGCAGTTTTTGGCGAAGACTGCACCATCACAGATGCCTTCTGGCACAGTAAAGTTGCACCAGAGACCCTCTGCCTTGTGTCGTCCTTAGAGTGTCCCCTAAGTAACCCCACATGTGACATTATTTATTTCAACACGTTACAAAGACTATGAATGAATGGTAAAGTAAAGTATTAAAGAAATTAAATTCCAAAAAGATCTAAATGCAATCCATAGAAGTAAAGTACATATATGCATTGCTATAATATAGTAATACACATGTAATAGCTACAGTTATGTTCCCCATGTGTAGCAGTCTGTCAGTGGCCTTGCCAATTATGAGCTCTGGAATTGTAACCCCTGCAAGAATGCAGACATAAGACTCAAGCATTCACCATATAGTGAGCCACTTCAGTTTAAACTCTTTGAAATCCTTTGATATAAATTATATGTTGTATATCTATAATGATTTTCTCAAGAGTATATGTAAAAACATTTATCATGTACATGTTTAAATTGATTCTAAAACAATGTTGTGTCATACATTTTTGTAATGAATGCAGTATTATTGACCACTGTGCAGTTGTGACCTGCTAGCCAGGTGTTTGGGCGGAAGATCAACTGAAATGGCTGCTTTTGAACACAATAAATGCATTTGGTTAGTGGGTGTCTAACCAGTTCCTTTCAAAGCCCACCTCCATCAGATGAGGGAATAATAACCAAGAAGTACGGAATGAGACTTCTTTCATATGCTGGTGTTTGGACTTAAATGTTCCTATCCTCCTCAGCATTCTCTCCATATTCCACTACCATAAGACCAAGAGTGATTGTCTGGCAAGCCATCAGCTGGCTCCCACTCTCCGAGTCGATATTCTGCAAAGGAATCCAAAAGGTTTTGGCTTAAACAAAGACAGTAACTAAGGAATGCCCAATTAAGGATCACATAACCATTTTCTGGACGCAAGTAATGCAACACTTTCACCAATCATACATAGTATGAATGGATAGTAATGAATTGTTGCTGATTGTGGAGTGTTGAGGTGCTGATTGAAGTATCGCACAGAATTTTATAATCATATCTAGCCTGGTTACATTTGCTGAAGAACCATAACTAGCCTGACAAAAGTTTGTTAGGTGCTGGTATGCAATGATACATGTCCTCTGATTTTGTTCTGTCTGTGCTGTTTGTGCTGCTGTTATGTGGGGAAATCAGTCTCACTCGTGTGGGGATCACACTGCTCCACCTGATGATAAGAAAGTGCACTCTTGCAAGAAAGTGCGTCTCTTTTAGAAGGCCGATGAGCATTTGTCATTTGCAGTCAGTTGTTGCTCTCTGGCTGATAAGGTGATGAGACAAATCAACAGCAAAGCAGTCTATACCTTATCCATTAACTTATTTAATAATGGTCATTCAATCCCCATGGCCTGTAATCACCTGTATGTTGACCAAAACCCAAGGTAATTTTTCTGCTCTTGAAAATAGTTTCAGTAAGACAGTCTATCCATGAAAATGCAGATATGCTGTATAGGCTACATGTGTCTCATAAGGGTGTATTTTCAATTCAAGCTGCCCTTTCCATGGTATATGAACAGGGGCGCTGTATGAATGTGTCACTTAACTGAATATCTGATTAGCTGTGGAAGCTATTGGGGTTTTATACCACTCTAACCAACCTCTAACGGCAAATGCAACAGGCTTACTGCCTCAGTAAGAATTGTACCTGCACTATCCCTACATTCCTGATACAGCGATATACAGTATCATTATGTAATTAGCTGAAGTGAGATGTCAACTCTTGTATCTCATGGATACTCTTTCATTGTTTCCCTAATAGCTTCATGCTGCTATTCCACTCTCACTGCATTCACTGTGTTCTGGACACACCTTTCATTGGATTCCATTAGTGTATGCCAATGGAAGACTCAATGGCAACAGTTAGGAAAGCAAATACACACTTCCAAGTTGGTGTGCCATTAAATTGATATCCTCTTGAAAGGCCAATTTTTGGAATATGTTTCCATGACTTAAAGTAAGCTATGATCAATTTAACCTCGAAAGTGTGGCATCTTTTCTGATGAGAGGCCATCTTGTCAATGTAAAATTTGTGGTGAAGCCACTATGTCTCATCATTTGCATTGCTCCCCACAGTTCACTGTTTGACAGCCGGCAGTTCAAAATCTGTGGAAAATTGAGTTGACCCTCCACTATTTTCGCTCAGGACTTTGCTTGTTGAACTAACAAGTGAATTTTGGCAAGTTATTAAATTAGATTTAGTTAGACTTTACACTTTTGCCAAGAGGCTGGTTGGATTAATCAAGAATTCCAGCCTGTTCACAGTGAGAATAGGCTACCAATGAGGTGCACCCAGTGCCACCACTTCCCTGACTGATAAGCAGGCTTTCAGCTTCTCAAAAATATGGGGCTGGATCCTGTGTAAAGGCGGCAGAGACGAGGCTAATGAGGAGGGAGGACACCACACACCTTGCAGCCTAGTCAGTGTGTGTTCTGAATCAACAATCCTTTAGTTGCATTCATGCTTACTTCTGAAGCCTCTGGTCCAAGCTTCAATATCACTGGGTTTATAGTTCCTTTAAAACAGTAGGTAGGCAGCTACAGAGATTGCAGTGCATAATTGTCTTGGGGATTTTGAGAAACAAATTCAAGAGTAGCATTTAATGTACAGTATATGATATCAGCTATTTTGTAGCTCAGTTGTAATGGCTGCTGCCACCATTTAGCATGTAGGTAAAATAGCATTAACACTTCCCAGAGAGTACAACATTGTCTGCTAAATGAATGTCATCAGGGCCTAGGATAAAACACGTGTCAGTCTTAACTTTAGGACTTTTGACTAAGGGTAATTCACATTAGCATTTTAGTACTAAGAATAGGACTCCTAACTCACTAAGACCAATTACCAAAATACTAGCAGCCGCTTGTATTAATTTAATCCATGTTGCAATGTTTTTAAATGCACATGCAAAATCAATATGAAATGTCAATCGCGAGGAAATAATTGTACAGGGTTGCAATAACGCCACCAACAACAACCAGGGGGTCGTTTCTAGAAAGCATCGTTTGCTAACTTGCGTCGCAACCCTGGTAGTTCGATCCATCGTTCTTGGATTTGGTGTTTCTAGAAAGGGTAGTTCGAACTCTCAATCGCAAACAAGGACGCAAAGTTTGGTCGTTTGAACTACTGCCCCTAGGCAGTCGCACTTGTGTCGTTCCTTGGTAGTTCCTGTTGGTGTCCGGAGCGCCTAACCAAAAATCACAACCGCCTAACCAAAGTTTGCGAAGTGGATGTTTATCTTGTGACTCAATGATTGATCTATCCTGTAGCTTAATTTTGATTAAGACACTGCTCCCCTACTTGGCTCATTCTTGCTATTTATGTTAATTAAAGTATTGTCTTGCTTTTAGTATTATAATCTTCGCGTCCCTAACAACAGCAGTGTTAAATGGTGTAGTGGCTAAAGCAGATGAGTTATTATCCCAACGTTGTAGGTTCAATTTTCTTATGATGTGAGATTGTCCTCTTGCTTCTCGCTACCTGCAGGTGAACTAGTGTGACACGTAGATTCAATTGTTTTTGACTGATGTATTGTACCTATGGTCTCTCGATGTAGAGTAACTATATACATAAATATGTATGGTCAAAACCTATTGTTGTGTCTCGTAGGCCTACTCTTACTCCGAGATGAAAAGAAGAGATAGGATGCGAACTCCGGCCGATCGCGCAGTGCACCAACGCGCTGCCGTTAAGCCACGAGACAGTTGATAACCTATGGGATACCCAGATATTTGTCCAGGCTATATATTTTTTCCAACACATAGATATTTAACACAAATAATGACTCATATTGGTCTGCTTAAGTTAACTGTTTTATATGCTTGCAATAGGTTTAGGTTTTGGCTGATGGCAATGACAATGCCAGCATTAATCACTCGGTTTAGATTAGAAAAATGTCGACATAGGCCGTGACAGAACATTTCTAGGGGGTGGGGTATTACACGTTTCCACTGTTTCCACCAATGATATGTATCGCTGCATCATCAACAACGTTGTTGGAACTACGGTGTTTGAACGTCGGAGGTAGCGAATTGCGACACAGGTACGATGCTTTCTGGAAACAGGTGTAACAGTGTTGTTGTTTGGTCGCAAGTGGCGTCGTACCATGGTGGTTGACCAACGTCGTTGCTAACTTTTCTAGAAACGACCCCCAGAACCATTCATTGGCAAAGTCTAAACTAATGTAGGGTTAGATTTGATTGTTTACTGTAATTGTTTACTTTACTTTATTATTTTTTTTATTTAAGTTACTTCCTGCATCATGTGATCATAAAGATACATACAGTACATGCATTTGTATAAACTTTGCAAAGATACTGTGTTCATCTGTACTGTGTTCTGTTACTGTTTATATATCTATCTACAGTATCTATCTATCTATTTATTTATTTATCCAACTTCCTTCGTCTACTCATGCAACACATGCCTCCTCAGCAGCACAGACCCATCACTCCTCAGGACGCAACTGTAAACAAGCTTGTGCATGAGAATTGACATCAGTCATTATAGCAACAGAGATCTTGAGTTGTCATTTCTCCTCATATTACTAAAGGTTGGTTTGTGGCTAGTTGTTAAGAGAAAATAGGCCCAGAAATATAAGGCAGTAAACATGTACAGTGCTTATTCTCAGCTGATTTATAGATTTGTCCTTGTTTGGGTTGGGCAATATACTATTGAGTATGCAGAGAGGCCTAAGAAACTCTAGCTCAAGCTTTTCAAACAGGATCCAGCTGATAACATATAACATACGAATATAGACCTACATCAAAGTCCTTTCAGGCAAGTCCCTTCACTCAGCGGCCATATTGTAACGCTTTTTGGACGCTTATCGGGCATCTATTTCGGCAGAAATGCATGTGCGCAAGGCTTCACGACACCAACCTTGCTCCAGCTGCGAGATCACAACACATGATTGGCACAATGTATTCACATGTTGACTTTTTTGTCGCGGAAGGGGCAGGATATGTGTAGACAACTAGTTACAAACGAACCCCATGCATTTCTATGGAGGAATTTTTGAGTGCTGTCTCCTCATTATAAAGTCTCTGCCTACACCTTATTTCTATCCTCAGCATTTGCTGGGTTTCCATTCAACTCATTCCCATATTTGTATGCGTATTCATGCAAACATTTGGCTGGGGCCAAGCAAATCAAATTTTTATGCTCATTACAAAATCATATGCACATTTCAAGTGCTTCGGGTCAGGATTACTTATTCAAATGGTCAAAATGCACATTAAAAAAAGTTGAATGGAAACCTAGCGACTGGCTTTCAGCAGAACAAAGAGGTCCAGTATAGCATGCTCCTCCTCTTACTGCTCCACTGCAGTGTAAGAATGGACACACATCTGCTCTAGTGCAAATCAGCTATATTTACATCCCCTGACATTAAGGAACGCCAACTGCATCCTAGAAGACTCTACCCATGTCCTACACAGAGGTTTTAAATGGCTACCCTCTGGCAGGCGTCTGCGCTGACTTCTGGCTAGGACTAACAGGAGGAAGGCCACCTTTACTTTTGAGGCTATACTCCTTTTGAACTTGAATATGCTCACCCGTTCTGTTTATGCAAAACGACTAGAAGACTTTGACAAGATTTGGGAAAGATTCTTGAAAGATTGGAGTCTTTTAACTAATGCCCCCCATTCAAGCTTCACTCAAAAGTCTACAATGTTTCAATAATCTTTCCCAAATCTTCAAAGTATTCTGGTGTAAGGATGGCTTTATTTTTGTGCAGTTTGGACCCCCAACACCAGATTGGTGTTGGGGGTCCAGAGGGGAAATGTTTTGTGTGTTTCTGTGGTAACATTTTAATTCTTATGATTATTTGAGTAATTCTGAATTCAGTATTCTCACCACATGTATATTCTTATGAAAGATGTTAATGCTTTAAATGTGTGTGTTAATCGATTTAATGTTGAGTGTGTCTGAACATTGTTAACATGTTTGAATATTTAAGTATTTATATTTAAAGTTGAGTGTGTCTGAACATTGTTGGACATGTTTAAATATTTAAGTATTGATGGTTAAAGTATTTTAACTAATAAATGGAATGCCAGTGTGCAACACCTGAACCTTGCCTTGTCCGTTCTCTTTGTATTTTAAGCTCAAGCAAGAGAACGTGGTTGTGCCGTGCCCCAAGCTCCCCTAGACTTGGAGGCCGGTAATATTTGGGGGCTTGCCGGGACGTGTGAAGTGTCATTGGACTAAGAGATCCTCTGGCTTGAGAGGGCGACCATCTTGGGAAGGTCATCCAACACAACAGGAAGGTGTGATCTACAGAAAATGACAACGTCGGAACCACGTCAAGTGCTTCTGTGGGAAATCCACAAAAAGCTCCTTCTGCTAAGCGCTCCCCAGTTGTACCAGTTAGCAGAAACCTTGGAGGAAAATGGTGACTCATCACAACTGTCTGAAATGTCTGAACCTCAGCTCTACTATTTTATCTCGGATTACCTGAAAAGCGACAAGCTGTTGAGTCTGGAAGACGCAGGTATGTCCCACCTGCTCTTGTTCCAAGATAAAGTCAATGAATTGATTGCCAGCACAGAGCCACCTGGGCCACAGGAACGCTTGAGTAAGGCCAATGGAAGAATTTCAGCAACACAAGAGAGTTCAGCAAACATTACATCAGCCCAGGTGGACAATGCGGTACATGCCACTTTAACTACTCCACATACAGACTTGTTTGTGGGGAGTTAAATAGGTCAAATACTCAGTTCAATATGCCAGACCAATGGGTGAAATTTACTGATGTTGCAGCTTTTTTACCTCGCAGGGAATTTAAAATTCAGGGGGGGCAAATATCTGACACAGGCTCTGAAATTTCATATGTTCACATTTGCAAGCAGATTGATGAAGGTATTTGTGATGGTTTTACTGAGTCTGAGGTCATGAGGGCTGTTGTGAGGGTGACAAAGGGAGGGACATTTAAAGATTCACTCACTAATAAGGATGACATGACAATAACTGAGTTAAAAAGGTTTCTGAGATCTCATATTAGGGATGAAAGTTGTTCTGAGTTGTTTCAAGAATTGAGTAATGCAAAGCAACAGGACAAAGAAACACCTCAACAGTTCCTTTATAGAATAATGGCTTTAAGACAACGAGTGTTACTTGCATCACAACAAAATGATGCTGAATTTCATTATGACAGGAGGTTAGTGCAAGGGAACACTCTACCACGGATTAACTGACAGATGTAGTAACATCTGGCAAGATTTAAAACCCTTTGTGTCAGACCCCCAAGTAACCGATGATGTTCTTTTAGAACAATTAACCAAGTCAGCCTGTATTGAAGCAGAAAGGGCAAAGCGATTTTCTGCTGTTATAAAATCAAGGCCAGTCACAGTAAATGCCACTCAGCAGTCAGAGGGTGAACAGAGTAATCAGCCAAACTCACACGCATTAATGGACAGTGAAATACAAGCTATGCAGTTGACCGCTCAAGTATCAGCCCTAAGTAAGAACGTGGAGATGGTGTCTAAACCAGGAACATCAGAACCCCTATCTACAGGTACCCAATCTCAGTGGAGGTTCACAAAAGGAAAATGCAGGGAGTGTACTCGACAAAAACTGGTTAAATGCATCCACTGTTTTCGCTGTGGCCAAGGTGGACATCGAGCAGTAGGCTGCCTAAACAGACCAAAATCGGGAAACGAGGGGAGGTCACAGGAGCGGGACGACCATTGACCAACACAAGCCTGAAGTCCCCCGTGTACATCCAATCAGCTAGTACTGTGACTCCAAGTCTCATTGGTGCAAAAATAAACCCACCCAATGTGAAAAAAACAGCTCAATTGATTGGTGGCAAATGCCTCATTTCATGTGTAGTTAATGGGGTTGAGGCCCAGATGCTATTAGACACAGGGGCACAAGTCAGTGTGATTGGGAAAGATTGGGTCAAAAGGAATCTACCTGCATGATATTCAGCCGCTTCACCGTCTAGTTACCGAACCTCTGTATGTGATTGCAGCTAATGGCTCAAATATTCCTTTTGAGGGATGGATTGATGTGCACCTGGACATTTTAAGCGTGAGTCAAGGACAGATAGCCATTCAAGTTCTTTTTAGTCTCCCAAACTTGTTTGGACAACCCCCTGCTGGGTGCGAATATCATCACTGAGTTGATTCGGGAAAATTGTGAAACTACTGGCACCGTTAACCTTAGTGCTCTTCTTAGTGAAGCCTTGAACATCAACCCACGTACTGCTCAAACCATCGTCTCAGCAGCTCAATGCCAGATTATAGAAGAAGTATTCCTTAATTGTGTGGCGAAAGTGGTAGGGCTGTAACGATACACCAACCTCACGATTCGGTTTGTATCACGATTTTTGACCCACGGTTCGATACGAATCTCGATTTTTTTTTTTTTTTTTGGGGGGGGGGGGGCTAGACATTTTATTAACATTTTAATAGCCTCCCTTAGAACACCAGAGGATTACAATATAATTTATCTATTATTTTATATCCTGATATAAAATATTTTTCTGAATGACTGAAATTTATGACGGCACACTTTATGCAGATTAGCCTATAGCCTAGGCCTACTATTTTTTATTACAACTCTACCTCTTTAATTCAGCTGTCTGGTTGAAGCCTGGAAATATTGTAAACAAAGTAGCATAGTTGGCTAGCTTAGCCTATCATAGTCTACTGATTGGACTGTTCAGTTTCCCCATGTGTGTTTCAAGGTAATACTTGTTCTCCTTGGGACAGGCCCTTTTGGGAAATGTTGGTATTGAGATGATCAGTCAACTTCAATGCAAGAGTTTTAAACAAATATGTGCAGCATGCTAATGATGCTAAGCGGATTTAATAGTAATTTAGCTAGTCGTCTTCTATGCGTCCTTGCTTTCACAATTGTGAATGTTTTATTTAAGTCGTGCGTGTTCATTGAGCAGCGCAAGAGAGAGCGGGGCAAGGAGAGGGGGTTTACTTCTATACTGTTTGGTGAAGTTGCACACATAGTCTACAATGAAAGCAAGGAGAGGTTTGAAATTATTTATTTATTTGTTTTTGGACAACGTAGGCTACCGATAAGTAAAGCGGGAGATGTGGGTTGCTTTTGCGGCTGCGTAAGCTGCAAAGCACTGCGTGAAACACTAGAAAGGGTGTGTCGCGATTCTGCCTTTTCACACCGCGACACAGTATCGTGGGTATGAATGTCTCGATTTTGGTTTCGAATCGTATATCTTTACAGCCCTAGAAAGTGGGTAAGAAAGGTCTTGTGATTCCCGCCAGGAAAATGGTTGAGGTCAAGTGCAGGATTAGGGGGTGGCCTGAGGGGGGAGCTATGTCTTTTGAACCTGCCACAGAAAGCCATTGGCCTGATGAGCTAGAGCTCTTTCCAGCTATCATTGATGTTCCTGCCGGCCTTTCGAAATCCCAATCCAGAATTCTTCCCAGCATGATGTTTACTTACCACCAAAGACTATTCTTGGTCAGATCGAGGCCATCTTGCCCGTGTCCTGCTTACAGCAGGATCCCCCTGTTGCAGTTGAGGCGCAGTCAGCTTCAACTTCCAGCGAGGCACCAGCCAGAGACAAGTGGCATCCCCCTGTGGACCTATCCCATCTCCAAGAAGAGGCACAAACACTAGTCAGGGAGGTCCTGTATGAAGAGTCTGATGTGTTTTCTAGAGGCGAGGGTGATCTAGGTTGTATACCTTCTTTGAACCTTAAAGTCCATCTTAAAGATGATATTCCTGTTCAGAAATGCTAAAACTCAATTCCAAAGCCTCTATACAAGGAAGTCAAAGAATATGTACAGAGTCTTCTGGAACGTGGCTGGGTTAGAAAGTCAACATCCCCGTACTCGTCACCTGTGGTCTGTGTACGAAAAAAAAGATTCCACCTTGCGCCTCTGTGTAGATTACAGAGAGCTCAATCGTAAAACCATCCCTGATAGGCATCCATTGCCTTGTATTCAGGATCTTCTAGACAGCCTCGGGGGGCACTTGTGGTTTTCAATTTTGGACCAAGGCAGCGCATATCATCAAGGCTTTATTGATAAAGAATCCCGTCATGCTACCGCTTTCAGCACCCCCTGGGGGCTATATGAGTGGATCCGCCTCCCATTTGGGTTATCTAATGCGCCCGCCTGTTTCCAGAGATGTATGGAAGGTGTCCTTGAGGGGTTGCGTGATGAATGTTGCACCCCCTATCTTGATGATGTTCTTTGCTATTCAAAGACATTCACAGACCACATTTCAGACTTGAGGCGAGTGCTGGCTAAGTTGAGAGAGAGCGGTATAAAATTGAGACCCAACAAGTGTGAACTGTTTAAGCAGCAAGTACGTTACGTAGGGCGCCTCGTCTCTAGTGAAGGAGTGAAGATGGATCCCAAGGATGTGGAGGCCGTCTTATTGCTCAAAGAGAGGCGGCCAGCGAATGTTGGTGAAGTTCGGGCCCTGCTAGGTTTCCTATAGGTTTCTCCTTTATTCAAGATTTTGCCAGATTAGCAAAACCTTTATTTGAACTCCTGCAAATTCACGGGGAAGGGGTTGCGAAAACAGCTGCATCCAAGCTGGTTAAGGGGAAGCCTAGTCGACAGTTGTCCTCCAAAGTACCAATTCATTGGACACAAAAGCATAGTGATACTGTGGCAAAATTGGTAGATATGTTGACTAACCCGCCTATTCTAGCTTTCCCTGACTTTCCCTTGCCCTTTGTCTTGCATGTTGATGCTTCTAATTCTGGTCGGGGAGCAGTTTTGTATCAGCACCTACAGGATAAACTCTGTGTGATTGGCTATGGCTCAAGAACACTCACGCCAGCAGAGAAAAACTACCATCTTCACTTGGGGAAGCTGGAGTTTTTAGCTTTAAAATGGGCCGTTTAGAGACTACCTATATTATGCACCTTCATTTACCATTTATACAGATAATAATCCACTTACCTATGTCTTCAGTACAGCAAGGCTGAATGCAGCGGGGCATCGTTGGGTAGGTGAGCTGGCAGATTTCCATTTTGATATCAAATATCGGCCAGGAAAGATACATGTGGACGCAGACACTTTATCCCGATTCCCTGTTCCCTTTAGTGATGTCACAGAATATACAGAAAGCCTGCCACATGACATCATCTCAGCTGTATGGCAAGGGAACAAGGCTACTGAGGAAGAAGAGGTGCCATGGGCAGCAGTTTTGCAACTCTCTAATGTTACTGATGGCCCGACTCTAGATGTTCCAGTAATTCCACCTCAAGACATAAAAAGGGCACAGCAAGAGGACTCGGCAATCAAAGAGATATTGAGGTTGAAAAGTAGAGAGTCCAAGCGCAATAGACAGGAAAACCCTGTCGCGAGATGCCAGGAAACTGATGCATGAATGGAATCGCTTGAGCCTCGATGGCAGAGTATTGTATTGACAAGCAGGGTCCCGTCGTCAGCTTGTTCTACCCTGTCAATTCAAACCAGTTGTTCTGAAATCCCTACATGATGATATGGGTCACGTGGGTGCTAATAAAGTGATCCAGTTAGTCAGGGAAAGGTTTTACTGGCCATATATGCAGCAGGAAGTAGAGGACTATGTCATTCGAAAATGTGCATGTATTATTCAGAAACGCCCCGCTGTCCCAGATAAGGCACTCATGGGGTCCATCTCATCCACAGCACCTTTTGAACTTGTGGCAATAGACTATCTTCATTTAGAACCGAGTGGAGGGGGTTATGAATATATTCTTGTCCTGATGGACCATTTTACTCGATTTGCCCAGCCAAGATAAGTCGGGAAAAACTGCTGCAGAGAAAATATTTAATGATTTCATTCCTCGTTTTGGATTCCCACAGAGATTGATCATGATCAAGGCCGAGAGTTTGAGAATAAACTATTTCACAGATTACAACAAATTTCTGGTATCTCGCACTCCCGAACAACCCCTTACCACCCCCAGGGGAACCCTGTAGAGAGGTTAAATCGTAATTTACTTCAGATGCTTCGTTCTTTGGCAGAAGAGAAAAAGACACAGTGGAAAGACCACCTCCCACACATGATCCATGCGTACAATTGCACTAAACATTAGGGAACTGGATACTCTCCTTATTTCCTTGTCTTTGGCAGGCCACCACGCTTGCCAGTTGATTTACTTTTCAACCTTAACACAGCAAATCATGGTGAACTTAGAGATCAGTTTGTGCAGAAATGGGCCACAAGGATGCAAGAGGCATACAAGATTGCGGCAGAAAACAGTCAAAAGTCCTCTGCTAAAGGAAAACGTTACTATGACCGAGGGGTGAAGGGGCCTCCACTTCAACCTGGTGATGGGGATCTTGTAAGGAATCTGTCAGAGAGGACTGGCCCTGGTAAGCTCCGTAGCTATTGGGAAAGGAGTGTGCATCGAGTTATGAGTAGAGTGGGAGATTCAGCCAGTCCGGTGTACAAGGTCCAAGCAGAGAATGGTGAGAAAACTATACGTACATTGCATAGGAACTTACTCTTGCCGGTGAACAGCTTGCCTCTGGAGGAAGAACTGCATTACCAACCTGTGGGGAGAAAACCTGTAAGGGGAAAATCGAAAGGTGACGCTGTTTTCCTACTGCCTATGTACAAACAGAGAAGTCAGACGGACCCCCCAGTGACGAAGGAGGTCAAGCGCTGGACTGACCAATCGGAGGCCAGGCTACAGAACGCCCTTAGCAACGTTGACTGGGAGATGTTCAAGACGAACTCTGCTGACATAAATGAGTTTACAGAAGTATCATTGAGTTACATCAATATGCTAACTGATTCCATCATCCCAACTGTAAAGATCCGAAGCTTCCCTAACCAGAAGCCATGGGTGGATAGAGAAGTGAGAACGGCATTAAAGACACGCACCATGACTTATAAGTTTATAAGCATCTTATAGTTTACGTAGAGCTATTAAAGATGCTAAGCGGCGCTATAGAGACAAAGTTGAAGCTGATTTCTTGGAGGGTGATCCAGCACGAGTGTGGAAAGGACTCCGAACCATCACTGGCTTTGAAAGAAAGTCCCCTCCTATGATGAATGTGAGTAAAGCCCTCCCTGATGAACTTAATGCTTTTTATGCTCGCTTTGACATGAAAAACACAGACTATCTTGCACTAGCTGCAGCATGTGAAGCAAATGAGGATGCACCTTTCTGTGTCTCTGAGGTCGATGTGAGCAATGCCTTTAGGAGGGTTAATTGTAGAGAAGCTGCTGGACCGGATGGAATTCTAACAGGGTTTTGAAATCCTGCGCTGCTCAGTTAGCTCCTGTGTTCACTTATATCTTTAACACATAATTGGCTCAAGAGACAGTTCCTACTTGCCTCAAGCAGTCTGTTATTGTTCCAGTACCGAAAAACAAAAGTCCATCATGTCTGAATGACTACCGCCCAGTAGCCCTGACATCTACAGTGATGAAGTGTTTTGAGAAGCTTGTGTCGTGGCCAGACAACCACTTTTCTTTCAGGGGGATTCACCACCCAGCATTTATCAATTTATTTTAGCTAGGCGGTTCCCCTCACAGGAACTTTTAGGACCCCTAGACCATAGACACCACAGACTCAGAAGTACAAATCATGATATTTATTAAGGGCCTACACACAACCTTCAGACAGTCAATCTGCAGCAGGGGGGGGACAAATCACAGCAAGACACACAGGTGACCGAAAGGAGTTCTTAGTATAGATTAGAATAAATCATGTCACACAGCAACATTTCACTGCAGAACACACAGGGCTAAATTCCACCACACGGCTAACTATAACAGCACAGCAAACCCACAGTGCATTATGACCCACTGCTGCAGCCCTCTAGTGATCCTCTTTATGGGCAGGCGACACATGAAATGGACATACAGGAAGGAAAACAAAATACCATAAATCTGGGGGGAATCAGCTGGCTCTGCCACAACCCACAGCTGAATCCCCCAAAGAAAAGAAGCAAAGCACAAACCAAATAAGGTCAGCCCTCCCAGCAGGTACCCCCAACGAGTCTGTCTGCGGTAACCCGCACTTAACTGTCCGTCAACAGTCTAAAACGGCTTTATGACGATGGAAGTGCGCAGCGCAGCTCCTCGCGAACGCTCCCTCTCTTGCTCCGATCAGCTGGTGGTGACGCCCAACCCGGAAGCAGCACACAGCAGCAGCAAGCCGTCTGGAGAAGGCAGAGGGAATTCTCAGGGCAAAAACACAGGCAAATCACGGCTGAATCCAAGCACACACAGCAACGACATGGTTACTTTCCTTTTAGATGCAGCAAGAACGCCAAATCTCTCGTCAGCCTTCTCCGAATCCACCGCTCATCATCTCGAGGGACTGCCGCCTGAGAAGGAAGTAAACCGACACTAAGCGACCGTCCGAGCCCGTAGCTAGCCCCAGTCACTCACTCAGAATTCTACCGTTCCTTGCAAGGTGTGTGTCAGTCGTTCCTCAGCATGGCACGTTGGTTTCAGTCAGGCAGCTCCAGGGTCCTCCGATAGGCGATCACCAGGACACAGGCACAGGAATCTGGACAGACAAACAACCAGACAGAACCACCACCGCATTCCCGGCACAGTGTGTCCCGTAGCTCTCCCCTTCCCGCAGTGTCCGGCGTGTTTTTATTGGGAAGCCAGCCAATCCATGTGTCCAAGCTGATTGCCCACCAGCCCAATCCCAATTGCATACAGCTTGCCGTAAATCTTGTTCATCAACTCGTACGCATCATTCATCCCCCAAACCCACATATAATGACCATAACACCCAAAGTCCATTGTAAGTCCATGAGTATACATACAGGTTTCCAGTTGATAATAAAGTACACATTACCATTACAGTACATAAGTCCATCTTTATACAAACAACAATCTCATCTCTTTATTCCCAGACACGACACTTGTGAAAAACATTATCTGCTCATCCCTCCCTGCCTCCTTCGACCCCCTCCAATTTGCTTACAGAGCCAACAGGTCTACAGAGGATGCCATCTCAAACCTCATGCACACCACCTTAACTCACCTGGAGGAAGGGAATGGAAATTATGTGAGGATGCTGTTCATTGACTTTAGTTCAGCAATCAACACGATAGTACCTCTCACCTTGGTCACAAAGATGAAGGCCTTAGGACTGAACACCACCCTGTGTCATTGGATATTTGACTTCCTCACCAACCGTTCACAAGTGGTTAGAGTGGGGGGTCTGACATCTGACTCATTAACCATCAGCACTGGTGCTCCCCAAGGCTGTGTTTTGAGTCCACTGCTGTACAACATCTACACACATGACTGCAAAGCCAACAGTAGTCATACCTCCATCATCAAGTTTGCAGATGACACAGTGATCTTGGGCCTGATTAGTAACAACAATGAACAGCTCTACTTGGATCAGGTTGATGAGGTGGCACAGTGGTGTCAATCTAACAGCTTGACACTGAATATCAATAAAACCAAGGAAATGGTAGTGGATTACAGAAGGAAGCAGTAGAACTAAAGTTACACCCCACTAATGATCAGCGGGCAACCAGTAGAGAGAGTCACAAGTTTTAAATACCTTGGTGTCCACATTACTGAAGACTTAACATGGACTGTTAACACTCAATATGTTCTGAAGAAGTCCAGACAACGACTCTACTTCCTTCGTCAGCTAAGGAAATTCAAAGTTTCTACATCCATCATGAAGGCCTTCTACACTTCAGCAGTTGAGAGTGTTCTAACTGGTAGCATCATCACCTGGTATGGGAACTCCACAGTTAGAGATTGTAGTACTCTGCAGAGAGTAGTGCACTCAGCTGAACGTACTATAAGAATTCAACTCCCTGCTCTACAAGATATCTATTCCAGAAGAGTACTCCTAAGAGCCCAAAAGATTCTGAAGGACTCTTCTCATCCTAACAATGGATTATTCCTACCACTGAAATCAAGAAGACGCCTATGTAGTCACAAAGCCAGAACTGAGAGACTCAGGAGAAGATTTTATCCCCAGGCCATCCGAACTCTGAACTCACACTATACTGACTTTGCACACATTCACTCCTCAGCACTCTCAAACATTTCCCAACTCTGAATTCACACTATACTGAATTTGCACTCATTCACTCCTCAGCACTCATGAGCCCCCCCCCACACACACACACACCTACATGATACAGATCTTTTATTTATTTTCTTATTTCATCACACGTCAAAACACACACACACACACACACACACACACACACACACACACACACACACACACATATCTGACTTTCTCCAACTTTTGCACATCTCCATAGAACTTTTTATTTATTATTTTTGATTTCTCCTCCATCTATCTACCCATGTCCTTGATTGCCTACCCTTTCTGCCCCCCCCACCCCACCCCCATCCCCAACACACACACACAAAACACACACACTTACATCATCACTGTCATCACCTCACATACATACAGCACACTGCTTGCTACAGTAAGCCTCCTCTACATACTTGCTGCACACTGCCCCCCCTCCTCCCTACATACACAGCACATTGTCTTCAGGATCTTCTCCAACACACATCCTCTACATACTTACAGCACACTGCCCCCACCTACCCACACACACACACTACACACACACACACACACAGTCACTGCTCCACTCCCCTCCCGCCCACACACACATATTCACTGTCATCACTCACATACATCATACATACAGTACTCTGCTTGCAATAGTCCCTTCACCATACTTGCAGTACACTGCCCCCCCCCCTCTCCCCTACCTACACAGCACATTATTTCATCAGGAAGCTTCTCCAACACACATCCCCAACAAACTTACAGTTCCATGTTCCATATGTGTTGTGCATGCATTATTTGAAAATAACTAGCTCCAGTTATGTATGAACAGTGAACGTAACGATCTCTTGTGAAAAACGTGAACTTGAAGAAGTGAAAATTGAACAATATGAACTATGAATATTGAACAACTTGAAGCTACATCTATAAGTGTGAACATGCTTAACAAAACATGGGAACTAAACGTGCATTACGAATATAATCAGTGGGAGCCCTGCTTGTTTCCCTGCAACAAGACGCTTCCATCTGGGGGTGATGGAAGACAGTGACACCCTCAGTGTGTTTGAAATGTCCAGTTGATTGCGCAATTTGGTCTTAGTTGCAGTCATTGCCGAAAACCCGGCCTCGCATAGATACGAGGTGGGAAACGTTTTCAGCGCGTTTACGGCTATCTCGGGATTCTGCTTTGGTTTTGATCCAAAAACCCGCCAGAGAGGTTTCCTTATACACACTCTTAAGACCACCGTCATTTGCAATTTCGGATCGACTGCTCTTCCTCCTGCGCTGACAAGTTAGGACTATTCGGGATATTGACAAATGGGTTGCGGACCCACTCATTGGTTTGCCGTGGATCTTTGGAGGATGGGAAGTAACGCTCAAACTCATTTGAAAGCGCAACAAGGTGATCGCGCACCAGCTGCGAGAGAAAGGGCCCCGCCTCAGTCTCTCCCCAAACCCCCACTACTGTTTGGAACATACACCCCGGTCCACTCGTCGTCCCCACAAATCAAGCTTGGCTTTAAATGCAGCGACTGTATCTGCCAGTTTAAAGACAGTCGTCATTCTCCCCTGGAGTGATAAGTTGAGGTCATTAAGCAACCCGAATATGTCACACAGGTAAGCGAGTTTTGACACCCAGTCCTCGTCACTAAAATGTGCAGCTAACGGTGACTTTTTTTCTGTAAGAAATCTCTGCAGCGGCTCTCGCAACTCAAACACTGGCCAGTGACCTGCTGAAGATGCTTGTTTTTTGTTGCTCATTCTAGCAGTTTAGCTAACTTCGTGTGACACTACTGTAACCCTAATTTTTAGAGTACTACCTGGTTAACTATCCAGTCTCGTTGAGGCGTGGAAGGAAGACGGGTTACAGGTGTGAAGTTTAACTTCCAGGAGCTTTATTTTTACGGGACATGTACAACCAGCCAGCACACTCCTAACTCTGCTCTGACTCGAACTTTTTGTTCCCCCTAATTATCTTCCCCCTGGATACATTCCCCGGAACCAATCTCATAACAGCATATCCATTATTTCCAAGACATCCACAAGGGCGCATAAACAAAATACAAAATTGACATTAATATATAAAATAAACAAAGCCATAAAATATACGGCTACACTACCATTCGCCAACAACTGATCAAGTGATGTGAGCTGACCTGAGGCTGCACAGCGCTGAAGGCAATATGTGTTGAAGTGTTGAAGGCGGGACAGACAGACGTAAGAAAATAGACCTTGCAAAATGCAAACATGCGTGCAATCAAAGAACTGCATATACTGTAGACCTATGCCATGTAAAACGTGACATTATTGCGAATTAAATTTAGTTTAGTTTGCATGCATTTTTTTAAAACTCATGTCGTAGGCTACGGCCTGGTTTGGAATGTCCTGCGGCCCGGTACCGGGCCGCGGCCCGGTGGTTGGGGACCGCTGTTCTACTGCACTTTTAACCCCCCCCCCATAAATGCACAAATAGGCTGACACCAGACATAATTTCACTGCATTTCTTACTTCCAGTAACTATATGCATGTGACAATAAACTTCCTTGTATCCTTGTATCCTTGTATTAACCATGTGGCCATGGCTTTTTAGTGAGGTTACAAAGGAATGAAATGGTTGCTAAATGTTGTGTTTATTCTCACCACATGTATATTCTTATGAAGATGCTTTAAATGTGTGTGTTAATCGATTTAATGTTGAGTGTGTCTGAACATTGTTAACATGTTTGAATATTTAAAGTTGAGTGTGTCTGAATATTGTTGGACATGTTTAAATATTTAAGTATTGATGGTTAAAGTATTTTAACTAATAAATGGAATGCCAGTGTGCAACACCTGAACCTTGCCTTGTCCGTTCTCTTTGTATTTTAAGCTCAAGCAAGAGAACGTGGTTGTGCCGTGCCCCAAGCTCCCCTAGACTTGGAGGCCGGTAATATTGGCAATAAACAAACAAACAAACAAATAAACATACAAACAAACAAACACCTAAATGTGCAATTGGCTTGCCAAATTCATGACCTTTTTTGTCAGAATTTCCTTCTGTAACATTAGAATTCTGTCCTTTGGTTGGGGGGATTATTGTCCAAATACGGTAGAGGGTAGAAAGAGGTAAAGTGGATTGATTCTGCAGCCTAAGATTTACAGGCTATACATCCACACTATTCCATTTTCATTTTAAAATGCTGTTTTGTTTTAAATATACGCTCCCCTCTTAAAAAGTTGTCCCCGAATGGGACACCTAGACAGTGTGTGTGTGTGTGTGTTGGGGGGGATGCACCTGAAGCACAGATCACAAATTTGCACATTGTAAATGTGTAATTTAACTACAGATGCTACCAAATACACCAAGGCTAGGAAAGCTTGTACTGTATTTCAGTCTCTGTTGCATTCTGACATGGCCGCATTATCAAATAATACCAGGCCAACAGAGTTTCCAAATTGTTCTGTTTCGGGAGCTCGAAAATGTCGGTGTAATGTGGAAAAGAGGCACAAACGAAACAAAAGTCTTTCGGATTCAAATGAAAACAAAAATGTGATGTATCCACAGTGGCAAGACCAAGAATCAGAAAAATCTCCATTAGACAAAGAAATAACTCTGAAGGTATATTCTATTTAGGGGACTATTTTGGCTATCAGAAACGGACGGTCAGAGGAGTAAAGTTTATAGACATTAAGGGCCTTATCTTGGCGATCTAAAATGCTGCGCAAAGCGTATTCTTATCATGATGTAAAGCTTATTCCTATCTTACACTCAAATTTTTCGCCATGCGCTTCTCTTTAATTGAAATCCATCACTTGACAACATGGACTGACTCAAACATTTCTACACATTCATCAGCTAGCTGGCTAACAAATAAGCCAAGCTAAGCAGTAGTAGGAATGGTTCTTCATGAGCTAAGTGAAGTTAAATGTGGGTAGGAGCAAATAGACACAATTTGCTTGTTTTATGGGGGAAAAGGGCATCATCTGTAGACATCATCTGTTTTAAAATGATAAAACTCAACTGTATTATTTCAAGCGAATTATTTTGCAGACCCCCTGGCTATGGGTATGAGCAGATTCCTTTAAATGCCGATCAAAATACTGGTGCACTGTTTGAAGTTGTGCTGCTTGCTGTTAAAGGGAATGACAGATGTCATTTTCATTGGTTTAAAGGATGTTACGCCTAAAACACACCCATGACTGATTAAGAAACATAAGACCAACGTTTTTGCGCCAAACACCCGAGAGTTTGGAAATGTTTTTAAGGTGGAAGAAGGTTGTTTTAGTGATGCAAGTAATGTGAGAGTCAAAGTAGAGGGTAGAGTCATTTACGACACCAAGATTTTTGACTTCAGAGGTAGTGGGGGTGAAATGAGTGAAAAGAGAGAGGGACAGAATCAGTGGGAAGAAATTAATTTATAATGTGAACAAGGAGGGGGCACAGGAAGGCAGGCAGGCAGGTTTTGACCAGTGGGGCAGGCATAGGGTCCAGGAAGCAGGTCGGACCTATAGCCTTAGTAGCATGGTTATGGACAAAGTGCTCGTCCACAGGTGTAAAGGCAGAGAATGAATGAGCTGGTAAATCAAGGGTAGTGGGGGCATCACTTAGTGTAGTAGCAGTAGGGAGTAATTGAAGCTGCCTGTAATGTTGTTTTGGAAAAAAAATGAAGGAACTCACAGCAGTGATCAGTTGAAGGGGTAAGTGGAAAGGGATTGGTAGGCTGGAGTAGCTTGTTGACTGTGGAGAAGAGGGCTCTAGGGTTATTCTGACCTTTGGCACTAATGATGGAATAATGTAGAGATTTAGCCTCATTAAGAGCCTCCTTGTTGGTCAATACATGGTCTTTATATGCCTGTACGTGAACTGGTAGGCCAGTCCTTCTGCTAAGTTCTCCAGTTGGCGGCCAGCAGCCTTTATTTTGCCTAGTGAAGTGAAGAGTCCAGATACAAAATCCTCTAAATCCGTCTGACCACTTTTCTTTTAAATGAGCATTTTTTTATGAGGCTCCTGTAGGTTCAAATCGATATTTCAGACCAGGAAGAGAGTGTTTAGCAGGTTTTTTAGCTAAATTATTTGATTAACATATACTATGTGTGGAGAATGGAGAGCATTCACTTACCATTGTTATCACATTTTTGACAGAGGTGGCGTTTAGAAGCGTTTGCATTTGAACTCTTCAAGTGTTAAGTTCTCTAGGAGATTTTTTGATCCGATTCTCA
Organism: Alosa pseudoharengus; assembly: GCF_046254945.1. Lineage (NCBI taxonomy): Eukaryota > Metazoa > Chordata > Actinopteri > Clupeiformes > Clupeidae > Alosa > Alosa pseudoharengus. Next base: position 10,338,286 of record NW_027468630.1, on the reverse strand, counting down.
GAACCCATGACTTGATAAACTTTGTAAATTAAAATAATAGTTTTTAACGTCATGCACATGCTCAGATTAAATAACAAAACAGACTAGGTAACAGACCAGGTAACTAAGTCATGGTGTCAATGTGATGTCAACCCCAAAACACGAGGAAAGTACTGATGGTATATCAACTAGATGTACCGCAGAGCGGTACAAAATATGACCGCCGCCCAGTCCAGCACATTTTTTCCACAAAAATAAATCACGCTGAAAGGCCTACAGTATATGATTTTAACTGTCTCACTAAATTGCATTATCCACACTGATATCTGCTAGACAACAAGTACCAAAACATGATTAGTTCATAGATTTCACATGTAAAATTCATTTTATACAACCCCACCTCCATCTGTTCATAATTCTGAGAAATTCTTGAATTGTGTGCATGTGTGCATGTACATGTTTATGTTATGTGTGTGTGTGTGTGTGTGTTTGTGCGTGCTTGTGTGTGTGCCTGCGTATGTGCCTGTGCATGCAAGCGTACATATGTCTACTGTGTGAGTATGTGTCATACGTATGATTACTGTGAATGTATGTGTGTGTGTGTGTATCTGTTTGTGCACATGTGTGCACATGAATGGGTTAACATGACCCCTGGAGGCAAACATACGGAAAAAAATGGTCATCCTAGTCCCTACAGTTCTCAAGATATTCACAGAGAACTGGGTCTGCCCTACCCTCCTTTCGGGGGGTCCAGTCCAGCGGGGGGGCTACAGATCAAAACGAAAAACGACGGTTCCATGCTATCCATGTGGGGTTACATGCCCACCAAGTTTTGTGTACCCCGGTCTTTCAGTGTCCTGGGAATTCTTGTTGGTGTACGTCACTAAATGTACACATACATTATTTTATTGTAAGGCCCCCCATGAACGAAAGTACACAAAACTTGGCATGCATTCGGAGGGTGTCATAATGATCCTACACTTTTAATTTCGTGCAGTTTTGACGTTGTCAGCCAGAAATATTGTGATGAAAACACCTAATTTTTTGCTTTTTAATTTTTAACTAGGTGGCGCTATACATGAAATAAGTGGTAATGGGATGGGTTGACATGCCCCCTTAAGACCAACATACATAAAAAAAAGGTGGACCTCCTAGGCCCTACGGTTCTCGAGATATTCACAGAAAACTGTCTCTGGCCACCTACAGGCCAGTTGGTGTATAGTAACATAAATTAATTTATTGTGTGGCCCCCCATGAACGGAATTCCATGAAACTTGGCGTGCATACAGAGGGTGTCATAATGATCCTACACTTCCAATTTCGTGCAGTTTTGACTATGTTAGGTCACAGATACCTGCGATTACACCTCATTTTTACTTTTTTGTGTTTAACTAGGTGGCGCTATACATGAAATGACTGGTTATGGAATGGGTTGACATGGCCCCTTGAGATCAACATACAAAAAAAATGGTCCTCCTAAACCCTACGGTTCTCGAGATATTCACAGAAAACTGTGTCTGCCCTACCCTCCTTTCGGGGGGTCCAGTCCAGCGGGGGGGCTACAGATCAGAAAAACGATGGTTCCATGCTATCCATGTGGGGTTACATGCCCACCAAGTTTCGTGTACCCCGGTCCTTCGCTGCGCGGCGGTCATAATAAAGACGTCTGAGGGACTTGACAACTGATGTGGAAAGACCTGGATAAATATCAAGACCATAATCACTTTAAATCTCCCAAAGGGTTAAGGTGAAATCAAACTGGCAGGTAGAGCTGAAATGAGGGCAGTGTGTGAGTGCCTGAATAAATAAATGCCAAATTTCTGGAGAAAAGAAAATGAATAAAACATGGCTGATGCAAAAACTACTACAGAAACAAAGTTAACTTGCTCCTCTGGGCTGAAGTGGTCAATTGTCCAAAAAAATTACTCACATTTGATATGAATATAGAGAGACCCTTGCAACTCATTTGCATGGTGATGAGTATATCCTCATGAGAACTGAAGGTTAGGAGTTCTGTAGCTCCACTCAAATTCTGCTTTTTAACCTCCAGTTGTTCACCACTGTTGAGTTGGAATACATGTTCGAGGATCAAATGAATCACCAGAATGTGCTTTATTTTTCAGGAAAGAGAGATCAGAAGGGATGACAGTATTGTGGTTGTTATTTGCTATTGCTATTTATAATGATGAATTAAAATGATGTATGCGTCAGGGTTTCCGTTGTCCGGTAATTACCGGACATTGGCCGGAAAAAAAATGAAATGTCCGACAAAATTAAATCTCTCCGGTCAAATTGTCCGATTGAAATTGTCTAATAATCCCGTCCCCCTAACGCATCTGAATTTGAGAATAAGCCTTAAAATGTAAGCCTATATTAAAGCAATACGTCCTTTGGCTATGTTTTTAAATGTACAGGCTCTACCTTTTGAAAGCTATTAAACAACACGCATAGCCTATGCTGCATTTCAAATACTGCGCCAGTAAATAGTAAAGATGTCAATGAATCACAAACGCGACAGGCTTAGTTAACATGTGTTTACTACACAACCAGATGGGAATCACACAGCCCCGAGTGGAACATCCGGGTCACAGGGTTAACTAATTAACCAATAACACTCCTGGCGCTACCCTCTTTTCCTTCAAAACAAAAAAAACACCAATAAGCAGCATGGCAAATGACATACAGCATATACAAAAACAATGCACACAAGCCATACACACGACTGACTAGGAAGACAAAAGGGAACCCAGAGACACCCAGAACATGTCTCAATACATTTCAAACCCCTCCAGTCTTTGTGGCAGATGTCGCTGACGCCCAGAACGTCTAGGCCCAGCGCTCGGGATAAGCGCAGTCTCATCTGACTCCACCGGAGGTGATGCCACAACAAACTGGTCCATGTCATCACGAGGGAGACAGGGCACAGGAGGAGACTCCGACATGGCCGGAGGAGGCTCCGATATGGCTGGAGGAATGTCAGGGCCCTGCGGAGGCGTTATATCCAGGTCGTCATCCGACACAGGGTAATCAGGAACCATCCCCGCAGTTGTCTGGGAACTCGCCACCATGTAGCAATCGGCCAATCTGACTCTGTAGGAGGTCCGACGGAGCTGAGATCCGGTGAACTTACGTATATTGCACCAAGCACCGTCGACACTAAGGACCAGGTATCTGTCACGGGCCTTTGACTTGTTACGGTCCCCATAGAGATACACAAGATCCCCGGGATGCATGGAGACAGGCACGGAAGTGCGGCCAGAGGGTGTCTTAGACTTCATACTGTATGGATGGTTGGTGATACGCTGCGAGTGCTGCGACATAATAAGAGCCCGGTCATCGACAGGCAGCTGATTATGGGAGAACTGGTCACGCTGAAGCAGCATTTCACGGGCAGACAGGCCACGGGATCTCACACGGCTGTTCAAGCGTGCTGTGGCAACAGAGAGGAGTAGGGGAGTAACAGCACTGCAGTTGGGCTCAACACGCAAAATCTCACCTTCAAGCTCTTGAACGGCTTTCTCAGCGACCGGGTTTTTATTGACATTCTTGGCACTGCCCACCTCAACAGTCAATCTGTGTTTAGCCAGCAGCTCATCTCCAGCCAACGCGGCAAACCCAGGCCCTGGATCGGTCCTAATCACTGCAAAAGGACCATCAAGGGGACACAGGCCCAGGCACAGGCGGAGCAGGGCATCTCTGAGGGTATCACGCCGTTCATCTTCAATGACAGAGGCCAACGTGAACGATGTGACACATTCGCGGACAACAAGAATAAACTGGCGGTCACGCCTGAACACATCAGCTGCAAAAGCAGAGCCGACAATCTCAGGTGGGTCACCCGCTGACTGGGTACACATGAACACAGGAGCCTTTCTCAAAGCTGCACATTGATGGCAGCCATAGGTGACACGCTGAACAGCAGAATCCATGTCTAGCGCATAAAAGTAGCGCTGCACAATTGTCTTCAGCTGGGTGGAGGTGGGGTGGTCAAGCGTGATATGAAGGGAAGTGAGCAGACCATCAAGGACAGACCTGGGCACCACAATGCAGTCCGCTGAAGCGGCAAGAGGGGTGTGCCGACGGACAACCAACAGGCCATCTTTAGACAGAGTAGTAACGTGCAAGTAGCGTTTCACATCGCGAACATTGGTCAGTTTTTTGGAAGGGCGTGTCCCCTGACGGAGATGAGCGCAGGTCCGTCTGAGGTCAGAGGTCACTCAGACTGAATAGCCAGCCATGCTGACCTATTAGTAAAAGGCAGCTTTCGGGAACCACTCATGACATCATTGGCAGTAATCTGGCGCACAACAGTGTCAGCAGCGGTGTGGACAAAGGAACATATCTGGCACGTAGGGCTGTCACACTCTGGAGCATTGCGGCTTGCAAAGTCAGAAGGCAGGATAGCTGCTCCTGCTACGTGCCGAATCAGCACCTGGAAGCGACTGGCTGTAGAAAGGAAAGTGGTGACACGTGGGCTTGCGGAAAACTCCCCTCTACACAGCTTCTCAAATGCCTGAACGCAGGGCTTGCTGTCCGTCAATACACACGTTTTCTGAGAAGACTGAATTAGGTATGGGGCAAAATGCTTCAATGCCGCCGCTATGAACAAAGCCTCCATTTCACAGGGCAGCCAGGAAGTCTGATTCTTACGCAGCTTTGCGCTGAAGTAGCCCGCCACTTTCACAGTGTCTTTACAGGTGATGTACAATGTAGCCAGGTTCCCTAACAGCACCATCAGTGACAATCCACAGCTGATCATCAGGCTGGGGTAGAGTGATGGCATGATTCGAGGACAACGCCTTCTGAGCATAGTTGAAGGCACCCAGCAGTTCGTCTGACCACTGAATGGCATCCTTGGAATCGCGTCCTGCGACCACATCATCCAGAGGAGCAAGTATGGTGGCACAGTTTTTAAGCACACGGGCTAGCACCTTGTATGCCCCAATGAATGAGCGCAGTCCAGTCACAGTCTTTGGAGGAGGGCATGTGGCTAGGGCAGATACACGGTGAGGGCTGGCTCGGATGGTTCCTTGACGCCAGACCCAGCCCAGGATGGTGGTCTGTACAGGCGCAATAGTGGTCTTGGTGGCGGACAGGTTCAGTCTACAGCGCTGTAGGGCAGACAGAACCGCTCTCCAGACTGCTAACAGCTCCTCAAGAGTGTTTGCTCCGCAGTACAAATCATCTGCCACCTTTGCTACACGGCCTTGTTCAAGGAGATCGCCAAACACCCTGCACGTCAGCTCTTCTAGTGCTGTCTCAGACCCTGGCATGCCCATTGCACTCCGTACATATACACGAACACCTTTAAAAGGTGTAACAACTCCACAATACTTCCATGACTCTTTGGACAGTGGAATCTGGTAAAAGGCTTTGGTGAGGTCTGTAGCAATCATATACTTCCACTGAGCTATCAGGCGCAGGGTGGAGTTGACATCAGGCATCAGGGAGGGCTGAGGCTTGCTGTAACGGCCCACGTCTGCGAATGCCGTAACAAGGCGAAAACCACCTCCAGGCTTCTTGACAAGGAACGAGGGGTTAACATATTCCACAGAGACGCCGACATCCTCAGGCTTCCTGAAGACACCCATGCCCTCCAGCATGTCAAACTGGGCCTGGAGGTCTTGCAACTGACCCCTAGAGTATTGTGGGACCCTGCCCTTGCGCTGTGGGGGTTGGACTGGCCCCATGTTCACCCTAGCCTGGAATGGGCCCACAGCACCGTTGTAGCCCTTAAACTGTGGATCAAACACCTCATCAAATTCTCTGTGCAGTGCACAGAACTTGTTCCGGACATCAGAGGGCATGATTTTATCTGGGTCCAAAAGCACACAGTCAGAGTGAGGAACAGACCTGATAAGTGGGCCAGGTTTGAGGGGATGAGCTGACACTGCTGAATCACTGAGAGGGGGGACGTAAGTAGCGCATACACGGCACACATGGGCATTCTTCTGGACTAGCCATGGCTGGCCAGTAAAGTTGGGGATGCGAATTTTCCCTGACACACTCTGAAGCATAGTCGGAGCAGGCCATTGAAGTGACCCCACCTGCCTGCAGGAGTTGTCCATATGTGGCTCAACGGCCAGTTCCCCGTCCAAATCGCATAGCTCAAGGGGCAAGTCGAGCTCAATGTATTCCCCTGGCCACACAGTAGACTTAGTTGGTGCACGAAGCACGTGAGCACGACGCACAGCATGCCTGTCCATAGGCGTGTGGTGGGAGCCATAGCGGTAGACATCATCGCCAAGGCAGACCTGATGTTTGGCTGGTCTGATGGAGACATCGTTTTTCTCCATAAATGGAATTCCAGCTAAAATGTCTGAATCAAGATTTTCGACGACAAGGCCCTCAAAATACAGTTTGTGGCCATCTCTGTTAAAGTATGTCCGCGTCTCACCCAATACTTTCAAAGGGGACAAGCCATCTGCTTGGTGTGCTGACTGCGTACTTCCTGTGATGGTGACGCCCAGTCTGGTCGCACACGAGGCCCTCATCATGTTCCCAGTCGCACCACTGTCAATGGTGAGCCGCGCAGACAGGTGGTCATGAAAGGCATCAAGGTATGGGGACTGTTTGATAAGCACACGCTGCACAATGGTAGATGCTGCTTCGTCATTCTCTGAACTATCCAATATGTCCTCCTCCTGTTCACCCAGCACCTGGCGGCTCTTCGCCATATAAGTTCTATCATGTGGGGGCAGGAAAGGGCATTTGCTGAGGAAGTGACTGTCAGGCCTCCTGGCCTCTTTACAGAGTGGACACGACTTCCTAGCACGGATGAAATGGGTCTGCTTCGCCTTTGGGAGCTCAGACACAGCTGTACGCATAGCCTTAGCATCCTCAGAGGCCTGCAGCTCATCCAATAGTGACTGAAGGGCTTGTGAGATTTCTGGTTTAATGGATGCCAATGTGCGGGACCGCAATTCTGTGCCATATCACTGCTTAACAAGTTTAGGCAATTCAGTGTGAATGAGACGAAGCCATGTGAGCACAACAAAGTTCTCAAGTGAGGGTGTCAACTCCTCATCTTCAGTCACGAGAGCCCCCATATGGCTAATGTTAGAGTCTTTGCGTAGTAAATTGTCTTCCATAAAGGCCATCAAGCGCTGAAACAACTCTTCTGGTCTCTCACTAGGCTCCAGTTTAATAGCAGCAAAGTCAATAAAATGAGCACCAGTGCACTGGAAGCCATAATGCTGGCGAATAGTTTGCCATATATGGTCGATTGAAGTGGAGTTTTTCACCATAGACTGACGTGAAATAACAGGACAGTAATTCGCTATTTGCCCTAACATTAATTCCAACATGCTTACTTTCTGCTCCTTCGTGCGACGCTGTGCGCGGGCGACGGAATCAGGATCATCCGTGAAGCCTCTGTATGGAGAAGTTTTCGACTTTTTCCCTCATTCCACACCGCCGACCAGGAAAGGAGCAAACTCGTTGTCGAGTGACAGTGTGTACAAAAGATTCTGACGCCAGTTCTCGAAGGAGTTCACAGTCTCAATCTTAGTTAAGCACCACTGCTTTGGAGCTCTGTGTGAATTCGCCATACTGCTGGATTACTCCGGACGCGTTCTGACGGTAGAAATATTTCCACAGCGTGACTCTCTTGACTGGATACCGCAACGAACTCGGAGTTTAATCCATCTTCAGGTCGAAACGTAAGTCCGGTAAACGCTGTCACCACGCCAGTAAATAGTAAAGATGTCAATGAATCACAAACGCGACAGGCTTAGTTAACATGTGTTTACTACACAACCAGATGGGAATCACACAGCCCCGAGTGGAACATCCGGGTCACAGGGTTAACTAATTAACCAATAACACTCCTGGCGCTGCAGGAAACATTTCAAATAGGAAGCGCGCGCTTAAAACGTCCATGTTAAACAACGAACAAATGAGGCGGTTCAAACATGGCCAGGCCCAGGCAGACTAGCCTTAAAAGTTTTTTTAGAGGCCAGACACGATGGATGATGATAAATTGGTAACGTCTGAAGCCTCAGATGTCCGGTCAACTCCACCACCACCAGATAAAAAGCATAAGTGTCGGGCGTATCTGTCGGAATCATGACGTTGGAAGTGGAGTTGCGGGGTTGTGGCCGCTCCAAGACACTGTCATTCTCCGTGTACACTGGACATGCAACTGTGTTCTGTACCCAAAGCATAGGCTACAGTAGGCCTATGCTTTCTCTGTCTATGATCTGCAGGGTTAGGGCCTCCTCGACGAGGAGATTGCTGGTCCGCGGATAATCCGGCACAATTAAACGGTATCATTGAACCGCGGACCGAAAGAAAAATAAACAAAACATTTCCCAGGATAGGAAATATTTCTTAATTTATTGTTATCAAATAAAGAGGCATAGCCTTAGGGGGTAGAGGCGTGAGCGCTCATTCTTGTGTGTGCGCATCTGTGCAAGTTAAACCACTGGAGATAACGTGGGTAGCAGCAACAAACAACGTAGCCTTTTTAAAACAATGAACGAAGCGGACTCTTGCTGTCCATGAAAACATAGATACTGGCTAGATCTTGTTAGGCATGTTTACGTAAGTTAGGCTAATGAACATGTTGCATTCTATTCAGCCTGATTATGTCATTCTTTAAGCTACATAGCCTGTCTCCAGTTTTCCTCAACTTGACTAGGTAATTAAGAAGCGATAATAGGATATTTGACCGGCATATCATCAAAATGTCCGGAAAACGAAACCTCTGCCGGTCACTTTGACCGGCACCATTTTTTCCTAGCGGAAACTCTGGTATGCGTCTAAGTCAAAGGTAAACACATGGCCAATGCATGGCACAACAATTCCATCTCTATCTATATCTCAAATGGTGCTTGCCCATGGCCAGCTCAAAAGGGACACCGATGAATGCAACTTGTGTGTCAAATGTTTCCCAGTATTTTAAAACACTTTTTGATGTGGAGTGAGTCTCAACATGACAAGGATTTATACTGTACAGCCTCCTCTCTAGACACATAAAGACTACAGATAGCAAGGATATTGTTACATCCAACTGTTGAACAAACCATAGTGATGAATGCAGTTTTTTTAAGGCATAACTCAGTAAAAACAGTTTGTGGAGATCTCCCTTTCCCCTGCAAAGCAACGTGTCCCTTTCACAAATGCCTCACACTAAAAAGTACAATTGGCAAACAAAGAATTTTGTTCCAATTAATAATGTGACTGAGATTTGGAATTCTTTTGTTCAAACAAAAAGTACTTTGAGGCCATACATACTAATACCCAGTACAACGGATATGAAACAAAAGAGAGTCTTCTCTGATCAGCCGTGAGTTAAGCCCAATTCAGTTGATGACTCAAGTGGAAGGGAGCTTTTCTTGTGGTAGAACAAATGACTGTCATTCTGCCCAGAGCCATGTACTGTAGGCCAACGATGATGATGAAGATGAGTCTGGGGTTGATCTATGACAGAGTCAAGGGCAAATGCCAGGAATGGAGGATTATCTCACCTTATTGCCCTTTCCTCTCTCTGTCTCACCTTATTGCCCCTTCCTCTCTCTGTCTTTCACTGTATGTTTATCTACTGCTGTTGTGTGTGTTTTTATGTTTGTTGGTTTGTTTATTTCTGTACAACTAATTAAGTGAGGGATAGCAAAAGCTTTTATCTAAAGCAGCAGGGGGCCTCAACGTTAGGTTCAGTAGATGAACTGGGGCCGACTGCTTTCTAGGCAGCAATGCTACCACTGTTCCACCTCTTCCTTTTGTTATACTGTAAATGGACTGAACCATTCCATGGTTCCTTCATCTTGCTCTTCATAAAAGCCCAAGTGTCCATCTGCTGTTGTTTGCATTAAACAACACACACACACACACACACACACACACACACACACACACACACACACAATTACTTGTTCTCACTCATTCTTTCTACTCATTCCTACACTCCTACACATGTTTTACTACATTGCTTGCAAGTCATCCAGATCAGATAACAAAAGAAGGTGGTACAACCAGTTCACAACCAATCCAAACCATTACTTTAGCTTAGCTTAGCTTATGCAGGCTAAGACAAGTTCTAACGAATGACTGAATATGTGTGCATGTACGTTGTTTGTTGTTTTTGTTGTTGTTTGTGTATGTGTATGTATGAATAAATGAGTGTGTGCATTTATGTATGCATGTACAGTATGTGTTGAGTGGTAATTTAATTCATGATACCATGAATCCATGGGTGGTTAGAAATTAAAGTATGAATACAATGATCTTAAAATGTTGCTATTTGATGGAAAACATTTTATCAGGAGAAGATCTGGCTTTCCAAACATGGGGAGACAGGAGGCATGGTAAATGTATGGCACTTCTCTTTGTATCATGCCAAGAACCACAAACCTGTAATTACACACAGAGACAGACATACAGACATTAATTCACCTACTTATTATGTTATATGCCCATTCAATTGCTATCTGGTTACAAGCACTCTCACACCATGACTACTCTGAAGGGCTTTCAATTCATTTTCTATGTCATGGAGAGCATTATAGCAAGTTTGCATTAGCACTTAAAGGGACACCAGTCAAGCCTGATGCTTTTTCTCTACGAAACTCCCCCTCGCTTGGTCTGAAGCTCTTTTCCTTTTCTTTGAGTCTTCCGTCAAGGGTTTTCGCTGCTTCTTCGCCGGCTCTGCCATTATACACACGTTTGCAACAATCTCTAGCGTTTCGTTAGCCTGCCTCTGTGCTGTAAACTGATCCTGCTTCGGTCGGTCGGCGGGTAGGATACACCGAACTTGCAAGTGCGGTATTCTTTCTACAGGCAGTAGGGGTGGGCGAGAGAGCCTTCATTCGCCCCGTAATGATTCATTTAACCATATACCGACTTACGAAGATGATTAATTAACACGAAAACGTTGCCTGGTGTCCCTTTAAGTGCATGCATGTGTGCATTGTCTCCCCCCCTACTGGTTATTTCTGGACTACCTGAAGAGGATGTGAAGGTTGGTGTGGCAGGATGACACACACACACACACACACACACACACACACACACGCTCATCAGAGAGCACATGATGTTATTTCTCTGGGAGCTGATTGGAATTAAGAAATTTCATCTGATTTCATCACAATTTTCTCTTTTGCAGATGGTTCTATTTTAGCAGACTGAGGAGACATGATATTTGTGTGCCTAAGTATAATTTTAGAAATATGTTACATAAAGACTTACTGACAACAATGTTTTGTCAAAGGTTGGACATAAAGGGCAGTAGACAGGGCAAAGCTGGATGCCAGGTCTGAATATGAGTGTGCATGTTTCACTGTTCTGTGTATATAGTGGGACTGCAGCTCAGAGATCTGTAGTATTATGCATCTTTGGTACAACACTGCATGAACACCAATTAGCTTTGGTACAGGCTGGCAGTGCCAAGGAGTGTGTAGGCGGCATCTTCTTTCACGCCAGTTATTTTCACAGTCATGAATAAAGTGTAGGCTATGCAAGCAGCTTTTTGGATGCGTGTAGCATTTTCTACAAGAGGGTGGTGTACTGTACTACTTACCCATCTCAGTAAATGCAAACAGGTGGCTCAGAGAATCCCAGTCAGTGAATTCCATTTTCTGCCTTCAACAGGTGAGGCTAGAATCTGTTCATGTGTATGCCATCTTGTTGTCTGAGGTCACACTGCAGAGTTTCTTGAAGTCGGCGGTGACAGCGCTGCCTTGAAGTCGACGGTGGCAGCGCTGCCTTGAAGTCGACAGTGGGGGCCCAAGAGACCATCAAGCCTAAAGTAAGGCATTGTATGCATGGCTATTGCTTGGTCTGAATCCAAACAGTCTGCTGAAGATAACCATATTGATTAGATCATATATCTTTGCAGATGTTGGTGTGCTCTTGTTTTCATCGTGACCTTTCCGATGATAGAGAGCACAGATATGATATCCTGACTGGCCAGGACTCCGGAGGCTTGTGTAAGCACTCTGTAGTGTGTTTTTGGAAAGACATACAATGAAACCATCTCGGAGGGAGGAGATTTAAGTTCAACCCTGTTTCACTGCAGTGGTGGGAATTCATATTGTGGTTTTACAAGTTTTAGGTTTCTCAGAAGTCTCTGGTGGATTTGGGGGTTTTAATAGACAGGATGCATTGTGCTTCTTGCTACAAAACAAACATTTTCACACTAAGTTTTCACATACATGTTTCAACAGTTCAGCTTTATTTAATATCTATTTTGCATTACTTGCATACTGTAACTATAATAGTGGTTCAGATAACTATATAATAGGCTTGTAGTCAGGACATGAAGAGTAGACAGACCATCTGTGTGTGTGTGTGTGTGTGCGTGTGTGTGTGACAGTCTTGTATCATTGATAAAGATAACAAGGCAGGGCAAGGCGATGTTTACATATCACTGTGTTAAATCTGCCATTGGTTCCTTTTGTTTTCCAGCAAGAGGATGTGAGTTTACTCTAGCTGTTCTTTCAGTTTTGCTTTCATATGCACCTTTATACTGATAGTATATTTTTACTACCATATTTCTCAAAAGACTCAATCAGGACGATGCAAGATCAGGATCCAGGCTTTATTCTTTTCAATGAGGGGCCAGTGGCCCTCAAGGGAGAGAAGTACATGTTTGTTTCACCCCATCATGGATTTCACCAGATTCTCAGTATTCTCTGACTTCTCTGACTACACAGAAACAGTCTACCAAATTTAAGTTACACACAAAGAGAAGGAGTGACCTACTAGTATGAATATGCAAGGTAAAGGTGTGGTGTGTGGGATATGTGGCCTTTTGGCCCGCTTCTATTGTCTTTTTATTAAAACTTCCCCCTTTCCTGGGAAGTCCTTCAGAGGCCTGGACACATGCTGTTCTACAAACATTAACATTTCACACCTGGTGATAGGCAAAAGGCCTCTAGACAAGCTTTCATTGAATTCAAGGATAAACAAAGGATGCTTGCATACAAACCAAAGACACACACAGGGTACACATGGGTACAAAAATCACAGATGACCATTAGAAGTACGCAGTATGTACCTTTACAGAAATGAGGCTGATTCACAACACTTTCAATACTCAGCTACGCTATTAAGGACAGACGCATAGACACAAAAATACCCACAGTGTAGTTCCCTGCCATTAGGAAATGTTATGCCAAGGGAAGCATTTGATAATGGGTAGGAGAGCACTGTGGAGTGTTAAAATGTCTTCATAGCTGCAGGCCAGGGACGAAATCCTGATCTGCCTGCCTCATCAGTATCCAGACGAAGCACAGAGAAGGCAGCAGAGACAGTTTGGGAATGGTCGTTTGATGAAGTCCTGCTGCATATGTATGGGGAAAGCTGAGATAAGAAGATTCCTCATTCAAAAAATTAGAAATGTCCTCAAATTATTTGAGCACAGAGTGCTGCAACACCAGGTAGTGTGGTAAAATAACTGTTTATGTATTGTTACTCTTTTTGTAAAGCACAGTGCATGGAATTACTGCGTCCCAAGTACTGGTGGGACAAGCCACGGCCTCATGGGTGCTCCGGTTTGAGCTGCAACTGCTCCTGTCTGAGGCTCTGACATCTTAGTTTACCAACAACACATGGTTTTCCCATCCTCCTATCGTTCCTTCACAAAATTAATTAGAAGGAGGGGCCAAGACTGGAGGGAGGGAGGACAGACAAAAAGATAGATGAGAAAACCCCATAACATCCTCCTCTACCATCAGAAAGCATCAGCTTTGGCACTGTTTGGGTCACTCATTCTGTTACTAGGGGTATTCATGCCGTGGCTTAGTGACACCACTGGAGAGACAAGAAAACGTGGTAACACTTTACTTGTCAGTATCGACATATAAGAGTGACATGACACTGTCATGAACATATGGCACTGTCATGACACATGAACCCTAGCCCTAACCCTAATCCTAACCCCAACCTCTAACTCTTATCTTTTCTTTTTAACTTTTATTTTATTCTGTTTTATTTTATATTATTTGACTTTTAGATGGGATTAGTGGGGCGGGGACAACTGGCCAGTGCATAATGGTCCAAACAACCACTCACCAAAGTAAATTTTAATTCTAATTTCCTAACCCCAACCCTAACCCTAACCCTAAATTTAACCCTAACCCTAATCCTAACTTGTTATTACAAAAATTGAATGTCACTTAATAACAGAAGTGTTGTCATACACGTTTATGACTTGATTATGACACATTCATGACAGTGTCATGTCACTCTTATGTCGATACTATCAAGTAAAGTGTAACCGAAAACGTTCCCTGAAAGTAACTTTCGATTCATTTCGCTCCAAAAATCTACTGCTGAACTGGCCAATCTCCATTATGGTTTTGGTCAGTCTAACAATATTAGAGGTTGTGGTACGCATAAAAATAGTAGTTTGACCAAGACTTTGGCTATATGGTGTTCCTGCACCGGTGGGATAACCACTCCTTGAAGTGCAGGGACACCGTATGAAATGCACCCCTGTGAGGTGTGACAGCAGTGAAGCTCCGATGTATGTGCTCTCTATGGAGACATCACAGACACAGTTGCACACCCACTCTGTTCTGCCTCCCAGTCTATGTGTCAGGCTCCACTCAGCACAATGGAGCGCTGTTTCACACCCACACAGACCTGCTCGCAAGAACACTGTAGTGCTCCCCTCTGCCAAACTGTGGGCCTACTTACAGTATGATCAACTCAGAGGAAGGTATTTCATGCTCTGTATCTTATGAAAGAATGAACATTTTAATAGAAACATTTTATTAGAAAAGTTTATTCTACCACTTTGATTTCTTAACTGACTCATTGGCAGCTCAGTGAAAGAGTGCATCCTCACTTACCCTTCCAACATGTTTTCTTTTGTTCTTGAACGCCTATACACATTCACACATCGGCGATTGGTTGCAAGACATAATCCTCTGTTATGATGTTCATTTCCAGAGACAATCTTCCCTGGACCAGACACCATCAGACTGTTCTGGGATCAGTTTGTCATTTAGATATAAGGCCAAACCATTGTTTGGGTCTGAGATAGAAAATCCCTCCTGATAGAAATCTTCAGTGTCCCTCCTCCCTCCAGCAGAACCATCAGATTGGAAAAAGCCATGCCTGGTTGGGTCGACGTGTTACAACTAAAAACAGTCTCACCCTGTCTTCCCAAATATTGTTGGAAATAAAATCAGGAGGCAGACAAATGGTCAGGAAAAGCATGAAGACAAGTCACGGGCCATTGGTGAGTGAGTGCATCTATGCCTAATGGGGCTTGAGTTGCTGTGGAGGACTACAGAGAGCAGTGGGTCATCTCGTCTCGGCTGACACCAACAGATTTATGTCCGTTCTGCTGCACTGATCCAAATCTGTTGCACCACCTGCGACCCCCACTCGCCAGACTTGGTTCCATCTCAGGAGAGAGGACATCACGTGACCCAGGACGTACATTTCGGGCTGCGCCAGTGTGTGTGTATGTGTGTGTGTGTAAGCCTGAGGGAAACTCTGACATTGCAGTCTGAGCATGGAACGGGACGTGAGTGCAACCCCCACCCCCCACCCCCGCAATTATTTCTGTACGTCATCAGTGACATATTGTCCGTTCTGGATTTCTGCTCGTCCAGCAAAAAGAAATTCAAAGCCATGGAAGCCTCTGTGCAGTTCTGGAGCATTTATGAGGTATGAAATGTGGCGGTCTAAAAAAGCGGTAGTGTTACAAAGTGTGGCAAGAAATGTCAAAGTGTTGCAGAGTTGAAGTGAATGTCAGGAGAGGGAACAACAAGTACACAAGTAGAGTAGAGGAGCAAAGGTACAGGGCAATAATATTATATATTATAATTATAACATGTTATATCAAGGAAGTATGAAGCCTAGATAATGGGCTCGTTTAAGACACACATTCAGGTTTACTGAAAAACCCAGTCATCTGCTCCAGTTTGGTTAAGATGACATTAAACTCCAAGCAGTCTCCAAGTTAGTTAACCAAGTTAGTTAACTTTAACAGTTAAAAAGATAATCCCCATTATTCTGGGAGGATTTGCTTGCTGTTTGCATATACTTTTCACTATGGCCTCTGTGATTATACTGTTGTAGGAAAGGGATTGGCACTGGTTCAGAGGCACTCAATACAGAGCCATAAGGCCAGGGGCCAAAGTCCCAGTTCCTTCTCTGTCATATTTGCACTATAGAAAACACTGTGTTACAGTCTAGTCTACCCTATCCCGCTGAATTGCAGGGACTTGTAGTTCTAGTAGCTATGATAGAATCATAGCAACTAACTAAAATGCAAGTGTATATTAAGCTTTACATATTGTATCCTGCTTTGATTTTAAAGACTGTTTGTGGTGCTCAAAAGCTTACTGTGCTCTCCTTGTTTAGGCTTCAGTGTATGTTACGAGAGGGTGTTTAAATCATCTGTGTTCTGTTGTGCTTATATAAATGATGGCCGTGGTCACAGAATTTGGCTTTGTCTGCTTTATTGCTGTCATAAAGAGGATACAATGAAAAGGAATAAATGATTGGATAAGCACAAGCCAGGCACATCTCATCGCCTCTGCCCTGGGACAGGGCCAAAACAGATAAACACGACATGGTCCTGGAAATGCAACAGAAGCATGGTGCTGCCACCTGCTTTATCTGTGCCTGCAGTCGATGAGCGTTAATGCAAATAAAACAGAACATTTACTGTAAACACAGGAGATGTAATATTTAAAAAAAGAGGTGACGTCGTAATATGAATAATTAGAAAAAATAATTTCTGAAAAGCATAATGTATTATGATTGGAAGATTTGTTTTCTCCTTATACAGTATTTTTAGTGCTCACATTTTAAGCATCCTCACATACATAAACAAAATGTGTTATTTTAGGAACAACTCATGTTGGTGCACTTTATTTATATTTGCAGGGTGTTGAAACATAAAAGTAAATTAACTCTATATTTTTAGAGTGTTATGTTTGAGAAAATGTGAAGTAAAGTTTTGGACATGATGCTACCACAGCTTCCCAATCCCTCTCCTCTTTGGCATGGAAATAATAGGGGCTCATTAGTCACAATAAATCAAGGTTCATTGTGACATATCTTTAACTGATTATTTGACTTGAACTTTGATTAACTATGCTTAATATGGTGCAAATTCAGGAAATTTGACAACATAATACGAAAAAAGTACATGTATAGGTTCAAGATAGTGGCATTGATTAGACCTGTACACATTAGATGGTGATGCTGCATGAAATCTAAAACCCACCATTCTGGCTTCTTTGCCTTGTCTATGAACGGATGCTTTTTGACAGCATAACATTTCAATGATGAACAACAGACTTTTCCAATCAGACATTAATTTTGCACATGGAAATAATAGGGGCTCATTAGTGGCAATAAATCAAGTGTCATTGTGAAGCATAACAGATAGCTCCAGCTTAAGTAGCATACTAATGGCCCACAGACAGGCCCATTTCAATGAGAGGAATCAAAAAGAAGGATTAGAGGTGTCACAACGTAATTTTACCCTAGCAGCAAGGTAGCCTGCATCCAGCGACGTGATGACCAATGCCGCCAAGCGATACTTGGTGTTTTAAGCCCCCAACGTCGTCTTCCAGGCAGTGCTGCATGGAAGGCACTAGAGTTAGGCAAGGTTTAGGGTTAGGGTTTGGGTTAAGGTTAGGGTTAGGTGCCTTGAAGTCGACGGTTGCAGCGCTGCCTTGAAGTCGACAGTGGGGGCTTAAAACACCATCGAGCATGCCAAACATCTACAGAACAAATAAAAGTTCATGTAACTTGCATTTACATGATGGCACCTGATTGAAAAGTGAACAGTTTTTATTTTATGTGCTGTGTTGGATATGAGTGACAGTCATCATTATTTGTATGATTTCAGTTAATTTATCTTAACAGGTTTATCTTTCTTTTTTTTTTTCTTTTGCACTAAATTCAACAAAGGTCAGAAAGTGATGAGAAGATGAAAAGGTTGATATTTTGAGAAATACCTTATGTTCAAACAAATTATTGAGAAAAAAACAAGATTAAGGAATTGTGAACCACTACAATGTGAATGCCACTAAGTCACGGTTATTTCATAGCTTTCTATTTAGGCCAGTAGATGGCAGTCAAATCCTACTCATAAAAACAAAAACAAAAAATTCTTCACTCATTGCCTCTCCACAGCAGCGCTGAGTGATTAACACAGACTCCATGAGGACTTAAAATGACAGGCTATGACAGGTGTCCTGGAATTTGGAGCACATGTCAAGCTTTCGAGAATATTTAAATGTCTTAGCCCTTGTCTCAAAGTCATTAGGGAAGCAGAGGGCTCATTTTCATGTTCTACCTTTCCAGCCTAAAATCTGATTCGGTGGGAAGAACAGCACTTGAATACTAAATAAAACAATGTAGGTCCCGATTAATGATTTGCCATTAAATTGATTTGATGCCCAGAGAAGGCATATTCACCTTTCCCTCTGCCCCTGCTCTACTGGAGGACACTAAATATTAATTATTCAGCGACAATTAGCAGGATGTCAATAGTAATTGCCACTAGTGCTGTTGGACTTTGACATCAGAGGGGCCTGCTTGTGAGATGCCCATGCCTACACCTGAAACATGTTAATGTGCTCCGTTGAGAAGAATCCAGAATTTTTTTTCATAGAGGCTACCAAATGTAAATCTTTTTAAAATAAACATCAAGAAGATATATAAGCTGATGACTGCAGTTTGTTGTAGAGATTATTAGTGGGCACCTTCTATGTGTACAGTAAAACATCAGGAACTCACAGTGAATATTGATTTCAAGCCCATTATATCTTCTTGTTAATAAATATATAGATACTTTACTTAATTAGTCAGTAAATTCTACTATACATACTAGACTTTACTAGTGAAAACCACATATGCATCTCCTGAATGCAAAGCAAAACACACAAACTTAAACAAGAGGTCCCTTTCCCTTTACTTTACAAATTAAAGCCTGCACATAAGACAGACTTCTTACATTTGCCGTATCTACATCATGTAGCCTTAAACTGAAGCAAAAATCCCAAATTAGCCACATGCTTAAAGAACAGCATTACAGTCCTTTGAGAGGTTACTTGTTTACAAATACATTCCAGAACAGAATCCCTAAATTGAAATAAGGGACATATGTTCTTGTCTAAAGTTTGACATGCAGTGCATGGGTCTGATTTGCAGTAGCTTGCCTGATTTCAGCCCGGTGGGCTTTTGTACGGTTTCCATACCAGGACAGCAGAGTGCTGCCGTTTGGCCTCATGAGGGAGCCAACGTCTGTTCTATAAAGCAAGCCTGTTACAGGATATGTCTTGTCTTTGCTCATCCTTGCTTAAACAAAAGCAGTTCTGAGTTGGTTTTCTGATGTTCTTCAGATAGAATTCCTGTTGGAGTCTTTTGTTTGGCACAAAGTCAAGGAAGTTTGAGGAACACTGAATGTTTGACAGTAACCAAATGTATTTGTTGTGGAAGAATGTCATGCTCTTGTGTGCCATCTCAGGCCTGTCATTGTACACAGCTTTCCCTGCTCATGACAAAGTTCTCTTTCACAGTTAAATATAATAAATAAGGCTTCGACGCCATGATGTTGTAGCTTCCCGATCCTTCTCCCTCTTTGCCCTTTGCTTTGTTTCTTATCCGTCTTCAGGTGCGCCCCCTCCACCGAGGTGCTCAGCAGCACCTGTGCCTCTGAGCACCCCTACGGTTCTCACAATCCCTCACTGATGAGCCTCATTCATCCCCATTAACAGCACAGCACAGTTGCCTGGCTCGGCGTCGGCTCTCTCAGGCTAAGTGAGTGTTATTTAACATCAGCCCGCAAAGCTGGGTGTTTCAACCCTGCAGCACACCTCTGCCAAAGGTAGTACCTTGTCTCCATGAGTCATTCCCAGTGCCTCAGGAATGGATATTTCTCAGCTGGCAACAGTAATCTGTACAGCATATGGATATCTGCTTGAATAATGACCATTTGTATGACTATGTTGGCTGGAGTAACCACATATAGGTCTTTGATGAAAAAGGAGCACTTACTGGAGGTATTTTCCAGAACTGGAAAGAGCACGTCCCTGCCAGGATGTAAGGCAGATGATCTACAAGACACGTGCCTTGCATGTACCAATTTTCATAAGGCGGTAACTTGTGCAGTTTATAAGCTATATTTATCATCACTGACTATCCATCTCTGTCTCACTCTCTAACTCTTGTCCTAAAAATATTACCTCATTCTTTACACTTTGTCATTCCACCATGGAGAGCACCATCATCTCCTGTGGGTTACCATATCAATCTTCAGATGAACTGCTCTGCCAAACCAATAGACTGCTTGCTCTCTCCCTCTCCCACTCTCTGGTCCATCTCTCATTCTCTCACCACAGAAAAAAAAATGACCTTAAGACATCCCAAGTGGACAGGTTTATACACTAGAGCTATTGTGGTGTCAAACAGGACAGCCAAGTCTTGCAGGGTTTTATCTATACTTTTTAGATAATTCAAATTCCAAATTGTTTTTTTTTTTCTTCATATTTTTAGTTATATTTTTTAACAAACACTACTGAACACATGGGACACGACCAAGAGATTTCAAAAGGCTGACAACTGCATCTCATAGTAAGTGATGTAAATTCACTGGTGAAGCTGCATGGCTGGGACATCTTGGCAATTCGTGAAAAAGCTGATTTATTTTGGAAACCTCTCATTAGTCCCTACATGCAAATGAACTATTCTGAGATTTTTGGCACATTTGATTGATGCATTTTGGTTCATACCAGTCAAACAGTAAGGCAGACTGCTTAACCTAACAAATGTATGAGTGTGCATGTAGCAAATTCAAATGCACGTTTCCTTATTCTATATTAATGATAAAACTATGAGGTGAAGATCACATATGCAAGTACTGGTTTCAGCTTTGTCAACCAAGTGAATTACAGCTAGTGATGAAAATTGAATTTCCATATAGATTTGTTGCCTATGTGAAATTTTGTTTTGAGTCTTTTCACGCATGTACAGTATTTGGTGATTTCAATCGGTGGATGTGAAAGACTGTGTAAAAGATGCAACACTGCAATGACACAATTGAGGCATCCTTTGATGCAGTCATTTTTAATCAAAGTGAGCAGTTGATGTAAAGACAACCCGAGGGAGACCATGTGAGCTTAGAATGTGATGCGGTCCTCTCATATGTTGGCAATTAAAATATGTCTTTATTTTCTTTCTTGCAGCACATGCTTTTTTTAATATCAAAAGTGTATGTGTACTTTAAAAAAAAAAAAAAAGCAGTTTTAGAAAAGGTGTGGATGAGGCAGCCAGCTGGTTTCCCCTCTCCAGACTGTCAAAGTCTCCACGCTTCAAACGGCCCCCTCTCCAGCTTTCCATTTTCTCTGAGTATGATTATGATGATTAAATTACAGTGGGCTGTGCTGGAGAATCTGGGCTTGGGATTGTGAGGAGATGTGGCCCTTCATTATTTTTTATTGTAATATTCCATTTCCTCCCGTCAACCAAGGAGATGTTTCCAATTAGTGCCAGTGTGTGCTCTATATGCTGTGCACACCCTGCACAATATGTGTAGTTGAATAAACATGTAAATATATTTCATGAAATATTGACCGGACACCATAGACTCTCTGTTCAAAATATGTCATTAGATGTTCTGCACAATACATTTGGTATACAACACTGGTGATGATGGAACAATTATGTTAATCGTGGTAGCCACTCTCTCAGATTAGGATGAATGATTTGTCACAGTTCAGTTCACAGTTAAGCTTTCTTAATTTGAAAACTATATTTTGAAAGGTATGCCTTCACCTGTGTTCCAGTCATACATTTAATCTTTCCTCAAAAATGATTCACAAATAATTTGTGACAATACCAAGTCCTGAGTCCACAGAGACTGATGATCATGGACTTTAGTTCCGTGAATGGACCAGCAGAAACAATTACATTTATTTCCACTGTGTCTTCAGTTCACTTACTCTCGCATCTGACAATCTCACATAGCCCATGATGCCATCTTATTTTTTCAGAGTTTTC
The DNA here is from genome assembly GCF_046254945.1 of Alosa pseudoharengus. Lineage (NCBI taxonomy): Eukaryota > Metazoa > Chordata > Actinopteri > Clupeiformes > Clupeidae > Alosa > Alosa pseudoharengus. The sequence continues at coordinate 10,316,332 of NW_027468630.1, read as the reverse complement.
AAAGCCTTTTCTGATGGCCGACCGTGTTGTAAAGAAAACACTGCGTGCATCAGAGGAAATCTGTCCTGCTGAAAGAGACAGACGGCGCTTCAGAAGTGGAGTGCAGAACAACGCGAGAGAAAGAATGAGTGCGAGCACCACTTGAGAGATGGCTGAGCTCATTCATGTCTGGATGAGGAGGCAGACTTGTAGTAGTAGAGGGTTGGGGGAAGGAGGGAAGCAGGGGGGGGGGGGGGGCAAGGAAAAGAGGTTGGAGGAGAGGAAACAGGGAGAGGGAGACCCGTGTGTCATTCAGCCCCGGCTCCTTTCGTTTGGCTTGGCGCCTTCGTCACCAGTGGCGTCCAACAACAACAGGCCCCAGCGATCGCTTTCTCTCCATACATGCAGCGAGAGAGCAGAGGGGGGTGGGGGTGATGGGGCGGGGGCATGGGGGGGGGGCTGGGATCAGGACGTAGACCTCTGTGGAGAGCAATGGAACAAGGGAGAGGGGGATCGGCGGGGATAGGGAGAGATAAAGACAGAGAGAGAGTGAGGGAGAAAAAGAGAGAGAGAGGAAGAGAGAGAGAAAGAGAGAGAGAGCGGTAGGGAGGGAAGGAGGGAGGGATGGAGGCCCCTTTATACTACGAGGGCCTTGGAGCCTGAAGATGCAGCATGCAGAGCCACGTCCAACCTCGAGTACTGGATTAAGTTCCCCTCAGCTTCACACAAACCCCACATCTCTTTGGCTGGGCTCCCCCAAAGCCTTGCCTCCCCTGACATGGTCACCCCCCAAGCCAAAGCGGATTTACAAACCACCAGCTGGGTATGGAACATCTCATTACAGACCTGAGGGGAAAAGCTGCCTTGTGGCCCCTTACCAACCAATTCCATGGACTGGCACGTCTACGACCACTGTGTGCATGAGTGTGTATGTATGTGTGTGTTTATTGTGTGTTTATGTGTGTGTCTACATGCCAGTATGTTTGTGTTCATTTAGGTTGGAGCCAGGGATTCATGAGGCCAGCTTGCATGCATATATGTTTGGCATTGTACTTTAGTCCTGCCACTGGTGGTTTGCTCAGCTCCCTCATCATTGAAAAATGTGGTGAATTAAGTTGTCATCGACAGTAGCTGAATATAGAAGGACTTGTCATATTCGGCCCAGTAGTTCCAGCATGGGGCTTAGTCCTCACTTTTGCTTCTGTGCTGTAGCGTCCTGATCTAGGATAAACGAAAAGAATAAAGCATATTTAGTCCCTGTGGCTTGTCCCAGAGCTCTGACTCAGGTTACGTCAGGAGACAGGAAGACAGAAGGCTTCCCTGTTCAGTGATCTTACCATTTTTTCTGAAGGAACGGGTTAAATGCTAGAGGAATCAAGTATGTGTGTGTATATTGCATTGATCAAGAGTGAAGTAGTGCTGGTAAAGTATAGCTATTCCCCACACAAATGTACATACAACTTCTGTTTGAAAAACACCGGAACAATCCAGGATGTGTGTGAGTGTGAGAGTGTGCAATATGTGATATAACTGATATGTTGATATATCATGATGATGATGTATAAAAGTGTGAATATATTAGGAATGACTGAAAATGAGCCCTTCATATCTATAAGAAGCTGGACCTTTATATCTATAGGAAACTGGATGTTATGCCACCATGTAGTCAAGAGTGGACAAACCTAAGCACTGGCACTAGAGAAGGCCTTTCACAATTGCATGGCACCTGACGGTCACAGTGGCTTCTCCTAAATACTTGGCAAGGGAGAGGTATTCACTTGGTTGCAATCTGCAGCTTCACTGCAAAATGCCACTAAATCCTACATATTGTACTGTTAAATGAAGGAGAAAAATATACAATTTGATAGAACATACAGGTACAACATACAGGCCAACATCACCAACACATTTAAATTGGTTGAGGCTGAGGCATTACCTTACTTGTCATGCAGGATCAATTGATGTTAAACACTGTGTTGGCAGTGTTTTTAATAAATGTGATGGTTGGTGTACAAATATAGAGGTAATAGAATAATTTATACATGCCTAATTATGCTTTGACATGTAAAGCATTTAATTTGGATAATTCACAAAAAGACCGTTTTACAGAGCACCCCATAGGCAACTACATTGTTTTACATTTGAGAGTGAGGAACATGAGAGTGGCTACTTGACTCGTTTGGCAGGGTTACGTGTGTCCATGACATGCCTTCTCTTAGGGCAAAAGCAAGCCTAGCCATTAAGAGTTTATTTGGACAGCTGTGTCGGTACTGCATTGCCTGCACCATCAGCCAAGGAGCTCAGGTGGCTGTGCTGAGCTCCAGCCCAAACACCTTCACTCAATTCCTGGCTCGAATCCCGCTGTAGGGCGGCCGCCGGCCTGACTTGGTTGAATTAATACATGTTCCAGTTAGCAGGTTTGAAAACAAATGAAGGGACCATTCTCTATGTTTTTTTCTCTCTTTTGAGTTCTTGCAGCCTGTGTATATCTTTAGTTTAATGTTAATATCCTCATGTCAAATGTTATATGGGCTAACAAATTGCTGTAGACACCTACGGTAGGTCAGTTCACAGCTAAACAGAAATAATAAATGAAGGTCCCTTGTAACTTAATTTGTTTAGACAACCCTTTTATAGCCTACCCCTCTGCAGCAAATGTTAACATTTACTGAAAATGCAGTTGTTCATCACCAACATAACTTAATCAAAGTTGTGTTCTAACCACAACTGACTTTTTTTTTTTTTTTTTTATAAATTGTTTTATTGTTGTCTGTTGGTGAAATCGCCTGTCAAGTTCATCAAGGGGTGGGACTTCAACAGAGCAAACATACATGCTCTGAAGAATATGGAACTGTTCCAGCTGAGAATCTCTCCACCTCTTGGAATTCTAGAGTGTCCAAAAATCCAAAAAGACTGGTCCACTTATGAAACATTATAGCCATTTTAAGGTAGGCTATCCTTTTGTCACGTGTTGTGTTTGCCTATTTACTCGATTTTGTTTATCTGTGTGCTAATCACCATAGCTGCTACAAAGTAAATGCAGTTAGCATAGCATTTTTGCAAAGTTGACCAAGCTTACCATTTTCTCAACAGTTACAGTATGTTGTGTCTGGAATGACTAGGCTACTCTGTTAATATTGACAATAGTTTCTTGTAGAATTGAGTGGGATAAACTCTTTGTCACTTTAATAAGAGAAGCTCTTACACTCCATAGTCTGCTGTTGTGCTAGCCTGTAGCTGCCCTCTGTCCAATGAAAATGTCTGATGGTCTACCTTTGTGAAAAACATTCCACACCTTAAAGGTGAGTGAAGTAATTAGGCCTAACTTTTGGTGCTAGTAAAGTAGCATGTTATCTTTAAAAAACGTATGGAATATTTCACACTTTACCTGCAGTGACTGAAAGCTACATTTAGTTTAGTGTTAGTGCTAGTCTCTTGTTGTGAAGTAGGCCTAGCCTAAATTTGTTATAGCCTAGCCTACTTTGCATTGGAAAAAATAAAATAATTTAACTTATGTGATAGGCTACTTGTTATTACCAATATTCAGTATATTACAGAACTATTATTACTGATATATAATATTATACTTTAAATAGTTTTCCATAAATATCTAGAGTAGGTTTATCAATAGAATGTGTTCCATCACGTAACACAGTGGTTCTCAAACTTTTTGTCATTCCCCACTTTGGAGTTTTCAAGCCCCACCTGATTACGCATTTTGGTTCCACTTTACATTTCCCTTCTCCGTCTGCTGGATCAAGATGCTATTTTAATTCATATGTTGGTCTGTTTAAGACACTTATGTTTGCGTGTGGCTGTATTGTTTTGAATCTATAATCAAAATTTTATAATCAAAAAATAAAGGCATTATTAAAGAGGCACAAAAAACAAATTCCCTCCTGTTCCCTGCGCCCCACCTGTTATATCTCTATTCCCCACTAGTAGGGCCCGCCCCACACTTTGAGAACCACTGATGTAACAGAAAAAAATGCTGTAAGCCTGGTATTCTTTATTATTAGGCATACCGCTAAATTCCTGAGAATTCTCTAGGCCTTCAAGCACAGTGCAACTCACCTAAGCTAATGGAGGACCCTATGGGACACCTTTTTCATGTGGCTATTATAGCTTGAGTATTATACGTTTTTATTTACAATTCAATTCTAAAAAAGTGTTCAATTTCAATTTATTCAATTTATTGTGCTTATAGAGCGCCACAACATTACACATGTATCATGGTGCTTTACAGAGTGTAGACAATCAGAGACACTTGTTCACGAAGACACTTGAGCTGTTCCTCTAGTTCTGGTATGAAGCCAGGTTGAGAAGTTTCTTCCAAGATGGCGGCCTACCTCTCAATATTTCATGTCTCATTCCACACACTATATCTGATAGCTTTATCACTGCAGTGAGGTCAGGTGCTGACACTAGCATACGAGGGGCTTATATTGCTCTAAACAACATCTATCAAAGACTCTATAAACCCGCTCCAGTGCATGCACCATACTAGGACTGGCCTTGCACTAAAGAAATGCTCATCTATCTTGGAATTTGGCATCCAAAAAAGCACTTTTTGACTGAGGTGCAGACTGAGTATCTTGAAAGGAAATAATCACTCTTTATGAGTGTACAGAGAAGCTCCACCAATCATAATTTTGTTGTCGAGAGGTGTTTGGTGAGTGATGCTTTGACAAGTGCTGTAAGAAAAAAACGCAATAAAAAAATAAAATAGGGATGTTAATTGCAGAAAAGGGAGAGTAATTGGTTAAATATACAGGAAAGAAAAAAAATGTACATTGTAATACACCACCATTACAGCTGATTAACTTGACTATATGATCCAAACGTAATACAACAAGCTCCTTTTTAAGGCATGTAAGCCAAAGAAAAAGAAAGCATGGCCTTGTATCTCTGTTGAAGTTGTTGGCAATCAAAGCATTGGCAATAAATCAAAGTGTGTTTGGGCATTTTCTAAAGACACTGTCTAGCTTAAATAATTTACGCCAGTGTGAAGACTCTGTATAACTAGTCATTGTCCTCAATGATGATTCAGGTTTTTGCACATTCCCCAGATAATTATGGCCATTTAAACAGTTGTAAGTGAGATGGAACAACCCTAAACCATCCATCATTTTAAAAGAAAGGAAGAGTTGGGATGTCTCCTAAACGGAATGTCAATGTGGGATTGCACCCAAACCAAACATCTAAAAAGTTAGTGTAATGTGTTACCACCAAAGTCCTTTTAGGCAAGTCCCTCCACTCGGCGGCCATATAGCAACACTTTTTGGGCACTCATTGGGCATCCTAATCAGCAGAAATGCGCGTGCGCAAGGCTTCACGACACCAATCTTGCTCCAGCGGCGAGTTCACAACACATGGTTGGCAAGATGTCTTCACAACACACCATATGATTGGCTCAATGTATTCACATCACACCACATGATTGGCTCAATGTATTTATATCAACGTTTTGCCAAGAAAGGGGTGGGATATGTGTAGACACATGCGTTACAAACTAGCCCCATGCATTTCTATGGAGGATTTTTTGAGTGCCCTGTCTCCTCATTAGAAAGTCTCTGTTATCCCCAATGCTATGTGTATAGCCACCTTTATGAATATCTCTAAAATTTGGCCAGAGCTCATCTTTGTACTATTCAGGGACAAAGTGTTCTCATTCAGTCAAAGTGTAGCATCCAAATATATCAGACACTGCATAGAAGGTGTTCTATTCAGGAAATGGTGAGAGATCTTAGAATATCTCAGAAAATGTTAATGGCATTTAATATGAGGACTGGATTCACCATGATATTCTCTTAGGCCTTCAGGTCTAACTGTAGGTGGTGGTATTCCCCCTGCTTAGGTGGATTCTATTCAGTTTCAATTCTAAAACAGGCCAAACATACTAGTTAAGAAAGAATTTTGAAAATCAGAAGATACTTTAAAATTATTTTAGTGAAATGCCACTCTTCATTAGATATATTTTTTGCCATTGCCTACTTCAAGGCCTAATTTTGTTGTCAATATCTCTTTGATGGCTTTTTTGGAAGGCAACAGAAGGGCACTGCTTGCTGAAAACCATGCTTTGTACAAGTCTTAAGTCAAAGGATAGTCTTCCACTTTGAGGCTATTTGTTCTACTCATTCTATTCAGTGCATTCTACACTCATTCAAGCAGCGGAAATGAGGAACTCAGAGGCTTGATTTATTTTAATCAGTAAGGAATCATTGAGCGCATGTCTCAGGTGGTAAGTAGAAATGGCCTCTTAGGAGCCAAAAAGAGGAAGATCAATGTCCAGGAAAAGACAAATAATTGTTCAGGCCCATCACTTAATTGCCTTAAAAGCCCAGAAAGAGCAGTGCTGGCTAGCATAGACGTATTGAAGTTAATATTGTTGATATGCTAGACAGTTTTAATTATTTTGAAATGATTCATGTGTACATCAGTCGGTAATTGGGTCATGCCATTCATAAGGCAAAGTTTTTTCTGTCTTGTGTTGAATACAGTAGCCTATGTTATGATATAATCTCTATAGGTGCTCAAAGAACACTACCATCAACATTTACACACAAAACAGCCTTAATAATGTTCCTAATGAACTTTAATTACTGTTGTTTCTCATTTAATTTCCCCTTAAAGGAACACGCCACCCAATGTCAGTAGTAATATATGTTCTTACCTTAACTTTCACGAGTTGAGTCATACCTCTCCCGTGTTGGTACGTGCACTCAAACGCTCTGGTGTGCGGCTGGACTGTGTTAGCATGTTGCTATGCTAGCGGGCTTTGCCGGTAACTAAGCGTAGAAGTAATCAAAAACATCCACGTTTTCCCGACTTAAATACAGTTGCACGAGTAGTTGATAGAAATGCTACGGCCACGCAACATGAAATGTGGCGATTTTCCAAGCGAATAAACCGGAGAACTACAATGTGTGGCGCAATAGCACTTGGGAGTACTTCGACCTAGCGTAGTAGTATTGTTAACACCTAATTGTAGATCCTATCCACCACAGAGTTTAGAATCCATGCTGGATCGACCCTCAGCCTCTCCCTCCCCTCTGAGCGAGAGAGAGGCACACACAGAGATGCGCTGATGGGCTATTATTTCAACCATAACTGCATAGCAAAACTTATCATCCATCAGCCATTCATCAGCACTAAAGTTTTTTGACCAATTTTCAAAACCGCACCCGCCCACCATCCGCTGGTTGTTTTAATGTAGGCTATATGGGTGATGCAGCGCTGCTGACGTGAGGCTAGAAAGCCCTTGCCTGTTCTAGAAAGACTGATCCAATGCAGCAAATATATTAAAAGGCTAAAGTCGTACATTGGCTATGTTGTAGCCTATCCCCAGAATATCAGCAGCAAACTCAGTCTCTGTCTCGCAAAACAGTCTCCAAATAAGACGCACATCGGCCTGCTGCCTATTCTGCCAGCTTGTGACAATATATCGTCCAAAATGCTTGATTGCATTGCATTCTCCACATTTTTAACTAAATTTTCATGTACCACATCAGCATTTTTGTTCAGTGAATCTATTGTAAATTGCTTTACAATAGCGTCGGGCCCTTGTCAGCAGCCTTCGGCTTGCCTCTTGCCACTATTCACTCCTTGTCTTCCGATGTCATTTCTGAGTCATCTACAGATGTTTACACACATTCACCTCCCTAAATAGAACCAACTTGACGTTGACTTCAACCTGTGTTATATCCTAGATGAGACTGCCTGGGTTATTTTGTTTCGATAATAGCCTATATATAAAACACATTGTAGCCTACCATTCAGGGAATATGGCATAAATGCCAAGGGCCCGACGTGGCCGTAGCATTTCTATCAACTACTCGTGCAACTGTATTTAAGTCGGGAAAACGTGGATGTTTTTGATTACTTCTACGCTTAGTTACCGGCAAAGCCCGCTAGCATAGCAACATGCTAACACAGTCCAACCGCGCACCAGAGCGTTTGAGTGCACGTACCGACATGGGAGAGGTATGACTCAACTCGTGAAAGTTAAGGTAAGAACATATATTACTACTGACATTGGGTGGCGTGTTCCTTTAATCTATACAGAATCAGAGTCTTGGTTTTAAGATACAAAGTATTAGCACGTGTTGAGCAGATTATGTATTCTCAGGATTCACACCCATTTTTAGGTCTGTAGAATTATTTAGGTCAATTATCACTGTTTCCATTTTGTCTTTCTCCAATATAGACCAAGTTTCCTCTATTTCCTTAGTTACGAGTGTCAAAAGTAAATGTGCGTTCTTAAATCTTGCATTGTGATATTGTAAAACAACAGATTTCAAAAACTAAAAGTAACAATTTACTCTGCTTGAAGAAGGTCTGCCAACCGAAAACTTGCACAGATTTGAGTACAAACTTCTTTGGCACAGACTGGAGTGTGCAGATTTTTCTTCTATCCTTTATAAGTTACCTATCAATCCTGCACCTCGACAGATGAGCGGTAATCTTTGACTAGTTAAAATAGTTTTTCATGGTTTTAATACTTAACTGCTAACCAAACTTTAGAGGAGATGATTTGGAGAGGAGATGATCAACCCAAAGAACACACACACACACAGACAGACACACAACATTTCTCCCATGGCTGCCTGCAACAACAGCGGTGCTCGGGGTGAGGTTAGGTGTCAAGGGCACTTCAGCCTTGCCTACTGGTCGGGGTTCGAACTGGCAACCCTCCGGTTACAAGTCCGAAGCGCTAACCAGTAGGCCACGGCTGCCCACCCAGTTTGTTATAGATACAGTTGGCATCTAGTCATAATCGTGGTTACCGTTCCCAGTTGCCGTGGATACTGTGGCTGAAATGCTCGTGTGGGAGAATTTTCGATTTAGGGCTAGTCCACACGTACGAAACCGATCTTTTTTTCCTCCGTCTTCCCTGAAACCGCATCAAGAATATTTGCGTCCAAACGGATCCATCTCAACACGACTCAACACGTTACTTCATACCCCAGGCCTATAGGTGGCACTGTTTCTTTACAGAAATTGACCAAAATTTGCGCTTTACAAACAGACAGAATAGGCTACGACCAAATGGCTAGTGCAAGGTAACCAGAATTGTTTGTGTGGACTGATGGTGAACTGTCAACTGTAGTCAACTGTAAAACTAATAAACTTTATTTTACGGTTTGTGAAGGGTGCATTCCCGTCCTTTATTTGGCTAATGCAGGTAGGCCTACTAATCACCTTTACTTTCTTTGGTTGTAGGATAGTCCGTGATTCACATTAGTTTTGGCCATCACCGCAATTAGGCTACTAAACGCAAGGGTTACCCAAGTTCTAGGCTATTCTGTCGACACATTTATACTATTACTATAAAACCTTCGTTAGTAACAGTCAATACTTTTGCCTGCATCAAATCGCGCATTCGCATTCAGTGTGCTACCATCGGCTTAACGTGAGTTCTAAGCGTCTTTGTATGCTTATATCTGATTTCACTCGACTGTGAATGCATGTATATATGTTGTAAGACATGTAAAATAAATGAATGACACTGGCACTACGCACAAATTAATGTAGCCTAAACTTACACCGCACTTTCCTAATAACTTAAGTTCTCTCGCGTCACTGACAGTAGCTAGAATGCATAAAAAAAACACCGGGAAAAACAGTGTTCAGTCCACCAAGTCATAAGCTATCGGCGCTGCGCAGCACCAGTTGTGATATTTATCTTACGGAGTGTAATCGTAGGTAATCTCATGTATGAAAACTAGTATTGTAAGGCAATACTACAAGTGCAAGTCCAGGGCAGCTGAGGTGTGGCAATGACATCATCGCAAGCAGGATGTGCGGTTTCGCTGTCTAAACGAATTCAAACGGGCTACGGTTTCAGATTTCTCCACTCTGGGACCAGGTTTCAGAAAGGTGCGGTTTCGGGCAGTGCGTTTACAGGATTCGTTTGGACGCTCGGCCAAGACGAAGCAAAACCTCTGCGTTTAACCTAAAAAGCGTCTCCGTGTGGACGGGCCCTTAGCTAACAATTTCACCCAATTCCATTGTGTGCTGTTAGCATGTTTTCCCCCAACATGGGGGGTGGGAACATTTCTGCTGACTCTATGTTACATGGTCCAGGCTGGACCAGGCTGTTGTTTTGCAGTTTTTTGGAGCCTGGGGTGTCCACAGAGACTGCTTAGAAACCGCGTAACAAGACTTAGAGAACTTTAAACATGGCACTTACATTTCCAATATTTATGACATAACATTTTTGAGAACTCCTTTATTTGGACTAAGAGAATTTAACCAACATCAGAATGAAACTCTTAAATTGGGAAGAAGATATTTCAACCAATATCAGGATGAAACCAGACTATGCCCTGATATGGTGGAGGAATCTAAGTGACATCCCTACATTGGTTTGTTTACACGGTGGAAATGTTAAAAAATTGACCGTATGCTTGTTACTGCTGGGCATGGACAGGAGCTGGAAATAGAGGGGGCGAACCACATGGTATGAATGTGTGAGACTCAACCAGAACCGCTATGCAGCGGTCTTGATTCGATTTAATATTATGACCTTTCATGGGTCAATATTTGTAGAATCAACATAGCGTTCAGAGAGGGACCCCACAGCGTGATTAGCTGAGATAATATCACAGGTTGTTTTTTATTTTCTCAATTTGTGTTTGACTTTCACAGTAGTACCTCCAATTCAAATATGCCCAACATAAACTGTGCACGGATAGAGATGGCTGAGATTTTTTACACCTCCTATCAACCTGAAAACAGAGCATCTTTTATTTCACTCGAGACACTGGCCTTGCCAAGATATGTTTGATGTGATTGCTTCCAGATGTACATCTTGCTGAACAGCCTCGCTCAAAACCCTGCATTTTCTGTATTTCAGTATTGAAGTGCCACCCAGGATTTTTTCAATCAGACACAGGGCTGCTTCTATGTTGATGAGCAAGTAAATGCATCAAAATAATTACCTTACCCACACATGCAAACAAGCATTGTTGACACTGTGCTTCAGATAGGGTAAACCAAATGCATTATTAATGTAATGAATGTGTCCACATGGACTACGTTACTCAGATGAGCCAAACTGGGATGTTTTGGAGGCCATCGTGTGACTATCTGACGCTGAGTAGGCCAGCCTTTTGGCTATTGTTATCATTCCAGAATTGAGTAACTGTGGCTGTGTGTGGTTGTTTGCCTGTTGCAACAGAGACACAGAACCCATCACAGGTCTTGGCTTAGTGTTGCAGATTGGGGAGCGTGTCTTGGCAACCAAGCCATGATTCTATTTACGGCTTTTAACAGAAATCTGATTAAGGGAGGCATTTTAAGCGGAGTGACCCGAAAGAGTGAGGAATGGGAAAAGTACAGGGAGCCAGAGGGAACAGAAGCTTTCATTAAATCAGCAATCGATGCCAGTACTCCTCAGAGACCATAAAAAACCCCAACCATTTCCCATGTTTGTTTGAGGCAATATTGGCTACAAGTGTGTAAATGATTTAACGATGCACTCACGGGGAAGGGTAACTTGTGTTGGATTTTGGATTATCGTTTCAGAATTAATAGTTAGTGTGTTTTGGCGCCATGGGACTCATTATATTGTACCGGTTAAATGGCTTGTAAATGTTTTCATTAGGAAGTAAATGAGAATTGCATTCTTAGTAGTATGTGTTTCTTGAGCACCTGTTGAAGTTGTTCCTTAGTGTAATTCCATAAATTGAGACACAACTCCTTTTTTACCTGCACTGGAATTCAATTCAATCATATACTGTATGCTTACAGATAGATTGAATTAGAAAGTAGACCGCCTCTCATGACATAGCAGCATAATGAAAACTTTTTTGTCAGGGTTAAGACTTTTTGAAAAAAGGTTAAACACACACAACGATCAGTCTGAGGCACTGACTAACAAACTGAAAACATCAAACTAGGAAAAGGGTCTAGTTTCACACTTGGACTCCGATGCAGTTGTATTTGAGTATTGTATTAGACTGATGTTTCTGTGGTTTTCGTCTTCATCAGGGTCACTGAAAGCGTTGACACGTTAAGATGGATTAATGATCTGAAGACTCAGAGTCTTGACTATCTCTGACAGCGCACCCTTACACCCTCACACACCCATCATCTCATTACCATTAACACACCCAGTGCCTAAAATCTCTCGTTTAAAAATCAGACATTATAAAATGCTTAGTGACTCCCAGGGATATAAGCATGAAGCTATGGCCTGGGGGCTGCTAACGATCTTAATTTTGTACAAAGACAGAACTGTCGCAGTTAGCATGATGGGGCTAATTAGATATGGCTGAGGCTCTAAATGATACGTCTGCCTATAGATCACACCTTATTAAGGCACAAGTGAATTACAAAAGCTCCTGTAATGGCAGTCTTGTTCTCCCATTATTTGATGCCTCAAAAAACAAACACTTCCCCTGCTGCTGTGTTACAAGGTACATCTACTTTTAAAGCGAGCCAGAGCACCACCGAAAAGATCGTTATGGTTACTCACGGGTGCAAACAAGTCGTTTGCAAGATAATGTTATGAGGTAAAAACACTAATTTCCTTACCTCAGCATTTCACAATGTCAGACTAAAAAGTAATGTGATGCACCATGAACAAATTATTGTTTTACTTCCAGTATTGTCTATTTAAGGCATTCACTAGTGTCATCATTGTGTTGTTATTATTACACTCACCCCCAATAGGTAATTTAATCGGGTCTGTGTGCCTTTCTGTGTGTATGGGTGTATTTGGTCCCATAACTTAAAAATTACTTCTTCGATTTACTTTAGATTTTCAGACAAGGTAGTGGGTCTTCCCACTTCCCACTTCCCACTTCCCACCATTGTGGTCCTCCGACCAGATAATCTGGAGCCAAATGGTGGAATTTGGTTTCACTTTCTTTGAGATTGTAAGATAGGGTAGTCGCCCGACTAACATATGGTTATTTGTTTTAGTACAGTAATGGTGGTTAAACATATTTGCTATGGTCATGATGCATAAAATCGGTTTGACCAAAGTGTGTGTGTGTGTGTGTGTGTGTGTGTGTGTGTGTGTGTGTGTGTGTGTGTGAGAGAGAGAGAGAGAGAGAGAGAGAGAGAGAGTGAGAGAGAGGTAGAGAGAGAGAGAGAGAGAGAGAGAGATAGTAATGGTTTTAATAGTTTGTCAGGGATCCATTTGCGGTTGCCATATATAAGCATAACTTTATATTCAATTGGACTTGTTCTTAAAGTATGACTGTCAGACATGTGACCTGCCTCAAACCTAGAGACTCTTGACTGGCAAGGAGACTAGTCTACTCATACAGTGGTTAGTATCTTCACACCATAAAATCTTCATCATGACATCTCCTGGCCTACAGGATCCCCAGTACAATTTGGTTTGAGGGGTAGCCATGCAGACGGAGAGTCGAATGTCCTCTCAGAGATGAAATAAATGCAACGGTGTCCTCTCTCCAACCATTCATTCACTTTCTTGGCCGGCGATGAGACTTTCCCTTTGACTAACTTCAGTTAGCGGGAAAGCACTACCTTGATTTCCGTGCAGGAATTTCTTTTGTTTGACCGTAATTCCTGTATGGTGGATGAATGGCTCAAGGTGGAGCCTGACAGGTCCACAGGCAGCTAAGCTGATAAATAGCCCGGATTTGTTTTAGTTTCATCTATTTAAGAGATGGTGGACACATTTCCCCCCCATTCACTAAAACACTCCCATGGAAATACTTTTCCCCCACAGCAGGTGGCCTGTATATATGGCGTTCCCCTGTTTCGGTAAGCGCTGCTGTTATTTTTTTGCCCTGACTGTTAATGATCACACCAAGCATCTGTCATCCGTGGTCTCAGTGATTACTCATGCTTGAAATAGAGTGGACAGAGAGCTTGAGCTGCCGGCTCTGCTCCGTGGGATTCTAGAAGGTGGCGTGAGACTGGACAAGGTGTGAGTAAGGGGGCACTGGAGTAAGCTTCATGGACAGTGAGGCGGCAGTGTGCTGTGCTGTGTTTTGTGGTGGCTAATATGGCAATGAATGATGTTAAGATAATCTGGGCAAACTGCTTGGGAGAACTGGAAGTGATTTCGGGATGTTGGAGATATACAGTGTTATACTGTATGAGATTTAAAGCTTAGGCTGGCATTCTAAATGTAAGCATGTGTAGTCATGGAGATCCCAAACATCCCAGTGCATGCACGCTACATGCATCTCTTGTGATTTTGAACACACAAGCTCATCCTCAATGTCAAATGTCTCTCACCTACTATATTATAATCCATCCCTCTTTTGCACTCTCTCTTTCTCTCTCTCTCATTTTCTTTCTCTCAGTCCCCCCACAGCCTCCCACCCTCTATGTATCACCGACATGTGGTTAGAATTTGTCAGCTTCATTATGGGAGTTTAGAGTTAAGAGAGAGAAATATTTATGTTACAAGGGCGTTTTACAATAAGAGTGCTGTTCCTCTTGTTTGGACGGTTCCGCAGGTGCGGTTCTTATGGCGCGCGCTGATGCCTCCATAAACCACAGCAGAACATTAAACAGCAGATGTGCTCCCCTGAGATACGCCATTAGAAAGACACTCCTTCACTTGACTAGGGAGCGAGAATTGAAAGAAGGAAGAGAAGGGGGAGGAGGGCAGTACAGTTTAGCATAGTAGGGAAAAGCTACCCAGCAACCTGTGTACGGAGGCCCTCCATGGAGAACGACTCAAAGCAGTGTAAGGGGCTTCAGGGGCCCTGGCAGAGTGGGTGGCAGGCAGACTAGATGGATAAAACAGACACCTGCCCATATTCAAAACGGCTTCGCCATTCTTCCTGGTGAACATGTGAAGATGGAGCATTTAAGTTATTAAGTTCTTTTGTGATATGCTATCACAAAAGAACTTAATAACTTAAATGCTCTATTGTAAGTTTGCTCCATTGTAAGTTTGCTTGTACAACAAATGAATTCAACTACATTAACCAATAGGAATACTTTGTTCCCTTTCACTATAATTACTTTTTATACTTTTTCTGGCAAAATGATGAGCTCTAATTATATCGTAATCCTTACGACTTGGCAGCAGGTATATACTGTAGCACTGTATGTGACAATCGGAAAAGAATGACAACTGTGCAAAGGATGACTACATGATGAATCATGTTTCATTCATATCATATTGAATTGGTCCCTGTGATCCAAATAGGAAAGTTTGACGATCAACTCTAAACACAGGCTATGCTGACAGTTCAAAAACTAAAGCCACAGAAGCACACTTTAATATTCATTATTAAAATGTAACAATTTTTCTAGACCAATCTCTCTTCCCATTTGTGTTGTGTGTATGTGTGTGAGAGCGTTTGTATGTGTTTGTGTGTGTGTGCATGTGTGTGCGTGTATGCGTGTGTGTGTGTGTGTGTGTGTGTGTGTCTGTGTGTGTGTGTGTGTGTGTGTGTGTGTGTGTGTGTCTGCAACTGTGTTTGAAAGAGTGAGGGCAAAAGAATGAAGCAAAACCCCTAAAGAGTTTGATGACTGATTGGAACTTCCACCAGGGCTCTTCTGTACTTGTAAGAAAGGTCTGCGGTGCCTTTTAAAGCCCCCCCCTGCTGCTTTGTTTTATATGCCTAAAGGATGCAAATGAGCCACTTAGTAACCACATCAATTACCCCACCTGGTCTCTTATTAAGGCGTTTGTGTTGTTTGTAAAGCGATCGTTACAACTGCACCAAGATGAACAGCACGGGCGTTTGTTGAAGATGGTTGTGTTAGGGTGTGCTTTGGAACCAATTAGGGCGAAAAGGCCAAAGTCCTTGGGGTACTATGAAAAGCAAAAGAGGCGAAAAAGACGCACAGCTCTTGACAATAACCGTAACTCATTGGTAATCTGATTGTGTAGTGTGTGGCGTGGCGTGATGTGCACTGCACTCTTCTGCTTCGTTGTCTGTCTGGAGTGACTGCAGTTGGGCCTCTCCAAGACAATGCCAACGCGGTGTGTGTGCCACTTATTTGTGACAGCTATTCAGACCTTCAATTCTGAGGGAACTTGTTCTACCTTGGGAAGGCTCATTTTGCCTATGCAGACCTGTATTGTATGCCTGGCAGGTTCATTGTCATCACTTTGACATTACTGCAAAAGATGGTCCAATTCACTGTAAGCACCATTGTTTAACAGTTTCAAGGGCTTTTAATGCACAGTTTAAAGAAAAAGAAAAACATGCGTGACCACCTTCACGCATTGTTAAGGCAATGCACACAACTGAAAGGAAAGAAGTGCGCACCAAAAAGTGGCAAGGCCTTCAGAAATGTGTTTTTAGATGAAACAAACCTGAAGCTCCTTTCTCTCTTTTTAAGTATTTTTTTCCCTTCCTAGTTTAAATGGATGAAAGAGATTAAAATCTGCATTAATGCCCGAACACTTAGCATGGCACTTGTGATGGAGAGACAACGGTTTTTGAAAGAGTGGAGAGGATAAACAGAGACCCTGCTGAGAAAGGGGGATCTCACCCATCTCTGCATATTGAAAGCAGGGGCTTTAGATGAAGATGAAAGAAAACTTTAAAGCGCACGCTGAAGAGCTATTAATTGAGTGCTGCATTGTGCAACATGAATCTAAACACAGTGCAGTGCCGTCACAGGCTGAGTGGAAGACACATGCGCCTCACCATCCCCTCCCCTTCCCTCCCTCCTGAGATAATGGGGATAGGTGCAGACATTTTTTGGGGGAAAAGAATGTTGCCTAGGGCTTGTCACATATGGCCATCAAACATCTACCAAACTCTGTTTCTCAAAATGTATACGTAATATGACATCCTTTTAGTAAGAGTTTTTTTTTTTCTGAATACACAGATGTAATGTTTCTTCCTCCAAGAAGAGACTATTCTTCCCAAACTTTCCCCCAGTAGTCTCCACTGCACTGTTTTGTGTACAGCCATGTGCATGATGGAGTTAATTCCATCGTCCCTACGAAACCTTAACCGCTGACCCCTTAACACCGCTTAGAGAGAGAGAGAGAGAGAGAGAGCACAGGCCATACTGTATCGCACATTTTATTTTTAGATTCTCATACTGTAATACTCTCTCCCTCCTCCCTCACCCTCTTTCTCTCTCTCTCTCTCTCTCTCTCTTTCTCTCTCTCTTTATCATCCTCCCCTGTGTCCCTATTTTCGATAAGGTGACGTAAGCAGACAGGATTCTGTATCTGGTCCCGGGGGTTATTTCTGGAGGGGCCGACTTGTCTTTTTATGACCAGGGTGCCGTGCGAGATGGAAGGTCCGGATAGCATTGACCTCCGCCTGGGAGAGCGGCACAGCGCACTGAAGCAGAACGGTGGCATGTGGCGGAGGTGGTGGCGGCGATGGGGGGAGGGGGGGGGGGGGGGTTGATGTAGCGGGAGTGAGTGCAGAGAGAAGGGGGGCGTGTAAATGAGGTTGAAACCGATCTCCCATTACACTGGCCCTCTTCCCCTCTGATGGCCCAGGAAGCATATCAGACACATCCTATGTCATTTTATTTCAAGCTTTTCATTAGTGCTCTTATTTACGGCCTGATATGCACCATAGCGAAACAGAAAACCCATCAAAGACACAGTCAGAAATCAAAGATGTGTGGGTACAGTATGGGCACACTATTTGTGGTGTGTGTGTGTGTGTGTGTGTGTGTGTGTGTGTGTGTGTGTGTGTGTGTGTGTGTGTGTGTGTCTGTGTCTGTGTCTGTGTCTGTCTGTGTGTGTGTGTGTGTGTGTGTGTGTGTGTGTGTGTGTGTGTGTGTGTGTGTGTGTGTTTGCATGATGTGTTCAATGTCATGTGGATTCATTCCATCTTTAACTTCATTGTCACCTCTGCAAAGTTGCCAGGACTGTGACCAAGTCTCTGGTCACATTAGAGCTATTGTATGTTGGGTCAACCTTGACTGAAGCTTATCTGATGACGTTTGCAAGATCCTGGTATAGTACACAAACCTGTACACAAACCATTTTTGATGCAAAACCAAAACCACTTTTTTTATTCACTGGTCCTCAGGAAGCAAGTACATCCTTGAGATCCCTAGGGGTCACTGGTCATCAGATTTGCAGTTATGGTACATTGTATTTTAATTTCCTGTTTATGGAAATGGCACAACAACAAGACAATAAGACCTTTGTGAGAGAATCAGCACAGTATCAGATAGGAAGCACAAAACAATAATAAAAAAAAACTTGGCCAGTAGCCAAGAAATTAACATGTCCATGTCAAAATCAAATTCATAGTATATACATCCCTCAACCATCCTTTACATAGTATACTTTTCAGATTATTTTTCAGATTTCAGATCAATTTAAAGAAGCATCTTACGATAGATAGATAGATAGATAGATAGATAGATAGATAGATAGATACTTTATTGATCCCCAAGGGGGAATTCAAGAATTCTTACTGCATCTTTTCCTCATGCGGACTCACAAAATAAATCGTTAGATCACTTTATTATATAGGATAATATTTCTGTACACATAATGTGAGACTTAATGTGCCAATTTGCTGAAATATCTAGCATGGACAATTTTAGGTTTTCAGCTGCGAGACTTTAATTCAAACCAGTGCAGCTTGTACTGCTCAGTCAGACCTGTATAAGAATTCACAAAGCCCCTGCTTGGACTGTACTGCTCAGTCAGACCTGTATATAAGAACACACAAAGCCCCTGCTTGGACTCAAATATTTAAACTGCAGGACAGTGCTCCTCCACAGAAATAAGACATGAATTATTTATGTGTTTGCTTTCTATTCCCTGAACTGCAGATTGCTTTAGTCTCTCTCTCTCTCTCTCTCTCTCTCTCTCTCTCTCTCTTCTCTCTCTCTCCCTTACTGTTCTCAGCAGAGTCTCAGTTATCTTCTACTTTTCTTTTGTGTGTATCGTAAGGGAATGCAAGCATTTATAAGCTTCCTTTTATGTCACCCCCTCTATGCCCCCAAGTGCCTGAGTTTCAAAGCCTCCCACTGTCCAAGTCTTGAACTCTGGTTGTTGAATTTCCACAGTGATTCCCCACTGATACTGAAATCTTTTATTTTGTAATGCTGCCATTGCTAGATGGTGTGATGTTTAGGCACACACACACACACACACACACACACACACACACACACACACACACACACACACAAACACACACACATACACACACACACACACACACACACACACACACACACACACACACACACACACACACACACACACACATACACACATACCAGCATCAGTGGGTGGACTGGATTCAGGTCAGTTGCTAATGACCTGACAGAATTTGTGCTCTCTCTCTCCCTCTCTGTCTCTCTTGTGCTCTCTCTCTCTCTCTCTCTCTCTCTCTCTCTCTCTCTCTCTCTCTCTTTCTCTCTATGTGCTCTCTCTCTCTCTCTGTCTCTTGTGCTTTCTCTTGCTCTCGCTTTCTCATTCTTCCCCTTTTCTCTCATTCACTCTCTGTAGACAAACAGGTAGAGAAAAATAGAGAAACAGTTGTACAGAAATGTTACACCACATTAAAGATACATCTGGTTTTGGCAAATGTTTTTGGCAGGGCTTCTTGACCACCTTCACAACTTTCTCCACCGTTTTCTCTTTTTCTCTCCTGTGAATTAGTTTGTGGCACCTGCATATTAGAAGAGGCACTTCTATCTACTCTCCCCTTTTCCGCTTACTGTAGCCTTCAAATAAAGTGCTTTTTCAAAGACAACGCCATATGTGTATTTTCCACACTTTGGAATATATAATATATTTAGGTCCACGGTAATCACTCACACATTTCGACAACAGAAGGGAATGACTGAACTATCCCACGGAAAGCTGATGTTTTATAACATGTATGGATGATTAATTACTTGGCCCTGGTGGAGGAAAATATTAGATTTTAAAGAATACCGTGAGCTTCCATAATACAGTGTTTCTTCCTGCTACGGAATAATTGAAATTTGATTGGGGGAAGGTCGGGGTAAACCTTCTCTTGCTTCATAAGCAAAAAAATTGAACTCAGGTTTTAGGCAAAGTCTCTCCTTCAAGAAGTTCGGTATCCATGAATTTCCTATGCTGGGTCAGCTGCCTAAAGATTATTGGGCAAAAAAGGGCTCTTGGTGTCAAATCAGTACTATGCAAGCAATTTTCTCACCGGTAACCTCCACAAACAGACACTGCATCAACTGATGTGGCCAATCAATCACAGACCATCAAAACCAAATATAGGAAGATACAAAAAAATGGGGAAAATCTAACACTTTCTCTTCCTCTAAAATGTTGTTTTTCTTCATCCCAGGTCTGTGTTTGAACCTCGTCAGAACTCCAAAGGGCGGAGGACTGTCAAACAGACTGCTTTATCCTCAGGGTGAGCAGGGTAATAATGGGCATGGGGTTCAAATGGCTGGGAGATGCCTTTTAACTTCAGTGTGCCTTCCTTCAGGTTGGCTCCTTCATTTGCTCCTTGTGCCAGAGTAAAAAAAGGTTCACATCTCCCTAATGAAAGACACGGTCTAAGGGACTGCTGACCACACAATACAGGAGCGGCCTCTGTAGTGTTAAGCAGGAGGAAGGAGGATGGGGAAGTGTATGCCTTCTCTGAGACAGGGTTTTACATGGGCCAGTAAATGATGTTTTAGCTTGCAGCTCAGTAGAAGTTCATTGTTTAACGTTGAAGAATATGAATTGTATTAGTTGATAACAATCGTTAGGACTGAACGACACAAATTGTTGATTTTAAATGCAAATGATCATTTAAACAATCATGAGGATTGAGCTGAAACAGTGAAAAGTAAAAGACACAACATCAAGCCTTTGCATGCATTGCATCTGAAGTAATCTCACTTGTGATAAAGGAAGTCTTGCCTCTACACTGCATCACATAATGAAAATGTATTGCACAAAGAGAAATATTGCTCTATCCCTCTGTTTTTTTCTTTTAGGATTTTTTTTTATAAAACTGTAAGTATCTTATCTAAACCATAGTGATCAATGACTTGTTAAGCCAAATAATACAACAAGCCATGGTTCATTTGATAACAGGTTCATTTGATAACATCTTGCCTTGTGCCTTGAACCTATTGTAAAGCAGCATGTTTTGCACTGAAATGGTACATTGAGAAAAAAAGTGTCCCGTGTTCATGTTACACACACATGTACACACAATAGGGTGCATCATCCGCCTCACTTTTTGAAAAACATTTGAAAATCAATCTGTCCCTAGAATAATTTTGTTCCATTAACCAAATAAAACTTCCATGAGAAATTTTATTGAATTCTATTGATGTTTAGGTGGCCCACCGAGCCTCTGAAGTTTCCAACTAAAGACGTCCATAAAGCTAGGCTGAAAATATCATTTTTTCTTAAATAACGCCAAAAATAATGGGTCTAGCCCTATAATGTCAATGGAAGTTGAATATAAATATGGACTTTCCGCATCATTTGGTGTGGGTTGTGTGTCTCTATCTTTATTACTTCCTGAGATATGACAGTAGTGTACATTTTAGGGGAAGCAGCCAGACCAACGGATTCCTTGTCTTAGCTGAATTACTGAAGCTAAGCAGGTGTGGGCCTGGTTAGTACTTGGATGGGAGACCTCCTTGGTAAAACTAGGTTGCTGCTGGAAGTGGTGTTGGTGGGTGGTCAGTAGGTGGCACTCTTCCCGCTGGCCAAAAAGGTCGATCCCAATGCCCCAGTGTAGTGACGGGAACACTGTACTGTAGAAGATGCGGTCCTTCGGATGAGATGTTAAACTGAGGTCCTGACTTACTGTGGTCATTAAAGATCCCATGGCACTTATCGCAAAGAGTAGGGGATTCCCTGATGTCCTGGCTAAATTTCCAACCTGGCTCATTCAATCTGGCCCCCTAATCATCCTCCACTGTAATTGGCTCATTCACTCTCTCACTCTCCACCTCAATCTAGTGTGTGGTGAGCGTGGTGCTATTTTGAGCCTTGTTAGTGGTATAGAAATAGCAAATTCTTTTTACTTTACGTGTGCCCACGAAGACTAGCGTTATAAGCTAATTAGCAGTTTGTGGTAAAACTGGTCCCGTTCGATTAGCATGAAAAAGTATCCCAGAGAACTCGGTACACATGTGTTATTAACCCCTAGGTTCATTCGGAATTGTCCTTTAATGGGTCTTATTTCGTGCAGGTTTCCTGTGCCAGTTGCCGGTATTCCTGTACCTTAATCCAGATCTGAATGTGTCTTAGGGTGTACCTGTGTATATGTGTGCACCTGTGTGTATGTGTGTATGCACATGTATATGTGAGTGTGTGTGCCTGGGTGTATTTGTGCCTGGGTATATTTGTGACGTCAAACTCCTTAAATAGTTATATGATGTGCCCATGTTTAATGCTACCCTCTCCAGTTCAGAACGATGAGTCACTCTCTTTATCTGAAGATTATTTGTCTGGGGCCTTAACATGCAAACATGGGTCCTCAGCTCATTATAGATTCACTCAAACAGCTAATGGTACATATGTTAGTACAACAAACAAAGGGCACAACAAATGAGCATGTGCACCAGGTCGACAGAGCCTTGCCATTTCAAACCCTTCCAGTTATCAGATGCCTGGGGCAAAGTCATCACTGCTCGGTAGGGAGGAGGCATTTGTGTTTCCACGGTGATTCACAGAGTGGTTTTGACGACTTTATGAGGCTGCATATTAGCGTACATATTTACTGTTGCAGACTGGAGGCAGGCATGGTGCTGGAGGATTCTGCTAAAAAAAAGGGAAAAACCCTACATATCACACAGCTTACAAGTTAATCCACATTTTATTATTGCCGCACAGCTGGCAAGAGGTAGATTAAAAACAACATGTTTTTCTGCAGGTTCATGAATCAAGTATATTAAAGTGAGGAGATTAGTTTGCCTTTGCGATTATCTTGGTCCACATGATGCTGATTTAAATACGGAAATGGAGAAAGGCTCTCACCGCTATCTTTCACAGACAATCTCCAACCTTTCCCTCTTCCTCTGCTGCTAGGAGTCATGCTGCTTTATTAGAACACTAGATGTACTGTACCACATAGCGGTGCATAATATGACCTCCACAGAAAAGAGATCACACCTCGCAATTTCTCCCCTACTCCATCCCAACTCCTTATATGTGTATGTAAGTGTGCTCTATGTTTGAATGTGCGTGTGTGCGTGCATGTGTGTGTGTGCCACTTTATGAGTGTGTGTGTGTGTGTCACACACACTTGTGCTTTGCCTTTCCATCTGACGGCGGGGATGTCGACCCAGGCGGTAGCCATGCTTACATGGACACTTTTAATCCGATTAGAATTATGACGGAATATTAGACGGAATAATGACGGAATAATGGCTCAATCGGTATAACATTTCTCATATAAACACCTCAATCGGAATAAACAAACATGTACGGTCTGTCGGATTGCCTATTGTATCTTCTAAAGGAAAAGAGACCAACAATGACTATTCCAATCAAGAGATATAGAAATTCATAAATTGTAGTGCCCCCAATGGATGGAATTTCATGAAACTTGGCATGCGGTTGGCAGAAGTTGTCTTGGTGATCCTATGTAACAGTAGCCAGCTGGTCCGTAGTGCATTATGTACGTTGGCAAACATTCCTCCCGGTGCCCTTGCAAGAGAGGCTTTTAGCTCGATTGCTAGCACGCTCGACTCCTGATCCAAGGTGCTGCTGTTTGCGGATTCGAGTCCGGGCGAGTGCAGTAGAGCGTATATTTCTGTCCGAACCCGGCCTCTGACAGGCATTCTTAATTATGACCACTGCACTAGTGAAGACACTGAAAGACCGGAGCTGTGCATTATGTACATTGGTAAATCTCCCTCCCAAAGCCTTAAGAGTAGTTTTGACGAGAGAGCTAGCAGCCTGGGCTTTTAGCTCGATTGCTACCTCGCTCTACTTCTAATCCGTGGTGCTGCTGTTTGCGGGTTCGAGTGTTTCTTGGTGTTTTATGCCCCCAACGTTGTCTTCAAGGCAGCACTGCCTGGAAGGCACTAGGGTTAGCCATTGGTAAGGGGTTAGGTTTAGGATTAAGTCAGCTGTGGCAGCGCTGCCTGGAAGACAACGTTGGGGGCATAAAACACCATTGAGCGGGTTCGAGTCCAGGGGTGTGCAGGGCTGAGCCGCGCGGTTCAACACAACGCAGGTTACACCTTCACATCAAATTTTGTGCGGTTTGGATCATCTCCTCACAGGATATTGCCAATTGAAGTGCCAGGTTTCTGAATTTACATTTTTTACTCGATGGTGCTACACCACAAATGAATGGTTATTGCTGGGTTGATGCATCTCGAGACCAACATGCCACAAAAATTTTGTCATTTTGGGCGCAACTGTCCTCAAGTTATTCTGCAAGAACTGCTTTCGGCCTTCCTGGCTTTTAGGAGGCCTAGCTTGTTGGGGAATGGCCCATTCGGACCAAAAGCTTCTTTTCCTTATCAGCATAGGGGGACTACATGCCCACCAACTTGCATGTGCCCCATGAATCGTCGACCAAAAATTGCTGGAAAAAAAAGAAAAACAACTTTGACAAAGCCTATATAACTATGCCATGGGTGGTTACAATAATAAACCAAAACATGCAAACATGCAAACATGCATAGAATGAAAATTACTGACCTATTTCATCTCGTGCCCGTCACCTGTACTCATCCAAACTTGATGGCGACATAACAAATATTATAACTGTCAGATGACTTTCCATCTTTAATACATGCAACCTGTATACCTGCACTGAGGCCATGCATTGATGGGGCCCAGTGTTTGGGAATTTATATTGCAAACTGGCAGTCTGGCTCTTGGTCAGTGTGTGTGTGTGTGTGTGTTTGTGTGTGTGTGTGTTTGGGGAGGGGGGAGGCATCTGTAGGCTGTTTGGTGTTTAAACAGTGACTGTGTAAGGGGCTTACAATAACAAGAAATGCACTTTCATCCTTGTTATTGGTACTATAGAAGCTGGGCCAAGAAGATAACATTCCAGTCCCGCGCACAGGCCAGGGTGTCCAAATGGTGCCCCTGCCACTCTTTGTCCTTCCATGAGAAGAAACTTCATGTTTGTTTTCTTTAAAAAGGACATCTTGTTAAATTATGATTTCCCTTCAGCACGGCATGAAAAAATAAGCGAGGAAAATTCCTAGACCAGTTAAAGATTTGTCATTGTAGCGGGAGAGCAAGGGACTTCAGGGTAAATTACTGTTTGCATGTTTTGAGAGTACACTTCCCAATGAAAACCATTAATCAGGGATGCTGCTCTCTTTTTATTAACCAAATCTCTCTCTCTCTTTCTCTCTCTCTCTCTCTCTCTCTCTCTCTCTCTCTCTGTGCCCCCCTCTCTCTCCCTCCATCTCAGACTGTACTCTTTGGAACTAGATTGTTGACAACCCCCCCCCCCCCACACACACACACACACACACACACGTCTCTCTTTTCTCTCTTTCTCTTCCTTTCCCTGTCTCTCTCCTCTCTCGCTCTCTCTCTGACACACACATACACACACACACACACACACACAAGCACACACACCATAATTTAATATTCATAACAACATAACCTTGAAGAATAAAATGCTGGACTCATTTAAATGCTAATTTGTTTGTTAACATAGCATCAAGATTCCACATGGGACAGGTTACCGAACTAGCCTGTCACTTGATATGTATATTTTATTCTACTTTGTTATTTTTATTGCCATTTTGATTATGATAATGCAAAACACTAAATAAAACATTAATATAAACAGGAAGGGCTTGAGGACCATCTTTTATGTATTCAGATACTTATTACCAGGACGGAGATGGGTATATCAGAGTCAAAGGATTCCTGGGTGATTTTTTTTTTTTTTTTCGTGTCAGTGCTGGCCATGATGCTTCCACACATCACTTAATGTGTTTGCTTTTGCCTGCTGCTTTGTGTTTTGACCATATTTTAATGGGTGGGCCATTTACAGTTTTATTGACCTACCCAGTTATTGAAGAGGAGGAATGAAAGGCAATTGGATGTGAAGTCTTCAGTTTGTCACGTGGCAATGGGATTAATGCACCATTATGGTGCTTGAGGAAGGGGGTTCTGGCGGGGGCTCTTTTGGTTGAGGTCTGCATCGTGTTGATACTGAGAGAGGCCACTCAGGACGTACCTGTGATGTGTGGAAACATGATCCCCAAGCACTGTTATTTTAGGTGTTGGCTTGTGGTGAATGACGGTGGTTTTGATACATTAGTGGTAAAGTTGATCAAAGCCAGCAGTCTGTGTGTGTGTTTGTGTGTGTGTGTGTGTGTCTGTATGTGTGTGAGTGTGTGTGTGTGAGTATGTTGATTTCTAGACGGAGGGTGTTCAGTCAAATCCAGAGTGTCTGGAATGCAACGGTGACACAAAGCACTCCAGTGTACTTTGATTCGGTTGCTGAGGGGGTGCAATTGGCGGCCCTCATTTGACAGAGCGTAAACTCCTGCAAACCTCAATGGCTATGATACGCTTGTTGTGAGGCAGGAATGTTAACAGGAAGTCCACTTTAGCGTCAGAGGGAAGGAGGGAAGGAGGAGGTGTTCTGCAGAGACCTGGCACTTCTCCATCTGTCTCGAAGCTCTTATGATCGGTCCCGCAGAAGAAACGGGATCTGTTTGTTTGTGCTGCGTTCCCTGGTGAGGCTTAGCGTGTGCAGGGGCGTTGCACTTACGCTAACACGTGCTGTGATTATTACAGGTATATCACTTAACAAAACTCATCAGACATACGTCACTTTCTTGGAGCGTGGTGCCTGTACACTGACCAACCATGGAAAATGTTAATGGTATGGCTTTCTGTCACTGAAAGAGGATATGGTAACATGTCTGGCATATGTGTGTGTGTGTTTGGCCAATCTGTGGGTGAGTGTTTGTGTATGAGTGCCGGTGTTTAGGTGGTGCATGTGTATGTGTGTGTCTGCGTGTGTGTGTGGTCCAACTTAAAAGCTTATTAGGCCCACCCTGAGACTAGACCCAGTCTAGATTGGTTTCATACCACATGGACACACTGTCTCTCTCTCTCTTTCTCTCTCTCTCTCTCACACACTCGCACACTCCCTACCATTTCCTCTCAGTCTCTCTGTGTCTCTTTTTATATTTTTTTTGTAAAAAAGGGTAGTCTCATACACGCTGAGGGACCTACAAGCTGCGATGGAAAAATACCCTGTCTGTGATGATCTATGGTGCGAGGGGTTTGGAGTAGTCTCTCCTCTCCTGCTCTGATTTGGGTCCCGATCCAGTTCCTCCCGCAATATGTCAGTGTCACAGATGATGCAGTAAAACATATGTTGCCCATTGAGCATCCCACAGTGTGGCAGAGATGTTAGTATGTCAGAGTAGGAGAATATTATTATGTATATATTTCCCTGACATTGTGAGGAAAAGCGGTTATTTTTTTCAATCAGTTAAGGCTATGTTTCTCTAGGCTCTTTTGGTGTTGGGTTGAATGCTATGCCTGTAATGGTTGCCCTCAAATGATTAATGAGTTTAGGCCAAAACATTCCACTGTGGTCCTCCGCGGCTTCATGATTGTAGCCATTAGACAAGAACCCACAACTATCCAAGACTCAAAATATTTGGTTCTCTATCAATTTGCCCCTGCCTATACACGTAAGCAGGTCATTTTCGTTTGTATCAGTGTGTGTGTGTGTGTTTGTGTGTGTGTGTGTGTGTGTGTGTACGTGCATGCCTGTGTCTGTGAAGTTTCTTTATAAAAGAAAAAGAAAAAACCTCCCAAAAGCCAAAACCTCCCAAAACCATCCTCCAGTGTCCTTTGATAGAGCAAAACTCTATGCGCAGTCACACCCCTGTGTGTGTGTGTGTGTGTGTGTGTGGGGGGGGGGGGGGGGGGGGGGTTCCCAAATGAGAGGCATTCATGGCCATATTAAGAACTTCACATCCAGTGCCTCTGGAATAAAGTGCCTACAGCCTCCAAACCCCCAATACCCAACCCACCTTACAGCTCCCAGGTGTTTCCAATGAGGGGAAGGGGCCGAGCAGTAATGGTAAGTGGCAGGACTGAGGTTGAGCTCCCTGTCGGGTCCTGTCGCAAAGCAGTGGGCAGCGGGTGTTTTCAGGGAAGGGAGCGAGGTGTGGGGGAAGTGAAGGGGAGGTGGAGGGAGAAGGAGAGGAGGAGGTTTGAGTTTGAGGCAGAGGGGAGGGGGGGGGGGATTATGGCGGGGTGCTTGTTTTTACAGAGCCGGCGGAGAGAGAGGGGCGACCCACCCTGTGGCTAAAACAGAGAGGTGATTGTGAAGCGGCCGGGACGCTGGTGCAGAGGCGGTTTGATCTGACGCCCTGTGGTAGAGCAGCCGCTGGCCCTTGCGTTCAGATCCTCTCCTTCCCCTCACAGCTCTCATGTTTCTCCCGCCTGATTGTAGACACTCCAGCATGAGTGCAGACATTTGGACAGTTAGTTATTTAAAGCATCTAACAAGCATTCCGTGATCACCTGATCTTGACCAGTGCGTAGGAGTCTTTGCATTGAATATCTCTTTGTCTTTTGTTTCTTTCTTCACAGATTTCCCTTTTATACGCCTCCCCTCACACCAGTGAATGTGCTCTGATATTTCTATTCCAGATGCAGTTCCACACTTAATGCTAATGTCTTTAGTGAGCGCTACTTAGCGAATCCTAAAAATAGAGTGGATATCAAAAATTCACAGAAATCCACAGAGCAGAGCGGTGCAGTCTGAAGCCATGCAACAACGCCAGCCTGCCCAGTCGGGGCCACACAGGCGGTGGCGCTTTAATTCCCCCACATCTCTAAACTCAGAACGGCCACCAGGGGACCAGTAGAGTACATTACGAGGTTAAGGCCTCGTTTTGCCTGTGGCACGACGGCGGAGGAAAAGCAAAAAAAAAAAAAAAAAACAGCAACAGCTTTTCCACTGACCCTGTAATAGGGGCCTGGTCCCTTAGTGGGGGCCCGTGATGCCCAGAGGTGTCAACCCCATCCACACTCTCCTCTCCTCTCCTCTCCTCTCCGAGGCGTCAGAACCACCCAGGCTTGTTTGCCTCGCCGTTTAAAACATTTATTGAGCTGTGGTGCTGCTGTGGAATTGTGAGAGGCCTAAGTGCTTCATTCAGGAGGTGGTTGAGAGATAGGATTGATACAGTGAGGAAAGACACCTAAAACACATAAACAGTTTCAAAGACCGAGTGGGTGTGGGTGTGTGTGTGTGTGGGGATACATGGATGTACTGTATATTTCAGTGTGTATGTGTGTGAAGTGAATGTGTCAGTGGTTGTTACAATAATTATACCCTCATTCATAAAATCTGAAAAACTCTTTTTCATTAAAAAAAAGCCATAATTTATTGACTATTCTGTTCTCGTATTTGCCTTTGTCATGCTCAGTACTGAACTCCAGCCAGTGGCATGTATGTGTGTTTTGAGTCAAGTCATGTAAATATGTTTTTGCAGTCATGATATGGTTTCTCTGAAAATAACCTTTCTCAGTTTGTGGTCTACAATCTGATTGTAATGTAACTGAAAATATCAGAAACAGATTGGAATACCACATCAGGGTACATGAAGAGAATACACTTTCATTATCAGTTTAAACAATCTGTGACATTTTTCCAGGGACTGCATGCATGCTTTCCAACATCTAAAGCCCTTTTCCTTTCTCAGGATATCAATTTGGTTTAACTACTAAAAGAACAATTTTGTTGGCCTTTTTGGAAGAGAAATACAACATTTTTATCTCTAAATGTGCTTTTTTTCACAGTTCTCTTCCACATTTGCATCCTTTTATGGACTTGGAAGCTTTGATTACAGTTTAGTTACACTCTTCATGATGACCCGAACACCATTTTATATACACAGAAGCCCAACAGGTTATTTTGTGCCTGACCAGCGAACAATACTAGGACAAAAACCTAATTCTGGTATCATAGCAAATTGTCTACTTAACCAGGTGTTATGTAATATTTTTCATCAGCTTGCCAGATAACTGACAAAAAAACAACAATTATAATCACATGATCAGACCTCGGATGAAGACATGTTTTTACGACCATTAGTTCACTTTGTTCACTTTGGATAACAGCATCTGGGAAATACCATAACCAAATAAATTTTTATATTTCAGGCCAGAACATGAACTGAATATTGGGGTATCAGTATGGTCAGGTCGAAGGCTTAATGCACTAGTAGAGAGCATTTAAGGCAAGGTAAGCAATATTTTGGATTTTCACTTTAGGCTATATGTATACATTTTATAGGCTGCATATTACCATGCAGTTTTGTGTAAGTGTTAAAATTTTCTCCTTCTAGTCTTCCTAAGAAAAAGGAAAACTAAGAATTCCTAGTTTACACTGCACTATATGCTGCTGTGTTTACATTTACAGAGGTAGACTGTATCAAATTTCCCCTAATAACATTCCAGGAGGTGGTGAAATGCACTATATATGAGTGAAGCAGATAGAATGCATGAACCTTTGATAACTGCACAAATTCAGTGATAAACTCAGGTGTGTTGTTTCACTTGCTTGTCCCAGCTAGTCACAGAGCAAATGCAAATGCATGTTTCTAACCCAGCCCTTAAGACACTACTTTTTCCACATGTACTTTTCCATGTTCTGTATGGCACAGCTGTTAAAGTACTGTATTGCAGCACTGGGACGCTGAACTCAGACCAGTATTTTCTAATTAATACTCGAGTGCCTGGTTTTTGTCAAAGACAAACTGACAACTTCGACTTCTCACCAAAGTACACGTTAATGATATCTATGGATGACTGTGGCTGGAGTTTCTGTAGAAAAAGAGCTGCTGGCAATGATGGAAAAAGTAAAATGAATTAGCAAATTACATTGTTGTGTAATTTGGTTACAGCCTTATTTAGTTCAAGTTAAATGTGAGTTACATTCAAGCAAGCTAGATGCATAAAGGTCCTGTGCAGTAGGAACTGTGCTCGCACACACAACCGTGCTCTCTGCAACACATCACCATGAACAACATCTCACCTAGCATTTATGTTTACGTTTTTTTTTTTTTTTTTTAAAGTCATCATAGTTGATGTGATTATATGGCTTGGGTACAGTGTTTGCATTTGTGGAGGGTTTTATGTGAAATACTGAAATTTGATTTAACACAACTCTAAACCACACACAAGCACTTAAGCATCCAGCATAAGTACTGACAGTTTTGAGGAAAAAGCTGTAATGGTTTTGAGTACACATATTGGTAACGACACTTTTGTAGCTAACAATAAAATCAATTTACATATTATTGTATTTATTTATTTTTTTTGCCCGGGCGTTTTTATTTAATCAGGAATTCTGCCTGCTCAGACCACTTAGCCCGACAGTGGAGAGCGAATCAGAGGACTGCTTCATGGGAGTCGTTCGACAAATGCGATTTAAACTGATCTCGCGTTAGCTGTGTTGGCCGTGGAGTTAAACGCCAAAATGCCTCTGACAGCAGGGCGTTAGTCTACACACCAATTCCCTCTGGTTTCCACTTGCCCTCATAAACGTCCGCATTTCCTCCAGAGCCTAATTATCTCACATGACCGTGGCCACTTCCACTCTCCCTCTGCACATAATAGAAACTGTTTTTTAATAAGCAGGCGTCATAAAATGTCATGCTGACTTAACACACACGAGGAGCAGAAGGAATAACAACAAGGGGGGAAAGATAATGACTGCAAAGGATGTTCTGGACAAGGAGAAGAGGGCTCACTTTTTTTTTTTCTAGGATCAGCACAAACAAGTTGTTACTCAGAGTCTTAACAATTATTGAGCTCAGTATTGAATTTATGGTAGAAAACTATATTTTCATCTTCTTTGAATGTGATATGAGAGTGATTTGTAGACATACAGATATTTGACTGTTTGAAAGCTCTCCCACTTGAGATTTTACAATCTCACTTGCAGGACAGGGAAGAAAAAGAACATGTGGATTGATTTCTGATGGGGTGAGTTTATAGACAGCAAGCCTTTTATGGTCTGTCATCACTCGTACTTGTCAGAGATATTGTGCCCTTCTCAACATGTTGTAAGTGCCTTACGGCGCAAAAGCACTTACAAAACAAAGTTAGTATTTCAAGAGTTCAATAAAACAGTACATCGCAAAACTTGCAGTAGAAATAAGAGGACCCCATGATTTCTAAAAACTTAACGATTCATGAACACATACCCCATGGGACCAACTGTCTAAGATTTTTTTTTCCTCAACCATTTTCCTTTGCATAGCTCCAGTTTTGAGGAACAGCACTGGGCAAACTGGTGGAGTAAACCTTGTAAAAATGAGGTCTATTCTCCCCCACCCCCACTCCAATCCCTTTTGGCTTGTTCGGCTTCACCCACGTTAGTGAGCCTTCATTAGTTTCCACAAGCCTGTCCTTGATGGTAGGTTGTAGTCATCGCTGGGCTTGCATTATATGAGCATGACTCATTTGATGGCATTGCATATTCATGGCCAGGGATCCATTGTGCATGAGAACTTATAATTACTCTTGCACAGTAAGGGAGCTTAAATTTGGAAGCTACTGTAGGTGCACAGAATAATGTTGCACAGGCCTCTACGATCCAGGAACCTGAATAAAGAAGATGTATAAGCTGCTTAGTGGCTTAGTTAGTGGTTGTCGCAGCAATATCTGGCAATATAAAATGGAACTTCAGTGCTTCTCTTGTTTTTTTGTCAATAATATCACCCCGAGCTTCTGTAATAACCAAGGTGTATACACTGGCATCTCAGATGGGCATTCACACCTACGATCTTCTCACTTGCAATTTTCCTCGTGCTTAATGCTCCTCGGGGATCCGTCATGTTTATTGAGGACGGGACATTGTGCCTTTTGGGTGGTGAAGTTGCACACAGGAGAGACCCGACGCATGCTGTGTGTCAGGTGTGATTCACGGCCATCCTAGTGCTACGGCGCAAGGTGGGAAACTTCGAGAGCTCACACACAAGCTGTGGTTCAGTTTGGGGAAAAGGACCTTTGGGAGAGGTAACATATAATTGAGCATAGTAAATTTGGTATGAAGTCTCCTTTTAGCAGGGCTATTAAGCACAGACTGGAAAACAAAAGTTCCTACTCGACATAGCTTGTGTTAAAGCATGAGGTATTTTATGGAACTTTCATTGTTTTTTAATATACACACGCTTTCAAAGCAACACAAAACTGTTGTAGTAAGTCTTATTTCAAGTGTTAATATACAGGAAAAGCATATTTATATGACAGCTTGGCAGAAAGTCTTGAAAGTGTTTTTTTTTTTCCTTTTAAATCATCATTGATGATTATCTTAATACTTACCTACTCTGGACCCTACCATAATACTCTCAAGATTCAGTGATACAAAGGTGGTCTGGTGTGGCACCAGCTGTGGAGCTTGCTCACCCATCATTTGGGAACCTGACCACTTCCAGGCTCATGACCCTGTTTTCCAGTCAGGGTTGGTGGTCCTGTGCACTCCAACACTGTCCATCATGCCAGTGGTTCAGTGCTGGTAGGATCTGTAGTTCATTTTCATGTGTATGTCTTTGTATATGTATGACTATATGCTATATGAGTGTGTGTGTGTGTGTGTGTGTGTTGAAATAATACTGGCCTTAATGTAAAGTGACAGTTAAAATGATGGTTTCTCTCTCCCTCTCTCTTTCTCTGCTGCATAGGGTCCTCCTCCTTTGCCAACATGGTTATAATGTCGCAGGGCATTATTTTTGGCCGTCAGCAGTTCCAATTCTCCCTGTTGAGGCCCATAACCACTCATGGTGGTTGGCAAGCCTTGCCAAGGCAAATAAGAAGAGCCAGTGTGTAGCTGTTAATGGTAAATAGTAATTGAACCATGGCACTGAGCAATTCAGAGGGAGCTCTGTGAAATTGGAAAAATTATATTTCATCTTTTAATAGTCGAGTGATGTAGTTGGACTATAACTAGGGTACAATGAACAAAGAGTGATTTGGTGGTCTAATCACTTTGTTAGAATATTTTATTTGTTTTTTCAATAAACTTTTAAACACAGCGTAAGGCTTATGCCACATTAAATCACAAGAATGTTACTTTGTGTTGTAACAGCTGCAATGGCTTGTCACTGTTGATTACAGAGACATGACAGCACTTTGACACTTATTTTCTTATGTCTTTATCAGGTTTTGTTTGACTACATTTTGTCATAAGCTTTGATTACATTTTTCATTTTTTTTGGTCCTTCTTCCCTGAGCCAAATTCATTATGAAGCAAGGGTGATTTCATTTATATGTCACAAATGGTAAAGTAACAGTGGGACAATGCAAAGAAAAGTGGGTCTTCATTAAAGAGCGTACATGTAGCTCTCTGCATCCTCTACTTCTGCACCTCTCATTGGGCTTTGCATCTGTGAGCTGTTTTTTGTTCACTTATCTTAAGCAGTGTGCAAGGACAGTTTTCTACCCTCTCAGACATATAGTCCCAGACAATAATCCTGTTGGACCAAGTTTTTGTAGTTTATTGTCCAAAAGGATTAGTTTAGGGTGGAATAATAAGACAAGGCCAAAGTTGTGAATGGAGTTTTTGTGCCCCTCGTCGATATTTGGGCAGATTTGTTATCATTAGAATATTATGTTGTATAATAATACTCTTTCACACATGCTGCACAGGTTTTACTTGAGCCAACATTGTGTGTTGAGTTTTACCGTAATATGTCTGGAGGACAGCTGGACGCTATTTGACATGGGGTTTGGTTCTTATGTGACTGTTTGTTTTCAGGACTTTTTGCAAAGGGCAAGCCTGAGGTGAACTACAATTTGATAACTCTATTTGATATTATGGTATTAGCCGGGGGATTAAATCTCAGACTGGATTCAGTGTGGCAAAGTATGGAATGTTCTAGAATGCATTTCACACGTCCCAGGTTAAATCCAACTTCCTGGTCATCTGAATCAAACCCATATACACTCCTTCTCACACTGAGAGATGTTGTGACAGAATCTATCTGCCTTGGATTCTTGTTACATCTGATTGAACGGTAGAAATGCACTTACAAAAGAAGCAAGTGGAAATACTGTGTGAATCAGAAATTAATTTACATCTCTACAACCATATTTACATATTTTGTGGTCATCATTTACTATACTGTATTCACAGTATGTGAGAGAATCCCCTAAGTCAGTTTGATATACAGTGAAGATGCAATATATAAAAGCGGTGACATTTTTGATTTCAAGAATTCAGAGGGACTCGGAACGCCTTTTTACCACTTTCAAATGCAAAACTGCTTGTTATTTTTGGACCGGCCCCTGAAATGCATTTCGCCTGGTATATCTGAAAAGGCTTTGCTGCGGCCTTCCTCAGTTATGATATGTTTAAACATTTCTGTAGTGTTTATAGCGTGTGAAATGCACTCTTGGAAAAAGTCCAGTCTGCTAAGGCGGGGAGCAGGTTTTAATTTAATTCTAACACATTTCAGAGGCTTCTCAAAAAGCCAGCCTCAAATGTGATGTGAAAGCCAGATGCTGTGTCGAGCGTGAGCAGTGTTGGTTTCAGTTACAGCAGAGCGCAGATAGACTGCGGTCCAACGGGTTTGGTTATTGCTCAAGTCAAACACAATCAAAGCTACCTTAAACAAAATGCACGCAGGACCCTAATTAAATGCTGAATCGCTGAATGTTATGGATGTTGTGATAATTATCCGCAGTTATGTGGCTCATTCACTCATGTTTTGTTGCCTGGGAGCTGAAAGAACAAATCGGTGCCAGCAGCACTCTGACACTCAGTAAATGTTGCTTAATTTAATCCGAAATGGCTGCTTGTTTTTTGAAATGGCCAGATGTTTTGCGCCAAAAAAACAGTGCATTTCAATATGACGGTTAAAATAAGGGCCATATATTGCAGCGTTTACCCTGTCATAAAAAATCTCGTACTGCATGTTAGGGACTACCTGATTTTTACACTTTCTCTGAGATGTTTTCACTCCCGTGGCCTTGGCGTTGAACATCGCCGCAGGTCAAGGTCACAGAGGGCTTGGAGAGATCCTGTCCAGTGGAGCACCCCTTTGACGGTGCGATTTGCCAGTGAGCTGCGATAGATTGGCCTTGCAGAGGACATTGATCCTCTCGCATGAGAAAGTATCTTTTGCCTTCTCACATTGCAAGGGTCAGTCAATCAATCAATTCATCGGCTGCCCAGGTAGACTCCCACAGCTCTTTGCCAATCCCTCTGTCTGGTCTTTTTGCTCTTGAGGCACATCCTGTGTTATTTGGCACACTAACACACAGCTGCTGCTTGATCATTTTAATGATGGTGACATAAGGGCATATAATATAATGGACTCAAATCGAACATTTGCAATATTATTATTTTTTGATTAAGGCAACCACTGAAGAGACATGTTTCAACTGAATGATAGTTTGTAGTTTATATACATGTATTTCAGTGAGAGGCTGGATGAACCATTATGAAAAAACACACCAGTGCATAGCTTTCAATGTCTTTATGTATCCTGAATGAAGACCTGAGCCCAGTTAACAGGGGACCCATATATGTACACCTGTATCACATCCCTGTTGCAATTTGAACTGAGAAGGGTTGTACAATTTACAGTTGAAACCTCCAAAGCAAATGTTAGTTTGCAGTTATGCTTTTGCTCAACTTTATGAATTGTAAAAAATGGCAGTATAGACCTATATTGATTAGGTGTTATTAGCATTAGCTAATAGTAGTGGTTATTGTCAATGACAAGTGAGAAGTGAGAGATTGACTATGTGCATCTTTATTACTGTATTCCCCTACCATATCAGTAACTTAACCGTTACTTCTCTTTCCTTCAAAATTACTGGAAGCATTTGATGTTTAGCCACAGGACCTTTTTGCCTTTCCTGAGCCGTTAAGATGTGCCTTATGCTCATCTTACAAATCCACTGTACCTTGTTGGGAATGGCGGTAGAGTCTTACCTCATGTAAAATGTGAGCTGATGTGTGGTATGGATGCAGTAGGCTGAATTAATCGGGTCCTGTAACTGAGGATCAGCAAGTTTGGGAGCAGTTCCCATGCTGTTTCTCCATATGGCTGCACAGGAGTTGCCCATTTTGATTAATGCTTTCCATACAATTGTATACACGGGGATGTTCATTTGAGGCTCCAGACATGCCGCCGATCCTGGACCGCTCCCGACTGTGGATGGGTATTTAAATCTAGGTTTTGTGTACGTTGTGTGTACACACATCAATGTACTACCTGCATTTCAACATTGCAATATTGTTTCTATGAACATAGTTTCATGTGGTAAATGCAGAAAAAAAAAACATTACATGGGGTCTATAAACATGCCTCAGTGCCTTCATAAATGCTAATATTTCCCAAAGGACAGAAGTGCAAAAATGTCCATTTTAGCCAATGCCTATGCTATTAAAGAATCTTCTAAAATGACCTTGATCGTTTGATTAAATTGAGCTTGCACACCTCCATAATTTTTGGAAGAAAACCAATTTTGCCCTCATTATGTTTCATATTTATCATATTTTTACATTAAGTTGCCCAAAAGCACATTGCTGGAGCTGGAGGCTACACATTTCACCCCTGTCTTATTGCCCTCTGAGGGCCACTAGTTATGGAGACTATCCTGGTGTGGTCAGCACTCTTCCAGATCACTTTGAATTGCAAATATCCATAGTAACTCGAAAGTAATGCAGAGTTCTGCGTCACCCCGTGTCATTTTTCTGCATTTGGGCGCATGAGGGCAGTTTTGAAGAGGATGAGACCTGATTGTTTCCTTTTTTAGGTTTCATACCTTTGCTTATTGATGGGGAGGGGGTGAATGGAGAGAGTGAATACACCTTCTTTACTCTTGAGTTAAAGGAAGAGAAAGTACGAAACCGAAGCCAAAACATCAGATCCTCTTCAAATGAAGGTTACAGGAAGTTTCCATTTTTCCAGTGTTTTATCGAAACCAACTTTTTAAGAGCAAATCTGATTTATAGGTTTAAAGCATGTTTTTATAGCATAGGGCAACTTTTATACAGCTATAGAGCTTGGTTATGAAGCTTGAGTGGATGCCCATGGATACCGGATGTGGCTTAATTCATGTAACGTTAGTGTGCTAAATTGTTTGAGAAAAGCTTAGGCAAACCTTCCTCTCATTTTAACAATCAGCATTTTTTTTTACCTCTACACGGATCATTCGTTTGTAAATTAGGTTGTTTCGTGATGTAGGCTTTGTGGTAATTTCATGCTTTGACGCATTTGTACCTATAACCTAATGAGGAAAATATGTGTTATTCTCACTTAGGCTAATAGAGGCTCACATTTTCATTTCCTGTTTCAGAGCAGATTTTTCCAGGAATTGGAAAATGACCATGAAACACTGTCTGCATATAGTTGACCACGCAGGAAATTTCTTTGGAGCAATAACACCACCTTACCACATAAAACAACCAATTTGCTGGAATTAAATATTGTGAATGATGATGCTGATGGATGTTCTACTGTACCATTTCTGTGTATGGTCACCTTGGCACGGTGGAGGCAGAGTGTATTGTCTGTCCTTTTTTAACAATAATATTATTCAATAGCACAAACTATAACAATGAATCAAGTCAAGTCAAGTCAAGTTTATTTACAGTATATAGCACATTTCATACACAGAAGTCATTCAATGTGCTTTACATAAACAAAAGCAAACAGTAATAACAAATAAAAGCATAGAAGGGCAATATCAAATCAATATCAGAATCAAATTTATGGCTGAGTCCTTTTCATCACACCAATCACTGCTAAATTTATTTTTATTTTATTTTTTTGCCACCAAAACATACTAACTGTGCATCTTAACTAAAAATAACTTTTGTCTCACCTTTCATGCCAGAGGTCACAGGGGGTGTTGAAGTCTTACAAAGACAACTCATTTCCATTGTGTCTCCCTTAAGCCCATCCCCATTTCCCTATAAAATCCATTACATCACTTGTAGTCTTCTCACTTCAGCTTCATGGAGATGACCCTCAGACCTCAGGCCTCTTCTCTGTGCTTCATCTCTCGCACCCCACACAGTCCTGCACAGACCAAAATGGATTAGGCCTCGTGGATTAAGAATGCCAGCAAACAATAACACACTATGCATTTCCCTCATAAGATCTGCTTCAGCGTGGCCCTGTACCAGTTTTCAGGCACACTGACCTTTTCACGGTTCACCGGGCGGCAGATGGATTACATGGGCTCATCCGCTCTCACCGTGTTCTTTTGGGTGATGTCATTTTAAATTGGCCAGTGAAGATGCCCCCTCCCCCTCCCCCCAGGCTAACGGCGACGGGGGCAGGTGCCTCAGGCTAAACGCATGGTAAAAATATGTGACACTCAAGCGCCATGTTAATTCACTGAAAGCGGCCAAGTTGGCCAATAAACAAGCATTTGTGTGGTCGTGTGGCGACAGGGATTAGAAATGTGGGGGGTCAAGACAACTCGCTTTCGGTGGGGCTGGCTCCTGTGCACTTGCCTTTCCCTCTGAATGATTTATGAGGTCCCTCCCCCGTCTCATAAAGACAGGTCATCATCGTTTGTGGCCTTGCACTGCAGCCCCTGATTTAAACGAGGTCAAACAGACTACCTTAAAAATCCATGAAAACACATTATTACCGCGACGCCCCCCTTGCAGAGAGTTTTCAAACATGAGTTATTAGACTGACAAATGGAGATATCTCCCTTACAGACATGGATACCTCCAGCTCTCTCTCTCTCCCTCTCTCTCTCTCCCTCTTCTCTCTAGATCTCTCCCTGTATCAGGAGCCCAGTAAAATGCATGATCCTTAATTAGTGCTCTTACTAAGAGGTGGTTTTGTGAGGAAGGGTAATGGCGGAGTAATGAGAGCAGAGAGGGGTCAACGTTTGGTCCTCAGCGTTTGGCAGTTTGATTAATTCATTTCTCCTTCCATCCCATCGCCCCGAGCCCCTTTTGTCTCTGGCTCAGGTTTTTTAAATTCATCTCGCTCTTTTTTAACCAATGTTTCATCTCCTGTTCAATGTAACGTGCCCTGTCTTTGTAACTTTTTTTTTAAAGCATGAAGTTTAACACTGGGTTCTGTTCAGGGTGGTTCACTTTCAGTGAGCTCACCTTAGGTTTCTTTGCCCTTCAAAGTACAGTGTAATTTGATGTCTTTCAGATGAATATAGATATATTCAGAATAATAGTGAATATTCGGAATTGGTGACAGAACAGACAGAAAATGCTGAGAAAATGTATTGTAGTAAAACACATACAATACGTACAAAACATATTTTTTACTATTTGGTTTAAGCATTTGTGTCATAAATGAATGGTATGCACAGACACACAGGAATGCTTAGCTTTACTATAAATGTTTCTTATACAGTTTCCTGTTTCAAGCTATTGGAAATTCAGTGCTTACATTTTTGAACTGAGGAGTTCATTTGACATACATATTCCATAATGCAGAGTGTCAATCACATATATTAATTGTGCAGTATATGCATGAGTGATTCAGTGGAATAAGCAGTTGTGCCAGGCCAGCACGGGTGTTCCATGGAATAATGCTGTTTATTGGATATGAGGCTTAATCCTGTTATAATTAAAAAGGAAATAGGAGTGTGACCACTCACAGTTTTGAATGTGTAATCAGGATGTTGCATAGTCACATTAGCAAAGTGACTGTAAGGCTATGAGGTTACCACACGAGGACCTTTTAATTCACATTTTGATGGTGATGTTCTGAAGTATTTAAGTAGTATAAGTATAAGTATATATACTTTTTTGATCCCGTGAGGGAAATTTGGTCTCTGCATTTAACCCAATCGGTGAATTAGTGAAACACAAACAGCACACAGTGCTGTGCAGTGAGGTGAAGCACACACTAATCCCGGCGCGGTGAGCTGCCTGCTACAACGGCGGCGCTCGGGGAGCAGTGAGGGGTTAGGTGCCTTGCTCAAGGGCACTTCAGCCGCGGCCCACTGGTCGGGGCTCGAACCGGCAACCCTCCGGTTACAAGTCCAGAGTGCTAACCAGTGGGCCACTGGAGTGAGGCCTGCTCTGCTGTCTCCTTATTTTAATGAAGACTGACTCTATCTGATTGTATGAAAGTAGAACTGCCATTAAATTGTGTACCCTCATAGCACAGGACACAGAAATGTGTTAAAAAGACAACGCAAGTTGTGTTGATTCAACACATGTTGTGCTATTTTCAACACATTTTGTGCAACAAATTTAAAAAGGGAACAATTTTTCAACTCTTTTAAGAGTGTAATGTTTTGCACACTGGCCATGATGAGTCATTTTAGAATCCATCAATCAAAAGCTTACTGCTTAATCACAGTGACACAATAACCTTATGAGCTAACATAGACTGTATGTTTGTGCAAAATGACATACATGCTATAAGGGTATGTAGTGTTTTGTACATTGAATAAAGCGGGGACAAGATCTCATATGGATCAGTGGCATAGACTGAGATCTAACTCTGTTATTAGTCCCCTCTGTCTTCCGCTCTCTCATTTGGATATGTGCATGGCTGTTTAAGAGCCACCGCCCGTGGCCCTCCTGCAACTCTCCCAATGAGGTCACACATAAATCATTCTAATTGGGTGGGGATCGCACCTAAGTCGCATCACCAATTGCAGACTGTTGAAAAGAGAGGTTACAAACAGTCCTCTGAGCTTCAACTGAACTGCAAGTGAACTACACTGTACCCCCCCTCATCATTGGCTTAGAAAGGGTATCAACATGGTGGAGAAACAGAAAACAGAGAGATTTGTACCAATTTGATCATATAGACAGCATCCAGTAGCATTGGTTTAAAGTGAAATACAGCGCGGGTCAAAGCTGTAATTTTCCAGATTGGAGGGTTTCTTGGCTTAATGGGCATGTAAATCATTTGTTAGGAAGAAAGTGGTTTTAGAGGAAGGGGCGGTGTGTGCATTCATTCCGTCTGTTATTGTGGACCATTTAACATGTGATGTTAGGCATGCAAACTGAAACATTAGCCTTTTTTATAACTCCCATGTAAGGCATTAAGCTATACTTACTCGCACACAATCACACACGCACAAACACATGCACTCCCTGCACATGCACACACAGATGCACACACATTCACACGCACACACACACATACACATGCACACACAGATGCACACACACATGCACACGCACATGCACACACATACACACACGCACACTTACACGTGCACACACACACACATGTCACATACACACAGACTTGCATACATTTTGCCCAATTTGTGTGAATAGATTTACCAAAAAAAAAGAAAAATGGCTATATGATGGCATGAGCCCTCTGGCTGTCCTGAACTGTCCTTCTAATCTTAGGGATCAGAGCAAGGCATTTTTATTATTATTATTATTATTATTATTATTATTATTATTATTATTATTATTATTTGACTGAAGTCTGCAGATTTTGCAAGTAGATGATATAGCACCCACTTCCATTCACCTTGTACCCATCATTCTGACCTTACCCTTTTGTATCTAAAAATGACCTCTTAAGTCCTGCAGGTGTGCCTCTGTAACATCAGTGTGAGAAACGAGGAAGAGAAAGTTACCTGTGCGGGCGCACATACACTGCCTAACCCTCTCTCAGGCCAGACAGGGAGAGATTTATCACCTATTGATACCCAGGCGGGGAGGAGCGAGGGCCCCAAAGACGCTCTCCAGCACATTGTTGACTCATGAGATACCCAGCGCTTCATGAATCATTTCTTAAAAAGGAGAACTTCACCCCTACATTTTACAGCCATGCTACCTTCCCACTGTCAACTAGATTAAGTACTGGACATAGCCAAATAAAGAAACAAATGTTTAGAAAAGAAGAGTGGAAAAAAACAGAAACGTGGTAAGGCCATATGTATACAGGGGTGGTTTTTTTTTTTGCTTTCTGTTTTACTTTTTAGCATGTGTGAACATTTTTTGCTCTTTGAAGTTGGAGGAGTGTAAGAGTACAAAGTATGCGAATGGCGCTTTACCGAAAGCAGTTACCATTGTCGTTTTGTAACTTGCTCACTCAGCAGTTAATCCAATGTAAAACTGTGAGGACTCCTCTGCCTCCCCATGCCCTTGAACAGCTTCTCTTAATGACTTTGGTTACTGCCGCCCTCTCTCTCTCCCTTTCTCCCTCTCTCTCTCTCTCCTTCCCTCAAGCTCTCATCATCTTTTCTGAGTGGATGGAGAGCTAGCCATCTGTCTAATTGTTCACCTCTACCACCTTGGAGCTTCCTATATGCATTGTTCTTCTCTTTCCAGATAATAAATTTTATTTCATGCGCTAGGTTTTTAATATGTATGAACAAAATGAATGACTGTGGTGATTCTTATCTTTTTCTGACAGCCTTTAGTTTCAGTCTTCTCTTTAAATCTCTTTAAACATAATTTGTGTCCAAAGGCTAAAAATGAACTTGTGGGGGCTATTTGATTAAAACCAAGCCTGGTGACAACTAAAGTCATGCTGTCCTCCAGAACCTGACCGTGTCGGCCGACTTGTTGCTCTCTTTAGATTTTCTTTAACTCCCCCTCTGAGGCCGCAGCTGTAGGAGA
Source organism: Alosa pseudoharengus (assembly GCF_046254945.1). NCBI lineage: Eukaryota > Metazoa > Chordata > Actinopteri > Clupeiformes > Clupeidae > Alosa > Alosa pseudoharengus. Next base: position 10,272,950 of record NW_027468630.1, on the reverse strand, counting down.
ACTGATTTTGGGGTTCACTGAAGAACTAGTAGGAAAACAAATGCTTACATGTACTTGCCCAGAGGTCCATCTCCTTTTAACAACAAGTGGATAAATGATAAATCCCAGAGACATCACCATCGAGGGACTCTTTGGCACAGTGACTACTCTTGTCATAAAAATAAACCTGTCGAAGCTGGTCCTGAGTCACATTCATCAACCAATCTAAGCAAAGGCTTTCTGCACTTGTGCCTCTACGGTATTATTCAAACTTACTCTGTGTGTCCGTACCACAGTTGCATGCCTTCTCACAGCAAGATATATGGTGCACAGTACATTTCTTAAGTCATATTCATATACAAGTCCAGGGGCCAGATATATCAATGGCACTAAAATCATGCTGAGCCCTTTTCTAAGCAACGATATTTATGAAAATATGCTGGGAAAACGTGCACCTTTGAGCGTTGTCTCAAGTTGACTTTTGTATGAAATGTACTTTGCCTATTGGCGACACCAAGAGGAACTAAGGTTGATGTCAGCCAAACAGCCTGTGCATCCATAATAATATTCTTGTGCACATAATATTGTTGATTATAAGCCCATTGCTGTCATACCTGAACTATCAATGTAGCTATCAAGACAGATAAATAGGAAGTGATCACTTCAAGGTATTTAGCTGTGTGGACGCTGATAATTTGTTTTGCTGCACGATCAGGCAGGCTTTTACAGTGCGATCGGAGTAATTGACTGTACTCATATTTATACTAAGCAAGAACGATCATGTTGCAGTGCCATGGTTGGAATGAATCATTAATATTTTGTGAACGCAGGTGTAATTGGAAAATGGAGAAATTAAATGTGTTCTTTTGCCAAAGATACAGTGTCAATATAGCTATTTAACATTCATTGTATTTACCATATTACTGCTGATTGCAACAAGTTGTACACAAAGACTGATGCTTGAGGCCCCAGATGTAATATCTTACATCTTACAGGCAAAAAAGCTCAACATTGTGCTGGACTGAGGGATACTAACATGTTCACCGTTCAGGGCTGTACCAGCCTGCATGTCTATGAATCCACCTTTGCTTTACTTTCAGGCTTAAGATCAAATCCTCTCCATTTCCCTCCTCATACCCTGAGATATGAGTTCCACACACCATTTATCATGAGCTATGGTTCCCTCGTCTTCACGGCACAGTAACACCAAGTGACTTGGTCTCTAGTGCATATACATCTTATGGAGATGAGCCCCTGTACCTTCTTCCCTTTACAAATGATTTTATGATTTAATACTGGGAATGTCTCTCTCTCTCTCTCACACACACACACACACTCTCTCTCTCTCTCTCTCTCTCTTTCTCCCTCCCTCTCTCTCTCTCTCCCCCCCCTCTCTCTAGGGCCTGGTGGGAGACATACAGAGGAGTTGATGGTGGCACTTTGGCTGAGTGCAATAATGAGTCAGTGACAGGTCGAGGCGAGCATCCATTCCTCTCTGCGCCTGCAACCGGCCTCAGTACAGTTCATCATCCGTGCTAATGGTGAGCACAGCCCGGCTTCTCACTTCGTGACAGAGAGCTCGCCACAGAAGAGGCAGATAAGTAGATGTTTTATTCCCCATTTAGCAGGGCAGTGAACAAGTGGTGGTGCACTGTCATACACAATCCTGGAGAAGGACTCGGGGCACTGACACTGTGTTCTCTCATGTTTTATTCCTATGAGACTTGGCAGTCTACTTTCTAAGAGGCTACAGTTTAACAGCCCGAGACCTCTTGAAACACTGCACCAAAAACATCCACCCAGGGACAATGCTCAGCACACTGGCATAACATGAACAAATAGTCATGCATCTTCCAAGAACACTATGAACAATAAATCAGGCGTCTTCCAAGAATGTTCTTGGTCAAACATGACTTTGAACAAACTCAGTTGTGACGGTCTGATAACATTTTGATCATGTTGTGTGTATTTACAGTCTTTTTGAGTGCAAGGTCAAATCAACTAATCGGTGCTGTGCCTTTAGAAGAGTGAAATAAGACTAAATAAGTAACTAAATAAGATAATAATGATAGAGGCTTTCTGTGATTTCCTTTTTGTATATATTCAGTCATGGGCACGCTGCAGTGACGAGCAGATTTGGAATCTCTAACGTCAGAATGGACTGCTTTTGGAATTGAAAACAAAGCTTCTGTAATGCATTATTATGTTATTGTAGAAATAAATGTATAGGTATAATGAAATAGTAAAAATGTGTAATTACATAGGTGTAAAGACTCTTTATACATATGTAATTACACGGAAGACAAAGACAAAACGGGCTGCTTACTGGTCCCTTTAACTTCTGGGTCACTTTGACAGCTCCACAAAATGACCAGTCATTTTCCTATCCTTTGTTTTGCACAATCAATTGTCTCTCAGCAATTACAGAGGTAATCCATCACCTGGTTAATAAAAGTCATTGCATTTATTTCATGTCTATGTAAGAAAGTATGTGCATTAGAGAATACTTAATGAAAAAAAGGTCAGGGGGTTATGCTATGATTGCCGATTTGACCCCTAAGGTTGGTGTGCTTTTGACCCAGGGCAGCTAGATGATTATATCCAACTAGTGTCCCGAGAATTGAAACTGCATTACACAACCACATATTTTAATGCATTACCACTATACGCACACTAATTATGCTTTGATTGCCCTAGGGATAGAAAAGGTTGCCCCAATTATTGTCTAGGCTTACGCCATACACCTACTGCAGTTAATCCTGGACAACTGTACCTAATGTGACACCAAATGTGGCTCTTAATTTATGTTCATGTATTATTTCAAATCATTTTCTTTGGTAGGGCATTTGATGTCTATGACTCTTTTAGCCTTGTACAAACTATGATTTTGATTGAAGTGTAGCAACGAAGTGGCAAGTCACTGTAGAGGACTGACTGGGGGAAATGTATGTGTACAGATAATATGGGCTTTGACCAACTAAAAGGAGGAAAATGGCCCCCTCTGTGATATATGGCATGTTCTGTCTGGATGTGTTTGCTCAGCTGTAAGTAATGTTTGCCCACAGGATGGCTGGGCAAGTGAGTTTCTGATGTAGATTCATGTTTGACAGGGACTTTGAAGGGACTGTTTTGACAGAAATGTGTGGGAAATTTTAATGGTGGATGAAAGAGAGAGTTCTGTCCAAACATTCCACTTTAGAGCTGCAAAGTCTACATATCCCCACCCACTTGAGCTAGTGACAAATTAAATGCGGGGACATGTATGTATGTGAGTGGGACACAGAAATTTGGTGGAAGTGTTACATCAAGTGAGCTAACTGCCTGCTTTGCAACGCTTAATCTTTACCAGAAGTAAGGTACTACTGGGGACAATGGACTATTGTGTGGAAAAGACCACAAGAGTTTAGCCATCTCCCACCTCACATCCAGACTGCATTAGTCCTCTTTCCATGTAGCTCCGTGCATGAATAAATGTGTAGATGGCAATTCCAAATACACCTGCTGACAGTAGATAAAAGTCTCTATGAACACGAGTTGGAGAAAAAAGAGTAGGGACAAAAAAAAAAGTCAAATGCATATAGAATTAAGAATATGGATAAACCATACACAGTACAGGCCACTTTTAAACTTGTTCTGGCAGACAGGGATGCAGTGTGTGCCTTAGTGTCTACGGAGCCTGTCCAATGTTACTCTATAATTTTCTAGGATTAAGACTGAAGGCTGGTTTTGGCAGTTGTGGCCCGGAGTGGGATGACATTAGTCGTTTACTATGCTCAGATGCCCGGGAGTAAAAAAAAGCTGGTGAAAGAGATTTCCAGGATGGTACAACATGAGTGAAACAGGCAAGCGCCTGGCCACCTCTGGCCTGGGTCCTAATAGCACTTGCATGGCCGGCACCCTCACAGTACCCTGGGGTCCAGATGACATGACCGCACGCCATCTGAATGTGCTAATGATAGTGGTGGGCAGCTCTGACGTCATTCGCACGCAGCTGGAATTCTGTTTCGGTCAGCTATTCACAGGCGGTTTGCTGGGGCCGGCCGGCTGACCGAGAGTCGAGCCCTTTTCCAGAGCCGCGTCTGCTGGCAGATGGCCCGGTGTCCGTCCTCGTAGGTCCTTGAATGGCCCTCTGGGAGCCTCAGGGTTCTGTTTGCCGCCGGCTGCCCTCGAGCAGGGTGGTGCTCCTGCCAAACCCTGCTCCTTGGTCAGACGCCAGCTCCTCCATCCTCCTCCTCCTCCTGTCCATACCTTTGCTTCCTCATTCCGTTTTTTTTTTGCCTTGTTTCTTCCCGTTTTACACATTGCCCATATTTCTCCGAGTTAGAGCCTCTCACCGCCTCGCCTGGTTGAAAGTGACCTCCGACGCCACAAATGGTGAGGGCACTGAAGGGCACAGGGGGGAGGAATGAGGGAGGAGTAAGGGGATGTATCGCGGTTCAGGAACTCTTGAAGTTTACAGAAATTAACCAGTTCCTTCCAATATTGGCGTGCTATACCAGAGGTTAGTGTAGTCAAAGGTTAGGTAGTTTTTATAGACAAGAGTCTATTATCCTACAGTATGTAGGAGGCACATGTATATATGTATATTATACAAAAAGGTATGTTGTTGTGTAAGGGGTCTTAGAACTCTCAGCGATACATAACAGAAAAGGTGGTCTCTTAAGTACTAAGGTGCAGGGCCATAGAGGGACTTGTAAACAAGAGGACATTCCTGTCTAATTGGTGTACGGTAGTCTGAATGGGTGGGTATTATACTCTCACTTTGGTTTTGGTTGGTAGCCAGAGAATGCTGAACTAATTGCAGGTGGGTTAAGATTAAGCATGATTGTAATTGTCCAACTTTCTATTGCACGTTTGTAGTGCCTCACTTGTATTTCTTTAAGAGTTTCATAAAGGCAGCCCAATGCACTCAGTCCTAGAACAATCTTCTGTAACCTAAAGTGACACACTGATGCTAAGAAAGCCATTGCTCCAGTTCTTCTATCAACAGTTTAAGCTGATATGAAATTTTCCCCAAGTTTTGAATATGGTGGCAGCCAAAAGTGGCTTCCAGTTAGCTTCCAGTTGCTGCAGCTCCAGACGCCTGTGCCTCCCCTCTGTTCCGTCTGAGCTCCAGTGCCTGGTCTTGGGGGAGCAGCACAGTGGCGTGCCCCTCGCTTTGGCAAGGTTGTATTTCTTTATCAGGCACTTGGTAGAAGGGCTGGGGAGGGGGTAGTCCCTGAGGATGTCAGAGTACATTAATTCTCATCAGAACACAGAGCCGCTCAGGTGTGAATGGCAGCAAGCAGCTGTCGACAGGGCTCCCTCAACCCTAAAACAGCCCATATATCTTCTCACGCGCTCACACAGAATCACTGTCATCGGCAGGCGACGTGTAGCCCAGCGCGCGCGCACACACACACACACACACACACACACACACACACACACACACACACACACACACACACACACACACATACTCACACAAACACACACACACACACAAACACACACACACACACACATACTCACACATGCATACACACATGTGCACACTTGGTTTCTCTCTCCCTCTCTCCCTCTCTCTGTTCTTGTCGAGCTACTCCTTTGCATGCAAATATCCTCAGAATTGATATATTTGTGTCACCTTAACCTCTCACAAGACAAGATCACCTATTTTCGTAATGAAGCACATGGTGAGAGCTATTTGTCATGGCTGCTGTTGTGACAGCTATTACAAATGTTGGGATGTCATTTTGAAATTTTAGTTTCATTAATGAAATATTACAGAGGGCTGTAATAGACAATGCAAAGGCATTACCACACCATACGCTGTAGCCTTCTTGCCTCATGGCTGTAAAGAGCTGCTACTGTATACCTCAGCGTGACTAAAGCATGGCTTTCCCTGTGAGGAGGTCAGATTTGCTACAGCGTCTTTAAGAAAGCGAAGACTGATGTCTACACATAATTTTCCACGATAGGAAATTTACTCGAAACATTTCAGGACCATGCATAATTGCCCCGGAGACAATCCACAAAGGGCTTAACCACCACAGCCTGGAATAGATCAGTTCAAATCAATCACTTTCTCTCTTGCACACAGAGATTACCATTGGGCCAGAGGTTGGCTCTCGCGTATGTGTGTATGTGTGTGTGTGTGTGTGTGTGTGTGTGTGTGTGTGTATGTGTTCTCTCTCTTGAATAATTATATGAAGTAATGTCTCCCAGTGTGGTTGTTACAGCTCCCGCAAGAAACGTATACAAATTGCTCATATCTGCATGGTGGTTGTGACTCGGAGCGGCCCCAGTGGACAGGAGGCAGCAGGAGATCCTGTGGGCTTCGGGTTTTGGCTATTAAAACCATTCGTTAAGGTTTTCACTCAGTGCTTCTGGGCCGCCACGGAGGGATGAGAGTTCACTGGAAAGGCATGTTGTTAATTAACTCGTTTTGTTCCGTGGAAGTGCACTTTTGATCTCGGCGGCAGCAGCCGAACCCTCACATTTGCTGTCTCGCTGCCTAAGATCCTGTCCAAAGTAAAAGCTATGACATGCATAAACATGTTACGCTGGTTGCGGACATTGTAAAAACTAGTCAGAAAGATTCTTCTGTCCCTTGATTATTTTGTCATCATTCTGTCCTCCCATTCGCTCATTTTCCGACTGCTCTACTTTTCCGTAGTCATTTCGGCTTATTCAGATGCTGTTGGCCTTCATATCAAACCCTTTGGATCAGAGCACAGTTCCACTCAGATTAATGCTGTCCCACAAAGTTTCCCCCGGGTTAATTGCAGTGTCTCCTGGCAGTTTAGGAGTAGTGTTGAAGAATAGTAAACGCTTTTATGACATTAGAAAATTCCCAATTAGATTCATTTCTTTCATGGTATTGGTTTTTACTGTTTTAATGGATGTTTACATACAGGCTAGTTGATCAGTTTGACTTCTCTGTGCCACCATTTCAGTGGAGCTGTCCTCTAAGGCAGCAGATCATGAAGTGAACATTGGCACAGCACAATGTGCTACAGTTCTCCTGGAGACCTGTAGAAATCCAGCACAGAGGGAAAAAGAAAAAGACAAAAAAAAAAAAAACGAGAAAGGGAATAAAAAAATTGTTCTGACTTTTAGTTGAATCAATAACACGACCCGGCAGCCTTCTTGGGAGATTGCTTTGGTGTACGAGAGGTCATGGCTTTGCTGTTCTTGAGAGGAGACCCAGTAAAACACCACCATCTCCACCGCCCCTGCCCCCACTCCCCCCCTGGCTGCCCACCCCACGGCTGCCCCAGACCCATCTGGAGCTGGCAAGGGGCCAGGGTGTGGCTCTCCTCCACCTCCGTCCCACCGGCCCCCCAGTTCCTGTTACTCTTGGAGCGCTGCATTCCTTCATGACCTTCATCAAGGCTGTTCTATTTCACTGAAGGCCTTGAAGGAGACGTTTGGTTAGGACCATTTCCTTGATTTTTCTTTCATTTTTTCTTCTTTTTCGTTTTAAGGCAGAAGAAAGACTTCATACAATAACGTTACAGATGGTGGGTAGAAAAAAACAACTATTTGCCAAGCTGTGTAATACATCTCCTTGACCTTGGTTGTACAATCACTCAGTGATATACCTGTTCAGACAAGTATGCACTGCACCTGCTCCGTGACTCTCATTGTGTCTTAGAAACATTTCAGTGAAGTTTCTCCCCAGTAAATGCATGCACATGTGTGTGTTGCAGTGAGCATAACTACATAGTAACAATATACAGACCTCCACCTTTGCATTTGTTCCTTAGAATAGTAAAGCCACTCTCCCTCTGAGGAAAGTATGCTGTTGGTGATATGGTGCTGTAATCACCCATCAACTGTAAGACAACTGTGTTGGGCAGACAGGGGGGAGAGGATTGTGGGGAGCAGCAGCAGCCATGACTGACTCAAGGTCACCCCTCAAATCATGCGGCTGATCGGGGGAAGAGCAGCCAGGGTTTTCTTGGCTCCCGGCATCTGGCCAGAGGGAAGAAGTGGGGGCCTGCTGGCTCTGCCACCACACGTCGGCGCAGAGACCTACTGAGACACGGACCGGCCTCCAATTACAAATGAGCAATTACACTTTATAGGGTTTCACTCTTTTTCTCCACTCTTAATTTCATTCTATTTATCTTAAATCTTTGGGTCCGCGCAAGCAGTAAATGCTCTGCCTCTGCCAAGAATAATTTGAAACACTTATGCTCCCCGCGAAGAAGGCAAGACAATCATGCTGATGTTTAATGCTCCTTCAAGTAAAACTAGGAATCAATTTTCATACCACTGTAACAGAGGATAGGAAAACTGCCTCTTTCCCTAACCCGTTTGTTTTGATATGGCCATGTGTGCCTCGGCCTAATTCCATAATGTGGCTTTTTCAAAGAGCTACAATGCCCCCAAACTCTGCCCTGATATCCTCAGTATGTATCTGTGCCTGAAACAGAGACTCCTGTGGCACGTGCCCTTAACTAAAACCAGCTTGGATTTCCCCCGCCATGCCCTCCATTCATCTATTCGGTCTGCGACCACACCTGTGTGTGTAGACATTTGTTCCCTGTTTCCAATGACCCACGCACATTCTGACTGGTCAGTGGAGGGTGGCAATCACAAATCTGAAACTGGATACTCAACATGCCAAATTATCCATCCATTTTTCCGCATATTTGTGTAATTGTTTGAGTGTGTGGCACTGCCACGTTTGCCACAGTTTACATTCCACCCCCGAGGTACAAATAAGGCTCAGCTGACATGTCTGCTCGTTTGAAAGCGTTTCAGTATAATAAACACTAATGACTGCGGCCTTGGAGAAATTTTAGCACATTTGCATCATAATGTAAGAACAATGGGAGCCTCTGTAAACTGCAGTGTTCTGTTAGTTTACATGTGGTTTTATTCTCCATTAAGACCTTTTACATGTGTATCTTAAGAATTATTACTTTAAATGAGGTGGACCGTAGGGGTTCAGGCTGGCATCAACTAAACAGCACGAAACAATGCAGTTCTCTGTCTTACAGGCTATCTGAATCTCGCTTGTGTGGCTGGTCTGTGGCTCCTTATTGTTTTTTCTTTCTTTCTTTCTCTGTGTGGCTCGGCCATTGTCTTGGATCTTTGCCCGCAGCCACTGTGACATGCAGTCCCATTAAGGTTTCCTAATCAAGTCTCCTCGCTCTCATCCCCCCTCTCTCAAAAGAAAGCTTGTATTCTTCTTCCCCTGGTTATGTGATGACTATTCAAGGCCATATTTGCATTGGCCCGCAGCCAAGCAGCCCTCTCTATCTACCCGCCTAAATCTCAGGGGAACGCTGGTGGAAAAAAAAGCAAAAAAATAAATAAATAAAGAAGCTGAACAGAGTGTCAGTAATTGCCCGTGCAGGAGGAGGCTCCCCTTGCTGGCTGCCTTCGTCCGCACTTTACTTCATCACAGGCCCAGGGAAGAGTGGGGAGGAAGGGAGCAGTCACCTCATAGCTCCCTGCCACCGGACCATGGAGGCCAGACACTTACAGGACTCTTAAACTAGTCATTAAGCGGAACTTATATTTGCTCAGGTGCCCGTTGCCGACCTCGGGGGTGATATGAAGTGGGCCTGCACTGGGAGTTCACACACCTACAGTACAGCGAATGTGGAAAACGAGAGGAGAGGTTAAGGAGGCAGACTTCATGAGAACTCTATCTGATGAAGCCTAAATAAACATAACAAAATCTGCTCAGTTCTGAACACTAATTTTATGATAACAAATTTTTTGTTTACCCTTGATATTCAATGAAACACAAATAAGACATATCTTTCATTGTGACAATACAGTAATTCTTTCTTACCATGTGATTAGTTAGTCAACAAGACAAAGAAGCCATTTTCAGCAATCGTTGTGTGTTCTTAATGGGCTGCCTAACAATTCTGCATCTCGGGGCATTAGCGCTGGAATTTGGAGGTCTTCATATCCGTGTACTTCTGCGCGGCTGGCCCGTGGCGTTGCTCTGCAGGTGCAGCGTAGTCCAGCCCGGGTCCCCACAGCTTAGCCAAGCATTCCACGCTGGCCTGTCTGGTAGAGCGGGATTGATTCTGGCGAGAGATGGAGTGGAGATTGATTAAATCAGAATGGAGCTTTTCTTTCTTTTTTTTTCATCTTTTTTTTTCTCTCTACAGAATGGGTGGGTGGGGGGGATCGACCGTGCAGTAACCCTCCCACGGCCCACTTGCCTCTGCCAAGAAAGTACTCTTTAGTTATTCTAGTGGAAGGGACGATAGAATTAAGGCCTGACTTGATGTGACCTAAATGGCATGAACATGGACACAGTAAATGCATCACACATATTAGCTATACACACACCATACACTCTCCAGGATAGAAGGTTGTTTAAAAAGTGTTCACCTCCTTACTCCTGGGTTAAGTGGCGGTTAAAGTGTGCTGCTGGCTATAGACTGTTTTGGAATTATGAAGATGGCAGGTTTGAATGTGTTTATACATATTTTTGCAAAGAATTTCATAAAAATTTCGACATACCGATTTTCTGATACTGTACCTGCACCATTTCAGCATGACTGTTGCAGAGCAACACAAGTTTGTTGTTTTTATTACACTGGCAAGTACAAACATAAACCTCAGGCAACAAATGATCAGATATTCAGAGGGGCTTGTTAGCGAAAGCTGCTCTTGTACAGTCGTGGGATTAGGACTGTAATGAAAGGCAAACATGCTCTCAGGGAGGTCCTGTGCTATCGCATCCCCGAGCAGCCCGGGTTTGATGTGCACTGAACAGACGTCACGACGCACTATCCAGGGACTTGCTCATACCACCTCCGCAATCGGCTGCCTGTCATAGCCAATCAAAGAGTGACACATTCTTTTGCACACTCTGTTTGAAGTGTGCTCAAATGTAATGTGCTGTGAAAACATTTTGCCATCTGCCAGAGCTCACTGTCTCTGCTTGCTGTTTACAAGGTAAGTGTTTACTGATGAGCTTTGTGTCCACAAAGGAGTGTGGGTAATAGGGTCTCTCTTTCTGTCTGTGTCACTCTCTCTCTCTTTCTCTATCTGTGTGTGTGTGTGTGTGTGTGTGTGTGTGTGTGTGTGTGTGTGTGTGTGTGTGTGTGTGTGCATGCGGGAGATGTGGGTATTTACAGTTACAGGCCATGGTGCGTTAATGCTATCCCTGATGCATTTGTCTCAAACTACTTGTATGTTATCCCTTATGCATTGTTCTTGATGTTGTAATCACATTGAGGCATTCATTAAAAATTGTATTCCATGTCTAAACACTGAAGATACCTCCTTAAGTGTAATAAAAAGTTTTGTTCTGAATGTGGGCCATTCCTAATGTGATTAATAGTAACCGACAGAATAAATCTAGAGCATTACCACACCCTAATACTTTATTTGTAATTCAAGAGGTCATATTAGAACCACATTGAACCTCAACGTTTCCAATGATCAAGTCAGAGAGCGATACTGAAGAAGCTGACGGCTTAACAAGTCGTTTCAGTCTAAAAGCAATCCATAATATTAGACCAGTGTGCGGTGATGATCGTTACTTTTGAAGCCTGATATTCCTGCATACCACCAGCACCTGGGATCCAGAAATAGCCAGTGCACAGGCCTTTTGTCTGATTAGTTTGCAATGATACATTTGGAGTATCAAACAACCTGCTTGCTCAGTGTTTCAAGGGAGAGCGTGTTGTGTACTCTACAGTATATGAATACTGTATATACAGTCAATCACGCTTATTTTTGACATTCCATCTGCAGCATTTATTTTCATTCAGTTCTTTCCAAGTATTTGGAAACCTTATCGGAACGTCCCGTATTTCCGCCGTCTTGCGTGTATGTGCCACTTAATATCCATTTCTATACAAACCAAGACGGCGGGTTCCTAAAGAAACGCAAACACCCACACCATAGGTGTATCTAAATTAGCTATGTACCAAAAATGACATTTTACCGTGACTCGAAGAGCTTTAAACAGTGTTGTAAGGCTGCGTGTACACAACCGCTTGGAGCTCCAGTGGCATATTAATTTCACGACGAGAATTCTCGGTCTAACCGTTGAAACGGCGTAAATAGGCGACCCATCAGGCCAGCACTATAACTCCGAGCATGGTAAACAAAATCGGATATTTCAGGCAGTAAATGCTCCCGTTAAGAACCAAACCAGATTTTGTTCAAATCTACACACCTATGGCTACTGAAAAATGTAAGGTTCATTTAGCAAATGTTATTTTGAAGTGTTAAAAACATTGTTGTTTTAGATTTCCGAACAAAAGTGGTGATAATTGGGGGTGTTACGATATACAGTAGAGGCTACAGTACCTTCCCATCCTGCGCAGCATATCAGTATGGAGTTGGGACAGCACACCTGGACATTTGCTTTGCTTGGGAAGACCCTGACAGGCACAGCTACAGTACAGGGCATGACCTAGAGCACAACATTGCAGAGTTGCGAGACATTTCTTAATGACAGGTAGCCTACTCATATACGGAATTCCTAGTGCTCACCATTAGTAGATCAGCTTGCATATTTGTTTGTGCAAACCTTATGTAAACCTGTAGTAAAGCCGGCCCTTAATTGTCACAGTATTGGCATGCTGGTGCTTTCAGTTTACAAGATGGTCACAAAATTGTGGAGGTTTGCAATTGATACATGCCAGCCTGAGATTGCTGATCAATGCAGTAGCAGTTTTTAAAAGTATAAAGGCCTTTTTTCTTCATGACATTTGCTTAATGTTGAAATGCATTCCATTCTAAAATATGGAACCCGTCCCGTGCATATGCTTTTCTCTGTGTAATGACTTTGTGTGTCTGAAACCAATCTACTTACTTTTTGGAATGGATAGTGGTCAAATCTGTAACTGACAAGGTTACTGTATGTAGTGCCAGATATATGACTAATCTTGACAAAAACACTGTTGTAGGTCTGAGTCACTGGTCCTGCTCTGACGCACAACATTGTGAAAAGAGAATATGTTTATAAAGTTCCTAACTTCCGATCTTGCGTTCTGATTGGTTCTTGGAATGTACATGTAGACGCTGAAAGTAATTGTGGGTAATAATTACTTAATATTAATCTTAGACTGGCAAACTTCAGGAAAAACTCTTTATTTAGTTTATTCTGTTAAAAGCAGAGAGGGTACAAAAAAATGGTCTATGGTCTATGTAGGCCTAGCCCAGGCCTGGAAGGCCTAGGTTGGCCTGTAGCCAACCTCTCCTCTCTTCCGTTCTACATCCTTCTAGTCTTAGTCTAAGTCCAAGTCTAAATCTTATTCTAACAAACATTGCAGTTTAGTTACTTTTGAATGCTTTAAACAAAGGAAGAATTTTGGCGCCAAAACAAGCCCACTTGGTTGGCTCTCCACTTGGCATCAGACACACCTACTCACACCCACTTCACACCTATCTGAATAGCATTAGGAGAGATAGCTTATATATCAGAAATATCACTTATAGAATGTTCCAGACATTCTCACAATCAAATCATTACAATCCTTGTACTGAGACTATCACAATGATACCGAACATGAATACATTTACATTTCATGACACATGGATACATTATATCAAGGTAACATCCTTTGTCCTGTGTACCTGATAGCCCTTGAACATTAGCATTTGATTGGGGGAGGGGAGGGTGTCTTTGTTTTAAACCAAGAAGGGCCACATGGATAACGGAAACTAGTTTAGAAATTAAATTATTATTCATTTTAACCGTAAAATTATTGCTATCAACGCTTTTGTGGTCAAAAGGATGTGGCGTTTTGAATTTCACTCAGCATCGTTGTGTCATTTTTGACCGAAATGGCGTTTAGGGAAATCCAGACTGCTCGTGAGAGCACAATGGATTGTCTCTGCGAGACACTCTAGCAATGAGCAATGATGCACGTTACTTTTACCCCTTGCATCCCGGGGAACCAATCAAATCGGCATATCTGATATATGCGGGCCAGAGGCGAGCTAAACTGATGGCTGCAACGTTGGAGGTCAGTATACATTGGTCGTAGTGTTATCCAATTGCGTCGAAGTCCGGAATCATACAGAGTAAACATTGGTCTAGTGTTATCCAATTGCGTGCAGTGAGATTTTTAAATGCATGCTTGGTGCCGCCCCTCGAGTTGGGCCATTACATTGTTCGTGGCTAGACCCTTAATCTTTCTAGATTACCAGGGTCTGGATTTTCCAGTTTTGACCCAAGAGATAACAATAAGCCACCTTTTTCTTGTCTTTTAGAAACACCTGTTGATTATTGTATAATTTGGGAAGTTCATAGGGGTACATAAAGATGCTCTTGTGCATGAATTCTCATATGCAATTCAATGCAATGTAATAACAACAAACAGCCCTTCTTACTCAGGTATAATGTTTTTTTCAGGATATTTGTGTTATGGAAATAGGAGACGCAGAGCCAAGGTTTTAGAGCAGATACTCCATCTCTCACTCTAACCCCTTTTTCTGAGAAGTCTCAATATCCTCCATGTTTTTTTTTTCATATTTAAATACATCTTTACTTCTGGTATTGAAATCCAGTTATACTGTTCTCATCGCTGAAGGTCAGCTCTCTGGTAGCAGCAAGGATATTCAGTTACGTGTTTCCCAACACTCGTCCTTGCCAGACAGCAGGCTGCATGCTCCACAAAAAGACCTCCCTTCCGCTGGGAGGTGCGGAACAAGCTGGGATACGAATCACCCACCGGGATCCACTGTCTCATCCCACACCTCTGAAAATTATGAGGATAACTACAACCCAACCCCCTTGACCCCCCCTCCGATACAGACTCAAGAGAGAGACAGAGAGAGTGAGTGGAGAAGAGGAATGAGGTGTATGGTGATTGGAAGGAGCTTGTTGGCACACTGGCTGGAATATGATTTGGAAAACTGCAGAACCGTAAGGGAGTGCCTGCTCCTCAAGGTCTTCTCTGCTAAGGTCTTTGAGGCAGTTTGGGCCAGAGGATCCCATGTAGCACTGTGCAATCCATCACAACGGCATTGTTTTCAGATCACTGTCAAAGACAATACATCCTTTTATAATGTCTAAACTATAAAAAGGTTTGTGGACGAACATATTTCATGCATGCAATTAGGCTTTAGGGACTTGAGAAGGAAGATCATAAACACAGTAACAGAGACAGAAATTCACAGACATTTCTGCTTCTTTTTTTTTCTTTTTTAAAAAATGGAATTGATTTAGAGAGCATAGATCTCGGACAAAACCTCTCTCAGATTTCTCTCCCTAGTGCCCAGGAATGGAATGTGATGGAATGATTTACCATCAGGTCTAAAGCTTACAGATGGAAGTGGCTGAATTGCCGGTATTGATGAAAGCACTCATGCAGGGGGCTAGTGTTAGTTCAGCCTGGCCCTTTACAGACGAGCCTGAGAGGTTTATTGTGGAGAAACATTTGCTCTCTCTCTGTCTTTCGCAGTGTGTTTTTCCTTTATCTCAATCTGCCAGCTCGATGTGGCTCACTGGGAGCGCTGTTTGCCTGCCTTTTACCCAGAGCTGGGCATAAGGTTATGGAACCGTACCAGCCCAGCCTGGTCTTCTTTGGGCTTTTGAGGTCCCTTTTTTCCTCAGCTTCAGACCGTGCTATATATTTCACGCCAGGTCCTTTGGTGTAGAGTTGTGTCCGGTAACTTCAGAGAGACCATGTGCGTGTGGTTTGGCCTATTTTATTTCTCTGGACAGGGTGACCTGTAAGTCCAATGGCTGACCTCCGTCCTCCCACACTCCCACTTTTAACTCTCACCCACACACCACATTACACTCGTTCTTCATTCCTCTGTATCTTACTTTTTTACTCTCTCTCTCTCTCTCTCTCTCTCTCTCTCTCTCCCTGAATCCTTCTCTCTCTCTGTCGTTCCTCTCTTCACCCAGTCACCACAGTACTTGGTTCTGTTTTCTCAGCTGCATGGGTTATTTACCTGAGGTATCAAGGAAAAGGTCTCTTTAGACATTTGGATAGAAAAAAGAGAGAGGAGAGAAAAAGGGGTGGAGGGGGGCAAGGCCAAGGTCTGCCAGAGAAACAGGAAATGGGAGGGTTTGGCTCTCTCAGAGGACAGTGCCGTTAAACCTTTGGGGGAAATCCAAGTAAAGCAGTGCGGCAGGGAAGCCGAGACCCGGTCCCACTCATCTGGCCTGGTCATTGCATTGTAATACTGTATCCCTTTCAGTCCTGGTTCCTCGCTTGTACCTCTTCTTACATTTCTCTCCTTCCTTCCTAATGTCTGTCTATAGTTTTCACTTTTTACTTGTTTCTTCGTACCTTTCTGTGGTAAAGTGATACCGGAGGGAGAAGAGAAAGAAAATTTGCTGACTCACCGTTTTTTTCTTTTTTTTAACCTCGCTTATGGTCTTATTGGTTTTGAGAATTTTAGGTGTGGTGCATTGTGGGAAGAAGCCCAGACTGCACCTGTGGTGGAGCAGATTCTGTCTGAGTTTGGAGAGCCCTCTGTGCTAACACCACCCAGTAATCAAATACTACATACTCAAAAATGTCTGCATAACACATGTCTTTAATTTAGCTTATGCCTACACACTGTCAGATTGATGCACAAGTTTGTTACTGGTATGCTTAAACTGAGAATGCCTGTATGCATATACTATGCTTATACTGTGCATAGGTTTTTTTTTTTTTAATGATAAATGATGCAGTGCTAGACATTAACCATTGTTTTGGGGGAGATTTCTAATTTTCTAATTTTAAGTGAAAGCAGTATTTTACAGGCAGCCCTCACATAATGAAGGTTTGCTATTGCCCCAGACAATAAGGGTCTTAGCACAACAGTGACATTAGCTTGTTTATTGGTTGCAGGGGTATGAAGATGCTACTGCTTTAATTGCTTGTACATGCTCTTGGGATCCATAGGGATTATCGTAAGGTTGCATATGCAAGCATAATGCAGACAGAAGGAAAAGAGGAGTCCCAAGATAAAGAGCTGTAGGAAGAGTTTTCAAATGAGAAAAAAGTTTCTTCCTCAAAGGGCTTTTTTCTTGTCTCGAGAGTGGGTTTTAATCCACCACATTTAAGTCTTCATAAATGTCTCCAGTCTTTGGTTTGTCTTGAAGAATCATTCAGTATGGCCGTATGCATAGGGACACCTATCTCATTTGTTCCACTGCTTGATGATTTTAGCACAGTGAAATGAAAACAGACAGGGGCAAAGTCTCTCATGAAGTCTCGCCATACTCAGTACTTAAGTGCTTACTCTATGTCTGCATATGTGTTTGCTGGTGACTGATATGGTTGATTGAAATTTCTGGTGGACATTATGGAGACAAGTTGAACTGTAGTCAAATGGCATTTTTTTTTGTTTCCCTTTTGATTCACTTCATGGTACAGTGCGATCCCTCTTTAACTACACTGCAAACATTTATGGACTGTTGACCTGGAAAAAGAATTGTCTGCCTGTGTGGGGAAAAAAGAAATACTCTCACAAGCGATGTGGAACATTGTGAGCCAGTGGGGTGATTTTGGATGGCAAAGAGGACTATACGCAAGGGCTCCAAATTGATATCCTTTCCTCTGTTCACCTCTCTACCCCCTGCCTCCCTTTCTCTTTACCTCATAAGCCATCGCTCCCTGCACAGCAGAGCTTTTCAGACCCATTTCTGATCCCTTGATAGATATTTTCCGGCTCAGCTAATAAGCCTGGCTTTATCTGCTTTTCCCCCCCTGCCCCACACAGCACACCGAGGGGTCTGACACTTAATGAACTGTCTAACAACTCTGGTCCACAGACCCCTCATCTTGTAAGGCTGGCCCATGAGAGGCTCCTTCCGTGCAGCCTTGCCATCTCAGCATGGATTTCCCCATCCAGGCTGCTAGTGGGGGTCAGCCATCGGTAGCCATAGAAACCAGGATCCCACAGAAGGGGAGTTAAAGGGGAGGAGGGGGTTGAGGATGACAGCCATGCGGCGCCGTGACTACCGAGGCGGAACTCTGGGAGAGCAGAGGTCCAAAGCCCCAGGCCTTACTAGCCGCCTCCAGAGCAAATGAGCTGCCAGTCCAGGCTAATAGAGTTATAATTGGTGATTAGGCCTTCAGAAGGTGTGGGAACATCTTAAACACAGACACCAAAGTGGTATTCAGAGGAGCAGGTATTCTCACACGCACACCAAAAAGGAGGGATGAGAGAAAGGGCAGAGACTGTTGTGAGGCACTTGCTGCTTTCCAAGACCAGGGATGGGTGGTCAGATGCCAACGGAATATTTCTTGTGAATGAAAGTCTGGTCCAAATCCAAAAGACAGTCTCTGGACATTTGTTGTTGTAGGTGTATCGATATTACATTGCTGTTGTATTGGTGATATGCAACAACACACAGCCAAACGGATATACAGACTGATCGGTGAAAGTTGACAGTTGAGACTCACCAAAAATACAGCCCCCCATTCATAAGTGCCAGACTTACAGCTCCTAAGAGAGAGCGCTCTGACCAGGTTTCCAAAAGGGCACTTTGTCCTTTCAGGCGATCATTTATAATTCACTCTTTCTACTTACAGTACACACAACTATAAAACCTGAGATGTGTTTTGTCCCTCCCCACCCCATCATAGTTGTGTTGAATGTAATAAAAAAATGGGAGAGAAAAGGGAAGCGGGAGAGAGAGACATCCTCTAAGACGATCGGCTTGTTGAAACAGGAGCCCCCCTTCCTCTCGTCTTTTTGAATGGATGGATAGATGGATGGTGGAGGGCAGGCTTTGTGAATGAGCCTGGGCCCCAGGCTGATAATGGGCCGGGTGGATAGGGTGACGTCTGCTTGAAATGACTGCCTCTCCTGTCTGCTTCCTGGTCTGATGCTAATCCTGTGCATTAGACCCAGTGCATCACACTATTAATAGCGTAGAGAGGGCAGGATGTGAATAGACTGTCCAGTCTCACCTTTCATAGCGACAGAAATTTTACTCCAGAATTACTCTTTTTTATTTATTTATTTATTTATTTATTTTCAATGTTGCCTGTCTGTAACGTTATTGCGTTAGAAGCTTATGACCTGACAGAAATAATGCCATTTAAGTGTCTCAATCTACTACTGTCATGTACCCCACCTTGTTGCTATAGCCCTTTTAAAGCCCTTTTTTGTATTTGTATATAAAATAAATAAGGTTAATACTATGATGGCTAACAGAAATTCTGTTTTTGATGATGCCTTTTTGTATTATGCAACACAAATAATAAGAGCTGAATTATGAACAGAACCACATTCTGAGAAAGTGCATTGGGCCAGGTTAAAATACTGTGCATGCATATTCCCTTCGTGACAGTTTATATTCATGTAGTTATGTACTAATTGCACGCGTGCATCGTAATGTCAGTGTGTGAAACCATTATGACATTGTTTTTTTTTAAGCAGTGGTACATCTATTGAGGTATGTTATGACTTCAGTCAATTACAGTACAAGTTAACATAACTAATTACAATCTCTCAGTCTTCATTATAGTATTATGAATGAATCCCTCTGGAAGGCTCTTAGTTAGCAACGTATAAAAACACCTCTGAGCAGGAGCACATGAGGCTAGCTGTGTTACCATTTGCACTGCAGCAACATGCAGCTTACAGCACATCAGTAGAAGCCCCCCTATAGCTGATTTTACAGTTCATAAAAGTGCCCCAGCAAATGTTTTGCAATATCTTAACCTGGCACAGCAGAGGTTTAGCGATTGCCAGGCGGCAGAGGGGATGCCCAATGCTTGTGGCCAACCTTAATTAAGTGGTGAGATATTTACAGGATCCTTTTTTTTTACTCTTTTTTTTATTTTATGCCTCCCCCATTCTGCTGATGCGGCTTCTCTCTGCCACTACCCTGGAACATCCCTACATGGGTGCATCTGTCGGCCATTAATGTTGAAACTTCAGAGCAACTTCAGGGGAGTTTAAATCTTTTAATCTGGTTGGTGGAGAAAATTGATATCACCCCCTCCCTATACACACACACACACACACACACACACCCCAACCAAACCAAACAGACTTGCACCCCCACCCCCACCCTCTGTGCTTTGGTTTTGGGTCGTGTGAGCCATTTAAGAAGCCTGGCTTAGAAGACACTGAAGAGGGATGGTGGGGGGTGAGTGGGGAGAAGAGAGAGGGATGTTCAAAAAGCCAGCAATCCCATTTGCTCGTATTGACATGGGTGTCCTAGCTCAATCCTGTTACAGGGATTATTGTCTATAGAGATACCATTTCATTAGGCTAAAACACACAATCCTGCAGGCATGACGGGACCATGGTATGGGCCGAAGCCTTTTAGCCCAAGGCGAACTTGATTGCGGGGAGAGACTCTGTAAATGGTTTATTGCGGAATCGGTTGATGCAGTTGAGAGCACCTCTGAATCGATACAGAGGCCGGCCAGTTCTTTGGCCAGAAGAATGTACAGTGGCAAAGTCAGGGGCGCAACACAAAGACAATGCGCCTGGCACATTGTACATGTAGTTCAGTCATCTGCCGCCATTTTGTGTTGGTGGTTTATGCCCTTTCATGCCTCAGGTTCCAAGACAAACTAAGCATGTAATATGTAAGGGATAATGTATAGAACGCCGGTCATTACTGGGAAAATAAGTCCCGACAGGGCGAACCGGACCCCGACGCGCAGCGGAGGGGTCTTGTTCCGCCCTGAAGGGAATTATTTTCACAGTAATGACCGGCGTTCTATACATTATCCCGCTTATTATACGGCTACTTGCCAAAACGAAATAATAAACTCCCCACGATATGACTTTAGCCTATTTGTTACCGTTCATCGTGGCTTTTGCTGAGAAACAAATAGTTCGCAACAACACACGCTGCTGAACTTGAATCAAACATTCTTTAGAACACAGCTGATCAACCGTCTGCTTTCACGTTTGAATGAAGTTCCAGTCTTTGCGTAGTGATATGAAAGACGTATCAGAAGCACAAAACCCGTTGCCATTGACAGTGGTAATTATATGTTTGCAGCGGTAATTACATGAATATATCTTTTCCGCCATTCAAGTCAATGGAGCGTTGTAATAGCATTGTGAAGAGCCGTGTAATAAATGGGAATATTGACAAGCACAGGAAGAATAAGGATTTTGATTCTTAATTTTCCAAACATATCTCCACAATATGTGAGTGGTATTGCAGTCCAGTATAGCAGCTATGTAAGTTTTCTTACTCTATTCTATTGGCAGCTTGACTGTGTAAGTTGAAATTTGATGTTTCAATGTTTGTCATCTCTCTTTCACACTCTTTTTTTCTGTCTTGCTTTCTTTTTTCATTTGTCTTTGTGACAAATTCGTGTGTCTTTTTGTGCAATCAACAAAGCTACTGTGTTTGTTTAAATTATGTTATACGCCCCAAACACACCCATGACTGATTAAAAAACCTAGGAACACCTTGTTGCGCCATGCACTAGACGTTTGATAATGAAAACCCTCCCAATGTGGACTGGACACATCCTACTAAATTGAATAAGCTTTTGACGAGTGACGATGCGCTTTTGACTGTCATGATAGGGCCCTTAGTCATTAAACCAATGAGAATGACATCTGTCATTCCCTTTAACGGCGCAAAGCGCGATGTCAAATAAATGCATCGGTATTTTGACATTCAACGGCGCATTTGAAGGAGGCTGCTTGCAAGACCGTATGGAATAGTCATTCCATTAAACCATGCTTTACTAAAAACCTAGCATAGCCTTCACGCATTTGCACTCCTATTATTTGAACTCATTGGCAAAGTGAAACTAACTTCACCATGGTGTCAGTCAACGACAAGACAGTTTTGTGCAGTTACTTTCACTATTGACTGACAATGGGTTACCATCGAAAACATAGGCTGGAAAAAGCAACACTTACCCTAATATTGCTCAAATGATTATCCTGCAGCGGAGTTGCTTATATCTCGTGACAGTGCGTCTTCAGCTGTGCTCCATACGTGTCTCTCGCCTCTCCCCTAATCACTTTTAACCGTCATTCCCAATTTGCAAATGATGGTGAATAACTACTCATCATGAGATGTACAGTATTTTGTAATATCTTTATTCTAATTATGTTTCCTATTGTAATCGTGCAATTTGTAATGTTTTGCTTGGACGTGGCTGGTGTGCGTTCATGGATGATAGGTGCACCCGCCAATATGTTGACAATGCGCTCTCAAAATAACATATAAACAACTCGCCATAGACTTCTGACCAGGTGTACAATAGCGATTTTTAGACAATGTGCTGAGCCACTCCCTAAGTTGTTAATTGCCACACCCCTGGGCGCATTGTTTAAAAATTAAACGTGCAAAATAAGGAATTAAACTTCACGCCGGGTGGAAAACTAGTTTTACGCCATGCGCCAGTGTGCAAAATACAGCCTAAGATGACTTACCCCCTCAGCATTTGATTATTCATCCTGAAGTCTCTTTGAGACATTTGGGTTAAAATATACCAAGAAAAGATGTGGAGAAAAGGTGGAGGAGGGCAATGGCAAGGCCTGCCCAAAAACTGTCAACTTTAATTTCCCCCTCAAAAACAATTCTCCATGCTCCTAAATGTGTGGTGTTTTGCATGACCACTGTGGCAATGTATGTCATCACTAACAATTGCACGCTTCTCTTGTGTTCAAAAACATGTTTAAAATGCAAACAAGATGTTCCATCCTTCCATCAAAAAAACTTCAAGAAACAGACCTCAAGGAACTTTTGAAGTAACCAGCAATGGCTTGATTTCCCATAGCTAAAGCATACATTTTACGGCCGTCAAGAACCAGCTTCAGCTCAATTACCAAAAATGTACTCGGAGACTTTGTAAAGAGCTAGAATAAATGTGCCATTGGAAATATTTCAACTTGTCCACAAACCTGAAAATATACCAAAGGATGATAATCAATAATTGGTTTATTTAGGTTGAATATAATAAATTGTTGTTCCTTTGTCAGTTAAATTGTCTGGCAAAGTCAAGTGTTTACTTCAAGGAACCATATGCAGTATCCAACATTTTTCATTTCATTTCATTTTTCACCCCCTTGCCCCTCAGGCTAGTATATCAGATTTGTACTGGCCCAGAAAAGTCACTTTTACACAAAACCGTTAATTTATTACATTGATATGAGCGCACTCTTTATTTTACTATCTTGACATGTTTGGCTTCAACTAGTAAGCATCACAGGTGAGCTGAACTCAATGAAAACTGCAGGCCAGTGATGGGCCAACTAACTTGCCCGACATCCGACATGCTCTTTTACTTGCCCGGGCCAGTGGGCCATTACTTATGTTGAACCCTGCATATGCTTGTATTCCTTTGTTCTCTTATTAAATTGCCTTTGCATGCAAATCTAATAATCTTTTACATCCATACGGTGAATTCTATCATGCCAACTGATAACATTGCATCCTTGGTCCTGTAATCACAGTTGTTCATGTTCAGTAAGAGATCAAGGCTGTCTAGAGCTCACGGCCAAGACAGCATCACTGATAGACTAGCTCACAAATTGATCTCAAAAACATGTAGAGGAGAACGATCCTCCACTCTAGATTACCTATTGATTTTTAATATGAAAAGCTCATTATACAAACAGTAACACCAACACAAAAAGCTAGCGAACCTTTGCATAAATCCTTTAATTGAATTTCCAGAGCCCGTAGTCTTACGTTTTCTTTTTAATTAAATCCAATGCCTTTTTTTTTTTTTTTTTAAAGAAAGGGTTGGAGTTTAATTTGCATGCGCTGAAGTGGGTCCTGTCCTAGATAAAGTGCCATTGATCCTTATTAAAGCTCACCTCTGGGCTTGCCCAGGACTAACGGGGAAAATTAAATGTGTTCATGCAGCATACACTTATTGCCTGCATGGTAGGATTAAGAATAGGGAATGAGAGAGAGAGACGAGAGCAGGAGGTAAACAGGGAGAGAAGGCGAGAGAATGGAAATTAATTTGAGAAATTATTTTTGCTTTGGTGGAATTTTTTGCACAAATTAATGGTTAGAGAAAGGGCCCCCTCTCTTACTTGCAGACAAGCCAAGCTACCATGCAAACAAAGGTGCTTCTTTAGTTATTTTTTCTCTGCCTGAAATTATATTTTATGTCTTGCATTTTTAAATTGTATGTTGTATTCATTTGTCTGTAGTTTGATCCTGTGCAGTTGAGTACTTTTGTCTGAATCAAAACTGAATAAAAAACTGTGATTGGTTGAGTGGTAATGCTGTTTTTTAATGTGTTAAGAAGGCTATAGGTATACCTTGCTAAAGTTGTTTACTTTTTTAGGTTTCCTGGACCTGAGCTATACTTTAAGAGGCTAGATCCACATTGCTGATTATTTATTTACATAGTTTTGAGCATGTGTGAGATCTTTTGATGGGCATGACAGCACAGGTGATCATAATATCAACAAGAAATATGCAAGTCAACATTTACGCCATCAAATATGATCTATGTAGGCAACATGGTACTCATATATTTGCATTTTAAAGGAATGAAAAAGTTAAAGAAAATTAATTTATTCTGACGATAGAATGATATCACTTGCACTCTAGCCCCTTAGTGCTCACAGAGCAGGATCACAGCATCAGCATCAGCATTAGGCCCTGGCCACTTCATATGACTGAATCCTGGAAAAGACAGGAGCACACGACGCACAGCAGCTTGACTCTGAGGAAGACTTTATTTTAAGTTAGACTGTATTTTGTAGTTAAGTTAATGTACTATTAACTTAGTTAATAGACTAGTACTAGTAGTACTAGTTAATATACTGTTAACTTAACTACAGTCTACTTAACTACAATTATTTCTGGGAACACGTTTCTGGGAACACATCAAAACCATAAGGTAGAGCTTAAGGTACAACTCAAGAATGACATAGCGTCATAGCAAGAATGTTCGGGAAGCCCAGCCTTTGACCATTCACGTGCTTGTTTAAAGGCAAAGGCTTCATTTCACCTTGCAGATGATACATGGGCCACCTGTTGGTGTCAGGCCAGCATGGCGTGGGAGGTGCCGTGTTGATTAGATATTATCTGCCTAAATTAGGCCAATGATATAATGTGAGATCGATCTGCTGATTGCTGGCCATTGATCAGTGTTTCTGTTTGTTTGGGATGCGGCATTAGTGTCTCAGTATGTTCCTATTGGATTTCCTCCAGGAGGAGAATCCATCGTGGGCTGGGTTTTTTTCAACCCAGCTTATCAATAGAACACAAGAGCGTTTGTCAATGGGACAGATTCACCCTCATTGCTTCTCTTTGTGAGCTTATGGGCACCAGAGCACTCACTTTGTGTGTTTGGATATGGGCTTCTGTGTGTGCAGCAGAGCTCTCACTCTGACACACTAACTGGTGAACAAGTGCTTCACTTGAAAAATGTTGAAGGAATGTTACTAAACTCTGGACTGACTGTTACTGTACAAGTATGCCTGTCCAATTACTTTTATGTGAAGCCACAGAGATATGGATGTGGACATGGATATAGACTTGAGATGGATTTAGAATGAGATGGCGCATCCAAAAATTTTTAACCACACACGTTCATGTCAATGTCGCATGATGATGTGAAAAGCCCGGCAATCAAATGAGGTGTTTGGCAATCCCTCAAAAATCTTGTTTTGTTGATCATAAACTTTTGAGCACTTTGAAACATGAGGTGAGGTAAACCATACATGCCAATAGGCCTAAACTATGAGCAACAGGCCTACAGTTGGTCATGTAGGTCACATAGATTTTTATTCAAAGACATTGCGGAGGCCTAGACTTATTCCAGAGAGATCATATGGTGGTAAAAACAACATTATACACCATTAACATAACTATTGTGGTTGACGTTATCTGTTAACATGGTGATGTTGCGTTTCTGACCCTCAACAAAAAACTATTATGTTTGTTGTTTTTCATATCTGTTTGTAGTCCTGGTAACAGTGATCACTGTCTATGCCTACACAGAGGCTTAGAAAAGCATTTGTGGGGTAATGGCCTCTTCGCTCTCCGCAGCGGCTCCCGGATGCAAGCAGAGAAAAAATCAATGGGGATTAACCCCTGACCTCCTTCACATACTTATGCCTCAGCCCCCGGCTGTCTGTCTGATATTTCATCAGTTTTCAGGCAAAACCCTGAGACTTACTCAATAATAGGGAGTCCGCTAATTAATTTCAAACATGGAGTGGCCCAGGCCAGTGGTGAAGGAGTAGTGGGAGAGCGGGAGGATCTAGTAGACCAAAGGAGCAGAGGAATAAGTGATCAGCGAGAGCTGTGCGGCCGTGTGCCAGGGAAGCGTTCATGAGGCCTGGGGATGCATGTGGAATCTCTCTTTAGCCCACCCCATCTTTTCTTTCCTTCTCTCTCTCTCTCTCTCTCAGGTTCTCACACATACTCACACCCACTTAAATGTTCAGAAATGGCTTCTGTGAAATGGTTGAATTAAAATGTTGCATTTATGACCTCAAATCACAGATGATTTGACACCCTTAAGAACAAACAATCTCTCTCTCTCTCTCTCTCTCTCTCTCTCTCTCTCTCTTCTCTCTTTCTCTTTCCAGTCATAGTGATGGTGTCCTCGTTAATCCCTTCACACATAGTAGTGCTCATTCAGCACTTACTGTCCAAAGTATTGACACAACGCTGTCCTTTACTTCCCTGTTGGCCCCCTGGGCATCTGTGTGTGTGTGTGTGTGTGTGTGTGTGTGTGTGTGTGTGTGTGTGTGTAAGGCACAGTGAGTGTGGGTGCGCCTATGTCTTTGCCAAGAAATAAGATGCTAATTTCACCCTAGAAAATACTCAAATGGAGTGTTAAATTATCTATTATATTTTCTAAACAGAGCCGCATATACAGTAGAGGCAATCCCTTGTCATCGTGACCTGAGGTGATTTCTCCATTTTCAAACCCGAAACCTCGTGAAACCCGACATAGATGAATGCCAACAGTCATACCGTTCAATTGGCAACAAATAGTTGGATCTGCCTCATCTTGTTGAACGGTTCACGGCTGATGGGAGTGGTCCGTTCTCCTGGGTTTGTGGAGAGCTTTGGAGGGGGCTAAAGGTATACTGCTATTCCTGTTGAACACACATCGGTTTACATAATGCCATTTGTAATTGTGCTCAGGCAGCTATGGCAGGCTGACTTTTATGACGCTATATATTCCACGCGTCCACCTGCAAATGGTTGCCAGCGCTGGCCTTTGGGCCCCTGGAGCACTCAGGTAATAAAAATAAAAAGGCCTGCGGCAGCCTTGGAGTGGTGGCTGGGGGGAGAGATTCATGTTGTACAAACATTAGCATAAGGGAATTGTCTTCTCTACTAGTGCAAACAAGCAATGAAACATCAGCCTGTGTCCTTTAATTCACCAGCCCATGACACACTGTCTGGGTCTGAAGGATGGCCACACATTTTCAGGCAGGTGGGAGTTTTACGGAAAACAGAAAACTGGGTGGAATGAATCAATAATGGCACCTTTCCCTCCTCTCACCAAGCAGTAGCAGGGATCAGGAATTCTGTGGCTCCAGAGAAATACTTGTTTGACATGACATTTCATCCTGAAGAGATGAGCTGAGACAAACCGTAAGAACTACACTCATGCTTTCATATGTTATGTCCAAAGTTAACTTTTTGTTGGTGTAAAGTGACATTGAAGCCCTCTTCAATGAGTGAAATTGTTCTAGATCTGGTTCAACTAGGTTAAAGGACCTCATCTGTTTTCAAAGTACAGATGGCAGTCATTTACATTCCTTAATATAGGTCTGCTTAATGAAAGCAATGGAATGTGGTCAGTGTTTGTCTTCCTCTTTCGTTTATTTGGTAATTGAGATGGGAAGGAAGAAATGTTGTAACTGTCAATGAATCATATTATATGAAATTAAGCCTGCAGGAGCTTTATTCATGATAAACAAGACCCAAGTGACTGGGATCTGGAGCCTTTTTGGTGATAGCTAAATGTTGTCTCCTAAAGTTATGTTGTTCTTCTGAAACTTGTCTTTTTGTTTAATAATTGCTGTCATTTTTCTACACTTGATCTTAGCCAAATGGCCGAGAAGTGATAATTGCTGTAATTTTTCTGATATATGGTATTAGGTGAATTTTGTTAGTATTGAAGCTTTCTCTGATATGCCAAGTTATGCAATACACATATGCAAACATTATATGATGATTAGAGGTAATTTCACAATTATATGGTCTATTGAGCAATACATAATTTGTTAGTGCATTGTTTTGCTGGAAGTGACGCATCTTGGGATGATCAGGACATTTAGAGGGTCAGAGTGTAAAAATGAGTAGTGCATTCTGGAACTGGCACATTGTGGGGTGTTCATAGCATCCCTGTCAGCCATGTAATCATTTCAACACTATGTCTGAGCTGAACCTTTTGGGTGGCCCAAGGTGAACCTCTTTCTATTGACAGTTGGCCTTCTTAAAAATATTAGAACTACAACTGGTTTGGACATAGCTTGAACTTGTCTGGAAAAGTTCTAAAGAAAAGACATGTATATTTTAATAAAGCATGTTATTGCTTTTAAATGAACAGTGGATTGATAAAGTGGTTTACCTTTCAACAGATTTGGTATTACATTATAAATCAGAAGGCATTTTTGTCTGCAGCCTCAAGTGACCCAATGATTGGCTTGTGGAGCTGGAGAATCGGGGGTGGCCTAGAGTCCTTTAACAGCTCAAGTGCTCTCTGATTCATGTTTGTGTTGGCAAATATGTTGTTAATCTCACAATTGCTTAATAGTCGCTCTGATTCTTAGTAGTGCAAGTAACATGCCTTAGGTTTCAGGAGAGAGAGTGAGGCTGAAGCCAAGTGTACTGTCAGTATGCGTCTGTTCTGCACTCGTGCCAGTGGGCAGATTGGTTTCAGAGCTCAACTGGCTGATTCATATAAGGAGAGTTTGGAGAGAGAGTGCAGTGTTCCTCTGTAAATATAATGTGTCAATAATCACACCTGGCACAGATTGGCTTGCAGTCGGTTGAGAAAGAAAACGAGTAGGAGAAATTAACCATACCTAATTGAGGCAAATAGTGGAAATATGTTCCATCAGAAGCGATTAGCGCTAATTAAGTCATTTTCATGCTCTACTGCATGTCTTTCATCTGCATGTCCATAAGGCATGTGCTTCAAAAAAGAAAGAAAAACACAGGCACCATGCTCTCACTACAAACGTGTGCAAGCTGCTCCATTAAAACAGAACCTGTCTCTAATTTCACACCCTTAAGGTGTGTTTGACTATGGAGAGGATGGCCCTTACGGTCAACACCTCACAGATATTTAAGACTCGGATATAACCCATAGCAGATTCACGGTCAATTACCGTAAAACAATAGTGCTCATTCAGTGCTCTGATTGTGTCCCAATGTCATCTACAGTACTGGGCAGTTGATTACATACTAATGCCAGTATCTGAAGAAGCTGAAGCCTGACCTTCAAAAAGCCTGTCTAACCAAATAACAAAACCCACAGCATGCTTGGCCCTCATGCCAAGGAGGCTGCTTTATGTTAATTCAGGGTTTTTTTTCCCCAACAGATTTTTTTTATTTATTTCATGTCTTTAACAGCAGTAGCTGCCCAGTCGGACGCTTGGGTCTCCCAGGCGGTCGTGACTGAGTCGGCTCTCGTTGAGAGAGGTTAGACTGTTAGCCGCCGCTAATGGCCTCCCGCTAACAGACGAGCGATTGTGAGATTTTTATGCACTGTGGCCCAGCTTTGGCGGAGGATGAAAGGCGAGGGCAACGGTTTCTAGAGGTGGTGCTTTTGTTTGTGTGTGTGTGTGTGTGTGTGTGTGTGTGGATGGGGAAGTGGAGGGGGGTTCTCTGTGATCCGGTGTGTGTGTGGTATGCACCGTTATAACACTGAGAAAAGAACACGCCCAGCATTCAGCTGCCCCTAATTTTTTTTCTAGTGGAGTGGTGGAGCAAAGCTTTGAGGCCTCACCACCTCATCATCCCGGGCACTGTGTGCTTTCAGTAGAAGTACACAGCCTGCCATCTACAAAAGCCAGCTATATTATGCAACGTAACTTGTATTTACAAAATTCTGTCATACAATTAAACCTTCAAGCTGAAGTTTAACTGAGTCTTTTTTGGTAGATCTTGTCATACCTAACACCACATGGCTACCACATGAAACGTAATGGATTATATTTTCAGTGAGCCTTTTATTTATTTATTTTTGTAAGCGTTTTTACTTTGTGGTATAAACAACTGCTTTGTGGTATAATCATTTCAGAGCATAATTCTCCATGCAAGAATGTATAGAAAACCAAATAAATGTCTCACTTATGACTTTGGACCACTGGCTTATTTCTATATGCACCTCCATGCCCATTAACTTTTTTCTAAAGCTGACCTATTCTTTTTGCTGCCAGTATCTAAATCATTATCAATATGACATAATGAATCCTTTATAGAATTCCCAGTCCTTTAAGAAGTTTGTGTCACGCACCACTGTCACTTCAAAGTAAAAAAAAAAAAAATGTAAATGTACAAGTCAGGTCTAGTCTAAGAACACAGGGGTTCATTGGTGTTTATGGAGAGGAGATTTTTTTTATTATTATTCTTTCACTCGAGTCTCTCCTGCCTTTAGTCATTACCTTAAACTTATTACATTCCCTTGTTGGATGAAAGCTGCCACTTTCCCCCGGTGTCTTTACATGTAGAAGGTTGATTAATCATTTCTGTGAGAAAAAAAGATGGGCGGCAGATTGAGAAAAAGAATGAAAGAGAAACTGTCAGGCCCAGAGACATTCGGCGGTTTCCATTAGAAAGACAGATTATTTGTTTGCCGCCTCTGTTTCCGCACTCCAACGTTTTTGTGCTTTTGAGGGGTCTGCGGTGCCAGTTAAAACATTTGCCGAACAGAGATGCCCCATCGTTGTGGAATTACAAGTGCTCTCCTCCCCAGACGGACCCATGTTTGTCCTATGGTTACAAGATCAAAGTGACTTTTAGATTCGACTGCCTTTGAATTGTGAAAACTTGTTTTAATTGAAATAAAGAAGAGAGCAGCACTTGGGTTTAATGTGTGCTATTCATGTTTCTGTTTTTTTGTTCTTAGTTCTGCAACATGGCTTTTCTCTGGCAGTCCTCTCAAGGCTAGAAAAGTACAACAGAAGGATTGAAAGAACTTTCATTGTTTCTTGAGCAAGTGTAGCAAAATCCAACTTCTGCTTGCCTCTGGTTGCTTTTTCCCTCTCAATATACAATGCTAGGCAGACTTAAGTAATATATATATATATATATATATATATATATATATATATATATATATATATATATATATATATTGGCTTTGAGCATATTGTAGTTTCTTGTTTTTACCAAATTTCTGATTAGAATAGAATATAAATGTATATTTTTTATTTTTTATTTAAAGTAAACGCTTATTAATTATAGATTAATGAAAACAATGAAATAAATCATGTACCTCAGCTGTCATGCAATGATGTTTTGTCAGTAATCAAGAGTGATTGCAACCACTATTAAACCATCTTGAAGGTACCCTGCCTGATACTGCTCTTTGTCCCACTCCACGCCTGGTGTGGTGTACTTGTGTATGTTGGAGACGGCTGAGTGTTAGGGGGTGGGGTTGGCACCGACTCCGAAAGCCAACCAAGGGCCTGGATCTGGATCCGCTTGACTCCGCAGGCTGCCAGGGAACGTGCCCTGGCCAGGCTCCCTGGCGCACTGGTGTGCGGAGCGGCCACGCAGGCTGTCATCATTCGGCATGGAGGAAGCCACAGGATTCAACCAACCAGGCCCACATGCTAAAGAAGGCAGGCCCTGATCTGTTTTGTGTCACGAGTTGGAACTCTGATGGGTTTTTTTTTTGTTTTTTTTTTCCTTCTTTTGAGGAGGTGGATCTGGCTGAAATCAAGAAGGGCCCAGGGGTTTGTAACTTTTAATAAGTTTGGCTCGCAGGACACCGAAACAAAAGTGTTTGGATATTTTTACACCCGTAATGTATCATTATTTACCCAGTATTGTTCAGACTGTCTTCAGTCAGTTAGGGACTCACTGGCTCACACACACAAAAAACCCAAATACACAAAAGAAGTGCTGTAATCGAAAGGCATGTATATTGAATCGCTGATTTATGGTAAACAGAGAGGTGTACACCTCAGT
Organism: Alosa pseudoharengus; assembly: GCF_046254945.1. Classification (NCBI taxonomy): domain Eukaryota; kingdom Metazoa; phylum Chordata; class Actinopteri; order Clupeiformes; family Clupeidae; genus Alosa; species Alosa pseudoharengus. Next base: position 10,240,957 of record NW_027468630.1, on the reverse strand, counting down.
AATTAGTGTGTTAAAAGGAATGAGACTAGTGATTATAATGGAATTGATCCAGTATAGTCAGGTCATTATGAGGGTGGTTATTTTGTTAAAAACGGCAGACTGAAAAGGATTTAGCAGTGTGAGGTGATTGCACTTCAGCATGTTCTTACTGCTGAGCGAGCTAAATTTTTATCAGGGTCCTTCTCTTAAGTAATCTTTTGTTGTGAGAAAACCTGTACTCTTTCCATCCAGGAGAGGGGGCTGTGGTTTAACAACAGATGTGAAGTCTCAATCCTTGTTTTGTGTAAATTGGCATTAAGATTTTTTGAACATTCTTTTTTCCCCTCTAGACACATTTTAATTTTGCACAACATTGGCCTCTCAAAGTTGAACTTCCAGACTGACAGAATGTAGAAGCATCAGGAAGACAACCAACTTGCATTATTTGGCTATGGTCTGTCTGTAGAAGTCAGTGGTGATGTATTTTACAAATAAGTAGCTGATTCACTCCCTCTATTTTCGTTTTTTTGTAAAATGTGTGAAAGAAAATAGACTTGGTGTTTTTACTCCTGAAAAGAGAGAGACCTCACACTACTGTGCGATTTATTCTAAGTTAGCTTAGACTAAACAGTCATATCAGTGGAATATACCAGTCAGTTAACCTAAACATATTCAAGGTTTTCCTCTCTGAATGAGTTCTATGATCTGTGAGATTAAAAGAAAAGACCAAGTAGGCCCTGCCCCACTGAAGACACTGTTTAAAAAGTAAACGCTGGCTGTACTTTTATCTTTAGACCCATCTATCCCCCAAATTTGGTGCATGGATGTGTAGCCCTGACCCCACTGTGTGTGAGTGGTTCGTAGCACATGGACACTACTCAGAAAGCGCACTAGCCGAGACACTTGAGTCTGTAGCTCAGAACCCTTATGTGGTAACTCCATCGTGTCATTATGTCAGTTTATTTTTTGTAGGCTGATGAGAAGAATGTCCTCTCATTTATGTATTTATTTATTTGGACAAAAAGCAATTTGCCCTATTGTGTTCACAGGAGGACATTGTTGGAAGTTAATTATTCAGGGAGAATGTTTCTTTGGAACCCTCAAGGGGTCTGATTTTCGCATTTAAACACACGTGTGCACAGAGAGAGAGAGTGAGTGAGAGAGAGAGAGAGAGAGAGAGAGAGAGAGATAGATGTGTGCAGAGAGAGAGAGAGGAGAGATAGAGAAGGAGAGAGAGTGTGTGTTTGTGTGTGTGTGTGTGTGTGTGAGAGAGAGAGAGACGTGTGCACATAGAGAGAGAGAGAAAGAGGAGAGAGAGTGTGTGTGTGTGTGTGAGAGAGAGAGATAAAGAGAGAGAGAGAGAGATCCAAAGCATGCTTCATTCACACACAACATTGTTCCCAGTCATGCTGCCCCATCCACAATCACACCACATTGATCTGGTTCTGAAAGAAAATAGAGAAGTGGGGTGCACAGAGATTCATAGCCTATTTAATGCACCTACACCATCTCATTCAAATGTTTCTTGTATTGTCATCTCTCTGTCCTTTCTAAGCTGTGTACACATGTATGATTAATTTCCATAATTATTTCTGAAGTTTTGTCATCAATTCCAAATACTCTGAGACTGCCCTTTGAGACCAAATGTTTCATCTTTAGTAGATTCCTGCCTTTTGGTAATATGATAATACATATTCCAGGTGATATATTGATCTGTTAAGATTGGTTGAGGGCAGGGAAAAGGGCATGCCCATTAACATCAAAATAGTAATGATTGTAATTAGCTGCAAAGCTGGCAAGATGAATAGTTGATTCAGTGTCTCTACATTTTATGATCACTTACAAATAGATGCATATCTGACATACCAGTCCAATATTATTTCACCTTGTGATGAATTCAAAATCAATAGATTCTCTGAATAACTCAGAACTTCAATACTTTTTATTGTTTTCAGCCCTCACTAGTTAGTCCTAAAAGACAAAACAATGTGCTTTAAAACATCAAGTGTTCGACACCTGCATTGTTTACCATTTCATCAAACCATTGTCAATATATAGACTTATTGCCAAATCCAAATACTCCACAGTTGTTAAAGAGCCTTTGAAAAAAAAAAAAAACAGATGTTAGCTCATGGATCACTAATGACAGAAAAATCTATCTCTGATTTTATTTTTCTCTACTCTCCCCAAATCTTTCTTCTTCTTTTCTACTACTCAACAGCAGCGTTGTACTGTATATAGTAACAACGTTACATTTTACAAAAACAAATAATTCAGTTTCTTAAAATCTTTATTTCACCTAATGCTGATTAGTGCTACAATTTGCATCAGCCTGTACAGGGTCTCAGTTGGTGCCTGTTAATTATCAATACACCTTTCCCTTAATTGAAAGCCACATCTCTGGTTATGTAATGTCACATAATATTTACAATATTTAGTTAGATCCGCTCAAGGCTTCGATTGTCAATAAAGTTTATAGTGAGGGTCTAAGTGTCAATACCTGGACCCGTCCTCGGCTGCCTAGGGAGGCTGGGGTAATTGATATGGCTCAGGGAGAGCATGGGACAGGCATGAATATTTGAAGGCAAATTGATTTCACGTTCATCAGGAGATTTGTCCTTAGCCAGGCTCCATACTCCCTCCTGGTTGCAGCTGGATGTCTTCACAAAGCCTTAAGAAACAGAACAACTTGCCCCTGGCAGACTGATAAATTAATGGAGAAAAAAAAAAAGTTGAGACTTTTATGGTCAAAACATGTTCAGCGTGTCTTGTCTACTCCTCTCCTGAATATTGCTTAATGACTTATGATCAGCTTGAGAGCTGTAATAATGTGTGAACTCTACAGCAGAGTTCCTGTTAAGCTCAGAGCTCTTATTTTCTCGAAGTCCTGAATATGTCATGTTTGCAGCAAGGGGGTGCTTTTAAAACTAAGCACAACCTGACATTTGGGAATGTGATGAGCCAAGCACGATCCAGTCCTGCTGTCTTGAAATCACACTGATGCTCGGGTGAGCACATCCGACGTAGTGATGATTCAAACTGTCACCTACTGTACAGTCAGCCTATGGTGCACTTGCCCATTCTGCTTGTCTTTTCTATGTCTGTGGTGATTTAGACAAATTGACCCTGTGAATGTAGGCCGTGTGATCATAGTGGCGGCCAGGTCGGCTCTGCCACTCATAAACATTTGTATTCCTGTCCCTAAGGGCCCTGCTTGCATTTAACAAATGATACAGAAATGTGAGGTCTATCGATTAACTTAAAAAAAAAAAAAAAAATCTAATCTCATCTCATCTTAAGCCTATACAGTGCAATTCTCCATGACAGTCTTCCTTCATTTGCGTACTGACATGTTTTGCTGTAACTGTAGAATCCAAGCCATGGTACTGTGATAGTGATAGTGGACTCCTGTGACTGATGTTTCCCTGCAGAGGCTTGTGCACCGGAAGCTGTATACAGGGCAGGAGGCTTTGGCAAACCACTGTGCTTCTTATTGTACAATTCAGTTCACAATATGTTCACAATACAGTGCCATTCTGAATGGCAATCAGTTTCATTATCAGTTACCCTGTGCCGAAAGGACAGTCACTGTCACACAATGCAAGCTTTAATTTATCTCTAAAGGCTGTGTCGTCTTTATCAACTTGCAAAAACATTGCCTGCTTGTGTCATACAGGATTGCAACAGTATTTCCCAGAAAATCCACATTAAAGATGCCTAAATAATTAATAGCTGTTATATAGATGAAGGTCTATTGTTCTTTATGGCCACTCATGCCTTAGCGCTCTGGCAAGCACATTTCATTGATTCAAGAGAGATGCTTCTTTGTTTGAAACTATGGATAGATGCAGACCTCTTGAGCTACAAACACAATAGTTGTGAAATGTTGATTGGATATCACTGATTCATTTAATTCAGATACTGAACAAAATGCATATGAACTTTTTAATTTGAAGGTGTATTTGAAGGTGTTTTAAGGTGTATTTGAAAGTAATTTCAATAGAGGCAGATCAGAAGACTTCTAAAAAGTCAGATCTTCTAAAAGTCAGATCAATTCAGCATGTCAGGCCTTGTTGAATCGAAAAGCAAGTGTATGCCTTGCCACTGTATCACACAAGTTTTGTTCCTTTTGCCAGACTGGTTGATTGAGTCGTCATGGTGCTTTTTTGGGGTGATTACTCTCAATCTCATTATAACACTAAAGAACTGTACACAGCTGTGTTGTCCTCAGACTTTTCAATTGGATATGCATTTAATAACACCACTGAGTCTGAGAGATTGCGCATGATATATTTTAATAAATGAATCACTTAGAATGTGAGACAGTCGTGGCATTTTTTTGTTTCACCTTACCATTACCTTCTCTGCTCTTATATGGTCACATGCGGGCCTGATTGTCCATTTTGATATGGTGAAGTTGGGGGAGTGTGTGGGGGGGGGGCAGGGTGGGATACGAAGGCGCGATGACCTTGGCTTTGGCACTTTAACGTCGGCATCTCAGATATCTCACCTGATACCTCCACATGACGTCTCATTACGGAAGAGCCCTGACCAGTCAAAGTGCACTGCTCGACAGTGGCAGGTTACTGAGCCACGTGGAGCACTGCTGACTGAACAGATCCCCACATAGGAGCTCATTACATTATTCATTGGCATGGCCCAGGTCTTCGCTGACAGGGGGTTGGACATGCCCCTCTGTCTCATTACAGGATAACCCACTCGCACGGCGGGGTGACAGCCCAGGCGAGTCGGGACCCTGAACTTTAAACTGTGCTGATACGAGAGCATCGCTCCTACTGAGACTCCATTGTACCGCAGTTACTCCAGTCAAAACTCACACCTGATCCCACCGCGAAAACCCTTCACACTGTTATTATGTGCTCCTGTGATCAATCAGAGGACAATTTAGTCGTCATTTCATCATCATGAGCTCAATGTCTGTCATATTGTGTGATGGATGTCACTCACGCAAGCTTCTCTCATTTTTTTTTCCTCTGGAATTATTTCAGCGCCATTAGCTACCTCGAGGGGAGAAAAAAAAAGTGACTGCTTCTATGCTGACTACAGTGTGTTTGCTCTTGTCGTAATCCCCGGATGGAGAGTTATTGATGACCTTGATTGACTTGCTCGCTTTTTGATAACGACAATGCTGTAAAGCCTTTTATGATCACCTTTTACTGTGTGGCCCTCAAGAAAGACCCTCAGAGAGGGGTGCGCTTTGCAGTTGAGTGGTAATACATGCAGGAGTTGCACGTAGCAGATTGATGTTTTCTCATGAGCAATCTATGAGATGGCCTTTTGTCTTACTCAGCTTTGGTATTCACATCCTGCAGCCACGGGGCCTTATCTCCTTTCATGAAAATGTTGACAGTATTCCAAATGATTGAGTCTGTCTCTTGAGTGGCTCAAGTAAACACGCAAATTAATGTTGAGATATATAATGCGGTTTGAGTGTATTCGTGATATAATTTATTCATACATGAATTGACAGTGCTTGCAATTAGAGTGAAGGACTGCCCATGTGTGCAAAAAAAATATATGCCAAAATGGAAGCGCATCTAATTTCTGGTACACACCATGATATGATAGTGCATCCTTCATCATTCAGTGTGTTATAAATCAAGAGGACTTGTGACTAATACACTTACAATGCATTTTTGGTGCATTACACTCAGTAGGGAGTGATACTGCCAAGGCACAGTTGTACGCAATTAATTGGTAAGTCCTTTCTAACACAAAAGCAATAAATATCCGAGTGCCACACCGCTCTTCAAAGCCGCAGTGTGCTGGATATGGAGTTATGCAGGTCGGGACAGAAATTCCAAAATGGCCGTTGGGCTCTCGGCAGGAACAGATGGCTTGGTAATTTAAATCTGGAGTTTCGGGCGAGCAAACATTACCGGATGTCAACACGTATGCACAGACGACAGTTATATTGTTTTAGTGGCATTAGTCATAGTTTGATTGTAAATTATATGGTGATATGATGGCTGGAAATTGTCACCTATCTTGAGAAGCACATGGCATCTGACAGATGAATACAGGTGTTTTGTAATACTAAAGGCCTATTTGCACTGGATATCACAAAGATAGTCTATATTATTTCATCACATTTAAGAGTGTAACATGCTGACAAAAAAGCTGTGTGTGTGTGTGTGTGTGTGTGTGTGTGTGTGTGTGTGTGTGAGAATCAGTCTATGTACACAAGTATGTACACAAGTGCACTTGAATATGGCTACCATAGAGCACATGTTAATGAAAACACCATATTCTATGCTTAGCATTGCACGAGCTGTGTCCATATGCCAGGCTGATGCAAGTCCTACCCTGTCTGGACAGTGCAATCTGCAGCGGGCTAACCTGGAGCATTGGGATTCCTGAAGCACCATGACATAATCAATGATCAGAACTGTTAATCAATTGTATTCTAAATAAGCATTGATTGGACCTACAAGGTTAGCCAGGTTTATCGGTTTACATTAAGCAAAGCAACACAATGGAAAGAGTGCCATGCTTGGGACAGGACCCTTTTAACCTCTTGTCCATCTTTCATTCAGACTGAAGCAATAGTAATGCAATACCACTGTTTTATATCTATCACATTTGATCTCATTTTGTTCAATTTAGTGAATTTATTGCTTGACAGTGCATTCGTTACATAAATTGTATATTTGAATTGAAAAAAAGTGATGCAGTGATGATGCAGTGGGATCTCTGTCTGGCAGCAGTTAATGTTAGTTGACATGTACATGGATTGCAGCCCCTTGGCACCCAGGTGGAGCGCAGACTTGTATACATCCACCGTGGCCTCTCATTTAGCTAGCAGGTCCAGCTCAATGATGCTCTCTCCTGTAGCCTGGCTGAACTCAGACAAACCTGTTAGCAAATTTGTCTCTGCTCTACAGATAGGTGTGGAAAGGATCTGATTGACGTCCTTTTCCGAATCACCAAAAACCCAGGAATGTGTCATTTGGAATTTGGAATTGAGTAACAACTGCAATTAAAACCTGCTCTCACCAGTGAACATTGTTGGAGTGCTGTAGACCTCCAGCTGTCTGACCCTTCTTCCCTTTCCACGCTGATCACTGTGATGGTGCAGTGGAAATTGGGCCTGTGGCTTCATGTTTGTGGCTCCCCTCATAGTCCGCTTGATGCCCTCAGTGCCTCATGCTGTGGGTGCACACATTTTCAACTTCTTTTTTGCTCTGTTGTGAAAAGGCCGCCACCTAATGTCTTCTTGGGCTTCGCTGAACTCAGACGAAACCAGTTAGCAAGTTTGAATTTGCTCTGCAGGTTAGACTCTAGATCAATTTGGTTTTTAGGAGTTTTTTGGAGTTTAATGCATCAATATAAGTTTCATTTTACTGCTGGTTACGTTCCTGGAAGTCGTAAAATGGAACGTTTGGAAACGGACGTCAATGGACGTCCATTTTAGCATGGTATCTTAATTTTCCTTGCTGATGCCATTTCAGCCCAAGCCATTTTGAACTTATTTTGAATAGTGCATTTCTAAAAGAGCCCCCATGTCCATGCCCTCAGAGTATAGCACTGTAGCTGCCTGACAGCTCTAGCTGTTGGCTGCAGCAATTCGAGCTAGGTAGAACCGATCGTTTTTTTTTTTTTTTTTTTAATCGACAATACACGGTGACCTCAAGAAACAGAGATCTATGGGAAAAATCGCTGGAATTCTTCTTTAAAATTAGGGGCCCAAGTTCGGCGGTGCTATAGGTAGTGGGAAGCTACGTCAAGGCGGGGACCCTGAAATGGGCGAGACTTCTCCACTGAAGTGAATTTGAATATACCAATCACATGCCACCATTGTTAAATTCTGATCTTTCTATCTATCTTTAATTAATTAACTTCTGTCTGACTCCGCCCAGTTTCTGCATCTGACTTTGCTCTGGCCAGAGTATGAATGCACTTTCGGCAAAATACACTGTCAAACTGGCACCCTTCGTCTGATGTGAAAGAGAACAGGCCTGTAGTGTAGAGATGTACGCACATCTATAAAAATTTGACAGGTGCTGGATACTACTGGTTTGAGTGGTCAAAACATTGTAACCTACCATTAAACTGGGAGCATACGAGGCAGTGTAAAGATAGCAGGCTTGACATGAGAGGAGCAGTTGTATGAATGATTAAATAACAACAAACACCAATGGCTCTTCCAGGTTGAACGATCTCACACAGGGCAATCTGGTGATCAGCTGCTCAATATACCCCGTAAAATAATACAACCACAGGTTTTCATGGATCGACCTGCTTTACTCGGCGCGCAGAGAAACAACTGATCTGGGAAGAATTAGCAGAAATAAAGCCTTTTAGCGCATTCGGCGCTGGCTAAGTGATTAGTGCCGAGCAGCGGTCCAGGTTCCAGTCATTGAGCGCAACTATCAATGGCAGACGGCCAGGCCCATGTTGGCTCCGCTTCCGCAGAGTTAGAGAGTGTTCATATACAGCACCTGCCATCCCGTCACATTTTGTGTGTGTGTGTATGTGTGTGTGTGTGTGTGTGTGTGTGTGTGTGTGTATGTGTGTGTGTGTGTGTGTGTGTGTGTGTATGTGTGTGTGTGTGTGTATGTTTGTGTGAGTGTGAGTGCATATGCATGCTGAAAACACAACCATAAGGTGATGATAGGGATGTTAACAGCACATCCCCCCGAAGACAAAAGATATTAATTAAGTCTGGTGTTTGCGAATGTGTTAGTTGTGTTGCTCTCTCTCTCTCTCTCTCTCTCTCTCTCTCTCTCTCTCTCTCTCTCTCTCTCTCTCTCTCTCTTTCTGTCTCTCTCTCTCTCTCTCTCTCTCTCTCTCTCTCTATCCTCTCTCTCTCTCTCTCTCTCTCTCTCTCTATCCTCTCTCTCTCTCTCTCTCTCTCTCTCACTCTCTCTCTCTCTCTCTCTCTCTCTCTCTCTCTCTCACTCTCTCTCTCTCTCTCTCTCTCTCTCACTTTAACACAGTGTGACTTGATAGATTAAAACATGTTCAATCATTAGTGATTATGGGAATAAACACTTGACGCCTGATGATAAGCTTATCATGAAGGGTCCTCACCTGCTTTCTCAAGAGGTAAAACGTGGTGAAAATATGATATCACTAGTGAATTTGTGTGAGTATATTAAGAGATATCCCCAAATAAACATTTTTATTTCCAATTCCAAATAAATGTTGGCTCACAGCATATGTGCCGTAGTATAACAACAAGCCGCAGACACCAAAACATCCGAGAATAAACCGTTTGTGAATAGTTGACTCCCCCCTTTCTTTCTATCTTACACTCTCCCTCTTTTATCCCCTCCCTCCTACACTATGTGACAGGCCCTGTCACCCACAAACCCTCCCCCTCTCCTCCCCTTTCTCTCAGGCTATTAGAGAGGCTGTGCCTCCTTCTGTACCAGGCCCATGTATTACCATTAGAAGACATCCACTCTGGGAGCATCGGCACTCTCCTCTGTGTGTTTGATTAATATTTCAGCAACCGCGGGGAGGAAATGGCCTTCCTCTCTGCTAATCAGTTATAGAATGGATGTGTAGGGGGGGAAAGGAGGGTGGGGGTGCTGGTTGTTGGGAGAGGGGTAAGCTCTGGTGCTGGTGAGGTTTAGGCATTCAGTGTTAAGAGTACTGATGTCGTTGGTTAAATGCTCTAGTGTTTTGTTGGGTTGCCCTGTGCCTCTGAATTCAGGCTCATTCAGAGTTTTCACCTCACCTAATAGAAATGCATTGATGGAATTCCCATTCCCTTTCACATTGAATGTTAGATGACATTCTGCAAACCAAACCTCATAGCTGAGAGCTAGATACAATTACATGAAGTACACAGTGATGTCTTTTTTTACAGCTACACAAGCTGTAGATAACTGATCATTAGGGCTTTTAGAAAACACTCTCCATCATTTTGAGCATCTAACAGCTGAGCCAAGTTTTTAAATCAAGGATTGCAAAAGTTATTTTTTTTTTTTGCACAGCTGTAGCCCTCATTCTCTGTTGTGCAAGAAGAGATAATCACCAGTGAGCAGGGATAGCTTAGTTTGGCTCAGCATATCCTAAATCTTTTGTTTATTGCAAATTCAATTGGCTGTGATTGTTACATTTGGCTTGTTCTGTTTGGTAACAGAGAAAACAAAGCAAGATTTAAAGTGAACCTCAGTGCTGATAACAAGATAATCTTTTACAAAAATCTGAATTCACAGCCTGGCAGGTGGTCTCTTTTCTCTTGCATCCAAAAATGTGTCGACACAAAGTCCCCCCAGTGACGTTTTTGTACCATTGATTCATATTTTCAGTCCAATGTGTGCTGTACATTTTTTTTATGTTCCAAGACTAAAATGCCCTGACCATTCATTCCCTTTCACCGTTGGTAAAGAGCCTATTATTTCATGATAAAAAGCAAGTTCTCAAACCTTTCACCACTTTATGTATCCAAGTGATGACTTAAAGTATGTCAGTGCAGGGTGGTACACCAGCATTCAGAAAGCAAAACTGATTTCTCTAATGAATGTTTCAGAACACTCCCAAGTTTTACTCAAAACATACAAAAACAAAGACTTTATCCTTGAGTTATGAGATATTCTCTAACCTTGGAGACAGGTCACATGAGCAAGGTCTGTAAACACCACTTTCTCTCTCTTTTTTTGTTGTTGTGGACTAACATATGAATTATTCCTCCAGCATTGTTGGGGAAATGTCTCCCTGGTGGGTCTGGTGCTGTTGATTTAGAACAGTGTGGAGGTCGGCCGTTTGCAATTACTCACCACACACTTCAAATAACAATATGGCCATGCAGAGACAGTGGTTTTCTGACTTTACTCTGCTGGTTAAATATAAATGATCTTAGGTCTGCATGGTCTGTGTCTTTTTGTGTATGAATCCAGTTTTGGGCTTTGATTGTACACTTATGTTTTCAATAGTTTTGGATCTCAAGATACTTTCATGATACTTTCATGGAATTGAAGGCTAATAAAAAATGGCACTTTTGATGTGGTTTGTGGGGAGAAATATGTAAGTAACTAATACAGAGAAATCTTAAAACTAAATTTAGAAGGCTCAGGTTGATGAATGGACTATATTGTGGTGTATCAAATTCAAATCTGAGTCTGAGATTCTCATTTTCCAAAATGTTAATGGCATCGATGGGATTTTAGACAGTCTCTTTTCTCCATGAAGTCCTACTGCAGTGAAATCCTCTGGGCGTCCCTTGGTACAGGAAATTACAGGACTGTCTAAATCCTTTAGTCACAGGGCACTGTTGTGCACCACTTGTCTTTATTTGGCTTCATGCGTTCAAATTGTAGCAATCTCTAGGTATTGTTTATTATTATCACTGTGCTGCTACAGTAATATGGCTGTATGGTTATTATTGTGTGTTTCAGTTGGTTCTTGGAGTTTCTAATTACAGATTGTGTAAACCACCACTCTTATCCTTTGGTGTTTTTTGGTACACGTTTCTAGACATTCTAGCAATATTTGAGCCAGCTCAAGTAAGTGAGTTTGTTTACGTGGACATCTATATTCCAATGATAACTCAATTATGACAATATTCTGAATAACACTTTGCCATGTTAACAACATTTTCTGATTGTTTTAATCCGAATAAGCTCATAGTCAAAATAAGCTGTAATTCAATTAAGACGTGGAGCATTCTGATCTTAATCGTATTATTGAGGTGTGTTGTATGCACGTATACAACATACGGTAATCACACTAGAATTTTCGTTGCAGAAACTTTTACAGAATCAACTGTCTTTGCTAGTAATAATCAAACTATGCCCTATTATATGTAAATTGGAATATGAATGGAATATTCTATCATCAAACCCCATAATCACAATATTTCTTATATAAGGTCAGTAGTCAGAATATTAATGTCCATGTAATCATAGTCACTGGCAATATCCCAAAAGGCATTCAGGTTTGTTATGCTTCAAAGTAGGAGAAATGGTATCTGTTCATTATTAACTAAACATAGCGTGTATATGTATATATATTATGGCATGCCGTTTAGGAAATATGTAATGAAAGTCTGAGTATATAGGTCAAAACCTGGGAATATATATCAAAATCTGAATATATAGATCAAAACCCTGAATATATATATATATATATATATATATATATATATATATATATATATATATATATATATATGCACACCGGTAATATATATTAAGATTAATAAACAGACTCATCAAAGGCTCATCAATTCAGAGAAAGGGGTGGTATGAGGCTTCCTGGTGGAAAAAGAAGTTAGCTAGTGGAAGGGAGGTATCTCAAGAAAGAACCACCCCAAATTACACATGGAACACCTCTAAACACAACAGTGAAGGGTCAGGACCAGTGATATACAGCTGAAGACGACTCACAAGAGAGGGGATACCACCACACTAGACTCCAGTCCCCCACTTTAGGCTCTCAGATTCTGGAAAACACAGGGAAAAGACTAAAACACGTAAAGCCTTAACAGCAGTTTACTGAATGTGGAAACGCTAAACTCTAGTTTGAAACAGCTACAAAAAAGGTCCAAAGACAAAAAAAATTAAATAATCCAAGACAAAGGCAGCTAGATGTGTTCTCGCTGCATGAGCTGCAGTCAAGCTACTAAAAATCAATCCTACATTGTCTGTGATAAAATGTCAGGTTATTAAAAGCCATGGGGCAGTAGAAGCATTACTACACTTTCTGTCAACAATTTCAATTTCACGTTGGTGCTCTCCAATGGCTGGACAAAGTCTTTTTTGCACTGATGATTGCCAAATATTGAATTTGAGAACTGCAGATAAGCACACTACAGGCGTGGAGAAGATAATGTGGTCTCATGGAGGACTTTTAACATTTTCAGCATATTAATGTATTGAATACATAAATCATCTCCCTAATGGTTTATTTGAGCCAGTGGCTCAGACCATTTCGTGTGGTTTAGTACCTTTTTTCCAATACACTCCAGTGTTTCCACTTCTCCTGCAGTGCCAATGTGTACTCCGTTAATTCTTGGCTTCCTGTTGACCATTTGCGGCCCCTAATGAAAGACATTTTTAGTTTACAAGACACAGAACACAAGACACTCACTGTAAAATAGGGCACAACAAGGCTGTCGTAAATATGAGAAAAACATAATGGAAGATAATGATACTGCTGGTCTAACATGGAAATGTCTGCAATTTTCTAAATTGAAACTATATATTAGTGAGACAGCCATCCCCACAATGCCTTTATTCCTCATTTCAACGTCTTATTCAGCCAGCTTCTAGCTCTCCCTAACCCTAGTTGTCAATAAGCTTCTCATTTCTATGTAGATCTAAATACATCTAGATGCATTTCCTCCACCCACATCAGAACATATAGGCAAACAAATTAACCCCATCTTTATTTAAATGGACCCCTCCCACTCGTTTATTTAGGGGCCATTGTTTATAAGACAAGCCTCTCTTAATCAATGAACAGACCCAGCCGAGTCAGAATGGGCATGAAAACAAATCTCAGCGCAGCTAAGCTTGTTGGTCATCAAATATGGTTGTCATAGGGACCTTCCCCGAGGACCTTGGGGTTTTTAGCGTAAAACCAACTGTGTCAAATCCATTTCACCCAGAGGAAGAGTCAGATGGCACGGGAAGCCTAGCCTCTCAATCCTCGCCACTGGCACAGCCTGTCCACTTGAGACTCATCCTAAGAACCATGTGTTTGTCTACCCTGAGAAGCATTTCACAGTGTCACAGCTGTGACAGACGTCTAATTTACTTAACCATTCAAACCACCCAACGGATTACTGTCGATAAAATAATAACAGGAGAGTATTATGAAAAGTCTATGTTAGTGTTTCAGAATTTTGATTTGAAATTGTACTATATTAGTGTTACCGTTTTAATTGTAATTATTAATATATGCAGTATTTCAGTTGGCCAAAAATGCCCGCACAAATGTGCCTTACTTTAAGCCCATGACATTGGCTACAATCCCTTTCCAACGGAAGATGTTTGGATGCAAAGGGAGAAATAAAAAAAGAGAGGTCGCCCCTCTCCATCCTCCCTATGTGATCTTCCCCAACAGCTGGCTATTAATCACAGGCCCCATTATTTACCAAGGGTTCATTTACTGCTGCACGGAGAGGTACCTGGAGGGTCAATTAGAGTCTGTGGTCCATGAGGCCGGCTTCACTTCCCCACAGGCAGACACCAAGGGGGTCAATTAGGAAGTGGGATTCCAGTGGAAGCCCTCGACACTGGGCCCTTTGTGAGCCTAGACAGGGAAGGCCTGGAGAGAGCCAGCCTGTGCCTGGCAAAGCAAGGAAGTGGGAAATTCCAGGGTGGGCAAGAGAAGAAGGAGAGGAGAGATGAGGAGATTAGAAGAGGGGTAGAGTAGGGAGGAAGAGGAGGAGAGGTGGAGCTGGAAGGTGTGCGGTGAGGAAGAGTTACGTTGTGGAGCATTATCAGGTCCATTGGGTCAATCCTATGTGTATATTTCCTTTTCTTTCCTTTCACAGACCTTTTTCCTCTCTCGAGCTTGGCTCAGTCGAGCGACGCTGAATTCCAGCCAGATCATTTCCCTTTTATCTGCGCTTGTGCTGCCTCTCCCAGAGTAATCTATAGCGCTCATCCTACAGAGCACAACCTCGCTACGCTCCCTGCTAGATGTGTTAGCCAGCAGGCCATTATGGCTGGTCAGTAATCTCCGGCCATAAAAAGATGGGATGCGAGTAAGAGTAACAAATGGCAAATGCATTGTAACCCAGGCCATCATTCAAAACCCTGTTGAATAAGAAATACAACCCCCACCACACACACCCTTCCATTTTTTAATATTTCATAAAAGTGATGATTCACCATTTGGCAGGTCTGGCCCCCCTCTTACACTTAATTTTGAGCAGTGCAGGCTGCCAGGGGAGGGTCATGCTGGCTAAAGGGAGCTCCATTGTGTTGATTACAGAAATGACAGATCTGCTGGTAGGGATAGGGATTGGAGGGAGGAGAAGAAGTGAGATTGAGTGAGTAAGTGAGTGAGTGAGTGAAAGAGAAAGGAGAGATAGAGAGTGCTTTCTGACAGAAAACAAAGGCCAGGAGTAGTTTATTTACTGAGAGAGAGAGAGTCCCTGACACTTTAGTACTCTGTTTTGGTGGCTTTTATGCCATAAAGCAGGGCACCTCTCTTGATTCAGCTATAAAGTGCATGCTTCTTCAAAATTTGTTCATATGTTTCAGTATGGCTGTGCATGGATTTGGATCTCTTATTGTTACAAGTAAAGTACACTCCTCTCACTTCACATGTGTTTTAGGGTCTTGTGCCATGTAGAAAATAAAATATGCACTGGTACGTTTGGTAAGTGAATGGAGACTGCAGGCTTTTCTGATTGACTGCAGTGATTGATGAATGGCTCCCATGTAAAAGGAATTAAAACAAGACCACACCCTTGACCTCAAATCCACTTCATCTCAAAATACAATTGCTGGTCTTATTTTTCCATCAGAGGAGGATGGTTTGGGTATTTCAGTGTTTCCCTCATGTGCGTGATTTACAAAGAAAGTCAATGAATGGAGTGGAGGACCTCATAACTACAGTAATCAAAATTACAGGTTACTGGAGAGCTGAGAGAAAGAGAGAGAGAGAGATAAAGAGAGAGAGAGAGAGAGAGAGAGAGAGAGAGAGAGAGAAAGGAGAGTGGCCCCTGCTGAGGTGCATTTTACTAAGTGTAGAGATTAGCATAAGAATGGCAATTGCATGGCATGACCAGGCTGTCTAATTTAGCCATTGTTCATGTTCGCAATAGCAGCAGCATGAAGACCGTCCACTGTAATCATATATACTCCATCTATTCAAAAACATGCTCAGCTTGATGTAGTCCCAACATAACAAAACAAGGCAAGAGAAAGAAAGGAAAGAAAGAAAGAAAGAAAGATTGATACTCTTCCAGCATTGATCATTCAGTCCTCTGTGATACAAACAGCCACACAGCGCTAACTTAGCCAATAATGAGAACGGTTGTGATAGAATGGCATTGATATGTTTAAAAATCCATCGAGTTTCAGTTTAGGCTTTGATCTCCACCCTCTCAGTTTGTTTCTTCTTACAGTTCATTTTTTAACATCCACCCACAAAAACCAGACACATGTACACACAATAGATACAGCATATCCACCAGGAATAATGGCTAATTAGAAATTTGTAATACTTTGTTTAAATAGGGCTATTTATTTTGTTGTACGGCATAGCTTATGTTTGGCAAAAAGAATATGTGCATCTTGTGTGCGCCCTTTTTAAAAAAACATTATCTGTAACTGGACACATTTTGGGAAATGGGCATTAAACACACTGGTTTTATTAGAAGTCAGTGTTTGAACCTTGGTTTAGCATTGCAAGCTTTACTGATATCAAAACATTACTCACTTACGAAATTTCAACAAAGGATTTTATGTCCTTTCAACATCATGCAAAAAAACAAAAACAAATGTCTGTTGTCATAATATGCAGCAGCTGTGAAACTATTCAAAAGAAAAACAAACATAAAACAACAAATGTCATTAATCACATCCTCACTTTAGCTCATTACTGTGCTCTACCTTCAGGTCATTCCCCCCTCAAAGCTTTTAACAGGCAACCATAATTGCATTGTGGTTTTCCATAGGCCAAGGATGGGGCACCCTTAGAGAGGTGGACTGCCCGCCGCTGTGGTCTGATGTAACCTTAATGCACAGACAGGTAATCTATCTGGAGACAGCTGGGGTATTATTTTCCAGTTTGGCAGGGAAATAAGAAACGCCGCGGTGACAGTGAACATCCACATCCTTTCCAAACGGGGCCTATGGAAAGGCCACTTAACTGCCCACTTGCTGTGGTTCTCCATGGTCCCTCTCAGTACTATAGGACACTACAGGCTCTGTAATGCTATGGCCTGGTACTATGAAGAAGGCAATGCACCAGAATGTATCTTAATTCCTTAAGTGGGATGTATATGTATAATTTGACAGAGTGGCTTGCAAGATCATTATCGCAGTCACAGTTGTCCAAGGCCATCTGGATTTTGACATTGACCGATATAATTCTAAACAGTTTCAGTGTTGCCCATTGGAATTGAAAAGCTTTATTTTAATTATATTGGACACGACATTAGAGGCACTGTGAATAAAATGTTACCTGCATGGGTACTATTTTCATCTGCAAATACTATGTCAATTCCTCATCAAGTGAAATGTCTCTTCTGAACAAAAAGTTGACTGGCCAAATGAGTTTATTCAATGGAAATGTTATTCTGCATTAATTATTCTGCCAAGGTTGCCTCATATAGTTCCATGCATTGCTTGCCTTTAGCACTACAGAGATGGCCCACCTTATAGATCATGGACTCAGGCAGAGTTGTGGGCGGTCACACCATAGCATTTCTGTCACTGATACCAAAGAGCTTAGGATTTGTTTTATCCTCTTTTTCTTCTATTGCTTCTCGATGTATGAATCCTTTTTTTTTGTTTAGTGAAACTCCCCAGAGGAAAACCAGCGTACAGTGAGACAGAGTGAATCTTTGATATCTTAAACAGAGGGCACCGTGCCAATTGCCTTTGCCAGGAGAGAAATCGCAAGAAATCCTGCGGAGGAACACAGCATCCCTGAATCAAACAAAATGAATAAATAATCACAAGCAGACACACTTTCATACTTGCGGTTGGTGTCCACAAGGGATTGGCTGGTGAGCCCCGACGATTAATCTGGCGGCAGAAATGGTCTGGTCTGGTTTCTGTGGCTGAGCAATTTAAAATATCCCCAAAGTTAGCACACAGTAGCCTGGCTAATGTACACCCTGCACATCCTCCAGGGAGGGGAAAGCAACCATATGGATGACATGTAATACCATAATGTACACATCAGAACAGAGAACTTTGATGTTTAGAAGAGGTGTTGGATGTTTGCAATGTTAAACAAGGAATTGTCTTTTGTGTGCAGAAGGCATAATCAATCACTGTGAAAAACATAACAACAACATCAAAAATCAACTGATCAATAAAATAGGGCCCCATTGACTTCAAATAAAACATGAGAATCTAATTTGACTGTTTCATATTTCATATTTTACTATCAAACAATGTCATAATATTATAGTGTTCTTTGACTTGTTATTCTGAAGATTTAGAGGTATAGTGTGCCTGGTATGTGGGGCCATTTTCATTCAGTGTGACTTTAATCTTAACCTCCTGTAAACAATAATGCAAACTCAACTTCATTACGACCATACTATTATAACCCTGCTGTACTGGCAATTGTTGCCTGCATTTGCTATGCTACAGACAGAGACAAAAGTCTTTTTTTGTGAGGATTTCTCTGCAGATACGATTGCAGCACCTTAATGTGGTATGAATAAACAAGCAAGCAGAGATAATATTTTTTTTCAGTGCCAAAATCGATTTTCATGAGGTTACATTCTTAATGTTTATATTTCACCAATCTCCAGCCTGTTTATACAACACAGGGTATTAAAAGAGAGATTAAATTTTACCCGCCTGGATAAAATGCAAACACAAAATTATATTTCTATTTCCAGGGCAGACACTATATTGTCATTTATTTATGAGATTTTCCTCCCTTTCTTTTCTTTCCTTTTTTTTCACACCCAACTGTAAATATGGAAATTATTCCCCGTGAGTAGATGTTATATTGAATTTGAAGTATTGTCTGGCAGACTGGAGCTGCGTCTGCCCTGGATTGAGCAGCTTCAGTGCTTTGTGGCACGGTAACTTTACGGTAGGGACAGAGAAAGGAAATAAGCAGTAGACTGAAAGAGAGAGAGAGGGAGAGAGAGAGAGAGAGAGAGAGAGAGAGAGAGAGGGAGGGAAGGAGGGAGGGAGGAGTACACACAGACTTCCAGTCTCAATAAAAACAAACCCATCTTGTTGTTGCTCAAATAAGATTTGTCTCCTCTTGCTTCCCAATGTGACAGCCCGTATTCTTTTAGTACTGTTCTTATAATGGCCCTGTAGAACTCCTCTTTTAGGTCAAGAAGTTTATTTTTGGCATGTCCATGGCTCCGTAGTATGTCTTTATAAATTGTTCTGCTAAACAAATTGCACTATGATCCCATATTTTATCTAACAATCTCTAAATCTCTTTAAATTCCCACTAAACATTGTCCCTTTCAGCATGGCATGTATTTATTAAATTCTACGTTTCACGGCCAGTTTCACAATAAATAATTGTTTCAGAGCCACATACTGCACTGCTCTTAATGTGATTGTCATGTTGCTTCGCTTACATATGTTATCGCATATATCGCCTCTATCGGTGCAGAGTGAATCACGGAAACCACATCAGGTGGAATAATGACAGCTCATCACAAACTCACAGTAGAGGCCGTGTGATGGAAATGAAATCAGGACTGCTTTTAAATGATACATGACCATCTTGCTGAAATCTTTTGTATTGATTTTTAAAAATAGAGCATTTTGGCCCAGACTCTGAGCTATATATTTTATAATGGTTGTTCATTTTCCTCCATCCCTAGTTCCCTCCCACCTACTTCTTTGGCTGTTCATTTTAAAAAGCTCAGTGTACAGTTAATATTGAAGCTTGTCAATTTCTTGTGTCTAGCAGCAAGTCTAACTTCTGTAAATGATAAGGTTGTGTGTTGTTGCTTCCACTGAATTGGAGTAAATGGCTGAAGTGAATCGGAGGGCTCAGCAGCAAGTCTTCATGTTTCCTGCGTATCTATAATTCATGCTGTACTTGTTGATGGCAAGTGCACTTGCCTTCTTTTTAACCCCGGACACCTCCTGAGGTGTTTCACCTTCTTCTATCGCTTCACAGCGGACCTGCCAGGCTGCTTCCTCTCTGTCTCCGATGGTTAAATATTTATTCTTAAATGGGCTCACACAGAATGTGCTCCCAAAGCCATCCGTTTGGCTGGGACAGGATTCGCTTTTTGTCAGGAGGAAAGTCACTGATACACCCTGAAACAGACCACATCAAATTATCCACTCTGGAACTAATTTTGGTTTGTTAAATACATTGTGTGCACCGGTGTTTGTCTTGTTCTAAGGCACTTCGGGGAAAAAATATGGCCACTTTTTATGCTTGAATCAAAAGTTACTACATCAAAACATGAGTTCTCAAAAGACATATGCCATCAAAGGGTTTACACCATTTCCCAGGGTGTAAACCCATACCCACATTGGCCAGACACTGCCCCCCTCCACACCCACACACACACACACACACACACAGACACACACTTTCACACACTCTTTCATCCTTGTGTACAGTAGTGTGGGGGTGTGTGTATTCTGTTTGGATGGGAGCATTTTCACAGGAAGGCACCAGATTTCAGCAAAGCAGCATACTGTACCTCCTCTCTGTGTAACATAAAAGTAGAGAGCAAAGCCAGAAATAAACCAAGTGAAATAAACCAAGTGAAATACTGTAAACCAAGTGAAACCCAGATTTACATATCCACAACACTCCTCCTCAAAGACCAGCAAAGATGTTGCTGCTTTTATTGCTGCAGTCAGCATTCTTTTATCATAATCAAAACTGTTCAGTCACTTCAACTCTCTCTCTCTCTCTCTCACTCTCTCCTTCCCTCTTTTCCTCCCCCCCCCCCTCCACTGTGGAGAGTAAGTTATGTTTCCTAACTGGCAGGTTAAGGAGAGTGCGGCAGCGGCGCTGTAAGGCTTGGGGCCTGAGAGATGTGATTTCCTGCGCTGTGCTTATTAGAATATGAAAGCACTGCTCTGGTCAGTCCGGCACTCCGTCCGGCCTTAAGCTCCACAGTCTCTCTCGCTCTCTCTCTCTCCCCCCCCCCCTCTCTCTGTCATGAATTAGGCATTAGGCTGGCCGTGAACGCCTCCTAAAAGCGCTCGAGTTTACCCACACTCCTGGGGCTTTCCCCTGGAGCACCAGAGAAACAAATCTCTCATTAGCAGGGTTTTTTTAACTCAAACATCGTGGTCATCTTGAGGGAGAAAAAAAAAAAACGAGGGGGAGGATGTTTATGCTTGGATGTTTTTTTTCTGCATTCTACTGTATATGCTTTTTTTGTAATACTCCGAGTTAGGCACAGAGTTTTTGCTGTTTTTTCTTCTGACTGAAAATCAGGTTATTCATATTTTTCCGCAGTGAAGGTAAATGCATTCTGTGGTCCGGAGGTGTAAAATGAAAGCAAATAAAAACCCCAGAAAGTTCAGCTATGACGTTGAAATGAATAAACATTTTCTTATTTGTTTTTTATTTCCCTCTCCTGTAATTAACCACGCTGTTTTTTTTGGGAAAGCCCTCTTTTGTTTTGCCAAAATGACGGGGCATGATAAAACTTCATTTCCCACATGACATCATCCTGTGAAAGCCCCTCACTCCTGCAGGATTTAATTTGCTGGTTAGCTATTTACCCGACCGTTTCTAGGGACACGACGGTAACAAAGACACAGACCAGTGGCAGACTCATTCAGAGAGCCTAATGCACTCGTAAATTACTCCCAAACACCAGAGATATGCCTGAGACCCGCCTAAACCACACACATCATGGCACCCCAGCCCCGCCCCTACCAACAGGGCAGATTTAGTCTGCTACGGGTCAACAGCCTCATCCTTTTATCTCTTCAGATTTGAATCAGCAGCCAGGTAGGGCAGCTCGAGGCCATCGCTTTGAGAAATGAAGAGAATAAATGATCGTTGGCAGTACATATACAATTTATGCACATAAACGAGTGTTTAGGGTTTGTGTGCAAGCATGTGGACTTCACACACCACCGGTATCGCATGCATACTTGTAAACAAACACACATAAAGTATGATGCTTGTCCTACTTTGGATTACTCTGATTGTTCTCCTGTGTTTTATAGGCCGCATATGTGTTTACGTGAGTGTGATCTGTGTGGCGGTGGTGTGTTTGTGTTTGTGCGTGTGTGTTTGGAAACGTCTTCCTGTTTTTAATGTGATGATGTGTCTGCGGCCTCTGATTAATGTGACGTGCACTTCTTCACTCGGACTTGCAAATGAGCGGAAGCAAGCTGCAGGAAGGCTGCAATCATAGCGAGGAGATTAATATGCAGATACACATGATCACCATAATCCACACGAGGAAGGTTGCCGAGGTACGCTCTCTCTCTCTCTCTCTCTCTCTCTCTCTCTCTCTCTCTCTCTCTTTCTCTTCTTTCATGACATTGTTGGCACTTCGCTGCTCTGACTCTGATTAGAGGCCAGTCCACCTTAAATTCTCGGCTGACACCTCACACTCTCCAACTATCAGCGTTCCTCTGACAGTAGTTTGTCATGTGTGACCTGTCCAGTCTTTTCTAACCACTTCTGCCTCTTACGTGTGCCCATTCCCTTTTCAGTTTATCAGCCGCCAGATGAGTTTAATGCTTTTGATGTTAAAATGTGTTGATACACATCTCGATTTGCGATTTTAAGTAACAGATCCAAATGCAAAGCACACGTAACAGACATGTGGACACGCATACCATCACACTTAATTCATCATTTCTACTGTACTCTTAGCCTGTGCGTTGTTGTGCTTTGGTAAATGGACTATAGACATTGATTGAGCCAGTTCACTGCGGCTATCATCAGCTCATTTGTAACGGTGACAAAGTGCCAGTGTTCTTCCCTCCCTCCCTCTCCAGTCCCTTGCTCCCTTTCGCCCCAGCTCACAGAGGAAGATAAAATTACTGCCGTGAGTGAATTCTACATTTCCGCAGTGCTGGAGAATTTAAACCGCACTGCCAGGCTTAAGTAACTGAAAACCCCGCTGGACCACTGCTGATTGTGGAGAGTTGTTTAGCAGTCTGATGCAGACAGGGTTTGGGGAGTGTGTGTGTGTGTGTGTGTGTGTGTGGGGGGGGGGGGGGGGGGGGTACAGTGTGGTAGCACGTGTTGTTTTGAATGGATGAGTCTGGCACACAATATTTTTTTGCATTCATTTGTTTGTATGAGCAGCAGTGAGTTAAGAAAAAAAAATCCCCACACACAATAACATGCAGACTAATATTGAAAAAGGCAACCTTAAAAAGTTGAATTGAACAACGTGCTGCCCCATGAAACTTTCTGAGGGGAGGTGTGTTTGTATACATCTCTATTATTGCTCAAGCCTGAGGCTGTCAGTTTTGTCTACGCACACATTCTTTCAACTGTAGTGCGGAGGAATGTTCACTCTACTAAAATGGTGGAACTTTGTTAGATGGCAGGTCAAGGTGAGATGTGACAACCAGTTTCCTTCCACTTGCGGTTACTTTGTTGAGTGCAATTCATCACCATCAAGTTGATTACCAACACCACTATCACCACCACCACCACCACCACCACCACTAGTGCACCACCCTTCAGCTCAGCAATGTCACCCCACACTTGTCCTCCCTTCAGAGAAATCTGCTCTCCTCCTCCAGCTTTCTCCTCAGTTTGGTCTTGCATTTGTGGTCATTCCATGAGGTTGTTTCCTCCGACACTGGAGGTCTTGCCATAAATGTCCTCTCTAGTAATTAGTGTGTAGGAAAGAGTAGGCAGAGCATAATTTAAAAAGTTAAATGTAAAATGAAGCTTTTGGCCATCAATAGCTCACTTGTTGAGAGTTAGCCAAGGCCCCTGTGTTGGGTGTAACCACTCTCTTGTGCACTGGGCCAAGTGTCCCCTTGTCTCAGTGGGATGAGGTGAGAGCCTGTCCGCTGAATAGCTGGGCCTCAAGTTCATTTTCCTCTGTTTGGACCAGACAGAGTGCCCTTGTTAGAGCCGGACTCACATGGGAGGCTTTGTTATTCATGATGGGAATATCTGTGGACTGAAAGCGACCCGGATACACATTATTCTGCATTTTCCCAGGCAGTGTGGGTATCAGTTTTACAGTTCAGCATGTGTGGGAAAAAAGTCTCAGAATTACCAACGTAGAATAAGAGGAAATGGGGATAATTTGATGTAGTGTCACTTTTTTTTAAGTCACTAATTTTTAAGGGACATAGTATTACTATGAAGCTGGTCAATTGGTCAGCTGGTAAGTGATTATAGAATTAGAAACAAATGTGCAATTGTTTCACATTGGATTGTTGTAGTTTATATATAAATGCAATCCAGGTACAAACACTTTCAGAACATAAGCTGACATTTACTGTATGTGCAGTGGTCATCTGATCACCTCTGACCTTTACTGTACATTGCTGAGTTTATAGTTTTTTACTTGTGTTATTTTAAATGTGAACATGTTTTAATCACTTTTAAACATGTCACTTTGAACAAGCATTTTACTCTGAAAGAAAATTAAATAATTAAGCAAAAAAGTGGGTATTTTTCAATGTGTGCCCCACATTCCTAACATTTAATTTAGCTTTTTCCACAAACCGCACAAATCTTTTCTTCTCTGCATTTTCAAGGGATGCAAAAATGACCTTTATTTGGGAGGTAATTGTGCAGACCCGTGCAAATGTCCGATTGCGATCTTTTCTCTGCCAAGAGTGCTGGTTCAGCAAGGTTCAATACCCCCTCCCCCACCACACACACAGGCACACACACACATACACACAGCACAAACCCACTACACACACACACCCTCACACACATGCTTCACATCAAGGTCCTCTCTTCATTCTCAAGGTGTCCTCTTGCCAAGCCCCCTTTTTCAGAAAGCTTCCCTTTAAATGGAATCACTTCATACACTTCCCAACAGGAGCAGCCTCGCGAGTCTCTGCTAATTCCAGGTACTGATAAAGATCCTTTTACTGCTCATTTCATAAGTTTTCTGCCTCCACACACGAAGCATCAGATGATTAGATGTGTTGTATTAACCCTCCACCCCACCCCTTATCCACCTGCACCACCACCATCGCCAAACAAAAGTCCACCACATTGCCGAGACTGGGGGGGGGGAAAAAAAGAATGAAAGAAAGAATAGAATCAATTTAATCACTGTTGAGGTAAGGAGGGGGAAGGAAAAAGGCTGTAAGTGCCTGATGTGTCGCACAAAAGAATGAGAGGTGGAAAATGGAGCGGCATTTAGTGCACAGCCAAAAGGAAGAAGACAGAAGGTCATCTCTAATATCTGTTAGCTGTTCAGAGGAGCCATTTAAAGCGTGGCAGCTGCCCGCCCGGGACAAACCCACACAGATGTGGGATTGGGTGGTGTAATTGAACAGCGTGTGCTTTCCGAGGGGCCTGAGCTCCGGTTCTTCTTTTGTCAGGGTTTATGAAGAGTCCGAGGGAAGATGAAAAAGTTGGGACATCCCCACAGAGCCAGCAAGGCCCCTTGACACAGGATGTCGGCTGTACCCTCCACCGTTCATGTCCGCTGCAGCGGTGTGAAAAAAAGCGGAGCTACGCCAATATTAGCTGAAAAGGGACAAAGATCACATGGCAGATTAGTGTCGAACACAAACAGCCTGACTTTAGGGAGAGAAAACACACCTTGATCTCACTGGCATGTTTTGTCATAAGCATCCAAAGTGTCATCTCGTTCAGTGACCCATCTTCCTTACCCTTACAGAGTCAGACACGGGGGGATTTCCCTCCTGCCGTCAAGAGTGTGTGTGGGGTGGTCTGACACTCCTCACACAATGTGTTGACCACGTCCTGCACATAGCTCTTTGATCTGGTATTAAGGACAAAGGCGAAGACAAAAAAATGAGGTTATACTGACGTGGCATTGAGTTGTGACGTGTTAAAAATAGTTATTGTTTGTTTTTTTTTAGTCTTAACCTCCTTTTGATGTGGTAGTCTGTCACTTGATGTAAGTGGAGCACGCATGTTTCCCATACATTACACATACAGCATATATGTGTCTCTCCTCTCGGTGGCCATACTGCAGTGTGCACGATTCTCACATTTACAACCACACTCGGAATTACACAAACAGAAATCCTTTTAGTTTGACTGGAATTGAGGCCAATTTGCCTTTCATCTACAGAAAAGTGTGAAATGGCAGTGCCACTGTTGGGGAAACAAGACTTTGATGTCTATGTTTCCACTTTAAGAAAGGAAGAAAAACTGCATTCATACAGTAGTACAAGGCTGCTTGTTCCTTTGCATATGGTGTTTTCCATACTTCATATGTTAGTTATACTCAAACACCTAGATGTACGTACTGTACGTTCAGAGAAGTACTTACCAAAATGAATTATTTTATCATGTGTATAAATGGAATGTAAAACTTCTATTTAACATTATGCAAAAATCTTTATGCGTAATGAGTGAAGTAGTAAAACACGTTGATACAGACAACATTCATTTATATTAGAAGTGAATTGTCTTTATATGGCAACTGTGTTTGCTTGACCAATCCTCCCGGTCATCTTTAGCCACACCTTGACTAACCTCAGTGGTCACCCTTAAACCGCAGAACAATCCATAATGTCTGGCAGGTGTAGAGTTGCGTGATGATACGTAGGGGAGTTTTTCGTTGATTTAATTATTTAATTTTTTTTTTATTTTTGTGCACGGTCACCAATATTTCTGAAACTTCAGCGTGTTTGTCCGCATGGACACCGGAGCTGCCCACGCATCGGATTTCAGGCCTGGTTCAAATGTGCTGTGTGCTTTGATAATAAATGGAGAAGGGCTCAGGTGACCACACTCTGCAGGGCCAGCAGGTAATGGAGCTGACACACCACACACACACACATACACTACACACACACACACACACACACACACACACACACACACACACACACACAAACACACACACACACACACACACACACACACACACACACACACACCCAAACACATACGCACAAAAACACACACACACACAAATGGACACACACACACACACACACACATACACACAAATGGACACACACACACACCAAACACATACGCACAAAAACACACACATGCACACAAATGGACACACACACAAGAGCAAAAGCAAGCAGGGACACGCACAGATGGACAGAGTCACTCTGAGGTTTAAGTTTTTCCGTGTCACAAGCACTGGGCACTTTCCCTTTCCACTGTATAATAGCGTGGCATTGCAGAGACTCCTGAGAAGCTCACATTCATCAGCATGATCGTGTGTGCAAATTGGCCCTGGGACGTGAACTGTTGAAGAAGGGATTTTCTCAAGGTCCTTGACCTTTCCTTTGACTCATCTCTCACTTACGCAAGGCTTCATTCATTTAACAATTTATTATGACATGTACATTATCCCAACATTGGTTCAGTGAGTGGCAGATTTTTTTTTTTGTCTGGGAGATTTTGTAAACATCCAGGCAGAAGATGATTTCAATGAGGCATTATTTAATAGGCCAAAATTAGTATAACACACAATTAAAGAACAATGTAAACAACCTACATTTTCATCCTCGAAATATCCTCCTTTGAAAAGGCCTAATCTGGGTACTCATTTTCCAGCGTGAAAAGACTCGCTATGGAAACAAACAAAGACACCCCCCTCTCCCAAACAATAAAACAAGAAAAAGATTCCTCAGACTTTTGTTTGTTTGTTTGTATTCTCTGAATTTGCACACAGATTAAACATTGTAAATGAATGTGGTAATTAGAATAGGGTGTAGGAATGTAGGCGTTGGTTTGTCTTTGTGTTTGTTACAGATGAAAGAAGCATGTTTTTTTGTGAGTGTGTGTGTGTGTGTTTGTGTGTGTGTGTCTGTGTTTGTGTGTGTGTGTGTGTGTCTATGTTTGTGTGTGTATGTGTGTGTGTGTGTGTGTGTGTGTGTACACTGCACAGAAGGAGTGGGATCTTGCTCGGCGCAATGTAGCAACATGTTTGCAATGCTTTCCCCCGGGAATACTCCTTCTCTCTCTGTTCAGCCTATTTGCAAGAGCAGAAAATTAAAATAGCCCGACATCATCAGCAGAGAAGTATGGGATCCAGCCGGTCTCCACACGGATGAATTAGGTGCTGCGCTAGTTCTACAGGGACGTGCTAGCTGATTAACACGGCTGCAGTTCATAGGCACACGCACGCATAAGCATGCATGCACACTCACACTCCCCAACCTGTCACCCACGCACGAACACACGCACGCATCACGCACACTCTAGCACATATAACATGTATGTACATTCATTCTCTCTCACTCTCACATACATATGATAGGTGTGTCACTTACACTGTGTTTACAGCACTACATTACAATGTATAAGTACACACAGACACACATAAAGAGTCATAAGCAGAGATAACACTCTAAAACAACTTTCAACATTTGACTAGTGAAGTTTTTGTTTATGTCTGGATGATAATATCACATTTTACAGATGTTTCAGTTATGTCACTATGTCAATAGTGGGCGTTATTTCATTAAAATTGTGATATATATTTAGTCTGTCCATGAGGGTTTTGAAATTACCTGAATGGTTTATATGAGTTTATGCACGTGCTCAGTTGTTTAATTTCTTGATAACTGTGTTTGTACATTACTACATTACTTAGTTATACCTATAGTTACAGTATATCTTCCCAAACCCTACTCTGCTCTGTCTCTCTCTCTCTCTCTCTCTTTCTCTCTTTCTCTCTTTCTCTCTCTCTCTCTCTCCTCTGTCTTTGTTTCACTCATTCACTAGCGTGTAGGGTCAGGGACTAAAAATGGATATACAGTGACCTTTTCTAAACAAAAAGCTGGAACAATATTTATCCAAGTTCCACCTTCCGTGAGGACTTCAACATCAGACACACCAAACCTCTCCTTTAATGAAGGGGGCGTTTTAGATTTCCCTCCAGGTCTGTTTCCTTCGCTCCACGCCCTTTTCCCTCTCGCTCTCTTTTCCCAGTCTGGGAATTTGCATAGAAATAATCTGTAGGTGAGGCGAGCTTCGACGGGCATCCAGAGATGTGGAGGGTGTGTCTCTCGAGATGTTTTTACAAAAGGTGGGCCTCCGTGCTCAAAGAGGGTGGGACACCTTCTAGCACACGCAAATGTGCGCGCGTGTGTGTGTGTGTGTGTGTGTGTGTATAAATGTGCTCTGTGCTCTCTCTTTCTCTCTCTCTCTTTCTCTGTCTCCCTCTCTCTCTTTCTATCTTGCCCCCCCCATCTCAATTCAGAGTCCTTTCTTTTCATTTATTATATTTTTGGGGTTATACCTTGTTTCACATCTTGCTCCATGCTTTCTCTTTGATATTTCTCTTATGTAGTTTTTGTTTAATGCCGAGAGCTTTCTTGTCCCTTTTTCTTTCTCTTGTCTCTTGTTTCAATTTTGCACTTTGTTCTTAAACTTCTTAGAGGCAATGTCTCTAAACTGTCTCCTTTTATATTCCTCACCCTATCCAGTCGAATGGTATAACACACACACACACACACACACACACTCGCACAGTACAAAGCTGTGTTTGGCCACTCTTCAAGGGAAAATAAATTATTTTATTTTATTTTTGAAAAAAGAAGATTTATGGTAGCAGTCACACTGTTGAAATTTTATTGTGACGGTGACAGTCAAAATGTCTACAATTTGTGGAGTCGTTCTAAGAACAAGAAGGCAGGGGCCATTAAACACCTCTCAAAAAATAATTTACTGACCACCTTTTCCCCAATCCAAGGCTCTAATGTACGACACAGAGCTGGTTCAACCTGCTATGTGTAACTCATCCATGTCCCATCACTCTCCCCCCTTTAGCCAAGAATAAGTGCGGAGATCTCTATGGTATTATTGTGTTTTTCCACCCTAGACAAACAACCTAATCTTCAGCTGGCAGAGCCCTGTGTCTCTTTTGGCAGAGTCTCAGAAAGTATCCCTACTACAGAGTGAGTAAGAGTCAGCCAAGAGCGAGGAGAACCTCTAGCCCCCCCCCCCCCCCCTGAAAGGACCCACTAGGTCATTCACAGGATCATCCTGTTATTGAGTGTCCCCGTGCCGAAATGAAGTATATAAAATGCACGACGATGTCACATAAGAGCACACATCACTCACATACAACACAGCATTTTTTTTGTTCATTTAATTTCCTGTGCCGGGACATCTTTCTCTTTCACACCACGTGTTTGTCTCCATCATGTGGGATGATTTCCACTGGCACACACACAGACGGCAGGGGCAAATTGGACAAAACCAGCATGTCATAAGACAATTATATCAGGGTTCTAATTAGAATTAGAAACAACAGGATTCACCCCGGCCCCCCTGGTGCGTGGAAAATAGACACAATCTTCTAATGGTGAGGTGGTGCTCATTTTAATTAAACTTTGAGAGGCTGAATTTGGGGTGGGTGTGTGTGTGTGTGTGTGTGTGTTTGCTTGGTAAAGGGGGTCTTTTTACAACAATTATCTCCAGACTGGACCCCTGTGACAGCGAGCAGTTTCACATTACAGAGCAGCTGCTACAGTATAGCACTTTATTGTGCGCGTAATACCCACACGGCAATTATGATGTACACCCGACGCATGAAAGCCAGAACCGACCTCATGCCGAGCCGCTTACTTTGGCATCCCCCTCTGTTTACCGGCCGCTCGGATCCAAGAGCAACTAAGTGCAACACCTCTTCCACTGCTCAGCACATGGTAAGGTGTCCATGCCAGGAAAGACACTTGTGCAGCTACAACCTCTTGACCCCTTTTTTGCTCTCCTAGTTTGCCTTAAACTGTTTGATTTACAAGGCTGTGCGCGGAGTTGGTGATTTGCAAAAGCTTGAGTTAGAGCGTAAGTACTGGCTGATCCTCGGGTAAATTCTCCAGCAGATTTTGTTTGCCAGGATCAATCTAAAACTGTCCAACACAAAGAGGAAAATGCTTTTTAGTCATCTGAGGTCTAGACGAACTGTTGAATGGCACTGTGGCCTTTTCCTGTTGTTTGCTCTGAATAGTATGAGCCTCGCACGGGTCTTGAGCTTGACCTGAACTGTGTTGGACCTGAGTTGCTCTCTCTTTCTCTTTTCCTTCCTTCCTTCCTGACTTCCTTCCTCTGTTTTCTTTTCTTCCTCAATATGTTCACTGTGTTCTTTTGGGACGCTGTCGCCTGGTGTGACTTATTTTGTCATAACAGGGTGTCCCCTCTGTGGTCTTTTCCTTTTGAAGCAACTCACTTTTAATCAAAAGACACTTAGCCAAAGAATAACAGAAAAAGAGCGAAAAAAAGCTGAATAGTACTGAGTGCAACTCTTAATGCTGGTTATTGCATAACTTACACAGGTCATCTAATTTTACAGGTTGTACAGGTCCATTTGAGTAATATAGTTCAAACATCTTACCATCAGTTAGACCAGGGGTTCCCAAACTTTTCCATGACAAGGCCCCCCAAATACCACTAGGTTCTGGCCAAGGACCCCCTTGATGTGTTATTAAACCCATCGACAATACTACGGCAAATGTAAAAATACATTAAGCTAATCCTAATAATTATTTTAGCCACAAGCACTTCGCGATGGAGCATACAGTGTGTAAAAATGGCATTTGGGGCTTTCTGCTATATGAGAGTTATCACTCTACTATTGTTCCCAGTCATAATCATGGAAAATATAATGTTCAGATAATGTGACAAATTATTATAATGGCATTGTATAACAACCCTCATAGTAATAGGTATATTTTACATTTTTCAAATGTATTTATTTGTTGGTTTTATTTTTCCTTCCAACTTGCTGAGGCCCCCTTGGCACCCCCTCGCGGCCCCCCAGGGGGCCCCGGCCCCCACTTTGAAAACCACTGAGTTAGACGAACTGATTAGAAATATATCTAGTGAGAACAACAAGGGGGTGAGAAAGAGAGAGAGGCAGTGGAAGGAGAGGAAAGAGACAGAGAGAAGTCCATGTTTAGATGGACTTCTCAAGGCAAGGTGGAAGTAAGTTCTAACCCATCTACACACACACAGGTGTACCATCTGCAGTCCTCTGTCTCTGAATCTGCGGGTCAGCATGTGACACACATACAGTACACACACACACACACACACACACACAGCCTTCTGAAATATCCAGCAGGTCTGGGCTCAACGTATGGATTTCCATAGCAATAGGCCGGTAGCCTGGGGTATGGATTACCATGGCAATAGGCTGTGAGTGGCTACGGGCAGATGACTAATTGCCTGACAGAGCGCCACTTCGTTCCACTTGGTCACTGAAATTAATGTCTCTTTCACCGAGGCGGAGGGGAGCCCGATTACAGTCCCATACCCAAATGAACTTACTGCCTAAATGACTCCTGCTTATGAGTGTGAGTCCTTTTCATTAGGAGGCCGTTTATGTTTTATCAGTATGCATTTGAGTAGAGGAGAACTATGACTCAATAAATTGCTTTGATCAGCTGGAGTGCTCTACAGGGGACTGGATTTTATTCTCGCCCTTTTTTCCCTTCTACTTTTCCCTCCCGAGTCTCCTTTTTTTCCCCCTGTTCTTGTCGCTAGTGCAGCCTGAACCTATGTTTCAGTGTCTTGTTTTCTTTAAATGTAAATATTAGCATCTAAATTAAATTCAAGTCAAACATATATATTACACATGTATAATACACATTAACTTCATGTATATGATTATGTGTATGTGTGTGTATATGGGTTGAGGAGTGAGACCTCTGAAAGATGGTTTCCATGGAAGAGTGCAGGCGCGAGTGGCTCTGGGGTCGACGGGCTGACAGGCTCACTGGCTCTGATTCGGCAGATAAATCACGGCGGGCCGTAACCTCGTAGACGCACCCCGACAAAGAAGATTAACAGCGGGAGAGTAACAAGCAGGGACGGAAACACCACGAGTCTGGGGAAAGAAAATGACTCGGACCCCCACTCCGCCCCAACCCACCAACCTCCACTCCACCCATCCACCCACCCATCCTCAATTTTTACAGACGGCGCAAGATAAATATTCACTTATTAAAGCGTAACTGGAATTGACTGTGTCATGCATCAGCCTAATAGCCAAAAGCTGTGGTTCAATACGGCGGACTTGGGGAGAGGGCTTCCTAATGGAAGAAGTGACGTCCTCCTTGCCCAAACTCCATTCATCAGACAGAGCAGTGTTCATTATACACTACAAAGGGCTGCCACTGCAAATGGTTAGAGCCATCTATTAACCAAAAGCGATGAGGACCGGCGGATTATGGGGATAACACATCCTGGAAAATAGGACGCTGATAGTCCATCCATGTGAAGAAAAAAAATCTGTGTCATAAATGTCACCTGCATGCCTCCTCAGATGTCCTTGGCAGAGAATGGACAAAAGATGTAACATAAACTGCTTGTTTTATAGTGTTGCCTAAATGCAGGCCCAGGCAGGGTCTTTATAGCTTCAAACTGTACAGATGTTTTAACACAGTTTAATGTTTATTTGTCTCACAGCACAACTAAGTGGTTTTCTGTTTTCTGTGAGCCCTTTAAATGCTGAGAAAACCATGTGTTAAGTATTTGGTTTAGCATAAATGTTTTTTTCTGTAAGTTCCAGACAATTCAGCTGAAAACTGCTATTATGTAAATCATTACATTTTAGACATCATTGCAAAGATGGTGTTTGGTTGTAACTGTGGACCGCTGGCAGCCTACAAATTTTCCACCAAGCACTCACCTATGCAGCATCTGTTTATGTGACAATAGACAATATATCACATCTTTATTTGTATCATCTCTTTGCCTCTGAGACACCTAGAGGTGCTCCTCAGAGCTGGAGATACAGTATATGGTTATTGATGATTTTTTTCTTACAACTATTTTATTCTGTCATATCAATTTACAAAAGAGTCTGGGAGGCCCCATCCACCACACCTACAGGGAGACTAAATTGTATCTACTGTAAAGGGCCTAGACCTCAATTAGCATGATTCGCAGACCGTGGCCTGGGTCAAGGAAGCAGACTGACTGATGGGAGTTTATCTAGTTCCGTTTCCGCTAATGACACGATCAGGAGCGCACACTACAGTACCTCATGCAGATAGAATGTCATTATTGGAAGAAAAAAAAACAGATCCTGGCACAATAGCGAACGCACTGCAGAGGGGATCCCTGGCCCATACTGTTGGTTTGCTGGCTCTGGGCTACACAAAAGGATTTAGTCTGCCCCAGATCCTGCGCTAGGCTTTTATTTGGTGTGATGTCACGCGCTCCCATCCTCGGACAAAAGGAACGCTGAGTCAGCCGTCCGCTAAGGCCCACCACTGAAGACCACAAAGGTCTGGAAAGCAGAGACCTGCCAGAGATCTGTGTTTTGGCTCTCCTTCTGTGCCAGGTGTGGCGAACGCTCACAGAGCTATGATGTAAAACCACATCAGGATACAAAAATAACACACATATACGCGCATGCGGGCACGTACACATACTGTACACACGCACATATATGCACATTACACATCCACACATATGCACACACTTACATATACCGGTATACATATGCACACAAGCATACACTTATACTAGTTGTAGTAAAAACAATCCAAACCCCACTCCTAGAGCTTTGTGATGATTGTGGGGCCTTGCTTTCAGATGTGAACCTTGGGCTAATTTCTCAGACTTCATTACAGTACTTCTCTCATTTACAAGGGCTTAGCTGTCTTAAGAGCATGTCCCTTGCCAAAGTTAACACATGATCTTAATGTTCCAGCCCATTGCAAACTATGCAATTACTTTTTGCAATGTTTGGACAGAGGACACAAGATCCATTCAGCTCTCGTGTAGATCATGTTGGCTGGCTCAAAGATGTGATAAATGCAAGATGAATAGCTGCTCTGGGAAAGCTGAAATCTTAGGTAATGATATGTTTATGGGCTGTAAATAAATAGCAAGATAATTACAGCTTTGATTCCATCTTCAATATAAATCTATAGCACCCAACAGCAGGGGCCACTGTCCGCCATGGTGTTAGATCATGTAATCACAGATGTTCTCTGACCCAACAGAAACCTTGATAAACTCACCCTAAGGCGCTTGTGGGCAAAAGGTCTACAGTATTCTTACAACTAAATATATTAATGAAAAGTTTGAATGAAATGATTGAAATACATAAAATGACAATGAATGATAATGAAAATGATAATGAATGAACAACTGGTGTGGCGGTCTTGCGGGACGTTACAGACGAGAGCAGGCAGATGCCAAACCATCCAGTGATACGTCTGACAGCTTCCTGTCTGTTTGCTGTGTGCTGACTGCTCCCACCGAGGCACGCTCAGGTTGCACAAGGTCACTGTGGCAAGCAGCGACTGATGAATGTGGCTCTGGGAATGTCCAGCCTGGTTTTGGACCAGGAAGTATCCCTTACCCTCAAGTCCCATTTGAAAACAATGACTTCAGTGGCGAGCCAAAAAAATAATGCCTGCCCATGCGACCGTCCTGTTTAACCGGGAGCGCAGATGATCTGTCGGCCAGTAATCAGTACAAATGACTGACTTGGCTTTTATTTCCAGTACAGCTTGCTATATGCTTTTATTGAGGTGGTGATAAACCTTATGGGAAATATATTTTTGGAGTGTAAATAAATCAAATCTCACACACACACAGCAAGTCGCAAGTCCTGACTCTTATACCAAAGCGCAACAAAAACAAATGCTCCTCCACAGACCAATGAATGATGGAATGTGGAAACCCCCAGAGGAGGGAAAGCCCTGGTTGCCTGGACCAAATCCAGCCAGAGTCAATAGCCCTTACAATAGAGCTGGATAAACTCTTGCTCTCTGGACATATGGCTCTCAACCATCACAGCTCAAACAGTGTGGGTAAACTCTGTGCAATTCACTGCAGCCTGGGTCTGGTCTGTTGTTCTGTTGGAACAAATTAACAGTGGTTGGCGTACACAGACAGACACAGTTAGCCCCAGGGGCATGTCCTCGCTTCAAAGATACTGTAATTGTCGCTCCATGTTTTGAAGTTTCTTTTGATGGTAATGCTGAATGTGATTTGTTTAGTCACCAGAGCATATGGCTGGACAGAAATCTGGCTGTATTGGCTGTGTATTTGATACACCTCGATTAATTTATTTGTCTACTCAATTTCAAGAACGATTTCACATGGTTTGAGTAATGCTTCTGTGAAGTTTTCCCTTTGAACAGATTGCAGTACTTGTCTTTACATAAACTGACAATCAAAACCAAGCCAAAACAGCCTGAAGTCAATACTATTTCTAGAATTTTAGACGCATTGTAAGTAGAATACAAAAATATTATGCAAATAAGTAAAACAAACAAAATCATACATTGAATCATGCATAAACAACAGTTTATTTTAAAATAGTTCATTGTGTCACAAAAACATTCGGTAACACTTTATAATAACTACACACAATTCATCATTTATTAAGCCTTTGTTACTTATTAGTTAATGGTTTGTTCATCATTAGTAATTTCTTATTTGTCATCAGTAAAGCATTTGTTCACACAGTTATAAATAGTTTGTTCATAGTAAATAAGCCTATATCTTAAATATGTTTATACATTATTGTTAATACTTAATAAATGATGCAATAATATGTTTTTGATTAAGTAATATTTCCATTATTTAACAGTTGTTACATACACATGCACTAATGATTAGTTAGTGTGAGGATACATATTTTATAAACCACTTCTTAATACTATAATTAATAATTAACTCAGGAGTTACAAATGGTTAGTTAATGATATTTTGTGAGCTCATCTAAAGTGAGGACATTTTATGCCTTGCAACACATTTACAAATGAGTTATAAAGTTTACACTTGCATTTATTCATTTAGCCGACACTTTCACCCAAAGCGACTTACACATGTCAATGAAATTAAAGGGCAAGGCCACATTGGTGGACGCCGGGGTTTGAAACCCCAACTTTATGGGTTACTGCATGTTAACCTGGCTCCCTATCCACTACACTACCTCTGCCCAGTGGTATTACAACAGTCAATTCAAAAATATAATATAGATATGCGTGTTTACTATGAACAAACCATTTTTAACTGTGTGTAAACATGATTTACAGATGAGAATCAATGTAGGAATAATGCTTTACAAATAGCATTTACAAATAGTTTACAGATGTTTAATAACAGTGTGTAGTAGAAGAAAACAGAAACTCTTGCATAGTTGTAGGGGTTTCTATCTGGGCCAAAGTAGTGTAGTGGATAAGGAGCTGGACTAGCATGCATTAGCCTAGGGGGTTCGATTCCTGGCTTTCACTGTTATGTCAATGGCCTTCAATTTAATTGACATGTGTACGTCGCTTGTCTGCTAAATGAATGAATGTGAATGTAATCTTTACAACTCATTTGAAAATGTGTTGCAAGGCATAGAAAGTCCACACTTTAGATAAGCTAATAAAATATCATGAACTAACCACTTGTAACTCCTGAGTTAATCATGAATTATAGTATTAGGAAGTGGTTTATAAAATATGTATCCTCACCCTAACTAATCATTAGTGCATGTGTATATTGCATAATTTATTAAGTATTAAGAATAATTCATAAACATATTTTAGATATAGGCTTATTTACTATGAACAAACCATTTATAACTGTGTGTACAAATACTTTATTTATTATAATTAACATAGGAACAATGCTTTACAAATGATGAACAAAGCATTTTGTTATAGTTTACAACTGGTTTATAATAAGAAAATGACTTCATTATTGGTTGTTTCATTACTTATTAAGTATAAATCATGTACTTACAAACATATTTTTTGGATAGGCTTGTTTACTATGAACAAACCATTTATAATTGTGTGAACAAATGCTTTACTGATGATAAATTATGTATGAACAAGAAATTACTAATGATGAACAAACCATTAACTAACTAGATGTACCGCAGATCGGTACAAAATATGACCGCCGCCCAGTCCAGCACATGTTTTCCACAAAAATAAGTCACGCTGAAAGGCATGAATGATTCTAACTGTCTCACTGAATTGCATTATGCACACTCAATTCTCACTGGTATCCGTGTAGACAACAAGTACCAAAACATGATTAGTTCATAGATTTCACATGTAATATACATTTTATACAACCCCACCCCCATCTTGCCTGTTCATAATTCTGAGAAATTCTTGAATTGTGTGCATGTACATGTTTATGTTTATGTGTGTGTGGGTGTGTGTGCGTGCATGTGCATGTGCATGTGCATGCATGCGTATATATGTCTACTGTGTGAGTATGTGTCATACGTAGGATTACTGTGAATGTTTGTGTGTGCGTGTGTATCTGTTTATGCACATGTGTGCATATGGAATGGGTTTACATGACCCCTGGAGGCAAACATTGGTCATCTTAGGCCCTACGGTTCTCAAGATATTCACAGAAAACTGTGTCTGCCCTACCCTCCTTTCGGGGGTCCAGTCCAGCGGGGGGGCTAGAGATCAAAACGAAAAGCGATGGTTCCATGCTATCCATGTGGGGTTACATGCCCACCAAGTTTCGTGTACCCCGGTCTTTCAGTGTCCCGGGAATCCTTGTTGGTGTACGGTCACTAAATGTACACATAAATTATTTTATTGTAACGCCCCCCATGAACGAAAGTCCATGAAACTTGGCATGCATTCGGAGGGTGTCATAATGATCCTACACTTCCAATTTCGTGCAGTTTTGACCATGTCAGCCAGAGATATTGTGATGAAAACACCTAATGTTTTGCTTTTTAATTTTTAACTAGGTGGCGCTATACATATGGCGGTCATATAGGTTTAGTCAGATTTTTTTTTATTTTTTTTTTATTCTTTTTCGCATGCCCAAATTTCCGTCAATGAGTCCCGGGACACTGAAAGACCGGGGTACACGAAACTTGGTGGGCATGTAACCCCACATGGATAGCATGGAACCATCGTTTTTCGTTTTGATCTGTAGCCCCCCCGCTGGACTGGACCCCCCGAAAGGAGGGTAGGGCAGACACAGTTTTCTGTGAATATCTCGAAAACCGTAGGGTTTAGTAGGACCATTTTTTTTTTGTATGTTGATCTCAAGGGGCCATGTCAACCCATTCCATAACCACTCATTTCATGTATAGCGCCACCTAGTTAAACACAAAAAGGTAAAAATGAGGTGTTGTAATTGCAGGTATCTGTGACCTAACATAGTCAAAACTGCACGAAATTGGAAGTGTAGGATCATTATGACACCCTCTGTATGCACGCCAAATTTTGTGGAATTCCGTTCATGGGGGGCCACACAATAAATTAATTTATGTTACTATACACCAACTGGCCTGTAGGTGGCCGGAGACAGTTTTCTGTGAATATCTCGAGAACCGTAGGGCCTAGGAGGTCCACCTTTTTTATGTATGTTGGTCTTAAGGGGGCATGTCAACCCATCCCATTACCACTTATTTCATGTATAGCGCCACCTAGTTAAAAATTAAAAAGCAAACAATTAGGTGTTTTCATCACAATATCTCTGGCTGACAAGGTCAAAACTGCACGAAATTAAAAGTGTAGGATCATTATGACACCCTCCGAATGCATGCCAACAGGCTGTAAACTGTTGGCTAAGTTACAGACACTTATGAACAACTGATAACTGCTTATTATCTGGGAAACATTCTCTAACAGCAGTCAAGTTGTCATTGTTCTTGTCGAACAAGTTGTGAATTTGTTGTAACATTAAAAGATGACTCTGTACTCAAAGTGATGCTCGAAGCTCCAGTAGTTTCCTCTGAGGGTGAACGAAACTTTCGGTAGCAGAATCACGTGAACAATTCCAGGGTATGCTTTTTTTTCATTGGTTGTTGTGTTAATCTTACCCAGATACAATAGTGCTATTTTCTGATTGGCTATTGTGTATCCTCTTTCTTTTTTTTTGATTGGCTTATAGTGGCAGACTCGTCTAAGAGTCAGGGGAGACGCGCTTGATTCCTGTTGGTTCCATAGTGAGAGTGGTGCAGCCATATAAATTTTGGGCGCTGCGGCATATTAAATATTATAAATAGTTTTTCTGCGTGAGAAATACAATGTGTCGGGAGTGCGTGACTAAAGACCGAAATGAGTGACTGTCACGCTCAATGCGTGACACTTGAGAGCCCTATCATTTGATGGCACATAACCTCATAACATGACGAACGCCACTTCTGCCTCCCACACAAAATTGATGCGCTTCTCAGCCAGAGGGGACCCTGAGAGCAAATCTTGTTAAGGGTGCCTTTAAAGGTTGTATCAGCGATTTCAGGCTCAAAAAAGGCCCAAACATAAATGAACACATTCATCTAATTTTTCCTAATGATCCGCTAGCTGCCTGCCCCATAAGCAGGCCGTCAAAAAAACGTGTCTCTGTAGGCAGCCTAGGCTCCGAGATATGTACACAAAAACAATTGCTACCAACAAGGGTTGGCAACCCCTCAAAGGCAAATAAAGTGTTTCAACAAATAACCGACGAGATGCGCGTTTAGGAGAGATTTAATTGCACGGGAGGGAGGGGGAGGGAGTAGAGAGCTAGCTCTCTGTTTTGTTTGAACATTAACATAAGTGATGTATCCCCGATATCTCTGATACAACCTTGAAGACCGACGTTTCGGCACCCGGTTTACGGTTCTCTCCAAAAGTACCACAGGCTCAATATGTCAATGTGCACACTTCAGTCAGGGCCCAAGACTCAACCACACAAAAGATATTGATGATTGAAGTCAAGTCACAATGGCAAACTGAGGTATTTTTAGCTTTGTAATCGTAAAGATACAGTATTATCTAACTGTGCAGTCAGTAAATTACTACTAACTTCATTAGTATTATTTCGGTGGCCACCATATTGTGAGAAGAGAGTCACAAGTCGATCACCGAACTCACCCCTTTTTCTGTCCATTGGCAGTAGCTTGTACAGCATTTGGTATTCGAGTTGCACAGACTTCTCATAGCAAGATGGTGGCGACGAGAAGAATAATTGGTTACACTTTACTTGACAGTATCGACATAAGAGTGACATGACACTGTCATGAATGTGTCATAAACAAGTCATAAACGTTTATGACATGATGCTTCTGTTATTAAGTAACATTCGTTTTTTGTCATAACAAGTTAGGGTTAGGTTTAGGTTTAGGGTTAGAGTTAAGGTTAGGGATAGGGTTCATGTGTCATGACAGTGTCATATGCTCATGACAGTGTCATGTCACTCTTATGTCGATACTGTCAAGTAAAGTGTTTCTGAAGAATTTAGGTGATGCACTGACTGCACGAACAGTGCTTTTCATACTTTCACGTATATGGAGCTGGCCATCAAGGCTATCACTATTTGCTATTTTGTTGTAAATGCATATTCCGGTCTACTCAAAACTACTCCAATTAACGTCGTATTGATCCCCAACAAACGTTTACTCTTTTTATCATCCAAAAATGGGTTGTTCTTAGACCAGGGTTGTCATTTAAGAAGGGACAAATACAAAGGATTGACCATGAAGTTTCAGTGGTGACGAGTTGTTCAACAACACAATAAAAGATAGAAGCCATATACTCCCTGATTCATTTCTTCCTGAGCTACAGTAGGTTAGGCATGTTACACATACAGTAGCAATACCCTGTGTCTTTTGCAAGTAAGAATCACAGTAGTGGGAGTAGAATAAGGGTTTATCTAAGGCTCTGAAATAGGGCTATGATGTTTACATGACAAAGCACAAAATAGGAAAATGGAACAGACAGTTACGAGGACACTCAAGATCCATGTTAACGGCATTTTCTCATGTTTGTCAAATTACCTGATTAAATTGTTCGCACATATCCACATTCAACAGTAACGTTGTAAACTAACGTTAGCATCTTGAGCTAAAGTTAGCCTCAGCATGAACTTGGTGTCATTTATTCCAATTGTCCATATGGTATTGTAATCATATAGATTAGTAACAAAATTCAATCAGTATTTTATTAGCACATGTTTACATTGGAAGTTCATCACAATTCAGCTTGACAGACACATTTCTTCTTCTTTTGTGGCAATATGGCTGACTGTTAGCAACAAAAGGTTTTAGCTACACTACCGTTTCCCTCTGGCTGGAGTAAAGAATAACCAACCTTCAGGTGCCCAATAACCTAATGAATATTATATTGTGTTTTAATCAGAAAGTAGAATGAAGAAATGCATAACCGTAGATATGCCCACAGTATTAACCTCAGGGCTGCAGAAATATTGCTTAATGTATTTATAAACTGCTATTTTATTTATATTCAGGAAATTACAGCATATACAGTGTGAAAACCTTTACACCTGTACAATTCTTAAATGTGCCATCTATACAGTTGTGGGATTTTCCACATGTAAATGTAATGCTCAAGTGCTAATGCTGTCTATGAAGCCCTGATACATCTTTTCACCACAGTTTGTGTTTTGCCCAGCATATGCAAGGTCCTGTTAGCTCCTCCTCCTCCTCGAGCCAACCACAGGCCCATTCTGCACCCCTGCTCGGCTTCACATTAATTATCTTCATATGGAAATGGAGGTATTTTCGCCTCTCCACCCCCATTCCTAATTATTTCTGTTATTCCAATATCAGACTGGCTTTGATGTCCCAAATCCCATATTTAAATTGTGTAAGACTCCATGGCTCGACTCCCTCCGAGAGTTCCCCATGTAAAATACATGTATGAGGAGAATGGCTAATACTGTGTTATACTGGTCTGTTGGGAACTGTGCAATTCTACGGTATTCCTAAGTGTGGTTATAATTGAGGCTTCGTGGAAGTGTGCATTGCAGGAGTATTTGTAATTTTCCTAATGCTGTTTTTCTCTCGGAGGTGAGCTGGGAATCCTCTGATATGACAAATTTCCCTGGAAGGGAATAGAGAAAAACGCATAACGGCATGCCAGCAATTTGCTCAATCATATATTTTTTTTAATTTCCCTGCACACTTTTGATACTATCAAAACTATGGAAATAGAATGCTCCACCATTTAGATTGCGTAACTTCTTCACAAAGTGTGCACTGTGTGCGCAGTGTTAACCATCTTGCACCTGAGCCAAGCATCATTTTGATATACAGCAGAGAATATGCCCAAGTTGGTCTGTTTATTAATATGTTTCTTTTATGTGGTTTCATCCACACAACCATGACTGCAAGTGACTGCTTGAACATCCATCATCACTGCACGAAGTAAATGCTCTTAATAAAATTAGAGAGGATTCATGCTCTTTAGCACCATATGGCCAGGATTGTATTTGAAAGGGGGGTTGGGGGGGTAGAAAACGAAAACCTTCAGCAGAAGAGACAAATGTTTCACTGTCCACTAATTAATCACATTCTTCGGATGTGTTTTCTGTTGATTGGATGCGTTCTCCACCGGCGAGTTAAGTGAATGTGTGACGCATGATCTCCCATGGTCCTCGGGACCGCGCTGCACCCGCGTTTTGGTAATTTAATCCATCAGTCAGTCAGTTGCTCTGGTGCATGGGCACATCCTGTACAAACACGCACACACACACACACACACACACACTCACACTCACACACTCTCTCTCTCACACACACACACACACACACACACACACAGACATACTGTACATACATACATACATATAAAAATATATAAAATTAAAGTTCTCTGGAGAGTTATGACTGTGTGCATTGCACAGTATCCAAGCTGTCCTGGCAC
Source organism: Alosa pseudoharengus (assembly GCF_046254945.1). Taxonomy (NCBI): domain Eukaryota; kingdom Metazoa; phylum Chordata; class Actinopteri; order Clupeiformes; family Clupeidae; genus Alosa; species Alosa pseudoharengus. The sequence goes on along the minus strand of NW_027468630.1, from coordinate 10,197,638 downwards.
ATCGGCAGGGCCCAACTTTAAAAGATTACGCCGTGTAAAACCATCATCATGTATTTTCATAAAGATGAGCTATGGCCGGCTTTCTGCTCACCGCCACGCTCCTTTATTAATGGTTGGCTGTCAGTAGCGAGATGCTCTGCATATTTGCATATTAAACAGGCGAGAGAGGAAATGCCTGTTTTATTATGGCCGGACATAAATCAGTTTAAAGCATCCTTCCCCTCCCTCTCCACCTCCTCCTCTTCTCCCCTCCTCTCCCCTCCCTCCCTCGTCTTCGCTGTAGTTACTCAAACGGCTCAACCGCACAGTCCCAACGGCACAGGCCAATCCCCGGCAGGCGTGGGCGGAGCAGGGAGAGTGACATCGGGGTCCCTAACAGAATGTACTATTTTTTTCAATTACCATTGTCGGGCCCAATATTTCTTCATGAACCACCCCCCCCCCCCCCCATCCCCTTTCTCTCCTCCAAGCTTTCTCCTAATCTGTTTTTACTTAACCGTCATGAAACTGCAAATAAAGAAATAAGCGAACCAATTAAAACTGCGTCCTGAATCACAAAACCATAGGACCAGCGCAATTAGGTGGTTTGAATTTCAATCAAGGCCTGGTCGAGCTGCCATCGTTTTTGTAATTTTATTCGCTTAAGGAGAGCTCTGTTGGCCACACTTGTTATCTTAGTAAAGCTCTGTTCATGTCTTATTTTGCCCCAGTGATGTTTTTTGACTGGTGCCAGCAACAAAATAACCCCAGCAGCTCTCAAACATCTTTTTTTCAGCAGCTTTATGAAAATCCGGGTTTCAAATCAGCCATCTCAGTCCTATAGACCTCTCTCATTAGCCCTGTGTCTGCAGGGCCCGATTTGTTTCCAGCACTGTAAGTAAACAGACCCCTTTGCCAAAACTATTAGGCCAGAGACTGGGTTTCATTATCAGTCAGACATTTCTAAACATAGTGTGCTGTGAATCACTGCTCTAGCCACATTGTCCTTACCAGAGCTCCATGGAAGCCTCTGTTAAGAAAAAGAAAAAGCAATGGTACACTTTGTGTATACAAAAGAAAAATAAGAAAAAAAAATGTTTCCTCAATAACACCCACCGCAATATAACCATTATTGTTTTCCATAATTCCTACATGTATTAATATTTACTTTTTGTGTAGTCAGATGGGAAAAAAGCGTAAAAAACGTAAAAAGCAGCGATTCAGTGGATGGGAATGGCTACACTGACCATCCTCGCGCACTCTCTCTCCTCTGCTCCTCTGGTGGCTGTTCTCTGACAAGTCACGGGCGTAAATGATGAGGGCCAGCCCTGTGCAGCCCCAGCCTGTCACGCCGCCTCAGCCCCAGCAAGCAGAGGTCTGGCCCCCGTGAGCTCGGGGCAGAAACACGACCCTGGGCCTTTCCAACACACCCGACATCCATCATCGTCTCTTACCCAGATGTGTTCCACGGTGTCACGAAGAGTGATCTGCTCTCAGCTCTGGCAGGGCCAAGGTATGTCTGTGTGTGTGTGTGTGTGTGTGTGTGTGTGTGTGTGTGTGTGTGAGTGAGTGTGTGTGTGGAGGGAGGGTGCATGGAGGGAGGAAGGCATCCAGCGGTCAGTGCCGAGCCTGATGGAGGGGCTGGATTAATAGAAACACCTGCTCTGTTCTCTCAGTCTGTTCTGACACCACACTAGTCTTCCCCTGCTTGTCCCACAGCTCATAAGCCAAAGAGTAGCAGTATGCTTTTCAGTGCTCATGAATCAAATGCCACCAGAATGAACGTTTTTGTAAGGAATTTAAATAATTGTATTATAATTAGCTGGTTATATCAAAAGTTTCACTGACCGTATAATACATTGAAATGAAGATTAGGTTCGCTTATAGGTTAGGATGAGGCAGTAAATTTGTTTGGTAAAGAATTTCAAAAAGCACTGCAATGTTCACACTTTTCTTGTGTGTTCGGGAATGGCTACTACGGGGCCTAGCACAGCAACTTTATGTGTTTTTGAAAGATTACAGCAAAAATATAGCTACTATTAAAGACATGGACCTAAGTAAAAGAAGGCATTGAGAATCAGATTCTCAACCCCCCGCCCCTTTTCCTCTGGTGCACCAACAAACCTCTAGTGGACACTTAAGCGTGGCACTGATCTGACATGATAGCAGACTAGCATGAATTAATAATACCTCGTCTGAATTCTTAGCGGTGTAGTCTGTCTTTGGCGGAGGAGGACCTAGTACAAGGAGCGAGTCGAAAGACAGATGAAAGAAGAATGAAGTGGTATTAATCTGGACTGCCAGCCACTTTCATTTCCAGTTGGTTCCGCTCTGAGGAGAGAGCTGCTTGGAGGATTTATCCATTTCATACCAGAGAATTCTCCATGTCAAAATACAGCTCTGAAGCGAATGGGGTGGCCGGTTGTTGTCTGTTGCCTAAGTGCATAGCTGCATTATGTGTGTGTGTGTGTGTGTGTGTGTCTGTGTGTGTGTTGTCGTTGTGTGTGTGTGTGTGTGTGTGTGTGTGTGTGTGTGTGTGTGTCGTCGTATGTGTGTGTGTGTGTGTGTGTGTGTGTGTATGTGCGTGTAATGATGACTGGAGCATGTGGATAGTGTGAAAAGACGAGGTACAGAAGTCCTACATCAGATGTATGTGTCTTGGCTGGATGTATTTAGTTTCATACATACATTTATAAGGCTGTGTGTGGGGCAGAATTCACGTCTGAACATTGTTATGAAGAACCATTGGCATTTTCCCCTCCCGCTGTATAACGTTTGTTAATATCGAATGGCCTTGGCAAAGTCTGTCAAAGTTTGTCAACACATCTGTCACTGAAACTGACTAATGTGTTTCATGTATTTTTACTTTTCAGAAAATACTAAAGTAAGAAATACCACATTGCATTGAAGCTGCTTAATTTGTTTAAATCCAAAATGTTTCCTTTTATTTGTTCTATGGGTTTAAGAATGATGAATTTGGCATAACATGATTTTCATTTGTCATGCAGCATTGTAAATTTGTAAATCTCTGTGTATACAGCTTCAATTGTACCTTGATTTCCAGTTCTATGCGCTTCACCTCCTCTCACATATGGGTGACATATCTTTAGATCAGTAAGGTAAACACGCACAGATTTATTGGCACTGGGAGCCTACGCTGCTGCCTCAGACGAATGCCTGCTCACGGTCTCGCTCAGCTCTCAGTGTCGCTCTGGCGTTCAGTGTTGTTGTAATGTTCCCTCCCTGGCCCTGCTCCAGACATCTGCACTCTAACCTCCATTCACACAGGGGAGAAAAAAGAGGAGTCAGGGCAAGAGAGATCCCTCCTGTGAAAGAGAGGGAGAGAGGGAGAGAGAGAGATAGTGAGAGATAGAGAAGGCCAGGGAAGGGAGGGAGGGAGAAAGAGAGTGTGTGTGTGTAAAGCGCATCACTGCCTTTAACATATCTTTAGTCCTGATAATTACCCTGGCATGTTTTGTTATAGTTGTAATACTAAACCCTAAAAAGGCAGCTCCTTGCAAAACACTTTTCTTCATTCTTTCAATCTGTATTTCTCTTTCAGTCTCCTCTTTCTCTATCTCCATTCCTCCCTCTATCTGCCCTCACCCCCTCTCACTATCGACTCTCCATTCAGACATCCACTTGTGCAATGAGCAGGAAAGCCGGCCAAATGTAACAGCGGCTTCTCTTTAGCAGTGCAGGCCTCACCGCCTGCTTCCCCTCTCTCAGGCCCTGATGGCCTCCGCCTGCTACAGTCCCAGCCCCTCCCATAGCCACATGAATGAGATACTGATTGTCATATGTCACAGTGCTCTCATCTGTTTCTCATACGTTTACTGAATACAGTAAATAAGATTGTTGTCGTCTATTTTCCCCTGTCTTACAGGGAAGCTTCACCGGGAGCGCAGCTGAAGTACTCGCTTCGCGTCACGTAAAAATAGTTTAGATTGGTCGGTAACGCTTTACTTGACAGTATCGACATAAGAATGGCATGACACTGTCATGAACACATGACACTGTCATGACACAAGAACTCTAACCCTAATCCTAACCCTAACCTCTAACCCTAATCCTAACCTAACTTCTTATGACAAAAACCGAATGTCACTTAATAACAGAAGCGTTATGTCATAAACGTTTATGACTTGTTTATAATACGTTCATGACAGTGTCATGTCACTCTTATGTCAATACTGTCAAGTAAAGTGTAACCGACTGGTCTAATTTTTTCGAACGTACACACCGCTATCACGCCTGGTGTAGCCATTTCCATTCATTATAGTGGAAACGAATTGTTGCAGCAGACGCTACAAGAACGGAACACTTCAGCTACGTGCCGGGTGTAGCCTCCCTGTTAAGATTGAGCCTTTTGTCTTGTAATTTTAGCACTTTGACAGAACATGGTCAAGATTCGACATTGAAAAAAAAAAAAAACTTGCGAGAGTATTTTTCATGTGAGTAAGGGGACATTGGCAAACAGGGGCAGGCTTATCTGTGCTGTCCCGTGGTGGTGGTGGTGGAGGAGGCAGCCTGAGATTTAAGACGCGGGGGGTCAGAGATCCTCGCCAAGAGGCTCTGGCTCAGGGGGCCTGGATAAGCTGGACAGCTCCGGCGGCGATAGGCTCCTTCCAGCAACAATGGCTCATTAATCACCACCGGCGATCCCACGTCCTGCCTCGCCGTCCACGACTGTCGGAGGGGGATGCCCGCCCGCCTCCACGGCAGCCACTTCTGGAGAGCCCGTTGTTTTCCAGGACACTTTCCCAGAGAAGTTATTAATTAGCTGGCGATGACCCGAGGGCTGGGAGCGGGCTTGGTGGCAGGGGTGGGTGGGGGTGCATCGCTTTAGGTCTTGCTGGAGCCTGTAGGAGCACACACACACACACATACTAATGCACGCACATACATGTATATGTCGAGAACAAGAGAGTAAATCACGAGAAAGACTGTTGGATCCCATAAAATGTGTTTTCGTGACACAGAGCAGTGCTCTCCAGGGTTGTGGGAGCCCCCCCCCCCCCCCCACCCCACTTCAACAACACCAAACAGGACCCTTTTTGTTTTTGCAAGTCATGCCGACCATTTCAAAGTGACCCGCCAGCCATTGTAACTATTTTCCTTATTTCTGTGCTTTATGGTTCCATTGTCTTCCATGTACGCTGTACATCACCCCGAACCATAAATTCATCTGCACTTCTTCTCTCATGATGTTCATCAATAAAAATCACAATTTACAGGCCGGTGAGTGTTACAGGTAAAAAATGTGCTGAGCTTTGGAGAGACGTGCTAACGGGCTTGTGAACGCTCCGACCACGTGTGCATCAGCAGGTTCGAGCCAGAGTAGCCGGCTTTTTACATAATGCCATAAATGTTTCAGTGGAACTAAACTGCCATGTCAGTGCACTTATCCAGAGAACTGTACACTCAAGGCCTCGCTGTCCATCCTGGGGCCGAAACCTAATGCACTCATGACACACACGGACATGACACTTCAGCAAGGTATTTATTGTGCTGCCAGATTCTTGTCCTCCTCTCTATCTCTCTCACACTCTCCCTCCTTCTTTTTGCTCTCATCTCATTCTCTCTCCCTCTCTTTTGTTCAATCATAAGTGAAAAGGTGTGAGCGGAATTCATTTTTGGCCTGTCTAAATGTCAAATCCACATATTCTTCACATTTCCTGATGTGTAATAGGATGGAGAATGGGTTTGTCTTTTTGTGTAATAAAAATTGCCAAAGAAAGTCAGTGCAAAGAATGTGTCAATTATTTATCTTCCCCTAATAAAGTCTTTATCTTTCAAAATGGGCGATGCCAGAAAAAGACAAATCTCTACAGCAATTAATTTCCCTCCCGTGTCCCCCATCCCCTTCATCTTTCTGGGAGTACTGCTGGAGCAGTCGCAGTCCAGACCCTCACTGTATTTTTGGGCTGCCGCCATGTAATTCCAAAAGAGTGCCCTGAGGGTGAAAATAGCACACGGTTGAATGTCATTACTAAGTTCACATCATTAGTCACTGCAGTATTATCTGGCATGTGAGAACTGCCAAACCGCTGATAAGGACTACTCCATTGGGCTTTCCTGGTCTCAGCTGGTCCAGTATTATCAATAGGAATTTTGAGTCTGGCCTTTCCTAAAAATAAGTATATGCAATGTCATTGTGCAGTCAGTTACGTATCATTTACTGGAGATCATCAGTTCAGAGAAAATAAAGATGGCATTTCTTATTATTGTGTGCTTGTGTAGATGATACATATGAGCATCTTTCAGCCTTGTGTTTACCGTGTGTTTCCAGTAGAGGGGTGGAAAGGTGATTCCTTGAGTTTTATGAAGTAGTGGGAATTATGTAGAGGTTTGGACCACTATTGTTCCAAGAGGATTGATGACACTGTCTTGACCTTCACAACCTTTTGTTATCATTTGGCACTGCACAATAGTTTCACCAGATATGAGTATATTTTATGGGAGGTTAAAATTGTATAGATAATGTTGTTTCAGGTTTCCTTTGGGGACACAATGTAACTGTAAGCGTTCAATCAGGGCACATTATGCCAGTAAGTTTTCAAATTACACTAAATTACTAGATCTTCCATTGAACAATATCTTCAGAAGCCTATCAGTACTGCACATTATTCATACCTATCCTGTAGTTTCGCAAGGCCTCTGCAATGCTGCAGTTTATGGTAAGGGACAGTTTTATTAGAAGTAAATGAATATTACATGAGGTTGAATTAATTCTCAACAGGCAAAGCTACAATATTCTATCACAGTGTATGGTATAATGCGCTTGCCTTGGGTCTATTGTTGGCCATTTCTCTGCAGTGTGCTTTGGGACTGCTTTAGTGTGGGCCGATTATAATGTTTCAAACCGCTCGATCATTATATTATCCTCTCCCTGTGATTCTGACGCTCATGTAAACTCTTACATTTATCCAGTCCGTTTACATTTTTCATTTTTTAAGGAGATTCCGGTATGTTTTCCCCTATATAGAGTATCACCTTATCGTCTCTGATTTTAGACCATTTGTGTTAGCATTAGATAGACCACATGTGGTAACATTATATGTGTAAATACAAGTTACATAGATACATCTTGCTCTGTATATTTGTGCAAACATAATGTGATATACTGTATATCTCACACACTGACTATACAGATTCCTCTTGATGTAAGGTGTGATTTTAATGCCGTGCCTTTCGCATGGCCTTTCCCTTTGTGCTCCGTCCTGTCCCGACATCTGGGGTGAAGTCATTTCAGATCGGCGAGGAGGGGCTCCTTGTGCAACCCCTGTCTCTCTCTCTCTCTCTCTCTCTCTCTCTCTCTCTCTTGGATCCAGATCAGGGAATGTTCAGCCAGATTTGCAGTGCTCCCTTTCCCTCTCTCTGCCAATCCACACTTTATGACCCTGGCTCTCATTCCAATGGGTTACCACAGCTCACTTCAGAGATAGATGCAGCCCGCATGTTCTCTCTTCAAAGTTTCACTGTGTTTGTTTGTGTTTGTTTGTGTGCATGTCTGTGTGTGTGTGTGTGTGTGTTTGTTTGTGTGCATGTCCGTGTGTGTGTGTGTGTGTGTGTGTGTGTGTGCGCGTGTATGTGTGTTTGTTTGTGTGCATGTCCGTGTGTGTGTGTGTGTGTGTTTGTTTGTGTGCATGTCCGTGTGTGTGTGTGTGCGTGTGTGTGTATGTGTGTTTGTTTGTGTGCATGTCTGTGTGTTTGTGTGTGTGTGTGTGTGTGTGTATGTGCGTGTGTGTATATGTGTCCATGTGTGTGTGTTGAGACCCTCAAACTCTGTATTTTTGCTTTTGATAACAGCTTCAGTTCACTTACACAATTGAATAGAAACACAATGGCAACAGTGAGGCATGGAGGAAGAGAGAAATAACAGAACAATATAAGTTTCATGGAGCTCATATAACTTAAAAGCCAGTATGACTTGTTGTCACGTTGTGATTATGTGGATGTTTTGTTCTCAAATCAAGACTGAAAATACCAATGGAAAATGTGTCTTTCCAAATCATGCACCACACTGACACAAACTTTCTCATTAGTTGCTTTGACTTTAACATACAGCCAACAGAAAATTAGCTCTTGTCTCAATCATTTGTATTTTTTTTTTTTTAAACACCTTAATTAGACAGTACACAGAACAGACCTATACATAAAAGTATATTAAAAACAGTTTAATATTTACATGTTTGTGAACAAATGAGCAAGCCTACTGTGGGTGGGACAGCATGTGTAATTCTTTGAGTTCATCAGTATGGGACCTCTGAGTCAGTTACCATTTCTGTTGTACAGCTGTTGTGACAAGTCAATTCAATAGCGTGGACCTGCACAATCAACCTCTGACCGCACAATGTGATTTTGGCTGTCTCTGATGAAGGCCAAGGCCTTTGAGGTGTTGTTGGACAGGCTTGTGTTCTATTACTGTTTTCCCCGTCTTGCCCTTGCTATTTGATTATTTCTGGTTTCTATTCTCATCGCCTAGACTATTGCTCGATCCAGAGGAAGACATTGCTTTCTCCATGCATCTCTCTCCAGAGACGAGTGGTAATTGGGAATAATGGTGGCCACCAGAATCAGATGAAGCTTGGCAATGTCGTACTGCACAACAGTATCCAAGTAGTGAGGTCTACACCACTTGTCTTGTTTTTTGCACAGGACCTTTCCCCGCTTCAGATTAATTCTAGATAAATCAATGTTATGTCCAACATGAAAAACCTGGCGCAAAATCAAAGTCAATCACAACCATATGGATTATGTAGCCAAGCAATTAATGACCTTACATGTAGGCGATTTTCCGCCGTGAAAAGTCTCCTAAAACTTTCAGCGGTCGGCATCTGCCGCAGATTTAAAGTGCCATTCTGGTAATCTGCACATTAACGTAAACGTTCCCGAAAGAAACCTGAAAATTACAACCAGACGAGGACTGCCCCGCGCTGTGAGTGAGCAGAATGATTTATGACACCAGGGGATGGACTGTGAACTGGGACTGTAAGTATCCAAGAAAACTTTTCAACACACGGGTCAATTGCTTGCAGGCTGAATGACAGCAGAATAGTGAGGCTGTTAATTTCCTTAGCAGATCCAGATGTTCATGTGTGATGGAGGAGTGATCTAGTTACATCTGCAGACCTGCAGTCAGTGTGTGTGTGTGTGGGGGGGGGGGTTCTGTGTAAGCTCAAGCATGCATTCGTATAAAGCTTCAGAGCGAAACCTTGCATATGCCGTCCAGTCCAGAAGCTCTTTTGATGAATGAAGCATAACATCAGTCCTAGTCAGACACTAGGTCACTATTCAAATACGGTGTCTGTTTTTCACCATGTTAGTTGACAAGGCCTCATGATAGGTGATACTTAAGAGAGACAAAATAAAAAGTTCACCCGTCATACATGCTCTAAGTCTGGCGAAATCAAATGTAAGCGTAAGTGTTTTTTAATAGATGCAATTATTTATTATTACATTTTTATCACATTTTAATTACTGGTGAAATTACCTATTAAGACCACAAGCTAATCAGGCAATTTTGTTGCGAAATGTCATTGAGTTCTAATAGACTTTGGCCGTGGAATAGCCTGAGCGAAATCTAGTTAGTTAGTCTAATTGGTTATAATTGTGCACATAACCTAGCCATAACCCTATATAAAAGGCCTTAGAATACTTAATACATCTTCATTTTGAAGGATATTTTGGAACAAAGACAATGCAATGAAGACATTTCCTACACATTTATAAATAATAAGAAGCTTTCATATTTGGAATTGCACTAGTAGAGTGACATTAGACCCTCATGTGACTTGACTTAGGTGTTCTTTTATTCCTATTAATTTTCCATCTTTTTTTTCTTTGAGTCATTTGCTCAGCTGTAAATTACAGACTGAATTCTATTTGAAATGTCATCTTGAGACATTTCTTCTGCAAAGTGTGTGTAGACAGGCATGAAATAACATAGTTTAGATATTTCATGTTACACTAAAATTACATCAGTAATGACAGTTCTCTCTGCCTTGGTTAAGTAGTCAGAGATTTCTTTTTTTCCTCTCTCCCTAGTGCTTTTACAAATTTTAATTGCAATGATGTCAACATTACTAGAAAATCCCTAAACTCTCCTCTTAAAAAGAGCGAGGGAAAGAAAGCAAGCAAGCTTGGGAGAAGAAAGGAAACTTCAGGCTGGTCATTCATTGCATAGCTCAGACTGCAAAAGAGCATGGAATGCTGCTTTCACCGGGTCGCTGGGCACATTTTCATTATATTTTCATGAGGCATGAGATTCAAATGGAAACAGATAGCCCCACCAACCCCCCCCCCCCCCCCCCCCCCCCCCCCCAACTTCCACTTTATGGCATAGATATGGAGTCCACCCCCACAGCCATATTTCATCCAGAGATTCCTCTCTGGGTTTCCTGTTTGTTTTTCCAGATGCTCTTGCTGCCTCTTCCCCCTTGTGAGCCAGCAGAGAGTGACACTTAAAGGCAGAAGATGGAGGACATTTCCTCACTTTTAAGAGGCACAGCTTCCAGACCGATGCAGCATTTGGAACGGAACAAAAAGGAAGTTCAGTGGGGTTGAATGACACGATGGCTTCTCGGTGCATCTGTGTTGGGAGTTTGAAAAACCCTGTTTTGCCCTGTCATGGTTGATTGGGAGTGTTTTTAAAATTGACAGAGGAAGGATGACAAAACCGTCAGAACAACATTACGAGGGATTAACTCAAGGGTGTTGTCAGCCCTGCATACATAAGTGTCACATTGTATCCGAAAGGTGACAAATGTATTTTCAAAGAGCCCATGTCTTTATTACTCGACTGAGGTGATGGCAAATAAGAACCGGATTGGCTGCGGTTTAAACATTGGGGATGGTTTGTGGCAGAGTGAACATGGTGGCCAGATTAGTCACACTCGCGGTGACTTCATGGAAGCTTCTTCCAAACATTACACATATCCAGCTTAGCAGTGGGCTTTGGTCTCGCAGTGATCTGCCCGTCATTCTCAAAGAACCCATCAGCTAAGTGCTGGCTTTTCCCTACAAATGTTATTGTTTTTAAATTGCATCATTAGCCTAAATCTCCTTTTAGCTGAAAGGGAGGGAGAGAGCTGTAAGACCTCTCTTTGCCTCATTTCAATCTCTCTCTACCTCTCCCTCCCTCCCTCTCTCTCTATTTCTCTTTCTGTCTTTCTTTTTTTCTATGTCAGCCTTACACACACACACACACACACACACTCACAGAAAAGTACCGGTACTCCCATGTATAGACTGTGTATATATATATAAACACTCACATACACACACATTCAACCTCTCTCTCTTTCTCTCCCTCTCTCTCTCTCTTTCTCTCCTGCTCTGTACTCTTTGTTTCATGAGAAGTCACTTAATTCTAAATAAGCACTTTATCCTTGAGGGGGATTTGTCACCAGCACTGACTCCCAGGACAGCCCAAGTAAACACATTATTAGCAGAAATGTATACAGTCACTCAGTGGAATGAGCCGGCTGTAAGCAGCTTGCTGATGACAGGGTGTGTTAATAGAGAATTGATGTCCACACCATTTCTCCAGCTTAGCCATCAGGCATTGATGAAATGGGCGTGACATCAGCTTGCAAAGTCAGTAGGCCGCTCATGACCAATGTCAATACTGGTAGCATGTAAGGCAAAAAAATCAAGAAAAGAAAAAAAAATAGTAACAGAAATGAAAACATACATCAAGGTTATTAAGTACGGTGCAAATATTAGTTTATGCTTTCATAAAAGCCAATCAGGAAATGGTCCTATAAAAACACTCTAGTGATTCAGCTACTGATGTTTTATGCAAGCTATGAGGCTATCAAACTGCCTGCCATCTTCAGGTAGTGCTCGCTGACTCATAGCTATACCTTTTGTAGGATAGGATGGTAAACAGCATCCAACTGTTACCTTTGGAATTAGATTCATCGCATTGATTTCATGTCACTAAAGACTTTTTCTTTTAGCATTTTCATGTTTGCGTAAGACAGGGCATTATAACAAACATGTCATCCCTTTTCTGCATTCTGCATGTTAGGTTGAGAAGCTGGCTGGTCCAAACCCGTACCTGTCAATTCATAGGAGTTCTTGTGTACTGATTTTGTGTAAGTCATGTAGCAATATTCTCTACAATATGTCATTTGAATATGCTATTTGTTATGTGGTTACATCATGCATATAGAAGAGGACAGCTCTCAATCTATATTTTTGCCCTCACTTTTCTTATATTTGATATGAAGAACATCTCCAAGAAAGCAGGTTTTCTAACCAAACCATATTGACCTCCCATGTACACATTTGCCAACTTTCATTAGCCACCTCCTCTGTCGAAGCTCTCTCTGTTGCGCTGCCCTGAACCATGGCTCCACATGTTAACACTGCCGTCTATGGGAGCTCTACTCTACAAATGTCTGATGGGCCTAACCTGCTGCACGGTAATAAAGCAGAGTTTAAGAGGCTCAGAAGTATCCCCCCTTTAATGCCATTAATTCTTATTGTCATTTAAGAGGATGAGTGGGGGCGTGGGTGGAGAAGGATGTGGTTTTACAGCACTGCACTTTTTAATTTATGGTCGAGACTTCTCCCCACTCTCATGTCCATGCTCTCTGTACGCCACGCACCAACAGGGACTGGGATGTGGTGTTGAAAAGTGTGCCCCGATAATTGTGGAGAAGTAAAACATCTCAGCTCTTTGCACAGCTTCAGCTCAGCAGTGTTGTGTTGATGCATGTGTCCTTTGTTGTGTAACAAAGAAGTCTTAACAAATGGAGTTGTCAAGCAAACAGTGTTGTGAATCTATCATAAACAGTTGTATCATAGTAACAACCGAAACAACAGCTGTAATGAGTTCATGTCTGTTCTGACACAGAATGAAAAACAAACACAAAATCAGAGTTATTTTGAACAAATTCAATGAGACTCATGTTCAGAGTATGTACAGCAAGTTACTTTTTAAATTAAACCGCCAAGTTCAGAAACATGAAAAGAACTTGATGGGGGGAAAACACAGTTTAAAAACTGTATCAAAGCAAGACATGATATTTCACTAGTTCCTCTTCTCTTTTTCTAAATTTGGGAAGGGAACATAAGGATTAAATCCAATTAGCATTGCAGTGTTTCACAAGACTGCAGTGGGGAATAGACTCGTCGTAATTGGTCTGAAGACAATTAGCAGAATTAATCCCATCCGAATTCAGAGAATACAGGCAGATTTATACAGTATTCCCCAGGCAGTTTCATTAGAGGATTTCCCTTTTTATTTAATTTTAGTTAGACTTTGCTACTCATAACAATTCTAATGATGGTAATATTGATTTAGCATGCCAAGAAAGACCTTCTCATTCGTTATGCAGTGAATGCTGCTCTCCTTTGTTATAACTATTGTGGAGAGACTTGAAAGCATACCTCAAATGAAAAATACCTAAAGGGACCACATTTTGGGAGACTTGCTGGCTAATGAACACGGCCATTAATGTGTCTGAGACTGCGTGTGTGTGTGTGTGTGTGTGTGTGTGTGTGTGTGTGTGTGTGTGTGTGTGTGTCACACATAATGGGCACACAGACACATTAACTATGAGAGAGAGAGAGAGCGAGTATCTACAAAAGAATGTGATAGACATGTCTAGCACAGATATTTTGTGAATTTGAATAACAGTAAATGCTAACAGAACTTTCCATCAAATGTACGGTGGGGGAAATAAGTACAAGTATAAATAAATAAGTATAAGCCTTTATGTTCCCCAGTATTAACTTACAGATCCACAAATAGTAAAGTATTTTAAGTCCATCAGTAAATAAAGTATTAAGTCCATAAGTAAAGTTATGTGTAATAAAATGGAATTACAGGGGGGGGTGGAAGTATTGAACATCTAATAAGTATAAGTATAAGTAAGTATAGTATATATACTCTTTTGATCCCGTGAGGGAAATTTGGTCTTTGCATTTATCCCAATCCGTGAATTAGTGAAACACACTCAGCACACAGTGAACACACAGTGAGGTGAAGCACACACTAATCCCGGCGCAGTGAGCTGTCTGCAACAACAGTGGCGCTCGGGGAGCAGTGAGGGGTTAGGTGCCTTGCTCAGGGGCACTTCAGCCGTGCCTACTGGTCGGGGTTCGAACCGGCAACCCTCCGGTTACGAGTCCGAAGCGCTAACCACGGCTGCCCACATAATAAATAAGCTGGGTTAGTAAATATTAATAGGCTATAAAACATTTTTTCTTTACTAAGGTGTCACACAAGAAACATCTCAGGATGGGTAAAAGCAAAGAGCTCTCCCAAGACCTTCGTAACCTTATGGTTGCAAAACATATCAATGCAGCTGGAAACAGACATACAGTATGTCAAAACTTCCAGTAAGCACCATTGGGGCCATTATCCGCAAGTGGAAGGAACATCACTCCATCATCAACCAACCACGCACAGGAGCTCCTCGCATGAATTCTGACCACGGAGTCAGAAGGATAGTCAGAAGAGACGCCCAAGAACCAGGGAGCTCAGAAAGAGCTCCAGAAAGACTTGGATGCAGCAAGTACAATTGGTCCAGAGAAAACAGTAGGCAGTGCAATCCACCATGGCCTCCATGTATGCTCACCAGGCAAGACTCCCACGACTGGTTTAAAATGGACTACACAGCATTTGGACAAGCCTATGTATTACTGGGAGAAGGCAGTCTGGTCAGACGAGAGCAAAATTGAACTTGGCTGTCATACTACACCGAACGTTTGGAGGGGAAATGACACAGCACATCACCCTAAAAACACCATACCAAAAGTGAAGTTTAGAGGTGAAAGCATCATGGTGTAGGGCTGCATTTTATATCATGGTACTGGCAGATTTCGGTAACACTTTACTTGACGGGTGAGTTCATAACACATTCATAACAGCTGTCATAAACTGCACATAAAGCATTCATGACTGTTTCATGAGACATGACTCAACATTCATAACAAACCTTTCATGAATGTGGAAGTTAGAACAACGACAACTTGTCAAAATAAAAGTCCAACAATCGCAAAGCAGCATTGCCGTTTTTCTCTCCAGCTTTTTTAAATATTTCATGAATATCTTATGAAGTCTACATCGAATGTCACTTTACTATACAAGTTGTGAAGTATTCGTAATCACTGAGTTTAACACTGGGAGGTAGGCTAAACTAGCCTACATTCAGCTGACCCTTATTTGTTAACCTGGAACGGTTGGACAATGAACATTCCCGGTAGCAAATGAAAATATCTGCAAAGGTTACATCATAAAACAAATAATGTTTTATGAAACAAAAATTATTTCCTTGACCATGTTCTGTCTTTTTGGCACTGGAGTAGCCCATTGACTCAGATGTGACGTGAACAGGTAAGAGGTTCAGAACAAAAACGGCAATACTGCTTTGCGATTGTTGGACTTTTATTTTGACAAGTTGTCGTCGTTCTGTCTTCCACATTCATGAAAGGTTTGGTATGTTGAGTCATGTCTCACGAAACAATCATGAATGCTTTATGTGCAGTTTATGACAGCTGCTATGAATGTGTTATGAACTCACCCGTCAAGTAAAGTGTTACCCAGATTTCATATAGATAGATAGAAAAAACTTTATTGTCCACTGAATGTACATACACTGGAAATGTATCTTTGGCACTCTGGCGACATAAAAACACAGAAAACAGACAATATAAGTTAAATTACATAAATGGTTAAAAAACATAAATGAATAAATACTAGTGCAGTTCTCGGTACTGATCATTCTCATCATCACCCTGACTGAGGGTATTCTCCACTAAGTATTAAATACATTTCAATTGGCATGTTCAATACTTTTTTCCTCTGTCATTCCACTTTATTTTACACAACTTTATTTATGGACTTTAATGTTTGGATTTTCTTGAGTTAATACCAAAGTCCTGTGGCAGTTTCATGTGAATAGCCTCATTGGAAATATATTTGGTGAAAAAAATGTTGACATGTTCAATACTTATTTCCCCCACTGTATAGCCCCCATCTTTGAGAATGACTTCACTAACTTGTACCACAACGAATGATGAATAACTTAGAAATCACATCTAAATCTCACAATGGCTAAATCTCCCCGAGAAAGCTTGATACCTGAGATAGAGGGGGAACCGTATGGAATCAGTCCACATTTGTGATGAAATATTATCCCCAACAATTTGTTAAGTGATCCAAGGGGACAGAAAGTAAGCGAGAAAGAGGGAAAGATGACTGAAAACTGGAGGGTACATCCATTCAGTGAGCGAAAATCCAGAGGATTTTCACTCAGGAGATACAAGGAGGAAGAAAATGGTTGATCTGTGACTCCCTCTGCTTTCTTTCCCACATGGTCACTTCAGTGACTCAAAAAAAGAGAGCAGCTTTCTCTTGGCCCCAAGCATCCTATGCATGGAAAATGAATGAGGCCTCCGGTGCATAAAATGGTCAAATAGTGGGGGAGAGGAAGACCAGGCCAAAGATCAATAAAGAGAAAACAGGGTGCAGGACCTCTTCATGTCATGCCAGGTCATTCTTGCAATGGTAAACACCTGCACTTAAAAAGGCGCGAGGGGAGCAACTAGAACATGCATGAGGAGCACCAATGTTAACAATGACAAACGACGGCATGTGTATTTTTTCCCCCTCTTTATTACCATAAAGCAATATAAACTGAAGGACACTAGTCTATTGAGAGAGTTAGCGGCTAATGTGCCATATCAGATATGGACAATGTCAGGACTGAATACAGATTAGGCCGTGTCCTTCCCTCCCCCGGGGGATTTAAGGGGTTGACACCATGCTGGCTGCCAAGTACATTACTGTAACATGCTGGTGCCAACCATGTCCTCCCTGGGCTATTAACCCCTCCGCTCTCCCTCACCGAAACCCAATACCCCCATACATACTGCCCCGGTATACCAGACCACATCTCCAACCTTCTTTCCCTCCTCTCCACGCCAGCCGTGGTCAGGTGATGAACCCCCCCCCCCCCTCTTCTTCATTAAGACGAGGGCAGTGGAGCGGGTAGCTGAACGGAGGGCAGGTATGACCTGCTGATGTCTTTATGAAGCAACTGCAGCTGTGGACAGAATGCTGGAGGGGTTGTATGTCTGTGGGGGGGGGGGGGGGTACAAGGGGGCCATGTCCCGCAATTTGTTGTCTGTCAGAATAGTGACCCATTGTCAATACCTGTTTAGCTTACTGTGCTACTGTGCACAGATCTATGCGTGAACACCAATATGATAGAAGCATAGCCAATTGAGTGCCTTTGTAAATGCTAACTATGCAAGAAGTTTATATATGGAAGATAGATTACTACCTTTCATATGACTATAGATCACTGTGAGCGACCCTTAGTCCATGGAGCTGGCTATTATCCCAGTTTTGTTGGCAAATGTGCTGTCTCTGTTTTCTCGTAATACCGATGGTTGGGGATCAACTTTTAAAGTTTAAATGGATGCGTTTGTGTGAATAAATTCTCCTCAGCTGTTCATTGTGTTTGTAAATGGTTTAAACCTGAATGTGAAGCGCATGTTTGTGCCATGAAATGACACTACAGAAGAAGGAGTAGGTGGGGTTAGGGTCAAGTTTTTTTTTTTTTTTTCAGGGAAGGCTTGGACTGCTACTCATAGTAGGAAACAGTTTCTTTGTCAGATATTTTTATTTTCACAAAATGTTGTCATTGAGATTGTAGACACAGCACAGTACTATTTGATCACTATTCTGGTGATCAAATTAAGAGTTACTGTCTTAATTAGTTTTCCATTACTGGAAAATGGCCATAGGCTCTTTTCAGAAGGATATTTCTATAATTATGCTGTAACCATTGAAATTATTAATTTAAAACTAGTTGTCATATTAATGTTTCTACAACCATTTTCACTTTGCTCTATACATTGTGTGAAAGACTGTGGCTGCAGCTTAAATTACCTGTATTTATTGTACTTTAGTATTAAAGGAGTATGTTGGGGGAATGTTGGGAAATTAACATTCTAAAGAATATCTGGGTTCATTGAATTCAACATAGAATTTTAGAACCTTCAATTGTTGCGGAACTTAGAATGTTCAAAAACCTACACCTTTAAAGGGATATTTTCAAGTGAGGAACACATGGTTTTGGCCTTTGTGTAGCTTGGATATTTGGTGATAACTTTTCTTAAATAATATTGGTAAGTAATCCTAGTTTGTTTCAAAAGTATGCTCTTAAGGCATAACCCCGATGCTGGATACTGAATATATATAATAGCATCTGTTTTTCCTCTGGTAATTGTTGTTAAAAATGCTAACAAACAGAACGTACACAGCAGAAACACAACAGAAAGTACACAACTACTTATTCATCTACCTCAACCTGTCCATCCAACCATCTATCCATACAGGCCCATGTTAATATAATACATATTGATGTAATTCAATGCACCTTTCCTACAGTCACATGTGCGCTTAAGTGACTGGTCATCTTTCAAATTGTTTAGCCTATATTTTAACCTCCATACTTATAGACTAACAAACTACATTTTCTAACTCACTAATTATCCAACAAACAAACCAAAGCTATTTTTCATGTCTTTGTGACATTTGAAGTATTACATATTGTCATGATCTGATCTTTAACATATGACCCCTGTGAAAGCTCTTCAGCTATTAAACACTAAAACAACACCGGCAAACCATAAAGAAACCAAGGGACCATGAGAGGAAAATCCAGGTGTAGTTCATGATCATAAAATCCTACTATAATTTCACCACCTAATCCTTTGCAATATTGATGCCTTAGGCCAGGAGTAATAGTGCAGGACTGTTGCAAGTATTAATTGACGGTGTCCTATGTCTTCTATGCAAACAAATGACATGGTTGACTACAACAGATATATTTTTTCCTGAGAAAGGCAGTACTTCATTAACAAATATTTAGAATTGCAGGCCATTGTCCATTATGTGCTTTGCACTTACAAAGGCATCACCAATCCTCCGTGCCCACTCCAGATGCAGTAAAAGTGATTGACTGTTGGCTTGAGGGAACATAAGGGAATGCTTTTGTGGGGCCTCCCAAGCTTGCATGCTTTAACCCTGCCAAATTCAAACAATAGAATGAAGATTTGATGAGTGACTTGCATTTTAAATGCCACATCAGGACTGACAGAAACAAGTATTAGATTGCCATAACATCATGGAAGACAAGAAAGGAACAGAGGGATTCTCAAAAATGTTTCCTGCTTGATGGTAGCCTACATACATGCAAAACAAATCAAATCAAATTATTTGTATGTGTGGTCAGAACCTTTTACCTACTTTCCCCCTGACCACAAATGTTTTCCACCAACCATTTGTTTTCAACCAGTGGGGGCAGAGAGGATCATTGTTTTCCTCTCTCCACTACCCAGCGACCTCTTGCATAACTTGCTCATCATCTGTAACTTCTCATTCTGTGTTCTCCTTTGTCTTCTATTTGCGGCTCTATTTATATCCAACTTCAGTGCCCACTTCTTGAATCTAGACCAGGGGGCTTGTCCTGACAGCTCCATTTGATGGGAACTAAGCAAAGCACTGTAGAATTACTGTAGACATGAAGACACGTTTTGTTAACATTACAGCCCAAGTCGAATCCCCACAAACCCGCAGCCTCATTTTCCAAAAGGGGGTATCTGTCTGTGGTTAAACTCTTCCACAGAATGGAAGAAGACAGAGAGGGGGTTCCATTTAAAGGCATATAAAAGCTGCTAGCGCATGGCGCTATGGAAGAATTTACTGAAGTAGTAACCCTGGCGATGCTCTGTCTGATTAGATGCGTATTTCCCTGTTCCAGCTTTCTTGAGAATGTTAAAGGGCCATTTGATTTCACATGAAGCATTGTGAATCTTAAATCAAACAGGTCCTTTGTTAATCGTGTTTAGCAGAGTATCAGTCAAAACACCCAAATGTTGATTAATCAATCCCAAAAGAACCCTTTGGCTCGAACGTTAATGGCATTTCAAAACAAGCGCTGAGTGGATGCGTGTTGAGGGAGAAGCACTTGTGATGTGAACCGTCTAATCGCTTTTTCTGGAGTGTTTTCTCAAAGTCACAGGTTCTCGGTTTGAATTTGAAATGTGATGGTTATTCAGTATGCTTTTCTACCTCAGCCTTGGAGTGAACACAAGAGCCCCAAAATATTCCCATCCTCTTGACCAACCAGACTTCAGCAATGAGGACCAAACAGGAAGATGTCAGCATTCCAGTTGTCTTCTGGCAGGAAGTAGGGACACATAAAAACCCTGCAGGGACACATATTCTCATACAGTATTTTTTAACAAAAAAAAGATAGAAATCAAATGGCCGTAAATATTGCAGATGGGCTACTAAACAGAGACCCCTTTGTGCAACCAACCCTGGTTCCCACTCACCAGGGCCAGCCGTCCGAGTCCCCCTCTCCACTGCTGTGGGTGATCGTTTGTCTCACTCGATAACCATACGAGGCCAGTTGTACGTCTTACTCTTTATTTTCTCTATTTTTTTCTCCTCCTTCCCTGTCCAAAGTACCACTGAGCCCTCCCTGGCTCCCACTGGCTCCATCGCTCTGTGTTAAAATCATCTGAGCGGTTTTGAACGGTGGAGACGTGAGCATGTTCCCGTGTAAATTATGGAGCTGGACAGGACCCTGCGTTGGGCAAATTATCCTGACACGTAAAACAGAGAAGCACTTCCAGTCTTCAGTCCACCCCGGCTCCCCATCTCTGCACATTCAATTACGTTTGCCCGTTTGAGCAAGAGTGCTTCCTGTTATTGCTGCACTTCCGCAAAACTCATTTGCTCCTGCTGCCTGTAGGATTTATTTGAAAAGCGAGTAAACCAAAGTAAAGTATGGAAAGTATGAAGTGAAGTATGGAAATAGCCATCAAGCCTCATCAGAATGTTTTTTGCAGGGTTTTTTCTCACATTTTTTTGTATATTTTCTTCACAGCACACCTGTGCTGTGACAAAACTAATTAGTGATGAGCTGATGTTGCATGTGCTGCAATATACAGTATCTCAGTGCCAACATATTTGACTCTTCTCTGACAGTAAAGATCTGAGTCATGCAATATAGGACCATTCCTCAGCTTAGCTCAGTTCACAAACACAGCATATTGCATATTGTCAAATATCACCACATGAACAGGAAAAAAAAAACGATGATATTGAGAATCACTGCCCAAACCTGACTTGTGTCTGCCCAGTGGATCATATCAGCACTGGGGGTTTGGGCAGACACCAGGCCGCATGCAGTAGTTTGTCTTGGGCCAGTCGGCTCTCCCCCTCCGAGAGAGGGAGGTCAAGCCCCAGGGCAGCCCAGCACAGCAGCACTCCATTAGAGGTGTGCAAACCTTGCAACAATGCGATGACATCCTCGTTTTTCACCCGCCCGGCCGCACATTTCTCAGAGACTGACCCGCTGTGAGGAGGTATCTCTCTGGGAGCTGGCCGGGACAGAGACTTTAACAGTCAGGGAAAGTCAAGAGACTCTTAACCTGTGACCTCAGTGAAATCTCTACCACTAAGCCAGCCAAGGTGAGATAGCCTTTTAAATGCCACAACTAAGGGTTAATTTGTCAGTCTAATTAAAGAAAATATCTAAATTTTTATGTTGGGCACAGTGTTGAATACCTGTCATTGTTGCTGTTTAATTTAGTAAGAATGGCACAAGAATATAAGCACAAAGCTTTTACAACCTCACATCTGTTATCATGATCATTGCAAAATGTGAAGGGAGCCATAATCTCCTGCAAAAGTCTCCCCGTCTCAGTGTCTTAAAAATTAAAGTGCACACAGGGGTGGTGAAGACTGATTTGCATGCAGTTCATGTTTATTTATGACCAGAGACGATTACTGAATGTGGGAGACTCCAACCTGTGTATTAGAATATTAAATAAACTGGTCTATTCTGTGTATCCAGCCTATTCGTGAAAGATACATGAAAGGAGAAATCTGAAGTTGCATCCATTAACCGGTAGCTTTATTTCCTTTCTTACATTCTTGTCAGTTTGACTGATTCATTTTGCAAAGGTACTTTTCTTCAGTGATCATAATAGATTAAGTCTGAATGGGTCATTGTCATATTTAAGCAAGACATTCTTCAATCAAAGTATCTCTTATGATGAGTTATGCAGTAATGCACCAGCCATATTGGTATATGTTTGATTGAAATATGCAGTACCTGTGACGTTATACTGTAGTCACCTGGGAAACCCACACGTTTTGGTTAGATTGTCGAGCATGTTAAGTCAAGTCTTGAATGAAACTGAATAAATAGCCTGCAATGGAGTGTTGCACCTGAAAAGTTCAAATGAGGCCTTGTGCAGGATGAGTGAACTGTGTGAAGGGGGTGTCGCTTTTCCATGCTTTTGTGTTTCTAACTAATGGCCATTTTCCGAGTCCAGACACCATAGCTGGATCCTTTACCCATGCAGCTTTGATAACCTTTCACACTTTACCTCAGCTGCTCTGGATTCCTTTGTGTCTCTCCAAACACTCAGTGGGTTTCGTCATTTAGTAATATTCTAAGTTTCTAAGGCCAGATTCTAAGGCTTGTTTCTAAGGCCAGGTTCTAAGGCCTGTTTCTAAGGCCTGTTTTCTGCTCTGAACACACATGCCTGCACACAAGCTTAAGAAATTAGTTCTTGTTCCCACTCCTGCTCTTGTCTTTGCTTTGCCGTTGATCTGAATAAGCTCACCGCCCCCCTAACTTTGACTAGTGTTGCGCATCTGCCCATAAGTAATCAATCTGGGCCTTTGTGGGACGTGACAGAGGGAGAGAACATGACAGTCAGAGAGAAAGAGAGAGTGCAGGAGAGAGAGAGAGAGAGTGAGAGAGAGGAAAAAAAGAAACATGGATCAAGCGTGAGCTCCGCCACACACACGCACACCTCCCTGCCGGCTTTGCTAACCGCTGCTGGGATGATTAAATGGATGTAATGTATATTCCCTCCCCACTCTGGCCTCAGTGTGTGTTTGCGTCGCGTCCCCATTCATCGCTGGCGCAGGCGCGATCTATCACGGTCTATCTCCCGCTGTGATGGATTGCCGTGCCCTTCATAAGGCTGCCCTGGACGCTCTCGCGCATTGTATCCGCTTACTGCCGCCGAAGTGAAGTGACGAGACCGGGCCGATATAGGCCGGGCGCGTGAGAGGCCGTGTGACTGAGAGACGGAGGCGGAGGCTGGATATAAAAAGCTGACTTGCTGTAGAGAGTGCGATAGCCAGCGCTCAAGAGTCACCGGGACGAGCAGTGTGGTGCCGGAGACAGCCAGCGGAGAACAGAAATACCGGCCTGAAAAATACGAAACATGAAAGGGGATATCTATAGAATTACATGGTCATTCTGGCCTCTATAAATGGATGATTGAATTGAACTTTGCATGCTTCCTTTTTTTCCCCCTTGGCTAGGAAAAAAAACGTTGATGAAATACTCCATCAGAGCTGGCTCTGGGTCGAGTTATTTTTAGGGCCACCCCTCCCTTCCTTGTGTGAGATTGTTGCTTTTAAGCAAGAGGGCCTCCGATGGGAATTAATTTATCATACAAATCGTATCTCTGTGAATAAAATGTAAAATGCTAAATCAGCATCCTTAAATTACTCACAATTCACCTTAAATATGACAGTAAAAAGCATTCAGCCAGTTTTCATTGTCCACTGAGAATCAATATGGCAACCCTAAGAAACACGCATCTATGGCTTCACATTCGCCAAGCATGGGCACTGGCTCTCAGCTATCCTGGAAAGAAGAAATGCTCCAAAAGACCTCATGGCATGCATTAATACCGCTTACTGAGTTCAAAATTACCTTCTTAACGAGAGCTACACAGGAATAAAGAGAGATATTATGCATTGTTAGTTTAATGGGACATTGCGCTCTGATCCAAGTGGATCTGGTAGTGGAGCCCACTTCTCATCAGCGAAGGATGTAAATGTAAGCCTTTTAATAAGGGGCTTAGAGAGAGACGAGAAAGGGGCCACACCATGTATTATCTCCTGATTATTTGCTATCATGGAGAAGTAATCTGTGTAAGCCACGGTTATGCCTCACCTCGAGCCAAACCAGCACTGCGAGTAATGTGGGATTGTGTGAGTGTGTGTTTTTTTTTTTTTTTTTAACCAGCTTAAATTTGAAGCATCTTCAAAACCTGGAGACTGGTATTGGAGGAGAGGGAAAAAAATCTGAAAAGCTGATTACCTGGAGGGCTGTTAATTAGGGCACTCAGGGACAATTAGATGAACATGAGCAAGCATGAAGACCCTAAGGCGTAATACACATTGCATAACATGGAACAGAACTGATTTGTGTTTACCTCCGAAGCCTCAGATACAACCTTAAGCACCACTGTTTTCTACAAGACCATAGTGCAGATGCCACATGGACATTTTCAATAAAAGATGAGGGCAGGTTGCACTGGGCCTCGGCTTCAGTGCAGTGGCTTTGCCGAGCACACAGCTGCACACTGACCTGACAACGGGGTGTCCCGAGTGTGCCCTGTACACACAAACTAACACACAAATACACACACATGCACACACACTTACACACACACACACACAAACACACGTGCACACACAAACACACACACACACTGACGCGCGCTCACACACTCACACACACACTTGCCAGGCTGAGGCGTTTGGTGGTGCTAGAGCCCAGGGGGGGGGGGGGTGTCGCGTGGACAGGTGGGGACAGGTGTGGCCATGGCTGGACTGCTGTGCGGTGGCGTGTGCTGCACGCAGCCTCACCAGCCGGTGTGACCTGGCCACGCGCCACGTCCTTCCCCCAGCTTATGCACGCCCAGATGGGTGCTGTTCACCAGGGCCTCCCTAAAGCACAGGCCGCTGCGGCTACTGCTGCTGTGGTCGAACCAATGCTGGTTATGCCCAATTATGTTAAACATGTTTGCGCATACATACATTAATGTGGTTTTATTAATGAATGCAAGTTCTGAATGCAAAACAACATGGTGCATGTAAGTGCTGGAGAATATCGCCAGTCTCTGACCTCAGGAGTGACAGTTATGAAAAGTGTCCTTGGCATCCTCACATGCATATGCAGGAAGTGAAGAAGAAAGATGAAGGGAGAGAGGGAGAACAAGATTCTGAGCTGTGATTCCATTGGGACAACCCTTAACGATTGTCCATCACATTCTCTGTCCTCGTGCACGTGCAGGTGCTTGTCTTTGCAAAGACGTGTTGGATGATTTCAGATTCAGAACGGATGCCTTTTGTAACACACATAATCAACATTACAAGGAGAATATGTCTGATATATCATTTCATAAGTTGGAACAGAGGATCCTTTGGTACGTAGCCAGTGAGGTGGCAACCCCCAATGCACTATAAATCCACCAATTAAATGAAACAATAAAATAAGGCGATGAGAAGGAAGGCTGAGAAACCAACTATTGGCTTCTCCGACGGTGACCATCCAATTCATTTCACATCGACCAGTGAGAAGAGGAAAGAAAAAAGCAGGAAATTATTCAAAACGCAGATTTCTTTTGTTCTTTCTTAACCTCACTAAACATATTGATGATGATCAGCTTTACTTTAAGACAATTACATGTTTGATCTGATTAATATATATATATATATATATAAACATGGCTTCTTTCTCATTTCTGTTAGTCACTGGTCACAATATTGGTGGTGAATTGTCAATAGTAATGGAATAAGACCTCAGTCACATAAGAGTTGTGTGTACAGTACATTACGTTGCTATATCTGTACGGCTTGTTTAATGGAGTGGTCTCTCAATAACAGCCACCTATAGGAGTCCAAAATCCATGTTTAGTCTGTGCACTCGACTAACGAGTTTTACTCTGACGTTGGTTCTGGGTCAGTATGTGTTATGTGTGGTATTATTTAAAAGCTACTTGTATCAAAGCAGAATATTCATTAAACAATTGCAGGCAAAGTGTTGTATATGAGAGACGTAAAATGTCCACAGGGATTATTTCCAAGGGATTAACGCCAAGGATACTCCTCATACAGTATCTAAAACTTCAAGGACGTCCTTTAATGTAAAGATCCACTATAAATGATTAATTTAATATTGATGAATATTTAACATTTCTTAATAAATTATTATGTATGCTATTAAGCTCTACAAGAATCTGCATAAGCCAATAGCTAGCTCTTATGATGACCGAGTCTTCTGGTGGTTGTTAAAAACAAAGCCTTGTGTATACGCACACCATGGGGACAGTCTTGCACGAGTAGTATTTTGACATTTGATTTATGTTAGTATGGAACCAGTTTCATGCAAACCCATTATGCAATCTGAAAAAGACCATGTGGGGTTTTCAAGCGGAGGAGCAGCCACAGCTGCAGTCTTAGCATACCAAGTATCTGGCCATACACAGTACACACACTCCATTAGGATGGAGACAGTGTGGTAGGTACTGTACAGTATGGATAAAATTCTGCAGGTTCGATTAGTTAATGAGAGGATAGGGCAGACCACTGTTTGCAGAGTCTTGTAAAGAAAAGCTGAAAGAAAAATATGAAATTGAGCTTGTTTTTGAAAGAATAGAACTTGGGAGGCATCAACACTTGGGTGCACAGTTGAGCTGTCTAGTGACTATATCAGTAACATTAGGTGTGATGGGACCACTTGAATTTCCCTCATTTGCACTCTGGAATGATTAATGACGTTAATAGGTTTATTATTGCAAATGCAAAAGTATCACCAATAGTTGTTTTAAAACAATACATGTAGGTGAATGTTGGGGTAACTGTGGGCCTACTGGTTAGCGCTTCGGACTTGTAACCGGAGGGTTGCCGGTTCGAACCCCGACCAGTAGGCACGGCTGAAGTGCCCTTGAGCAAGCCTCACTGCTATCGGGCCAGCCTCACCCTCACTGCCCCCCGAACGCCGCTGTTGTTGCAGGCAGCTCACTGCACCGGGATTAGTGTGTGCTTCACTTCACTGTGTGTTTCACTAATTCACGGATTGGGATAAATGCAGAGACCAAATTTCCCTCACGGGATCAAAAGAGTATAGGGCAACAATGACAGTTGGCAATATTGTGGTAACATTTGAAATCTTTTATTAAATGACATATCATTGCATTCATTTTTGCAAAAATTATCTCAGTGTAAACTTTAATTCCCCTGTGGATATTTTCTGATGTTAATTATATACCATCTAGTAACTGAAACCGCTCTTAAGGCTTCTCTTAAGACATTGTTATTCTATGTGGAATATGTTAAAAATGGACATGGCAAGGCATATTATTAATTCTGCTTTGACCTACACAGACCACACATGTCCCCGAATGATTAAATTCCTTAAAATAATTAATTAATATGCAAGTCCAGCAGTCATCTTGTTTAAATTAGCTTAGTGAATGTTCTCCTTATCACATTTAATCGCAGTACGTGTTTAATAAGACCCATGCTGAATACCATTATGTAGAACAGATAAAGAGGTACATGCAGCAAGAATAATCATAGAAGCATGTGCTAAGATGATATTTCAATCATGGCTTGCCTTGTGGGAGTTGTGATAATATATGTATTTTAGCTGTTAAGCGCTGTAAGCTGTAACTTTTTGTGGCACATGCTCAGAGTTACCATGACAGCTGAATGTTCTTTTAGCCAGGTTATACTCTACACTATTTGTAAGTAAGCAAATGGGTAAGTTTGAACGATTTAACACATTTAAAACTACCCATTAAAACACAAACACTACATGCATGAGGAAGCTTCTCCAACACACATATTGCACACTGCCCTCTCCCCACATACACAGCACACTATCCCATCTCCCCTGTCATCCCCCCAACACACACACCAAGACCCCTGGCAGTTGGGTTAGCCCCTTGAGCCGTGGATCTGCCCAAGGTTTCTTCCTTGGTAAGGGAGTTTTTCCTTGCCCCTGTTGCTCTTGGGTGCCCCCCACCCAATCCCAATCCTCCCCCACCTTTTTTATGCAGCCCTTGCCACTTAATCTACTCAACCCCTCTTCTACTGCATTTTTTACCCCCCCCCCCCCCCATAAATGCACAAATAGGCTGAGACCAGACATAATTTCACTGCATTTCTTACTTCCAGTAACTATATGCATGTGACAATAAACTTCCTTGTATCCTTATATCCTTGTATCCTTGCATACAAAGACACTAAACCAGACTGTCCGCCATCCACAGTTCCACTATAAATCTGTGCAACTGGAGAGAGAAAGAGATGATGGAGTCTGGGGGACAAAGAGAATTCTACACGGCCTCTTCCTCTCTATCATGGCCATGTAAGGTGTGTGTGTGTGTGTGTGTGTGTGCGTGCGTGCGTGCGTGCGTGCGTGCGTGCGTGCGTGCATGCGTGCGTGCATGCGTGCGTGCATGCGTGCGTGTGTGTGTGCGCGCGCACGTGTGTGTACAAAATGAGATGGAGAACTGGACAACTTTCAATGACTTGAAGTGTGCCACTCTCCACAGACACCATTGTACCAGCTGAATAACAACATGAACCCAAAGTGCAGCTTAATATCATACGAGACCCCTTTTAACTTCCTCAAATCAGGTTAAGGTGTCCCGCAGATGCCTACAATCCATTCATGCGCACACATAGCTCTTTGTGCCCATTGAGAAGTGCAGCGGGGCAATACAATATGGATTCGATTAGGCCGCCTGCTCTTTGGTCAGGTGGAGGGCTGTTTGTCCTCAATCAGTGGAAAGAGATGTGCCTCTGAGGCCTGGGTCATGGTGGGAGGTGACAGCTAGAGTGAGTCTATTGTTGGTGAAGAAGCTCTTTATGATTTTTTTTTATGCTTTGATGTGATCTCCCTCCCCCCCTCCTCTCCCTTCCCTCTCATCCCTACCTCCTTCATCACTTGAGATAAAACGTTCGTCACCCAGAAGGCACCACTCCTGAGTGAGCAGCGAGCAGTGAAAGTGGAAGTGTTCACTCACGGAGGCCAGCTGGCCCGATAGCTGTTAGGAGATTAAGCTGTGGCTCTTTGAGGGAAATATCAATTTGGACTCAATTGTGTGCCATCGACCAGCCAAGCCCGTTCGCGTTTGGATCCACAAACCAAAATCACAAAGATATTCACCCTGCAGATGTTTGCCGAGTTTATATACACAAGTCCCTGGATTTGTAGTGTCATTTTTTTATTGATTATCTATAGCAGCTCACCTGTGAACTGGTCACACCAGTACACCATTCTTTATGGTCCCAAAAACATTACAGAAATAGTACCCATTTGGATGCAGTCACCAGAAATTCAACTTTTACTTATGGACGTGCACGAGTCACGACATCTAACCGTATGTCCTATCATTGTTATTATTTTGGTAGATACACTTTTCTACAAAAAACGTCATAGAACAGCCTGGATTATTAATTGGTAATTAAAAGCTTCTGTCAATTTACTTTAAATAACCATGCCATCCTCTAAATAAAGCTTGTATGTTCATGCATATTACCTTTAAACCAGTGTCAGTTGCACTTTGAACCATCCCAAATGGCAGAAAGTGGCTAATTGTCACAGCCCATGAATATGAATCCATTCTAATCCCCATGGAAAATAACTTCCATGTAAAATGGGCAGTAACTAGTATTTGTGTCCTCTTAAACCGGCTGAATAACAGACACAACAACAGCTTTCTATGGGGAGTTCTTTTCATAGACACTTGAAGTGCAATCACACCACAAGATGGGGATAAGTGATTTTACACTGCTTCTGCACTTCACTTAACTGCAGTGTCTTCCTGTGAAAATGACTCACTGCAGTGCATTTTCATGCTGTTGTCTCATTTATGGCGTTGAAGAGACCCCTGTAGTCACCAAGACCTTTTGTGACCAATGGAATTGATATGAGTATGAACAAAAGTTTTACTAAGTATACACTTGCCATTGCAGTTCACACATACTGTACATACACACACACACACGCACACACACACACACACACACACACACACGCATACATTCATACCCATCATGCATGCCCAAACTTTATACTCGTTGACAATAGGCTCTGTGTACTGTACGTGTTTTTGCTTGCACTTCTGAATGGGGGGTGTTTGCATTTGTCAATTCTCTGTGTGACCATCACCTGACATGCCAGGCAAGTGGAGTTTTACTCTGTAATTGGCTCATATTCCAGAATCCAAATGCTTCATGTTAAGCTTCCATAACAAAGGGTCGCATGAATTTTTCATTCAGAGCAACCCCCCTCTGCCTCCTCCTCACCCCCCTAAACAAAACTTCAGGGACATGGCACCTACATTTGGGGATTCAGCTACAGCACTGTCTGCCCGGGAATTCATTCAGACAGTGATCTTAAAGCCTGCTTCAACCTGCCAGGCTATTTAAATTTTCTTTTTTTTAAACAAACCCTTCCAGCTAAGTCCATTCATTTATTTTGGATGTCTTTGTTTTTTCTCAGGCTTCAAAGGCAATGAGCTCAATTAAACATGGAGGTGACCATGGGCATCGAGGTGTCGGTACAGATCACAGATCACAGACCCCCTTATGGATTGGACCGACACAAATGTATAAATATTCTTTTTTTGACAAATGGCAAAAACAGCTGCTCTTTGGAGACAGCTCTGTTATGACTGACAGATCAATGTGTACAGTATAAATCACACAAAAACATGTCCTGTTTCTCTTCCCCTTCTCACTCATACCAGATATATGGATTATTTCACAATTACGGATGTTTTTTTTCTTCAGTAGAAGCAAATACATTGCATGAGATATGAATCTCTGAATCAAATCAGGTATGCCCTGCAGCACCAGTGTGTATTAATCAATGACAATATGATTACCTCTGAATGCCCCGTATAAATGATTAAAGGGCAGAGTCCCCTGGCTTAGAGTCCATCTGCCTTTCAAATTAAATTTCGAGTCAATAATTAATAAGGCAGGTCGCAGGGAGTTTGAGAACGCCTTCAGATGTGTAAAGCCAGGTGTTGGTGTGTGTATGGGAGGGAGGAGGAACCATGTGGGCCACCGATGGCTCGGTTAGTCACTATTTCCTCCACCAGACCCCTCAGACGCGTAGCAGAGGAAGTTACCGGAACACGACAGAGATGACGTAGTTGACCTGTCTGCGTGCTCGTCTTTTTTAAGGTATCATTTCCAAGCATCCTAGTGCATATGTTGCGTTACACCTGAAGAGGGGACATCAAAGGGCTATTTCAGGTGGAAGACTGGAGGACTTTGGTGACTCAGTCAGAGATTCCCCTAGGTTATTTTGTTTTTTTTTCCTTTTCCTTTGCTTTCTTGTCTCACTTCCAGAGAGTGTAAGAGCAGCGAGGATTTCTCACACGCTGGTGGACTCACCTGCACGGTTCAAGGCCTCCTCCAAATCCGTCTTTCCGATAAGCTGCCAGTGTTGGGGAGAACAACAGCAGATAGGATTCTCCAAACAGTTCATCCCCGCCAGTCTCTGACTGCCTGCCAAAATCTTGATTACTCAATCCTCCGCACTGAGAGGGAGCTCCATAAAAAACAGGGAGAGAAGCACAGAGGGGAGTCTGCTCCAACTAATTGATAAGACCCAACCTGATACTGCCTGAGTTCAGAACAAGAAAAACAAATATTACAATCGCTCCCACCTTGGCAGCGAATGCCGACTTTGTGGCCTGCTGAACAGTGAAGGATTTTCCATTTTTCCTGGTTGATCAGTAAAATGGGCATGAGTGAAAACTGGGAGAAATTCAGCACGCTTATTGAAAACTGAGGACAGGATATTAATGAAACTCCAATTGGGAGTCACATATAGACCCTTTCAACAAGGTAAACAAAAACAATGCTTCTATTTGGGCCCCAATCTACTTCCTCTGCATTAAGATAACATATGGAATGTTAAAAAGGAAGTCTTGTGGGGCCAATTATGATGCTGATAATGGAACTCTCTTGAAAGGGTCCATACAGTCTGGGACCAGGACCCCCAGCTGGTTACCAACACAGGGCCCTCAAATCCAAGTCCATGAAGCAGACAGTCCATAAGTCTGATAAAGTGGTAATGGCTGGGCTTTGTAGTTTAAGTCAGCATGTGAAAGGAATGGGCAGATGGAAGAAGTTGTACTCTTGACCTTTTGAGTCTGTTTTTGGTGGTCTCTGCCCGTGTGCTCCAGACCTTCAGATAAAGTCTCCTGAATATCAGAAGTCCACCAAACAGCTTTTCTGCAGGCCTGTCAAATATGTGACCTGATGAGATCAGAGATGTAAGGTACCAGACCAGAGCCAGAGACCGCCAGACACCCAGTCTCCTTCCACTGTCTTAAACACCAGAACACACACACAATCTCTCTGTCTCTCTCTCACACACACACACACACACACACACACACGCTTGCACACATACATTCTGCCTCTCTCTCTCTCTCTCTCTCTCTCTCTCTCTCTCTCTCTCTCTGTCTCTCGCTCTATCTCTCACACACACACTCACACACACAGAGCACTTACCCACCATGATGTGAAAAGCACTTTTCCATGAAGGAGACAGTTGAGTCTTACCTGCGATCATTCCCTGGATGACCTCTGCTTTCAGCCTGTGATGGATTATCCATGGCCTCTGGACATTCATTTTCCTGCCTGTGGAAAGAGCCCCCCCCAACACCACCCTCCGCCCCCACAGCCCAGTCCAACCCCCCCCCCCCCACCCCCCTGTTCACCCCCCAGTCCGGTTTAGGCAATATAGAGCTCTGGGGAATGTCATAGACCAACCACAACAATGATAACCGCTATGACAATAATATAGATCACCCTCACAGAACGAGCACAAGGATTAGGACAAGAGGAGAGAGAGAGAGAGAGAGAGAGAGAGAGAGAGAGAGGGGACCTCGGAGGAGAAGATCATGTACATGGACATTCACATAATCTCTGACAATACGTGAGCGTTGTGCTCTTTACCACACCAGTACGTGCCTACTCGCCATGTGATTTCTAGGCAACGATGGTTGAAACATGTTGTGGGGGAAGGGTGACCGGGGATGAGCAATGTTTTCATTTCATCACACACGCACCCACTTAAACACACTTTCAGGGTTTCAACACACTCCCGCACCCATCCTCTCACTTCTAGTGTATATATATTGTGTGAGGTCACAGTGGTTGGTTCTGATACTGGCCCACAAACACACATACACACGCGTAGTGTCCCACACAACGGCTTCTGAAATAGGTGCCATTTGATGAGAACACAGTGAGAAGTGTATGATGGGAGACTAGGAAGGCACTTTCTAATACTTTTGTCAATTTCTTATCCTGCTTTTTTCTTAATGTCAATGTAATCATCTTAAAGTCCTGTGGTCCTTCATTTGTGGAAAAAGACCAAGCCGGAGAGAAAGAAAAAGTATCATGTCTTTTTTTTTTTTTTGCATTTTGCAACACCCTTTACTGTCTTGGTGTTCTGGGAAGGGGAGGAGCGAGTGGTGTGTTTAGAATTCAGGCTTTCCGAATGACCTTGTGGGCCTTCCATTCCAAAGATCAAATGACGCCACCTCCAAATGAAGGTGGCATTTACTGTAATCATTTTGATTTCCAGTATCCGTCTCAAACACTGTTGCCATACATGGCAAGATCTGCTTATGACACATCCCACGGTGGTTAACAATGACCCCTGAGTTTAGCAATGAGAAAAACAGGACTGAAGGACAGAAAACATGAAATCATTAAAATATTGTTTTAAGTGGTGATTTATATAACTGACACTCTGAATTTTCAAATGACAGTGAACATAGACCTTAGATAGCCTAAAGAATTTCACAACAAGACACGGAAATAATCAGTCATGTCATGATATCTTTTCAGTCAGCCCCACAATGCTCAAGTCATTTATGGACACTTTCAGTCGTCACCAAGGATTATCATCAGGCAATACCATTGATGTTTTCTATGATAAGCTTATGACCTTAGGTTGTGCCACTCATCTCCAGAAGGCACAGATCTCAAATAGTTGTACATTTTATGTGATTAGTTATTTATTTTACAAAATTACTAATAAATAATAATACAAAAAAAAAAAGATTTAAGTGAATATTGATTTGTATCATGATGTCACATGGGTGCTTATACTCAATATGTAAGGTGACCCATTGCCAAACAACATGAGAAATACAACATTTCCTTCTACAGACTATATGTACATACACTCTAAGTCCTGTCAAAGTCAAAGTCAAAGTTAAACACTTTGCAGCATGTATTCCTTAAGAAACATTGAACACAGCTTTTTAGAGTCTAAGAAGTAATGTGTTAAAATGACACATTGCTGTGTGTGCTTAGGGACAACACATTTTGTGTCAATTTCAACACCGCAAGTATGTGGAGATAGCCGAATTGTGTGACTGGCTGGGTGGGTTAAAATGTTAAAATACAAAAAATATAGCTGAAATTTGTCTTTAACCTTTCACCCAGCCACACAATTGCTGTGTTGAAATTGACACAAAAATGTGTTGTCCCGGAGCACACACAGCAATGTGTCATTTTAACACATTACTTCTTAGAGTATATATCTATAGATGTCAAGAGGAATGAATCACATGGAGGTAAAGAACATTCTTTTGATTATATTGTTCATTTGTTATTTTAGTTGAGCATTTGTGGCTTTGTATACCGTTATGCTTTTCCTACATGTTTTAAACACTTTGCAGCATGTATTCCTTAACAAACATTGAACACAGCTTTTTAGCCTGAGTAAATCAAACACAGGACCTGATATTGTGTATGACATCCTTGACCTAAGGAGTAATGTATACATTTACCTAAATATTAAGCATAAAATAAAATATTATGTGTGGTTTATTTTAGCTGAATTTATTTTTATTAACTGTGTCAATGCAGTGATCTTAGTTAATTACTAACCTTAAGCGAGGTTTACTGTTTACATTGATTTTGCAAAAATGTTCAACTATGAAGTTTATACATGGGAATGGGCTATACATGGGATTGGGCTATACATGGGTATGCAGTTCTTTTCTTCATTCAAGCACAAGCACAATCTGATTCAGATGTATTGGGCACTGCAGTTAATGCAGGGATGCGGTCAATACAATTTGTTTTTTCTTTGCATGCGGCACTGTCATACATTCTATAGATGTTGCAGCTGATACTCGGGGGAAATGACTGTAAATATAACATGTTATCTAGTATAATCAGCTATATTTCTTAAGCAGTGGTTCTCAAACTGTGGTACGGGTACCACTGGTGGTATGCGGACTCCTTCTGGTGGTACTCCAGGAGTCTCCAAGATTTTTTTTTATAAAGATGACATAATTATTTCAAATTATTTCAAAAGTATATATGATTTAAAATCCTTAACCACGCGATCACTAAAGTAAAATTTTAACTATTTAAATGGTTGACAAGCCTAAGTTTTAAACTGTGATGGCAAACAAAGGAAAAAGAAGCAAACATGATGGATCAAAAACATTCATGCAATCATCAATCAAGTGTGGTGAATATGTCGAGCAGAAACTGAAGTCCAGCACAAGTGACTAGTGAAGCTTCCATGGCACTGCCAGCAACAAACAACGCAAAATGTGTATAATATACTGTACAATATGTGAAATTGGCCTACACTATTGTATTTTAATGCCAGTATAATGGTGGTATAATGGTGGTATAATGGTGGAGAGCCAATTGTTTTCTGAGGTGGTACTCATTGTGAAAAGTTTGAGAACAACTCTCTTAAAACATAGCACCAACTCAATTGATTCCCACATCAAAATATTAATTATTTGTAAGCCACCAACAGGAATAGAATCTATGACCTAATTTTTTTTTATTTTATTTTTTTTTTGGGGGGGGGGGGGGTTCAGAGTGAGTGTCATTTTTACGACTTTATTTGCGTGCTGTTAAGGGTGAGGAAGTGTGGTGGCTTTTTGTAATTAAATAATACAAACTCAAAAGAATTCCAAACAACGTAGATGAATACTGCAGATGATGGCTTTAATGCATCCCAGAGCATTGGTTCGCGAAGCAAGCTGCTTCTGACTTTCTGTACATGGTTCTTATACCTTCTCATGTCGTCACTTGTTTGTGTGAACTCAGAATAGAAAATATCTCCTGTGTCGTCTTTTACCACATTAGGAAGTACATACAGTATGTGCCTAGGTATTTTCCTTCTAATGACTTCTGATCCTGCTGAACAGCCACTGGGGATGTCCAGTCTCTTCTATGCATTCATGTCCTTATAGGTAAACTCCTGGCCCCTAAGCATGTGTATGCCTTAGCTATAATTAGGCTACCCCTGCTATTTTACCACATGGACCTCAGACAATTTACAGAATATGTTTTCATAAAACTACTGCGTAATAATAAGAATAATAAGAATATCTTTTCATAAAGCTACATAACTAAATAAAACGACCACAGAAGCGAGTGTGTTCCACGGGTCGGGTCGGCTCTGCTCTGTGCTGCGCTGCCTCTCATACTGCGCTGTGGCTTGGCCCTCTGGCCTCCCCCATCAGGCCCGACTGCTTTAATTACCTGTGATTCCTCTATTGTTATGTGCGGCGGGCGGCGGCGGTGATGAGGTGAGGTGAGCTTCCCTCCCGGTTCCTCCTGCACACTTTGGGGTATTATCATAAATACAGCACATTAACACTTGTTCCTCACTTGTCAGGATATAAATTAAGTCTGCAGGTGTCCCACCGAGGTTTACCCCTGGTACTAATTAAGGCACGATAATTAGGTGTGTTAAATTCAGTCTTTCAGCCCCTGCTCCCCCCTTTGGAATACAACAATCACAGATTGCAGACGAGACGAGGGCTTCTAAGATACGGCCCAGTGTAGCAGTACAGACAAGAAAGTCTGGCTGATAGTCATCACCCTGGGCTTAGGGGAATATACAGTATACAGGACGAATATAATTATGATTTCCCACATGACGGAAGTCATTCATCTGACTGGAGTATTTGCATGCTTGGTGAGAAGAGGGGGATACATATTTGATGTCTGTTTGCTCTTTATCTTATGCTCCTAACAGCCCCTCCTAAGCAACCTTCATATCCAGTGCTTTGACCTTGTCTACAGAAGCTTCCCTATGTCTCTTTGGTTGTGTCCCTCTCTCTTTGCAGTGGAACACAAAGAAATGCAAATTCTATATGTATTTGTATGATGCTGCCCTTTAGATATAATGAATCTTACAAGATTTTACTTTCTTGAATTTGTTTCCTTTTTGTAGGTACATGTATTCTTCAAGAACAGATGCAGCACAAAGATAACGAGGGCAGTAGGTTAAAAATGTGGGTGACATGGATTTCTTAATCACGTCATTACCAAGCTCCCTTATGGTAATATAATAAGCTAAATGTTCCATGTGGTTTGTGGCTTTGCATGTAAAAGTTGTTGTGAGCATTTTTGGCGGAAGTCAGTACAAGCCAAGAAAAAATGAGAATGGCAAATCTCAACGCTAGACTAGTAACTTCTCACTAGCTGGCTATGCTGATATGTGTGGTATATATCCTTCAGCATCATATGTAGCCTATAGTATTGGTATTATCATAGGTTTTGTGACTGATTTAAATCGTAACAAAATATTCGCCCTTCCTGGTGTCCACATTCAGTCCTCTCTTCTTCACTATTGATTCAGTGTTCTCCTCCAGCTTTCCAGTCCCCTGGTATTGAAAGTCAGTGTTGTTGTAGTCAAGAGCGGTGGGCGAATTACTGGAACAGAAGGGTGGAGTGACATGCTGGTTGCTCCTGAATCACAGCAGCTGGATGATGTCAGCCGGGCCCCCAGAGCCAGAGAGGCCTAGGGCCTGGACTGCAGTCCAAGCTGCATCCAAAACATCCATTAATGTCACCCAGTGAAAGAAGAGCATGACTTCCTCCAAGATCTCAGTGTTTTCTTAGCACAATGACCCAGTAGCCTGGGTTAGTAATCAGAGCCTTGCTAAAAGGGAACCAAGAACAATAGACACTTGATATAACCAAACCATAAGCATAGCCAAAATTTGAGGTTGATTTATTTTAGTTTCTATGACTTGGTTGATCAATTTCAATGTGACTAAAATGGCAAAACTTTTACAGGGCTTCCTTTACACATGTTTTGGGCAGAAACACTACAGTAAAGTGTGAGGACAAAAATAAAGTGAATGTAGCAAAACATCACAGTGGGTGGGTGTGTTTTTGTGTACGTGCTTGGCTGCATGTGTGAGTGTGTGTGTGTGTGTGTGTGAGAGAGAGTGTGTGTGTGTGTCTGTGTGTGTGTGTGTGTGTGTGCGCAGAGCTGCAGCTTTTCTCCTGTGATGACATGTGGCACAGATGCCACACCGCGCTGCTCTGCAGAACTCTGAGGAGGCAGCAGATGTGCCGAGAGAGGCCGCGTCTCCACTTTCACAACATACACACTCACCCTCTGATGTAACACGCACACTCCCCACTTTGTTTACAGTTCAGTTATGCCTGTCAGTCTCCAGTGGCTGGCGCTCAGCAGTATTGCACTTTATTGTTTGTTTTTATTGTGTGTTTGTTGCATTGTTTGTTTGTTTTTTTATTATGTTGTTTGTTTTTATTGTTTTTGTTGTTTAATTTTTTTTTTTTTTGAAGGATGTTTCATGGGGCATTTGTTTCACGGCACAGGCATTACGGTACGGCGGCATTACACGTGAACCTGGGCGGCCTGTAACATCAAGATTTACCGTCATTTGCGCTGATAGATTTACAGTACTTTCCTTTTCCATCTCACTTTAATTCGGTAACACTTTCTACACTGATTTACTACTCCTCAGCCTGCTTCACTAGTTTTACGAAAGGAGAGAAGCTGTGGCTATACACCCCCCACCTCCCAGAGCCCCGTCGGTGGGGTTTTAGGTATCGACCGAGTCACACACACTGGTGTCCAGAGGCGCATCCATTATGAATGGTCCTTGACGGAAATCGACTGAAACTCAAGAAGCACAGACTAGACTAGTTTGTGTCACCGCTCTCATGACTAAAAGAACATGATTGTTTTAGCGCTGCTCGAGGGGGTAGCCACACACGCAAGAGCTGCAGACTCCTCTATTGTTCTCCTGAAGTGCCAGGGAGAGTGGAACAGAGAGAGGAAAGCTTGAGTATGAACAGAAAGTGAGAGTTTGTGTGTGTGTAGATGTGTGTGTGTGTGTGTGTGTGTGTGTGTGTGTGTGTGTGTGTGTGTGTGACTGTATTATGAGATGAGAGAGCAGAAGGCATTGTTGCCACTAATTGCCCTCTAACTGCTCATATTATCAGTGTGTGTGCAGGGGGCTGTGGTGGGTTCCTGGCTTTCTCCTCACTAGCGATGATAACCTGTCCTGACCCAGCGATAAGCCCGAGGTCTGGTGGAGGCCAGCAAGCCAGTCTGCCTCCCCGAGACGCAGGCCTGGAGATGGGGGGCAGCTGGGCATGAGCATCCTGGGGTCTGGGCTTCAGGAGGGAAGTTGCAAGTGAACAAACAAAAAGGCCTACAGCCAGGAAGCGTTAATCACTGCCCTCTCCATTAGGGTAATTAGGCCTGATGGACACATGCCTGTGTGTGTGTATGCGTGTCTGTATGTCGGTCTGTCTTTGTGTGCATATGTATCATTATTTTAAGATGATAGACTGATAACACCTTACCTCAGGTCTTTAGTTGTTTCATTCAACTTTTCTTTCCTCTGTTGGTAAAAGTATTTTAGTCCCAAAGAACATTCATGTTCCACTAGAAACAGAGAGAAGCATACAGTATGCCTACTCCCATGGAAATCTTGACTGGATGGAATAGCATAGAATCTATCAATGAGCTTTCCTTAGTGTTGCGGAACAGTCTCCAACATCACGTTACTGTATGACAACAATATACCTTTGTCTGCTACCTTGAGATCTATCTCTGACATACTTCAATGGTTATTCGTTGAATGAAATATACCCATAGTGCTTTTCCTGTACCCACTACAAACAAGGGAGTACTCCATGAACAAACTCAGCTTTATGGTTCTCATTGCTCTTTACAATGCACTTCAAAATTAATCACCCAGGGGTCCCGTACCAAGCCCACATCGCATCTGCTGAATTACTCCACACTACCCCGAGATAGAGAACAAGAGAGCCTCGGGACGAAACCAACTGTCTGCTCGGGATGGTAGATCACAGTGCCATCAATTTGTATACCATGTTATTTACTTGTTATGGTGGTGTGTTTTATTTTCTGCCTTTTTTTTTTTTTAGGTTAAATGACCATGTTGTCATAAATGTCTAAATTGGTAGTTTCCTAAAACTTATGAGCTTTTCTTCGTAGCTATTTGCAAATGCTTTTGTGTTCGTGGAGCGACCAAAGCCCCATTCTCTTCCCCCACCCCTCCATGTCATTTTTCCAGCAGCTCCCTGCTTTTTTAGGGGCCCCGTGGGGGCCGTTTAACGGGTACTTGGGGTTCGGCTCAGGTCTTCTTTTTTATCTTTTTAAATATTTTCCCTCCTGCCCTCTGTCATTTGCAGCAGCTGATTTACGCGCAGCGCGCGTGAGGAGGGGATGCAGGCATTGCAGAGGAAGTCATAAAGAGGCAGAAGGAGGAAAAACAAAAGCTTGAGGAGCATGTAGATAGAGCTGGTGTCTCGCTGTGCACTGCTAGGGTAGGGTGGGTGGGGGGGTGGAGGAGTTTGGCGGTGGTGGTGTGGATGTTGTGGTGGCCATTATTCCCGCACAGGCGTGTGGCGGCTGGTGTGGAATGCTTCTGCTGCCGGCACGTGGCACCTGCGTCGTCTTCCTGCCATCGCATTTGTCTCCAGAGCCGCCCACTCCGCTCCCAGCCCCAGCCTTGAGGGACAGCTTCCACATCCCTGCCGCTCCAACTCGCTAATTGGAGTCAGGATGCAGACACCACAGCAGCATCACACACACACACACACACACACGCATGCACGCACACACACACACACACACACACGCATGCACGCACACACACACGCATGCACGCACACACACACACACACGCACGCACGCACGCACACACACATGCTCACACACACAACAATAACAACAGCAACATGCATGTTCACACACACATGGGACTCAAGGGAGGGAGAGGCATGGGTTTATGCTCTTTATTCTGTGTGTTATTCTTCAGGATGTACATATGGTTTCACTGAAAACCCACAAGTAAATGCATGGCCTATTTGTACTCGCGTAGCGTTCATAG
Organism: Alosa pseudoharengus; assembly: GCF_046254945.1. NCBI lineage: Eukaryota > Metazoa > Chordata > Actinopteri > Clupeiformes > Clupeidae > Alosa > Alosa pseudoharengus. Next base: position 10,156,580 of record NW_027468630.1, on the reverse strand, counting down.
GCAGGCTCACTCACTCACTGTGGCAGACTCACAGACTGGGTCTGACACGTATAAATTGCTTTTCAAAATATCTAATGAATCACAGCTGCAGCAGATATAGATCACGCATGTTGTGCAAGTCTATGCGGTTGACAGTGCAAACACAGAGAGCTCACTAAACAGTGATAGTCTAGTGATAGCCTTTACAATGCATGCCCCCAAATATATGATTATTTGACTGTAAGTTGTACCTTTCGCTCTAGACTTTACCTATCTCAGAATTTTGACATTTTGTAAATGTATTCCCTGAATCAACAGTAGTGTGGTAGACCTTACCAGGAAAGCAAGTCAGCCAAATAGCACAGGGCCGCCATTAGCACTTCACTGCTACCTGAGCCAAACCTGTTCATTACCGGCCCCAGCACCCACTACTCCTGTCTGCCTACCTTGAAGATGCACTAAAGGAACGGGACGGAAATGGGAGGGCCCATCAGATAAGGCTCTTATCGTAATGAAGGCCCAGGCTGCTGCTCCATGATGTCCAATAAAGCAATTACACTGTTGGCCAAACTCCTGGACAAAAAAGGCTGCCACACACCCAGAGGCTATTTAAACGGCATTTGATGTTACCTTCCCAGCCAAGCTGAGCTGTCTTAATTGTTTTCTGTCCCCCCCCATCCCCCTCAATTATTCTTTGGTTCTTCCCACTGATAAGTGGTTGGGTTGGATTAGAGGGGGCTGCTACAAGCCCATGCGGTGTGGCAGTAGAAACGGATTGGTCTCTCACCTGTGCTCACCACAGTTAATGAAGAGGGAAGAGGCCTTTGTTTCAGCCAAAGGGAAAAATCCTGGGGCTTGGGATGACTGGAGTGGCTAGCATATCTACAAGGGCCATCGGCCAGCACTTTAGCAGCGTGCACATGCACAATCTCATATAATTTTCACAGCTTTCTGGCTCGATTCTGGAACAATTACAATTTCTGTCTCTGAGTTTCAATTAGCAACCCCTTTATGTGCAAACCCATTGAACCCTAATGGGCCAATAAAGGAGAAAAAAATGATAATTATATCAGCAGGGGTTGGTGTGAGCTGCACACTATTCAGTTTTAAACACTGGATACAATGCTGGCTACAGAAATGAATTGGTTGCCCAAATGATCTATAACGATAATCTTCACAACATTTCACAAAAAATGTTTCCATGTAGAAATTATAGTATAGTGTAGTATATTTCATATAATATAGGTCAGCTGCCCAGTTGTGTCTTACTGACAACATCAATTAACTGAACTAGCTATGTTTTTTTTTTGTTGTTGAAATATCATTAAACTTTGCATTGCTTTAAGATATTAGTAGTATTAACAACACTTCTATACATTACACAAGTGGTCTGTCATGTAATCAAATATGGAATCTAATCTACAGTAAGTGTGTTCTTGCATGTCTGCTGGCAGGCCACACAGTGCAGAAAAACACATGCATATGGACAAGCTAATGCAGTTGTACCACATTACCATGATACCAACCGCAGAGTTTACAAGGTTGGTTGCATAAAAAAGCCATCTGTTGAAAACACTGATGTGGCAAGAATGGAGTTGCACAAGTGTGATTTTGTGCAATCGTCACCATATGTTAACACTCCTAAGATTAACAACAGTGTGATTAGTAATAACTTATCTCACATCAGATATAGGAGCTCTGTCAGGTTTTAAATAGGGTACGCAAATAAATTGACCTCATTGCTGGTTCAATACCAAACAAAAGCTTGCCAAACGACTGTCAACAGTTGCTCTGAATGCCTATGTCTGTGAATAACGTTGAAGCCAAAGTCAAACCATGTCTGTTGCCATATCAAAGCTGCTATTGTCAGCAATCTGGGCTGAGAACTTTACCTGTCACCAAGTTCATATCAAGAATTCCAGGACTCTCTGTGGATGGAGTCATAGGGCAACTGAAATGCCAGGGGTACAATTTACTGCAAATACTGGTGGGTGTTGATTGGTGGGTGGTAGTGCTAATTTCTGAGCAAGGAATGGGGTGGACAAACACTGATGGATGCGTGTTTGAGAATGAAGCAATTACACTGTTGAGTCTGTTTTATTGTTGTGGGTTCCTTAACATTTTTGGAAACGTTCTATCAAAACATCATTCATCACAATTGTTCAACATCATTTTGTTTTTTTGCAAAACTTTTAATTACCAGTCTATGGACTTTTCAGATTTGCTGGGTGCCACACCTTAGTGTGTATCTGAATTCTTTTTGAGTTTACATCATGAAAAGACATACACAGCTCACACAAATTAAATAGTCTCATCAGATTTGTGTGAATTTGAGCAGGTAACAACAGGTAAAAAAGCTAAATAGTGATAAAAACTGATGCTGTTAGTAAGAGGGCCCAATGTAACCTTGGCACTTGGCCACCTGGAGAAAAAAATCTGTGTGTGTTTGTGTATGTGCATGCGTGTGTGTGTTTTACCCCTGCTGTGTAGGAGAGTGTATAGTATGTTTGCTCTGTCTGGTTTCCTCTTTGTTTACCTACATACAAACATTCTCTCTCTATCTCTCTCTCTCTCTCTCTCTCTCTCTCTTTCTCTCTGTATCTTCATTTCTGTCGTACTTATGTAGAAAGATGCAAACATGCATACACTCCATATGTTTAACTGTGGCAGAAGTGTAGCAGTGCGGGTAGTGTTTAGCCATAATTTATATGGCAAAGTTGTGTTTATTGATCATATCACTTTCTGTGTGCTTGTTGATAATAAAAAGATGAATACCTAATTGAGTCATTTATTTTATAGAAAGTCTATGGTAAGCATTTTGTTTAGGTATCTATAGAAGATTTGCCTGGAGACCCGTTGGACTCCAAAGAACACAGACCCAGTGGTGATAGAGAGGGTGAGGTGCAGCCATTTGAATAGGCTCGCCACAAACAAAAGCCACGCTATTATTTGCTGCATGAAGATGCACTGAGGGAAGGTTTTTATTTATGGAAACATACATTTTTTATTGTTATCATCATTATTTCCATTGTTTGCCCAGATTTTCAATTTCCTTGTGAGCTGTTTCGTGGCTCCGCTGGTTTCCAGGCGAAAAGAAAGAGAAAGCGAGGAGAGGAAGAGAGAGAGAGGAAGAGAAAGAGAGGAAGAGAAAGAGAGGAAGAGAGAGAGAGGAAGAGAGAGAGAGGCTAAGTAAATAAAGGCTGCACTGCTGTTGTGTTGAGCAGCTCAGGTGATTTATATGTGAGGATCTGAGGGACGCCTGATGGTTCTGGAGATAGAGATGAGAGGTCAGGTGTGACCACAGGGTCAGAGACCATCCTCAGTGTCACCATTATGGAGGTGTAGCTGTTATTTCCAAAGAGAGAAAGAGTATTCGCCATTGACACGCTGAGGAAGAGCTTTCTGCTCAAAACGTCTGTGGGGCGATTAAACGTTTGTGTGAGTGTGGTTCTTTTTCTTTATATTCAAAGAGAGAGAGAAAAAGGGGAAGAAAAGGGAAAAATGGACAAAAAGTTTTATTGAATAAGAAGACAAACAGAGTGAACTGACATTAAAATGATTGAACTATGTCGTGCAAATTCATCATTACCTGGTAGGATAAAATACAGGGTATACAACTTAGTTTAACGTGTTTATTTTTTATGCATTAATGTATCTGCCTGTTGGGAAAAGAAAAGAAAAAAACACATGACATCATTTATTGGTTTGTAATTAGTCAAAAAAAAAAACAACAAAAAAAAAAAAAAATATATATATATATATATAAATATATATTTTTTTTTTAAATTAGAATTAAAAATAGGGAAAGGATCAGCAGTAAGTCGGTGCTTACAGTAGATATCTAGCTAGTTTTATATGGGAAGACACTAGTCTATGTGCGCCTAACATCTGTCATGACTTCCCACAAGTAAACATTGCAAGAAAGTCAACATACGGTAAGCAGGAATTAAGCATGCCAATGTAAATGTAAATCAGGCTTATAGGCCAAGTATACTTGCGTATACAAGGAAATTGGTCTCTGCATTTATCCCATCTGTGAATTAGTGAAGCACACAGTGAGGTGAAGCACACAATGAGCACACAGTGAGGTGAAGCACACACTAACCCGGAACAGTGAGCTACCTTGCTACTGTGGCGCTCTGGGAGCAGTGAGGGGTTAGGTGCCTTGCTCAAGGGCACTTCAGCCGTGGATGTGGGCCTGGGAGAGCAGTGCGCAACCACTTCCCCCACCCACATTTTTCCTACTGGTCAGGGATCGAACCGCCAACCCTTCGGTTACAAGCCCAAGCCCTAACCAGTAGGCCACGGCTGCTTGTATGCTTCTTTTTCCATAGCAAACACAGATTGCTCAGCAAGTATTAGTTTCTCAAGTAATGTATCATTCCTAAACAACTTTGTCTTTTTGAAACAATCTTGTCAATGAACGAAAATGAATACTGTACCCCACCTTTAAAGCAACACCAAATAACTTTTCCTCTGTCACTCGCACCATTTGTTTGTCCAGCACCGGCTTTGCAAATAACAATGTCCACAGACAAGGTAGAACATGTTGCATGATTTTATGAAAGTATGATGTATTGCGACATCAGATGCAAGTCAAATTTTAGCTTCTTATGTCTCATTCCATCGAACTACAGATCCGCTACCGGATCTGGCAAACTTACATAGTGCGGTTCTCTCTTTGATGTTGCTTTACAGTGTTCCCTTGGCTTTTCTTTGTGAGCCTCATTTTAGCTTTGGACAAGAGTGAATTAAGGTGAACCTTGCAGCAAGGCAGCTGTTTGTTGAAGTCAGACACTGCAGTTTCTTTCCATCCTCTGTACAGTATGCCGTTCTGCATGCCGTTTAGCTGCCGTTCAGCTTCAGGTGCCAGGTTAACGGATGAAAACTATCATGCCTTCCTCGTGATAACTTTCTCTTTGACAAGCTCTGAATGCTCTTCTCTTGGTTGTCAGCCCCTATTGGTGAATGACGACTGTTTGAATGATGAAGGAACAAATTGCCGGGCGCTCATTGCTCCATGAGTCAATAAGGCGCTTTCGGACTGGAGGAATGTTTTCCTGCTCTGCATCCAGAGGTGGCCGCCATATTGTTGAGCGCAGATATGTTGATTTTTTAATGATATCCTTTGCATTTGCAACATCACACTAGACAATGTACTCAGTTGTGTCCTTGGAAATACACCTACTAAGTATGAGGTCAGTCAAATAAATAGGTTGAGCGATATGCAAAGAAGAAACTTGACAGCCAAACAGATATAGATTGCTTTATAGATTGCTTTTCTGTACTTTGCTAGCTTTTAGCCCCAAAACCCCTTACTGCTGCCTTAAATATCTAAGCGTCCTAGTTGTATGGGACTGACTCATGTGTACAGTAGGCCAATGAAACTGGGTGTCACGCATGCTGGGTGGCATCCTGCACTTTCCTCCTCCTGCAGGCCCAGGTTTAATTGTGGTGTACAGACGGCCCTATACATCATGGCATTCTTTATAGTGTCTCTCCACAAGTCAGTCCCATGTCACTCGCTGCTTTGTTTTATAAGTGAGAGCCCATTAAGGACAGCGCTCCATAAAAAGCTTGTTAAAATAGGGGGATATGAAGAGGTGGCTTTAAACAACAAAGGGACCTCCTCCTCCTCCTCCTCCACCTCCTCCTGTTCCTCTCCTCTTCTTTGTGATCATGCAGTATGCTGGGAAGAGAGAGGGAGAGAGAAAGAGAGAGGGGGGAGGGGGGGGTTATACACTGTCAAAGCACATCTGTCCTTTCCTCTGGGGTTTTCGCATCTGTCGAGGTTGTTAATGACAACAAAATTCATGTGGTCTTAACCCCCCACCCCTCTTTCAGCCCACCCTTCCCGGCATACACTCAGACGCACACACAGACACACACAACACAGACACACACTCCTCTCCCAATATCGTTCTCCTGGTGGACCCCCCTGCCCCCCCCCCCCCCCCCCCCCCCCACCTCCAGAGCTCCCGCTCCCGCTCCTGCTCTGCTCTGCTCTGCACACATCTGGAGGCGAGGCTCAGGAGTGTGGTCAGGTCCCCATCTGTGAGGGAGCCAAGCCCAGCAAAGGCCCCCACCACTGGGAGACAGGAAGGGGAAGCGGGGGCCGTGAGGAGCCTCTGGATCTGCAGGAAGGATGGCAGAGCCCAGAGACTAAATTAACACACTTTCACACTGAGAAGTTGTCACAAAACATCTGCAAGGGCATGGATGACAGCAGGGAATGGACTGGGAACAAAATTCGGCCCTGGCAATTTTCTCCTGGACCGGCCCACCACTGGACCGACGACCTGGACCCCCCCCCCCCCCCCAAAAAAAAAAATAAAATAAATAATAATAAAAAAATCTCCCGCACTACAGTAGCCTACATGGTGCAGTAAATGAAAGCTCTTGGTAGCGCGTGCAACTTACGTCTATAAAAACAATTTATGGAATAAAACTAGACCTCTCATTGCTGTTTACGGTTAAACTGCGATGATGTGAACACCAGCCAGCGGAGGGCACTTACACAACCTAGGCTACCATGCACTCGTAGCCTATATTTCCCCACAAACCTAGCGCGGCTGCTTGGACAAATCCACTTGAGGTGTGGGGCAGGGGGGCGCAATCGTAACACACGCTGAACCTGTCATGAAGAAGCCAAAATGATTGACCTGTCACCCCCCAAGCCAAATGGATGCAACTGCATTTATAGGCTAGGCCTAGGCCTACATGACGCGCCGCAAATAGGCTAAATAAAAGGGGGGGAAATCCCGGAGGTCACATGTGGAACGGCCCACCGGGCATTTGCCCGGTTGTACAGATTACCAGTCCGAGCCTGGATCACAGGGTCACCAAGTGTTCAGATTTAAGGCTGCCGTGCCGTGCCGTGCCGTGTGATGTGGTGCGGTGTGGTGTGGTATGTGTGTGTGTGTTTATTTTTACCAACCAGTGTTGATGGTGGTTAGATTGGACAGCGTTCTTGTGAACAGACTTCAACATGATCTAATCTGCTCAGTGTTTTTTTTTTTTTTTATTATTATTATTTTACATTTTTATGATTATAAAACACAGCTCCAAAAAGTTCTGTTTTCTACAATAACTAAAATAAAAAGCTATGATTGGTGCTATGGAAATTCCATTTTAGCCAGCCGTGGCTCCTGTTGCTGGTGTTGCACATGCTAAAGGTTTTGACACATGTTTAATGTTGTTGTTAATTAAGGCCTCTGTCTCCCAGTCTGTGTGAAATGCGGGCAAATTCGATGCGTTTTGTTTACACTTCCCTGACAGGCTCAGTGTGAAAACCTGGCCTTGCAGGCCGCCAGTGGTAGGTCTGGTTTTGAGTGACGAGCTGGTGGTTTGGGTGGAAGTGAATTGGGCTCCAACCTGAGATTAAAAACACGTGGCTCCCATCTGCAACCACTTTCGAGGTCGAAGGGTTTACCATGGCGACAGCCTGGCACGTGGCAAAAACATAAAACAATAAGTGGAAAAAAGAAGGAAAGCACACCATGAATTCGCAAGGGGGAACTTACTGTGTAAGTTCTTAAGTGCAATCATAATAGCTTGAGTGTAATGGAACACATTTGATCAGAGGGGAGTCAGAGAGGGTTTCTCTGAGTTCCTGTGAGGGCAAATAGTGGGAGTTAATAATAACAATAATAATAATAATAATAATAATACCAATAATAAACAATAATGATAATATTAATACTATTAGTAATAATAAATAGAAGAAGGAATGAGGAAGAGAAAGAAAAAAGAATACCAAAAATGCGATTGCAAGAAAAATGTTTACCTCTGATCATTTTCTGCAGCCTTCCTCTTTATAACCATCATGACAAACTTTCCTATATGAGGCAGTTTAGGCATCATATTTAGCAAACTTGCCTGGTACTAATGTTTATATACCTCTCTCTCTCTCCTTTCTTCCTATCCCTCTCTTTCTCCCTCACAGTGCCTCTTGCTTCCCCTTACTGTACTGTACCTCTCCTCCTCCCCGCTCCCCCCTCCTCCTTCTCTTGGACATGACAGCACAGGGGGATAAGGGGAGAGTAATTATGGTTCAGCGAGGCTGCCAGGTGTGATAAATGACTAATAAGGATAGAAGAGCCCCGAGTCCTCAAAGGAGGACTATTAGAGTCTTATCAGCAGCAGGCCGCGGCTCCCAGCTCCCAGCTCCCAGCTCCCGCTGCCTGGCCCCGCCGCCAACGCGCACCACGCACAAGCCCTTGTAGCTCCGCTCAGCCCCACAACCTCTCACCACCCCACCGACCGTAAGCCCCTCAACCTCTCACCACCCCACCTCCCCCACCGACCGTAAGCCCCCCAACCTCTCACCACCCCACCTCCGCCACCGACCGTAAGCCCCCCAACCTCTCACCACCCCACCTCCCCCACCGACCGTAAGCCCCCTCATTTAAGCCCACCTCAGAGATGAAGCCCCCCTTTTAACCCTTTACAGCCAGGGGGCCACCGTCTCCCTATACGCCCTTTCCATATGCCACTCTGAGACATGCCCACATGCACATCGCATAGAGACAGTAGGGGCAGTTCTGTTAGTTTAGTTTATCTCTGTGTGAGGCCTGCCGTTTAGTTTTTGAATGTTTTTATATCTGTTTAGAATGAATCTGTGTTTTCTCACGGCAAGTAACCCATTTACAGGATGCTTGCCTGTGTTGTAGATTAATTGCTGTAGGCGAGTGCTTGGACTGTGTTTGGGCGTCTCTGGAGTGTGTGGGGCGTCTCTGGAGTGTGTGAGGCGTGTGTTGCTGATGGTGGAGTGGCCTGCCAGATATGGTTCAGGAGCACACAACGACCCCACAGGTATTCCCGTTAAATGTTAAAAAAACAAAAACAAAGACGACAGTAGTCATACGTTACTGCCAAGGAGAGACGGATTCCGGGTTATGTGTTTGGACATTTAGATACACAGAGGGGCGAAATCTGGGACTTTTATCACCTGTGCTCAGGAATGGGGCGTGTGAGGCATAGGAGTGGCGCTGGAGGCAACAGAGTTTCAGGAAGAGCAACTTAGTGTAGAAAGGGAGCGAGGGCGAAAGAGAGTGGGAACTCGTAGGTTGGGAACAGAGGCGGTGTGTGCAAAGGGGGAGGGAAAAGTCAAAAGGGTATGGAGAGTTCTGGGAGAGGATCCAGAGAGCTGCTTCGTAGGGATTTTCCAGAAGGACGATGAAGGTTTCTCCCCCACCGTCCCCCTCCCCCACCCCCACTCCCTCTCGTCCCCTGTGTCATGTCCTGTGTGTGGGGCTGCAGATTTCCCAAGGTGAGCTCGCGCACCCCCTCACCCAAGAACGCCTTTGGCAAATGACCTTTCTGCTGGATCCTCTCTGACGGAGTGCTAAGCCAGTCCAAGTCAAGCAGCTTCTCTCAATCTCTACAAGGAATACAGAGAGCCAGTGTATTGCAAAATTATTTCATCATTAATTTAAAACCTTCATTGAGGTTGTTTAATTGAAATACTGACTGAATTTGATTCTATTTCATGAACTTATTCTTTCAGGGTGAAAGAAGCTGTTTTTTTTACCCTTCTGTTAATTAACCTCTGTTAATTTGATCACTCAGACCTTATTGGCGGCTTCATTTTACCTCCCTGTTTGCTGGTAGCCTGGGCTCATTTCTTGCAGTGGCTTGTGCAAGTAGTTACTGTTTCCCTATACGCACTGTTGAACTTAATTCTGACAGATAGCGAGACCTCCCCCTGTGGCATGAGACTCTCCAGTGATGCATCACTAACATGTTTATTAGCCTCTTAAAATCTTATTTTCCCTGCAAATATATAAAGTGTAATGTGTGCTGCGTGTGCCAGTGCTTTGAAAGTGACCTATATTTTCTCCAGGATGGTCATCATGCATCTCTGGCAATTACCAAGCGGAATAGCATCCATTTTCCCTCACTTAGGTAAATTGAATTAGATCTCTATTTATAACTGTTGAGAGTGTTGTCTTGTGGCCCTAAAAGAGATTTATATAACTGAGGAGTACACAAGCCAACCCACAGCGGAGTACTGTGAAATTCAGCAGATACAATATCTTTCGTTGAAAACATTTTTCTTAAAGGCAGCGGCACAGTAAGGTATTCCTCACATATTCCACATGTCGTCACATAGCCTTACAGTAAAAATGACATAGCCTATTGCCAACGGGAAGAGTCCCTACAGTATCATTATATTTTCCTACTTTGTGTACCATTGTATATTGCAAGAAAAAGGTTGCTTGGGCCTTCTCTGCTCAGAACTGCCTTACTGTTTTACAGACTGGGCACAAACTTGTTAAAATAGTCCAGTCCAGAGATACCATGCTGTCTGCTTGGTTTTGAATTATTGGGTACTGGTGATCATCTAACTGCTAAGGACCCCCACAGCAAATACATGTGAAGAGTGTGATTTGTATGATATGACTAGCGGGTCTTTACACTGCAATGTTGTTTAGCGTTGTTTGATTGACCCATATGGTAGTTTGTTTAGTATTTAGAGGATTTTCTGAGGTTTTTAAGCTCACTTATCATCCATGTGGAGCTGCAGTGGCTTGTGGTGTCTGATTGGCTCGTCAATAAATTACTGCCATGTACAGTACGCAATAAATGTATGTGTGCATACATATGAAAATATGCAATAGAATTGACTCTGAAAAGTGAATTTAAGGCAATTTTATTTGGTAGCTCTCTTTTGGACTGCTTGTGGGTGGCTGGTGATTTGCAGAGGACAACTGTGGCATCTTACAGATGCCTCTAGTGCAGAAGGAAAACGTTTCAGAATGAATGTGACCAGTAAGTGAAGCCGTACACAGGAATTTCTTAGACAAGGCCCTTTCTTCCAAGCCTAACCACAGAAAATGGCACGAAAGGACCCATTTCACTGTGTGTACAATGGATATATTCACACATGCCACCGCATGATATCATGTCTGGTTTAGACGGGAGGATGCGGACTATGTTATCAGATGGAAAATCATCTCAGCTCAAGCGACAGAATCGGAATGGTGTGTAAGAATGATAAAGACGTCTCATTTTGTGATTTGACTACTCATAGGAATACTGGTCTCCAAATAGATCATGGAATGGAATGGGCCGGAATGAAATGAAATAAATATTCCGTTATTAGACCATTGATAACTGCAGCTCCATGAGTATTACTCTTCTTATGCATATTTGTCTGTCCTCCCCATCTCTCCTCTCTCTGTCCACCATGCAGTGATGGACAAAGTGAATAAAGATGAGGTCACTGCCTGTAAATATACTCAACATTCAGGTGCTTTGGTTTTAATATGATCGGATATAAGGTTAATACATAATACTTTACAATCATCCAGTTAGTGTGACTCTTTTTTATGCTTTTTCAGTTAGCATGACATTTTTAAAACCCACCTAGGACTATCAGCCAACACCAGTGTTACTTTTAAAGGCTCATCTGTAACCATTTCAGCTGTTTACACTGAAGGCTGAAACATGGTAGTCTGCACTAGACCTCTGTGTGTATATGATTCTGTGACACAATGTGTGTGCATGTGCATGCTAATGCACTGTGCATGAGCTCAAGAGTTTGTAAACCCTTGCGAGGAAATCAAAAGTTGATATTTGCTTCCAAATTCCTCAACAGCCTACACAGTCCATTTTGGCAAACAGAATGAATCTTCCAAGTGCTCTATCTGTTTTTATTTTAGAGAACGTTGTCATCACACTAACCCAGAGGTCAAACACAGGCCATTTGTTTTCCAATGTGCATGTTGTTAGTGATAGTTCTTTTCAGCTTTTGTATAGTTCACAGAATGCTAAGTAATGTAGCCGCTACTCATGTTGCAAGGCAAGTCATCGTAAATTCAGTTGACCAGTTGTGACCAAAGTATGAGGTGAAAACTCTCCTTCCTGTCTTTGACTTGGCCTTGAGATAATGAAGCTAGTTAATAGAGTGGCATGGACCTCTCAAGTCTCACCAGAGCCTGGTCTCTCTAGAGCAGGGTAGAATTAAAACACAGAGGAACAAAGAGTCATCAGCCTTGTCTCCCACCCCCCCCACCCCCTCACAGACGTGTGCAGGGCACTTCCCAACAGTCTGCCATATATTTTTAATGCCACGCATAAGCTAGACTAGAAATGCCGCCAGGCATGACAATAAGTTTGGAGCTTGTGCGCTGAGAAGAGAAAGATTCAAGGGCCAGGTGTCAAAAAAGACGTTCAGGAGATCTCCAGCACTGTCGACACGTGGCACCATTGGAACAGAGTCATTCTTTTCTCAGCACAGGCCTGGTATCCCTACAGATCCTCACTGATGCACACACCGTGAGGGGTTTCATCCTCGAATGCGCTGCTAACCCTACACATTACTTACCCCATCTCCCAATCCTTTCTCTCTCTCTCTCATTCTATCTCTCTCATTGTCCCCCCCACTCTCTTTCTCTCTCTCTCCCTCTCCCTCTCTCTCTTTCTGCCTCTCTCTCTCTTTCCCTCTCTCCTTGCCTGAGTGAGTTCATTACCCCCTGGGTGGACATCCCAAGCTTGACTGCCTCGGCCTTGTTCCTGTGACAAAATCATTTTCAGCACTGCATCAAACCACTTGACAGCAATTTAACCCCTGGGCCAGTGAGTACAGCATCTCACTCGCTGTTTGTGTGGGGAGCTGGATCGTTGCTATTGTTTTTGTTTGTTTATTTGTTTGTTTGTTTGTGTTGTTTTTTCCCCCTCTTGTTGATGGTTTCATTTACGTGCCATAGGTCGACGTGTCCAGATCAAAAGCTCTGGGTGGGAAATCTACAGAGTCTCTGAGATCGCGCTATAGGATTGAATCCACCATAGAGGTCACGCAATTTACATGTTAAGTGCTCATCCTCCACACATGGAGCTTAAGGAACGCTTACAACAGAGCTTTCACCGCGCGCACACAGAAGAAAAAAAAGACATCCAGCTTTGCCTCTGTTTCCACAAGGTTGTTCCACCCAGTGTGAAGCTGAGGAGAGGAGGGGTTTTTAAAAGCAAGGGCTCTCTCTTAAACCCTGGGCTAATTCATAGTCATATTGATTACCCTGGGGAATTTGGTTTTATCTCCCCATTTCGCTGCTGAAACATGCCTTGGACGTTTTAATGGCAGCACTTTCATCGTCTGTCAGATATTCAAATGCGCTCGTCTATGCCCAGGACTGACTGCAGTCACATCGGCATGCCCTTTTCCACTGCTACATGTCTATCTTTAATGCACAGAGATATGGATAGACTTGACCGTCTTGCCCCGTAATTTCTTTTTTTATATAAATAAATTGAACTCCTGATTGTCATTTGCAGGGTCCATTTGAAGCAAAGAGCAATTCCAGGTACTGTCACCGTGTGACCTGACGGTGGTAGTCACCGGGTGAGATATTGGACTCCTAATTTAGTCTGTACAGCAAAAATGTCATGGCTGGAGCCTTGCATAGAAATGGTCATGAGAGTGTTTGTCATGGCGTGACATTCAGCTAAATGGGTCATTATAGCAAATGCTGTAGCGACACTGCAACCGCAAGACATTATCGCTTAAGTGAGATGGGTCTTGTTGAGTTCAGTGTTACAATGTGTGTATATCTGTGTGTGTGTGGTGTGCATGAATGTACAGTATGTGTACGTGTGCATGTGTGTGTGTGTGTCAGAGAGAGAGAGCGAAAGAGAGTGTGTGTGTGAATACATATAAAAAAGCCAGAGTGAGTGTGTTTGTGTCTTGGTGACAAGCGAGCTCAGAGCGTTTTTCACAAACTCCCACTCCTTTTTCCACCCGCTGCACGGCCCGCCCCACTCTGCATATGTCACATTGTCCGAGAGCCACTCCTGCCTGCACCACACTCACTCACCCACACAAGGCGCTCCGCCACCAAAAAAAACACACTCCTGTTTTATCACAGACACACACGAGCGATGAACAAGAGGGACGCATGCAAACACAGACACACACACACTGGACAATCTCTGGTCTCATGCTCTGTACACACACCTAAGACACACACACACTGGACAATCTCTGGTCTCATGCTCTGTACACACACCTAAGACACACACGCACTGGACAATCTCTGGTCTCATGCTCTGTACACACACCTAAGACACACCATGAGTGTGTGTTCAGGACCCCCCCCCCACTGCTTATATTGTCCGTTGCATATGGCCACCCACCTGTCCACTTGCGGTGTGTTTGCAGGTGAGCAGTTGTTTTCTGTATGGTTCACCGGGCACGTGACACTCACTGCTGAGTGGCTCTGGCAGTGAAGAGTGGGGGAGGGTGGGAGAGGTCCACTTTGTTACGACAGCAGATGACTCTCAGGATACTCATCTCAGGAATCAGGAATCATGGTGGTGCGAACCCTACCTTGTCACAAGGATTAAAATTTTGACTAAAATAATTATTTTATCGACAATGTTACCAATAAAACATATGCCAGGAGGTTAATAGATTCTGAGATTGAAAATGATTTTAAGAGTTCTCCAAATGGCCGTTGAAGGCTATGTCAATTTTTACCATGAAGAGCTCAATTAGGCCCTTTTGGCTCGTACGTATTAGCTGGGTAATATCCTAGCAATCCCATTTCATTTCTTTTCTCTTTGCCAGAGCGGACAGATAGATGAATAAATAAGATTGGAGGCAAACTCCCTTGAACCCCCAAGATTCCTCAGCCCTCCTTAACGTACTGTATACGCCCAATTAGCCCGGAATGCAAATTCCAGCTAATTAGTTTTCTTAATCCTTTTCACGGGTAGAGTGGCCGCACACTGCTGCTCTTTTAAATTAATATTTAATCCTTTTTCGGGCCACCTTTAATCTTTTCATATTAAAAGCTAAATAGTCAAATGTGAGCATTGATCGAATTACATACGGATCACCCGAGGAAGAAGAAAAAAAGAGCATGCATAACTTATACATCTCCATACCATCTCGGCTGAGAGTGAGCCATCATGGGTATCTGCTCACAACTGTAGGATTTTTTTTCTTTATCATTTCATCGCATATGGAATTAAAGATTTACACACGTTTCTTTTGTTCCAAGCCTCACTCGAAGTCTTTTTCAAAGATAATTTGTGCGGCTCAGATAGTACGCATGCTTCAACTGTAAAGAACAAAGCAGGAAACTCATTTGCAGTGGTTTTAACATGAGGTTGGTAAAGACTGGTGACGGCTGCATTGGAAATGTCTTTCTGGTGTCTGTATATGAACAACAAGAGGTGGCAACCATAACTCTCTCCTCAGGTGTTATCATTTCAGGCACTATTCCAATCGTCTTAATCCAATATAACAGAAATATGTGTATACATTTACAAAGAATAAAGTTAATGTATACAAAGCATTGTAGAAAACAGTGAAGGTAGTTAATATTTCCAACTGAAGCTAATTAAACAATTTAGTTTCATGCAATTTGTGAGAAATGTTAAGCTTTTATAAGTGTATAATTTATTGATATTGTCAGTTTCACGACTTCCACCTACAGTTTCTCACAGAAAATGTCTACATAAATAACCTGAAGACAAGTGTTTTGGTATCATATTCTTTCATCTGGTGGGTGAGACTGCAGAGGAACATTCTGTTTTTCCTTTTGGCTTTGACCTTGATGCAGATATTCAGATAGTGGTTTCCGGTGATACATCTATGAAACTATGAATAACTTGCTTACAACCCCCCCTCCTCCCCAACAACACAGTGCATCTTCTCTTGAGGTGGTAGGCAAGCAAGGGTTAGCATAAGGTGACAAAACCTATCTATAAAATTTGAAACTGAGGCAAACAAAGTAGTACAAGAGACTAATAGAACACAGAGAGAATATTACCTGTAAAGAAAAAAGGAAATACGCAGAACATAAATCCACCAAGGCTGCTTTGAGGTGGAGAGGGGATGTGATGATCATGTAAAGGAATGATTTTGTTTCTGTTCTAAATATGCTTCTGCCCCGAATTCCTGGAACATACTATTGCACAATGATTCATGTGAAGAGAGACACTCAGACGACTCTAACAGTCACAGTGTTACTGCTGTGGGAGTATGTGTGTGTGTGTGTGTGTGAGTGTCATGGTGAACATGGACGGAATCACTTTCGATTGCACGACCTGTGAGGAGCTTTGAATTCGCCTTTGTCATGGTTTTGAGCCTCCGCCATGTGCAAAGCGAGGTCTCATTAGCCCAATTAGAAAGAGCGAATGTAGGACGCGTTAGAAGTTTTTTGAAGTTAACTTGAGAGGGGGCAATGAAACCCCCTAACTTCCTTAAAATAATGGATTTTAAGTGGGGGGGGGGAGTGTGTTATGAATGCAAGCTTGTGAGGAGGGATTTGGCACACACTCCCAATCAATAGAAATGCTGTTGCTCGGAGAGCTGTGGGGCAGGCAGTACACATTTTCCCATCATGCTCTCTGGCAGGTAACAGGTTAATCGCGGGGGGGCGTGGGTACCACTGGAGCTGGCTTAAGCCCCAGAATCGCATGAGGTATAACCTATTAAGAACACTGAGAGTCTTCGGAGGGCCGGAAACAGAGCAGGGGGAGGAGGAGAGGGTGGGGGGTGGTCGGGGGTGGGGGGGGGGGGTAGATCTTAAGAGCACTCGGCAGTATTAAAAAAAAACGTCGATAGCCTTAACGAGAGCCGTCAAACGCCCTGGACCACCCCCCTCAAGCTTGTCAGACGCATCTCCGCCTCCAAAGAGGAGTCTTGACTGCGAGGGCTTTCTTCACCGTTCCCATCCAGGCCTCTGGCAGCGGCGTGCGGCGTGCCGAGCACATCCTCAGCGCACCGAGCAGCGCGGCGCTCCCTCTGAGACGCGTGCTGGAGCAGCTTTCCCAAGGCCAAACTGGGTTAAGCTCTCCCACAACCACTGTCAAGCTTTTGGGCACGGGCAGGTTCAGCGCCTGCCGGTGCCATTTGGAGACGGCTAGGGGATTTCTTTCATCACAGAAAGGCTTAAATGCGGTCATTTAATCGTTGTGGTGAGATCTAACAAACCCCAACACCATTTATATTTTTATCACAGTTCCTACTCCCACTCTGTAGCACAGCCCTCCACCCTCGCAGCCCCCCCCCCCCCCCCCCTCCAGCTCTGCTTAGCTCTTTCTCTGACGAGCGCAGTTAAAATAGGTGATCAGCGAGAAAATGGCCGAGATCTTTCTCCATGGAACGTTCGCAGACCTGCACGTCAGTGACATTTAGACTTTATAGGCAAACAATTCAACACTGTCAGTCAAAAGGATCGCTGCTCGAGCCGAATTGGCAACTCTATAAACTCCACTCTCAAGCTACCTCGCCTCCTCCTTCCTTCCTGTGTTTGTGTGTTTGCATGTTTGTGTGTGTGTGTGTGTGTGTGTGTGTGTGTGTGTGTGTGTTTGTGTGTTTGCGTATGTGTGCGTGCGCACGCACGTGTGTGTGTGTGTGTGTGTGAGAGTGTGTTATGCATTGCCCCCGCCACATGGGTGAAATATTGTTGACAGGCGCCATGTCATTGGGCCTCTGGCAGACAGATTAATCTGAGAGTCTAAGCAGACCCACTGACAAGCAGGCAGGCAGGCCAAGCGTGCAGGGAAGGGGTAGGGGTAGGTGGGTAAGAATCTCAGACAGGGCTCTGAGCCATGTAATTAGATTAATTGGGAAAGGATGGACAGGCTTTTAGAGAGCTGCTGTGGACCTGTGTGTGTGTGTGTGTGTGTGTGTGTGTGTGTGTGTGTGTGTGTGTGTGTGTGTGTGTGTGTGTGTGTGTGTGTGTGAGGGATGGGGGTGGCGGGTTGCGTGTGTGCGTATGTGTGTTTGTTTGTCTGTGCAATAACAAAACCAAACTTACACACAAAGGAATAAACACCCACCCACACACATGCATTTGTGAACGCACAAATATTTCTAGCTGAGGGGTTGCACGCGTGCATACACACATGCAGGTGAACAATAGTGCCAGGAATTGTGAAGCTTCACTTAATAATGTGAATGCAGACTTCAAAACAAATTAAACCAAAACCTAAACAACACTCTCTCCCCCCAGACCTAACATGTGTATATGCTAAAAAAAGTGGGACAACAAGAAACCATCACTACACACACATGTTAATTGTTTTATTTTGATCTAAGCACAGGATTACAGATCCAAACACTGATGGAAGTATGAGATAGGATTAGATAAGACACATACACACACACACACACACACACACACACACACACACACACACAGTTATTACTATTATTATTATTATTTTATTATTTTTTTTTAAATTATTATTTACCCTCTCTTGATGTTATCTTCTCCATTTCTGCTTTGGCAATATTGTAAAACTTATACTTACTTAATGCCAATAAAGCTCAATGAATTGAAATTGAATTGAACTGAGAAAAAGAGAGAGAGAGAGAGAGAGAGAGAGAGAGAGAGAGAGAGGGAAGAGAGATTCCATTGTAGATGAAGATATTTATCATGTGATAAAACAGTGCCATTTCTGGTCCTAGCCGCCGTCGTGAACTCAGTGGGAATCAGAATGACCCCTGACCTCCCTGACCGTGGCTCTGCCACCGCCCCGGCCGCCGCTGCGTGCCTGAGCTCCCTGTAGGTAAATGTTTGCTAACCCACAGCAGATGTGTGGGAGGCCCGGCCGCTCGCTCGGCTCTGTCAACTCTGTCAGGAGAGAGAGACTAAACAGGTTCACTTCGCCGTCTAAAGGTTAATGGAATTACACACAAACACGCTATCGGGGCTGCAGGCTTAGATGAGCTCCTGGAGAAGACTTGAGTGAATAAGCAAGTGTGAGAGAGAGAAGAGAGACAGAGAGAGAGAGAGAGAGAGAGAGAGAGGGAGAAAGGAGGGAGAGATAGAGGTTGGTTTATCCTGTCCGACAGCAAACGTGTTCAGACACAGGGACTGATGGGAAAGCCTGTGTGTATTGCCTGCAGTGAACTTTTGGAGGGGCTGGCAGTCGACTCGGCAGACTGCTGTTATCTAGCACTTAATCAACACCTGCTCACAGAGGTTTGCTGCAGTTGAGCTGAGCAGGAGTGAAAGACAACAGAGTCTGTCAGAGGAGGGGGTGCAAGGCAGAGCTCTGCGCTTCTAATCCCTTTTCAAATTATCATACACAAATTATTCATATAGTTTCGCCCTCACTCACTTCACATTCTCTCACAGTGATGAACACCTGGTGGCTTGAGACATTTTCTGCATGGCTGTATCACATTTTGGATCCAGAACTCCTATTGAGTCAAGGATTTTAGTACATTTTTCGTATTTTTTTTTTTTTTTTTTTTTTTTTTTTGAGGCTGTGTATGATAAACCCTCTGTGCTGTATAAAACATCATTAATATGTAGGCTGTGTACTGTAGATACAACTTCCGAAACATCAGAATCACCCTCAACAATCAGCGTCAGTTGTCATCATTGTTTATCATTGCCATGGTTACATCCGTACGGGATGTCGTTCAACGTGCCTGTATGGAATCTGGGGCTCAGTGGGGACGTTGCTGGCCCTCTGTGGACTCTGTCACGGTCAGACCTCCAGGTGCAATAAGTCCGAACCTCCCACCCAGTGTTTCTGTGCCACCTGGATCCCCAAAGCACTGCTCTGCCCCCCACCACCTACCTCTCCGGGCCCAGGGGAGAAGACGCTGACCTCAGAGGGGGAGCAGCTGCCTGCCAGCTGGACTCCACGCACGCCCAGGTGCTGAGGGGGCCTCTCTGTCATCCACTCCCCCCCTGCTACTTCTCTCTATTTCTCTGTCCCTTCTTTTCTTTCTTTTTCTTTGCTCTCCCTGCATTTCATTTCATTTTTTCCTTTATTTGTTTT
>NW_027468630.1:10129346-10131846 GCF_046254945.1 Alosa pseudoharengus | reverse complement strand
AAGATGGGCCACAAAGATGTATGTTTGCAAAGAAGAAGCAGCAAGAGACAGAGCATAGGGGGTTGGAGAGAGAGAGAGTGACAGACAGTGACAAAAACAAGAGAAGGAAAGAATGAGTGAAAGTGATAGATGATGAAAGAGAGAACAAGAGTCTCGCTCATCGCTGAGGCTCCCCCGCTCATCGTGAGCCAGAGGACACTCTGACATCGCTCAGGAGATTGGACTGTGTGTTGCTCAAGGCCTTTCACATGGACCTGCAACCAGCATGCCTGTCCCGGAGTGGACATTAGCTGCAGAGGAGTGTCCACTGTAGTGGGGTGTTGGAGTTCACTGACTCTCCTGTTATCCTCGTCCAGTAACTTGCCTCATATTTCCTCAAAGTCGTTGTAAACATAAGTAGAAATAAACAGTGTTTCATATCTTCATGGAGCTCATATATTTTTCATATAGAGAATAGCTGTTTTTGCCCTGTTAGATTCTTTCTTTTCCTCTGATCTCTTTCCTTCCTGTCAGGTCACTTAAATGGCTTACAATGCCTGAGCTATGCTCTCCCATTGAAAACCGATGTGAAAAACGACACACAAAAATATGCAGTGACATTTGCTGCTCTCACCTTCAGTGTGAGTGTGGGTTGGACAGACCTCTTACATGAAACCTTCTGCCCCCCTGCCCTGTTTAGTCAGAGTCAGATTATGACTCTTCTCCCCCTCTGAGGAGAGGTTTCACCAGACAGGGTGAGCTCCAAGGGGGGGAGGGGGGCGTCCGAGCAGTCGGGCAGAAGGAATATGTATTGTTAAAGAGGAGAGAGAGAGGACCCCCTGCGCTCCATAAATCATCTGCGGCAGTGCGAGCGCAGGAAGTGATAACCTTGTCATATTTAATGTCACCGCAGATGAGTGGCTGGCTACCCAGGGCCCAGCTGAGAAGAAGGAAGACATTAAATGGATGGGTCCAATCTTCCCAAAGCACACAATGAAATCATAATGGATTGAGACCACACCGCACACTTCTCCCGGCATCAGGAGCCGGTGAGTCTTTTGCTTGAGAGCCCCTTTACTTAAAAGATATATTAACGCTCCCTTGAAACAAAATGTTCTTGCAAACAGTTCACAACAAATACCCCCATTTAAGCAATACATTTACTAGCTCATTATTTGCTAGTTAATGCATGATACTTTCTGTAAAGCATCTTCTTTCCATCCAACCAAATGCATATATATATATATATGTATAAATGTATTTATTTATTTATTTTTCCTAAGTTTAAACTAATTTATCTGAAACACACATTATCATGGGAGCTTTGAGGGTCACAACACTGGACCCTCAAAGCTCCTATGCAGTCTTCCTCCCCCCAGCTCTGACACGTCCACTGTGGTATTGACACGCCAGTTTATTTTGGAATGCGCTCCCAGGGCTGTGGTTTTCACCGGGCACACTGTTTGCCTGTTGTTGTCCTGACCTTCATCAGAGCGCTGCCGAGATAATGTAATCATGCTCAGGGAACCTGGGCTGTCAAAGCTGCCCAGCTTGAGCAATAAACACACGCTGTGTTAACATGTCAGACATCACACACCTGACTAACTGTCAGGGCCAAAAGGAAGGAAGACAAGTCAAAAGGTGTGTGTGAGTGAGTGGGTGAGTGTTTGTGGAGGTGAGTGTAAGTGAAAGAGAGAGAGAAAGGGAGAAGATATGTGTGTGTGTGTGTGTGTGTGTGTGTGTGGGTGTGTGTGTGTGTGTGTGTGTGTCCTTCAATGATGAAGAGGAGGCTCATGTGTGAGATATCAGAATTCGTGGAAGTGTGAGTCTTCAGAACAGTAGGGCAGTCGTCATTGTCAGCCAAAAGCTTGACATTGCATCGCGTGCATGCTTTATGCATATGTTCCATTCAGTTGGCCACACTTTCAGAAGTATTAGAGTTTCAGAGCTTTCTTTGGAGCCAGGAGGTGAAGTGTGTGTGTGTGTGTGTGTGTGGTGGTAGTGGTGGTGATGATGGGGGTGAGTTCAAGCCAAGTTGTGAAAACACAGACATCTCATGAAAGTGGCTTCGTGTGTCAGAGCAAATGAAAGAGAAGTTTGCTTTCAGTCGGCCGAACCCGGCACCCCTCTTTTACTCTAATCTTTGTAAGATGATGAAGGTGTTATTCTACGCCTCCGCCAGATCAAAGAGATAACGAGAGATCATTATTACTGTGTGTTTCCAGAGTAACCTTGTTACCTGAGCCTTATTCATATGTGTATCCTATTCTGTGAAGGCCCCATCTTTCGAGATATTAGACTGAACCCTGGTATTGTAGTGGCACATAATCATAATAATAATAATAATGGCTTATCAGTATTGATATTGTTAAAAATTCTGATTCTAGATTCTAGACAAGCAACAACAACAATAAAAAAGCTGATACTAAAGGCAGAACAGAGAAGATTAGTCTGACAAGAGACCATGGAGGTCATGTGCTTGGTGCAAACGCAGAGCTCTGTGTGAGACACAGTGTGGCTC
>NW_027468630.1:10101846-10126846 GCF_046254945.1 Alosa pseudoharengus | reverse complement strand
GATTATTTGCAGTATACTACAAAAAAGTGTATCTTTTTCTGGTGTACTGACTAAATTGTTTTGAGACAACGCTCTCCCATCATCATTCTCAGATTCATAGTTTCCATCCGGTCTAATTAATTTCACTTTCACCTCTTAGTTAGTGAACAGTGAAATGTGACAATGCTTCCGACTAAATGGTAAAAGTAGAACATTGCAACACACTGTTAACTTAACTTACAATACCAAAGAAAATTCAAGAAAGTCAGTCAAGAAAGTATGAAGATGTGTATAAAGATCTCAATCATTAAATGATCAGCACATTTTTATAACTCTTTTAAATTATGATCTTGACCTCAGTTTCCCTGACTCTCTGACCTGAATTACTCTCTCTTTCTCTCTCTCTCTCTGTCTCCGTCACTCTCTCTCTCGTCCTCCTATTCCCTTTTGACCGTTTAGTCCCTGTCTGTGCCCTGAGGTGTTTGTGTTGGGTAAAACACAGAGTAGACAGTTGTGTATGACCAAACAGTGGAAAGAGCTGAATGTGATGATCAGGACAGAGAATAGTGATGACAGAGAAAGTGTGCTCGATTGTGAGTCTGCACAGGTGTCAGGTGTCTCATACACATGCAGTCAGGGGCTCACACACACACACACACACACACACACACCATATTCAGATACCACCTGTGTTTTGTGTAGAAGAAAATGTTCCATCCTTGCCAATGATTTTGCATTTTTATCAGTATCAATCTGCTGTGGTTTTAGATATTATCAATGACATTAGGCTACACGACAGCAAGAAAATCATGCAACCATACATGTGGGTGATTTAAAACATATATACAGTGCATTTGAAATACTTGCCGTCATTTTATAACATAGTGCACATTGAACACCAAAACGTACCATCTGTATATATAGCAGTCTACTAAACGAATGTGCTCTGAACTGTACTTGTACGTTATACTAGATAATTATTTTTCTGCAGTCGCTCTCCATCTGACGAGAACATTTCAGGAATACCAAACGCTCCACTGTGGGTCACACATGGACTGATTCACTGGCCTCCTACTGATAATTGAAATCCTACAATGGCATTGTGCTCCAAGATCCAAATCTCAGCTCTGTTGTTTCGCATGTGCTGAAAACCAAGACCACCAAGGTTGTCTGGAGGTCTTGCACCTCTTTTTTCTTCCTCCTCCCCCCCCCCCAACCTCCCCCCTCTTGTGCTTGGGGTTTTTAACTCTGTCTGTCTGGTCTGCGGTCGCTTTAATCAGACTGAGATGCGCACCATTGCTCTGGATTGACCTTGGTCAGTGTGGGTCGTCCATAGTGATGTGGGAAGCACACAGACACAGTGGCAGGGAAGGGGGGGGGGGGGGTAAGATTGGTGTGGAGTAGGTTGACAAAAAGTCATGCCTGGTAACACACATGAGCTGGGAAGAGGTGGCCGAGCCATAACCTTAATTCTGATCTCATTCGAATCTCATCTGGTTTGTACACTGTCCTTTGTATGCTGGTATTGCCTTTGGAATGGGCCAAAGGGCCTGACAGGTGTTGACTTAACCTCTTTTCCACTTTAACACACAGACACTTCCATTGAAGAACAGGAATAGGACTAAAATGAGTTTGCCTGTGAATGAGATGAAATTGGAAGACTTTTGGTTTGACACAAATACAGAGAAGACTGTAATGTTGGTCTGCCTTTCCACATAAAATATTTAATGTTGTGTGAACTATCTTGTGTGGGTGTCAGGTTGGAAAAGCTTCTTTACATAATACAGATTACAGATGATCATCCTGTCTGTTACAATACCAAGCTTTACTTTCACAGTTTGTCCACATACCTGTCAAGATAGTGTAACAACTGTTATAGTGATAAGTGACATTAATGTGTTGCACAATATGTCCTAGAGGCGTACAGCATTTGACCTATAAAAAAGTACTCTGAACACTGAATCATCTATTTTATGTTCCCATCATTCAGTTTCCCACAAAGTGAAAAGCACTGTGTTGCTGATTTTTTTTTTTTTAGCAGATCTTGTGAGATTGTACTCCTGAGTGGGTGTGTGAGGTTGTGGAAGCCAAGGCGAGAAATGGGACTCTGTTTGAAGTGGAACGTGCCACTGCACAAATCGCACACCGCACAATTCATATGTGCAATCCGTGTAGCACGCAATTTCCCCTAATTCTCATGATACCCGTGTGTAGTAAAGGGATGTGCATGTTGCCTGAGTCATCCTTGAAGAACGCAGTCACCGGGTCGACAGCTTTCACTTTCCCAGAGGCCAGCGGAGCCCAAATGCCTCTCGGTTCATAAATGTTTGCAGAGCACAGTGATACTTCTTGAAGAATGATTGCTGGACGGAAAAAAAAATCATGCAAAAAAAAAAAAAAGCACTCCAAATAAGGTCGGCTCTGGAGATGTGACTGAGTCATGATGCTCAGATAGCCAGAGCTGGGGAAGCAGGCCCCTCTGTGGAGCTCTCCAGGCTCATTCACACCACACGCTTTAGGTCAGACTAAATGAACTGGCACCGCACCGCCCTGTTTAAGCTCGTCCACTGAGGCTCTGTCGTGATAATATTTGCTCTCTGCCGGAGAGTTTGTTTAATGAAATGTGGAGAGCGCAGAATTAAAGTCCGTTTGTGTTTTGGCATGTTTTTTGAAAGCGTTACATAAGCAAATGTTAATAGTTTACACTTGGAGGATCTGTTTGCACATTAAAGAAATAAAAATCAACATGACCACGGCCCGTAGATGAAACAGATTACATTACATTTGAACTTCATCCTCCACAAAATGCCCCACCACGAAAAATAAAATGGTGCAAAGAAATGAAAAATGGAGGAAAGGGACATCAAGGCTTAACACTTAGTATGTATTCAGTGGCATTAATAATTCAAGGCATTTTTAGAATAAAAGAATATATTTTTTCTTTTAGGCTTCTTATTTTTAAAAAAAAGGACCTAGATAACTCATCTTAATCAATGCTATGCTTACGGGACTGCGTTTTAATGGTAGTTTCAGGCCAAAGGAAAGGTCAGGATGGTAATAGACTGTTCTTGCCTCCTCGGGGGGATTTCCTGGAAACGGGGGATGTGATGTCGGCCACAGCCGAGGCCCGACTCATCTCCGGCCGTCCCTCGCGGCGCGCGGCTCGCTGCTTGCCTCGCCACCATTTCAATCACTAGGCCAAATGAAATTATTAAGAGATGTTAAACTTATTAATCATTAAATTAGCCAAATGATCCAACAAGTGCGGTGGAGATTAATGGCTTGTCATTTTCAAATGCAATTTGCCCCCAGTAGGTGAAGGTCAAGCAAGGGGCTCGCTCACCATAAATGGTGTGTTTCTGCCCCTTTTTCACCGCTGGTTTTTAAATTTCATCTAAATTTCATGATTTGTAGAAATAGGTTTTGTAACCATAAGCGTTAAAACTGTACACTGTATCGTAACACCCCCAATTATCACCACTTTTGTTCGGAAATTCTAAAACAACGATGTTATTTAGCACTTCAAAATAACATTTGCTAAATTAACCTAACATTTTTCAGTAGCCATAGGTGTGTAGATTTGAACAAAATCTGGTTTGGTTCTTAACGGGAGCATTTACTGCCTGAAATATCCGATTTTGTTTACCATGCTCGGAGTTATTAGCCTGGGTGTTCCCATGCTGCCTTGCGCGCGATTTGATTCACGCTGCTAAGGCAGCCTGGAGACCATGGAGCAAATTTTCGCCTGAGATAGGAGACCAATCACAGAACAAGGGGGAAAGCAAGACGATGATGAGCTATGCACAGACGCATTTGATAGACATCCGTGGCACCCAATAAACGGATCTGGGCATTTTTTTCAAATACGAGAAAATGAACGTTTGGTTCCCAGACCACGTCTCAGTTATAGTGCTGGCCTGATGGGTCGCCTATTTACGCCGTTTCAACGGCACATGAACGGTTAGACAGAGAAGTCATGAAATTAAAATTCCACTGGAGCTCCAAGCGGATGTGTACACGCAGCCTTACAACACTATTTACAGCTCTTCGAGTCTCTGTAAAATGTCATTTTTGGTACATAGCTAATTTAGATACACCTATGGTGTGGGTGCTTGCGTTTCTTTAGGAATCCGCCGTCTTGGTTTGTATAGAAATGGATATTAAGTGACACATACACGCAAGACGGCGGAAATACGGGACCGACGGTAATAGGGGGAGTTCCGATACATATGAAGCTCTTAAACCCTTAAATGAGGGGCTGTGGATGTCAATCCAAAACAGTAAGGTGTCTGCCTGTGTGTAATCACCCCTCTTCATATTCATATGAAATATTTGCGCAAGAAAAACAAAGGCACGTGACTAAACCACATCCCTTTCCCCGGCCTCCTCCTACCCATGATGCCTAATTGTGGCTTACAGTACACCTTACTAGAGCTGAGATCACAAAGACACTGAGGACAGTCTTGGACCATCAGCAAAGTTATGGCACGAATTACACCAGGCTAACAAACCGTGCAATCACTATAGCACCCATTATAGCAGGAGTGGTGGAGGTCAAGCAGCCAGTGACAAAGGGTTGGGGGTAGGGGACAGCCTGAAGGTCGTGGGGGAGACCTAAAACAGCGCCTCCTGTTAATGACTGCAGTATCCACACATTCAAAGGCAAGGAAAGCTAATTGTAGCCTGTGCATTCTTGAGAATAGATGTGTGGATGTAGGTTATACTCTACGTTTGCGATTTCAAATAGGTCACCCAAGGAGTTTGTGCACACCAGCAAAAAGTGATCTTGTGCACTTTTCAGTGCTTTGTGTGCATGTGGCGCTTACGTGTGTGTGTGTGTGTCTGTGTGTGTGTGTGTGTGTGTGTGTGTGTGTGTGTTCAAGTTCGTGTGCATGTGTGTATGTTACTATACAATGTGCATGCACACACACACACACACACACACACACAAACACACACATTTCTGCGTAGTACTCGAGCTTGCCCTCCCTGGGGATTTAAATATCATTTTAATTAATCTGCTCACCTGAATTTAATGAGACATGTCCAAAGGGTGTGCTGTGTGTTTGTTCATGTGTGCATGCGTGTGACTAATGAAGTTCATCTCTGGACTTCAAATAGCTCGGACTCTCTCCCCACAAAGCCACACTGATGGCTTGTTCGCCCAGCCAGAAAACACAGAGTCTTGGAGCCAGCATCCCCCCAAGTCAAATTCTCAAAAACTGGACAGGCAAATGTCCATAGCTCACATTTATGCTATTCCTTGTCTTTCTCTCTCACTCTTACTCTCTCTCTCTCTCTCTCTCTTTCTCTCTCTCTCCCTCTCTCTCTCCCTCTCATTCACTCTCTCTGCCTCTCTTCTCTTCTCAATCCCTTCTTTTTTCTCCCCTTCTGTCAAGGTGAGTGGGAATGGCAAAATGACTCCTCGCTGGAGGAAATGAGAGGTAAGGAATCAATCCCACCTGGCATAAATACTGATAGTATTATGTAATTACTCCGTAGTCAATAGAGCATTGATTCCAATGCAAACAAGGGATTACAGCTTTTCTTATTTAAGTGGGCAGTTTTCCTGGAAGTGTTTCTTTGTTTCTCTCTCTCTCTCTCTCTCTCTCTCTCTCTCTCTCCCTCTCTCTCTCTTTCTCCCTCGCTCTCTCTGCTCTCTGTTTCCATTCTCCCCATGCTGATTCAACTGATTACTACTGCAACAAAGACTCCCAACTGTTTGCCACATTAGTGCCAAGTTTCTTTGGAATGTTCAACAGGAAGGACTTGGGTGCTCTTAAAACCTGTACACGACACTTGCCTGCCTTCCCTTCTGCTTCATGTATGTGTGGGCTTTTGTTTCTAATGACAAGATTTGAAAGCTATTTTTCAGGAGGAAGCTCCCATTGCTATAGGTACTTTTGAGAAGAACTAAACTTTAAAGTAGAAGTAAAACATGCACATCTTCCACACACACTTACACTATCTTTGGTGGGTGGGTTGGTTGTCAGGCTAAAGTCCCTTAGTCAGTGCCACGCCACTGTGACACTCATTTTACATCCATTTCAGACAAAGTGAGAGGTGCAGCTCTTGGGTGGCATAACATGATGGCTTCTCTTAAGGGTAGCTTCCCTTGGCTTTCCTCACGCTCGATTTTAGGCTTTAATTCAGCATGACTCCCTCACAGCAGGGAGGCCTATGGGAGATGAGAACCTCTCTGATGAAGACTACACAGGCCGAGCGAAGGGTTATTAGCCTCTTGGTTCAATTAAATAGATAAAAAAGAAGGATGGCTTACGGTCAGACATCAAAAGCACTCTGGGCATGGGCACAGATGAAATGCTAAATTAATAAATCATGGAGTGAATCTGTGGTGTGAGCATGGCAGGGTGAAGGAGGGAAAGAGAGAGAGAGAGAGAGAGAGAGAGAGAGTTGAAATCCTTCAGAGACGACAATGTGGAGGGGATATGATGGGTGTGTTGGCATACATGAGCACAGGTCATGCAAGCCTTAGTGGGCACTCGTGTCCAGCTGAAGGTGCTGTGTCAGATGGTGCTGTATGGTGGGGGAGAGCTGCTGGTGGATCGGAGGGGTTAGCGTCGTGGGTAGAAGCTAGTGGCGTGTTAATGAGAGTCAAAAGTCCAATCTTTGGATGAAATGGCCTCCTTCCCTGCGCAGGCTTTGCCTCTTGCATGTGCATGTTCTCGTCTTTCCCCCATATGTGTTCAGCCTGCGTTGAGCTCTGATCTAAATGCAAAGCTCCGAACCCCCTACGCCAACTGGCTAATCTTCCGCCTCGGCCCCTGCCACTTCCCCAGGCCGTGCAGAGGCGGACGGGCGGGCGGGCGGGCAGGCGGGTACGCTGGCGGGGATAGCGTGCGGACGGGCAGGCAGGACGCTACGCTCCCTCATTACCCACTGTGGAGAAAGCACTAAGTAGCCTGACAAGCTCCAGTGCTTCCACTCTATTAGCCTGTCACAGCCTAGGTGCCCGGCTTACAGTCACCTCTGGTCACACGCCACAGAGAGAGAGAGAGAGAGAGAGAGAGAGAGAGAGAGAGAGATAGAGAGAGAATCCCAGGCAGAGGTTATCATTCAGCCCCCTCTTCGCCGGTGTTACCACCGTCAAGGTCACCCTAATCTGCTCCGCTCCCACTGTGTGAGGCCGCACACACACACACACACACACACACACACACACACACACACCCTGCCTGGTAGCCTCGCCTCACCTCACCGGAAACAGCAGCACTGAGGAGGTTGATATCACCATTATCAGCTTTTAATAGAAAGTATTGAGAACAGGAAAATAATGGACCGTGAGATGACGGGCATGGAAAAACAGATGGCCTGAAGAGAATGGGATAAAGGAATATGTTTTGAGATGTTTTTTTGGGAAGTAATTGATATCACAGAGCAATGAGTCTTCTTTTACATTAAAAATGGCTGCATTTACCAGCACAGTGTCTGACTTGTCTTTCAGTAATGTATTTAAATGTAAACTGATATGGGGGACATAATGATTGCGTTCGAGCCCTGCTTTTGTGGAACCATGTCAGTGCACAATGCAGTTATGAATTCCTTTTATGGCCGATGAACATGTTTTCGCTTGTTTACACAAAAGCTAGATCAACGCATTGTGTTTATTTGTCTCCGCTTTTGTTCTCGCGCATGTGTATTGGTATTCAGTCGACTTAAAGGATGTGAAACCCCGGAGCCGTCTCAATCTCCAGAGATGTTTGCATCATTTATACTCAAAACCATGTTTTACCATGACAATAAAGCCCAAACAATGTCACGTTTCCGCAGTAACCGCACAGCAGAAACAGAAGCCTATTGTTCCTGTCAGATGTATTATGCAGACATAATTACAGAGACTTGTTATATTAGATAATGAGACGATGCTGATAAGCTCCTTGGTGCAATCGGCTCGTAACTTCATCATAATCTGTGGCTTTTGTGTGGGCCCATAATGGCCAAGGGAGACTCTTTCTCTCCAAATGTGCTAACTGAAGTGAGCTGATTTACCTATGAGGGATGCTCACTCGTCCTCTCTGATCGCAGTCTGTTCTGTTTCTGGACATTGCCAGATTGGCTGTCTGAATTGTCTTCCCGCAGCTAACTGTGTCACTGAGCTCATTGTGGAGATGTTTTTGGCAGACAGTGATGTCTTATTATTCCAAACAGATGCCCACAATGAGGAAATGAGCGGGGGACAAATGGGTGTCAAAGATCCGCGGTGCCGGGGGTCAGGAGGGGGGGTGTAATTGTGGACCGGATTTCATCACTTAATGAACTTGGCGGCCTGTTGGTGTGAGGCGGAAGCTTGGCAGTTAATGACCACACACGCATGGGAACACACCCACTTGTCACATGGGCCAGTCTCTGGCAGAGGACAGTGTCCCCTCTCTTGGACAGTGAGAGAGACAGCCAACATCTGCCGTGACAAGGACCTGTGCCCATTCTCTTTGGTGTAGTAGAGGGAGATCGTTATCAGAATGATTGTTATTAATCCAGTTCAAGGAATTTGACTCACATGTCCAGCACTTAATTCTTTCTCATACTATTTCTACTAATTCTCTCTCATACTGTTTCTCATTAAAAATATTTCAGTTAATTGAAAATTCATTAAAATTGCATACCCCCCCTCCCCCCTCCCCAAACAAAAAAAAAATACCATCAAAAGAGTTATTCCTACTTACTGTTATATGAATCTGAAAGTCATCCTGCTGTGAGCAGAGAATTCTAACACTTTTATTTATAAGAGCTCACTGTCCCCTCTTACTGCTTAGTCCAGTCATGAGGCCTGCACACACACACACACACACACACACACACACACACACATATGCACACCCACCCGGTGTCGGGTTATCATTGAAGTGTGACAGACAGCACTTGGCAATTGACACGCACACTTGATGTTATCTGGCCGGGGGAAGAGATTGAGGGTCTTGACTGATGAAGGAGTGTCACTAGCGTATTGTTTATCTACGCCTGCAGGGGATGGACTAAAAAGAAAGAGAGCTCTCTTTTACACCATATATCACTCAATGAGGGGAGAGGAGAGAGAGAGCGAGAAAGAGAGAGAGAGAGAGAGAGAGAGAGAGAGGGAGGAAGGAGACAGAAAGAGCAAGTGAGGGAATTAGTCTGAGGTACTAGATAGAGCATGTCAATGCACGTTCAAGTAAGTAGAAATTATTATGTAAGTGTAAGCCATGAGGGACTGACAGTAATTCATTTAGGTCTCCATATTGCAGTGTTTCAACTCAAATGAGAATGATGTGCTTTCCCAGGCTGGTGCATGCAGACTATGATGGGGGGGGGGGGGGACTCATGGGAACATGTCTCGTCCCTCACAAAGGTGCTCTTCAATCATTCTGAAAAATGCAGGCCTGAGTTGGCTGACAGCTTGATTTGACTTTGTTATCGAGTTTGCAAATTGATTACACCTAGGGGTATAATGAAATAACTAATTGAATGTGTCCGCTTGTAAGCGATTTATTTAAACTTACAAACACATCCAGCTCTCCCGCTTCTCCTCACAGTGAAAGTGGGTTTTAATTAATGGTCCTGGTGTCTGATAACCTTCACACAACCATTAACAGGAGGGGCCTAATTGATTAGCGGTGCAATGCTATGACGCTAAAAACATCATTAACTGTCCCAGTTCATAAGACCGACTGTGTGGGGTATTGAATGGATGCATTGTAAAAGCTTTTTATTATTGGGAGTAGGAGCCATTTACAAACGCGCGGTCTTCCAAGTGAGGACAGATGTAGCGGTTTGGGAGTGCTTTCCTGGGAAGCTCGTTGACTCGTCCTCTACACCTGTCTGTGGGACTGACTGCTGTCTCTGGAACTGACCGCTGGATGGGGGAGAAGCAAAGTGGGCCTTGCAGTGGAGTGGGGTGGTTGGTGGATTCAGTGAGGTTTTTATGGTAAGCATGGACCACATGTAGGAGGTGGGACTATTTATATCTTATGTTTATATGGGGACTATCTCTCTCCCTCTCTCTCTTTCTCTCTCTCTCTCTCTCTCTCTCTCTCACACACACACACACTCTCTCACACACAACACACACACACACACACACACACACACACACACACTTACGCTGTTATGGTGCATGGTTGGTTCAGTAAGTGGGTGGACATTGGTAGGCCTTATTGTCATGATGTTACTCAACGTTGTTGGGTTTTGCAAGCTTAGTGGGGGTCTTACAGCCTGCAAACAAACCTTTCTGATGTAGGCACTGAACCCTTTGTCTGGCTTTCTGTGCCAGCTGGGATATGTGTGTGTGTGGGTGAGTGGCAGGGGGACGGCATTCTGGGCAGCTGTGTGTGTGTGTGTGTGTGTGGGGGGGGGGGGTGAGACAGAGGTGGCACCAAGGCCTGAGGGGTGAGTGGGTTAGGGCCGCTGACTGACTCAACGGGCCCTGCGTCACTTCGTCCCACAGAGGTACCCTCCTTTGTGATGGCCACACACACACACACACACACACACACACACAGAGCTATCCTCCTTTGTGATGGCCACACACACACACACACACACACACACACACACAGAGCTATCCTCCTTTGTGATGGCCACCTCCTGCGAGGCTTTGTGTGTGTCCGCACGCAGACTGGCGGAGCTCGGGAAGAGTGTGGAATTTGCGAGAGCTTCTTTTCACCAAATTGGTCCTGTCTGTGGGAGCGCAAATTGTGACTCATGACCACCAACGTCATTACTGTGTTCTGTTCTGTGTGCTGGTTTAGGCCTCATCATTCACTGGGATTACAAAGACAACAGCAGACAGCTACTCTTGTTACAACGATTATTTATTAAATTTAAATTATCTGTAACACATTTTAAAAATTACACAATGCCATCTATCATGGTCACCATGGGGTTTTTTTTCACATCTTAAATGGTGGAAAAGAAACTCTCTAAAAAAAGACCCTCCAATGATCTATACTTCCGTTCCTCACTCACAGAATGTATCACCACCCTGCCCTAGCTGTACTTCCACTAAACGATTTCCATTGCTCTGGTTGAGACAAATCCAACCCTGATATAAATGATTTCACTACAAGCCAGTGAACACACTGTTCTAAAAAGTTATTTTTTGTGTTATCCCAATGGAAGCTGATGTTTTCAATTATATGCTAACTCAAGTTAGCTTTCTTTTTGCATTTAGCATATAGTTGTTTTAAAGCTGGTGATTAGTATGTTTTCTTTGTTTTGGTAGATTCCAAATTGGGTTCATAATCAATATCTCCATAATTCTGTATTAATATGCTAAAGAATAATGAGGTATATTTTCAATACAATGAAATAATAACATTTCATTTAGATATGAAACTGATGATATTTAAAGAACAGGGCAAACAAACATCAATGTCATACAATCCTGCACAAAGCAATATCTGTCAAACCAATACCCCAACAGGAACATCATTAACTGAATTGAGCTTTGCGCCAACCTTGTCTGGCTTCAGAGCAAAGCCATACAGAAGCACACTGCAATAACAGCAAGCTAATGGATGAACCATCTTTAAGAAATGTTAACAGCAAATACATTTATTTCTGTTCTGTTGTCATTTCACAAACCATACATCCATTTTGTGATGGATATAACTTTTTTTTGTTTGTTCTTTTTTCTTTACCCCACACATGCCACAGGAGAATTCTGGATTACAAAAGTACCTGAACAAATTGCTAGTATATCAGCATGCATAGCTGTCGGGTATTTACAGTCTATGTACATATGGGACTAAAAGAGAGCAATCTACCTTTTTCTTATTAATAAATGTTTTTTTTGTTCATTTACAATGGCAGCTGGGGGAAAAAAAGTCAGAATCATACAGTTTGCTGAATACACAGGACATGCATGTTTAAGAGGAGGTACACTCAAACAAAAACACACCTTATGACAAAATGTACAGCCCTCCACAGCTATATGTTTTCCACTGTCTATACACTGTGTTCTTTTCCTAGTTGCGTTGCATAATGCAGTTCTGCTCTGGTAGGAAGGACCAGTGTGAGCACCAAGGTCTTGGAGAGGTTAATTTACAGCACTAACTGTAGCGTGACGAGAAACGCAAACACCAAAAGAGCTCAGAGAACATGCTGGTGAAGGGCATTAAGCAATCTCTCTCTCTCTCTTCCTCCCTCTCTCTCTCCCTCTCTCTCTTCCTCCCTCTCTCCCTCTCTCTCTCTCTGTCTCTCTCTCACTCCTCCCTTTGTAGCCAATCAACACGCGCAGGTCCCTCTGTGCAAAGACAACACCTGGGCCATTACCATTTATCATGGAAGACATATTGACAAGGCCTATTGACTGTAATCAACCACTTGTGTGGCGTCACTAGATCTCTGAGTCACTGAGAACAAAAAAGCCTAAGATCCGGATATGTTCCAAAGCCATTCCTGAACAAATGGCCTCTTTATTTATCCTGCCGGCCATTCAAAGCCCATGACCATTTCTCCAGGAATATAGACACTGAAACACAACCATTTGGCATTATTCACATGTCCATTGCATTTATGCGCTTCTGCCTAATAATCATTTGGAAGACACGGATAAGTGAAACCCCCTTTTTTTAATTTCCAGAGCATCTCCACTGCAGGTTGCGCCACACTCATTATTGCGGTCATTGAAGCTAATATAATGCTCATTGTGTCATTCAACTGAACAAAGATAACACCCACCCATCCCGTTTGTAATTAAGGTCAGTGTATGCGACCAGCTCACTTCATACTGGGCAGGTTAGTGGTTCGGCGTGTTTGATGAACGAGGGGGGCGGATGACTGGGCATGTTAATGCGCTACCTCATAAAGCTTATCGGTGACTGGGGTCACTCGGGCCAAGTGGGGGTGGGGGGGCTAATCTCTTCGGCAATATGACCCAATAGTTATAACCCAACCCAACCCCCCTCCCCACCCCCTTCTACAACCTACTGTACCTCAGAGGATACCTCCTACCTCCTGCATCAACAAAAAGCCTGTGCCTTGAAACCCATGTGTAAAATAAAAGCAGACGTTTAACGGTGAAATTGAAATAAAGGGAAAACACTAATTAACCCTGGGCTGAAGGACAGAGTCCTCAGAGGGACAGCTTTACAACGCGAGCAATACTTTTTAATTGTACCCTGGCGACCGCACTTCAAAAGATGAAAATTACAGCTTGACCCTAATTTTAACCGGAGTTGCGGCCTTTCTTGTCTCAGCCCCTTGAAAGGGAATAGTTAGCCTGTGAATGTAAAACACATTCTTCACAGACGATGAGGATTGGGAAGGATTTTGCCGTTTAATTTGAGTTAAAATGCCAGTGATTATCCTTGGGAAAATCGTGATACAAATGTATCTTTTTGTTATACCTCATTCCATTCTGTGATTTTCTCGTGATTGATGTCTATTCAACAGTTTGCACGCACACTAAAACCATTCTGTACTCTCTCTCACTGCCTCTCTCTCTCTCCCTTTCCCCCCTCTCTATCTCTCTCTCTTTCTCTCTGTTCTTTGTTCTCCAGGGTGCCAGAGGGGGGATTTGCGGACCGTGCCGTTTCACTGCTCTAATACGGAGGGATTACATCCGTCTCCCAGCATGAGTCGCTCGATGGCGGCCTGCTGGGCTCTGATCCAGGCCCTGTGATGACCCATCTCCCCATTGTTGGAGCACACAGGCCTCCTCTTTAACTGGCAAAGGTGCCTCACTGTTATTAAAACCCAGGTGCTATATTGGGCATTTGGTGTGGGTGAGTGTGTGTGTGGGTGTGTGTGTGGTTGGGGCGGGGGGGGGGGGGGGGTTTAGGGTACCACAGGTGTTTGTGGTTGGTTGACTCATCTGAGACTTTTCAACTTTTAATGGACAAAATGGCAAGTTTTTTCCCCCTTCTCTCTCTTGTTGTTTTTTTTTCTTTTAAACATTGACCCATTGTTAACAAGGTGTAGCCATTTTTCATGTGAGGTGATCAATGGGTCCGCCTGCGGTTGTCTCCTGGCTTTTCCTGTGATTAAAAGGTATTTGTGGTGTTGTTGTTGCTCCCTCTCATCTCTCTGAGCAGGAGTGGGTGTAAAGGCTTAAATCAAGCTGTCAGGTGCCAGAGTGCACGGCTAAATAGCACAGGCTAAAAAAGCCACCTGTTTTCCTTTTTTTTTTTTTATTCCGGGGCGCAATTTATTGTCTGTGTTTTATTTATTTCAGGGAACGGGAAGTCTGTGGGGTTTTTTTTTTCTTTTTTTTTTTTGCAAATCGCCTTTCCCTCAAATAACCCCCTTGAGATTCAGGAAATGAAATCTGCTGCTGGTCACGATACTCCATCTGAGAAGCAGAGTGGGGGTGAGCCAGAATTGCACCTATGTAATCTCTCTTTCCTTTCTGTACGTATTCTATTCCCTCCCAAGCTCCTGTGTCAAACCAAGTATCAGCCTGACTCCGGAGTTCAAACACGGATCAAGCCTGGCCAATTAGTTGTATGTGGGGCTGCTGAGCTAATCTGGCCAATCTTCTTGCAGGGCGATCCCCATTCTGGGAGGCTCCAGGGATTGAAGATTGGGGCTCTTCCCTCTACTCCGTCCTCCCAGCAGGCTTTGCCATGCTGTCGTCCCCCTTGGCTATTAGCCCCTTAGTAGCCCAGGCTGGGTCACTGCTCCTGGGTGCCTTAGTACACTCATCTTCACAAGTACCACTGGAAGGTGGGAGGACTAGACTTCATCAAAGATGAACAGTTTCCCACATGTCTTGACTTTATAGTAATATAAGATAGTTTTACAATGACAAGGTTGAGTGGCACAGCAGAGATTGTTATATCTCTGTAACATCAAGATAAGTTAACCTAAGTGTGATACAGACAGCTAGGAAAAGCAGAGGCACTTTCTTGTAGTCACGTTACATACTGTCAGGCTTTATCTATTGCTATTGCTGACATGCACTGAATGTCTAGGGAGGGCACGTGTAGACTGGTGATGATAAGCAAAGAGGGGCAGGATGGAAAGGGACAGATTGGAGCTAGAGGGGTCCATAGTGGGGCAGCCGTGGCCTACTGGTTAGCGCTTCGGACTTGTAACCGGAGGGTTGCCGGTTTGAACCCCGACCAGTAGGCACGGCTGAAGTGCCCTTAAGCAAGGCACCTAACCCCTCACTGCTCCCCGAGCGCCGCCGCTGTTGTAGCAGACAGCTCACTGTGCCGGGATTAGTGTGTGTTTCACCTCACTGTGTGTTCACTGTGTGCTGAGTGTGTTTCACTAATTCATGGATTGGGATAAATGCAAAGACCAAGTTTCCCTCATGGGATCAAAAGAGTATACAGTATATATACTTATACTTCTATATATTGGACTGGAGTGTGGGGGTGGCCTTGACTTAAAGGACTGCACTTGAGCAGAATAATCCCACTGCCCTTCTGACCCCTCTGTCTGCCCCAGACCAGTACCTAATCTACACTCTTCAACCCCAAATCACACATGGTGCTTAGCAGGCCAATCTGGGTCAGAGATATGCTCTCAGCACGTGGGTGCTACACGTGTGGGTGTGGGGTGGAGAACAGGCCCTCCTGGTGTTTAGATGTAGGGGCTCTATGTTCCTAAACTGATAGCTACAGTAGCCTACATCTGTGTGCATCCCATGCAGTTAGCTCCTAACCATGGGTTAAAAATCTCCACAAGCATTGCACTGGATCGTTGTTGTGTGTGTGTGTGTGTGTGTGTGTGTGTGTGTGAGTGTCTCTGCTGGGTTGTGTGTGCATCTTCTTGTGTGTGGATCACTGTATGTGTGTGTGTGCACCTGTATGTGTGGATGACTGTGTGCGTGTGTGTGTGTGCGTGTGTGTACGTGTGCATCTGCTTGTGCGTCGATGTGGGCGTGCGTCTCCAGGTGCGTATGCTGGGAAAGGTCTCCGCGTTACATCACCGTTGCTCAGTAACAGTATTGCCCCTTCGCACCTAATTCCTCCTGTATCAGCAGGATCCTCTCTGTGGTCTCCAGGGTGACTGTTTACCTGTCCGGCTGTACATGGCGCCCTAAAGGGCCTCGTCCACAGCTCCAACGGCAGCACGCCAGCACGGCCATTAGCCGGACACACTGAGACAACACTTCAAATGAAGCGCGATGCTTAGGACGCCCGCTGATGATTAACCAAGCGCAGGGGGAACAGACACATCATCTGCACTCCAAAGACAGACAGAGAGGAATCCAAAGAAGAGAGAACTGGACTTTCAGTCGTGCTGTAATACTCTGGCATCTAACCTCCTGACCAAAGCGTCCACCTGCCACCCCACCCATGTGTTTCTTGTTTAGGGGGGGTGTCCATCTCCTCAGCTTGACAAATGACTCTCCAAGCTGTGCCTGTGATGGTCCCTTATTACCCCCCCCCCCCCTCAACCCTCTTTGCCTAATCCAAAAACAAGCTTCTGGGCCCATTCCCCCCCCACCTCCTGGCCAACTCTCTTCCCGGGGAGATTGATGAGTTACTCTGCCTCGACAGCTTGCAAACATCGGACTGGGGAGTGAGGGACAGGGGGCTGTGGCCTGATTAAATGGAGCGATGGTGTGCGTGGGAGAAGAACAGGCAGACAGAGACAAGAGAGAGAGAGAGAGAGAGAGAGAGAGAGAGAGAGAGAGAGAGAGAGAGAAAGAGATAGAGAGAGAGAGAGAAGACAGGGAGGGAGAAAGAGATGGAGGCCGGGAAGGGTCGGGTGACCTGAGAGCTGTGCTAAACAGGCACACCTCCCACTCACCGACGCTCTATTCCTCCCTCTCTCTCTCCCTCCCTCACTCCCTCCTTCTCTCTGAACTATCCATCATGTTAATATACCTCTGCTCTGCCCCTCGGGGTAATATATCTTTGACCTGTGATTACACTAACAGCTTATTGTTTGCACACTGAACAATCCCATTATGTTGCATGTCTGTTTACATATTGTTGTTTAGATAAGGACTTTTCTGTACTGCATAAAGCGCTGCAGGCACACTACCAAGTGCCGCTGCGCTCTATCGAGGGCGAGCCACGAGTAGACGCTTAATTTAGATTCTTTTCTGAAACGCACTGACTGCTTACATGTATCTCAAGGCCAGGCTTTGAACTTGTGCTTCGTCTAATTTGAAATGTTTCAGTGGGGAAAAAAATATTTAAAAATAAAATAAATAATAATTTCAGTTCACACTCTCAAAGAATGGTTCGTTTTGTTCAATTTCCTGAGAAAAAAAAAAGAGAGACGCTTTCAACGTAAAGAGATCAACAGTACCTCAACATGTTGCCTTTTTTAACAAGCGCCGGCGAGTCATCAGCTCCTGACGGACTTGTCCCGTAATGTGTCTGCCTTTCAGATCTGCGTTTACTTATCAGCGGCGTGCCAGGTAGAGGCCCAGGGGGACAGGCTCTTTTGATGTGGCATTTATGGACGGTATGGCCAAAGGCAGGCAAGCAAACGCACACATCAAAAGAAACCTGGCGCTAGAATATATATATATATAAATAATAATAATAAAAATATCTTGCTGCAAGATGGAGGCAAAGGAAGCTATTAGTTTGCATCATGCTGGTGTGGATTTAAAAAAAAAAAAAACACTTTCTCACCTCTATGAAGTTGAAATTATTAGGACTTAATTTGTCCCAGGTCAAAATACCTCTGACTTTTCCACAGGAATATTAGGGAGAAGGCCTAATTGTTTATCTGGTGATAATTAACTCTGCTCTACAATACTATACAATACAGTTATCAGCCACCAAAGATATGTCAGTCATTTCAGTTTCATCAGATATGCCATTTGTAACATGTAATGACTGATGTTAAATCAATAATAATCAATAAGAATAATGCAGTTTCACTTTTGCTTCATGCTAAATAATAAAGATACAAATAAAAATGTTTTAAACAGAAGAGAATAGACCCCCCCCAAAAAAACAAACAAACAAACAAAAAAACACTATTTCTTCCTTTTTTCTGTTACATAAATATGATATAGTTAACATGACCTGAACTTTCATGAAGAGAACTGAGCTTGGGGACAAAAGCACGCCGGCCCCTGACTCCCCTCCCAGTAGTGAGCCTCAG
The DNA here is from genome assembly GCF_046254945.1 of Alosa pseudoharengus. NCBI lineage: Eukaryota > Metazoa > Chordata > Actinopteri > Clupeiformes > Clupeidae > Alosa > Alosa pseudoharengus. Next base: position 10,108,846 of record NW_027468630.1, on the reverse strand, counting down.
TGGCAGCCCCAGTAGTGAGCCTCAGTGGCAGCCCCAGTAGTGAGCCTCAGTGGCAGCAGCAGCAGCTGCATCAGGCTGGGATGAGAAGCTCGGCGGAGTGGAAGGACACCAGGTATTTACACGCTCGCCAAAACATCTGCTTCCCTTTAGCCGGCAGTCTCATTAGCGCCGACGCTGCCAGGAGTAGAGGGCATGAGGTCACCGAGGCCCACATCCAGGGGGGGGGCAGCCGTGCCAGCAGAGGTGCCCGAGGTTCAGGAGAGATTTTGCAGCTCGCGCAAAACTCAAACAAGCTCAGAGAACAGCGGAGGAGAGAAGACCTACCCTTTTTTCCCCAAATAAAATAATAATAATAATAATTTTTAAAAAATCATATCTCAGTTTGGCTTTCCTTACTTCAGAATTAGCAATGTGCTTCCCTAACTAGAGAAAGTCTGGCTATCATCGTGTGCTGGTTGCTAAGCCAAATTCAGTGCAAGGCTCTGGCAGCCTGGGTGGACTCTTTGAGATAATCCCTATGAACGGCACACAAATTGACAGTTCTCGGCCAGGCGCCCTCACCGCTTTCGTGACCGATGCAGTTGGACTTTTGCTCTTATAAAAAGCTCTGCCTTCATTCTTTGGTTGAGGTTTTTTGTTTTAAAAACACAAGTTGGACAGGGTCATACTCCGTAATCGATGTAATTCAGGAAACAAAAACACACTGTCTGCATAGCTTGAAAGGCAGGTTGGTCAGAAATGTTACTCGAGATTAGCGTTTTTTGGTGACACTGCATCCGTTACAGTGCTCTGTTGGAAGGAACATTATGGGTTGCTGGACTTTCTCTCCTATCCCCAAGCCAGTAATAAGACACTGCTGTCCATGCTACTATTCTCTCATCTACGTCAGCGTGCAGGACAGCCATCACAGCTAAAAAGTTCTCTCTGTACAAGTGAGAAATGTACATATATACAATATCATAAATCCCCCTTATGTTCCTTCATGGTGTTTTGTGGTTAAGTCTCATTGCTTAGTGGTTCCAGCCAAAGCAGAATAGACGGACCAGTTCTTGCCCCTCACGGACTGTAGATCTGGACTCATGCACAAGGAGCCTGGCCAGGCCAGAGTCACTGGGGGGGGGGGGGGGGGGGGGGGGGGGGGACGGAGATGCGGAGATGGAGGTAGAGGAGGATGCAGACAGAGGGGCGGGGCGGAGGGTGGTGTCTCGTGAGCGTGGGAGGAGGATGACGATGCTGCGTTCATGGTCATCTCGCGTTGCGTGCATTTCATGCAGAGGCTCTGCGCTCACCACACCAAGTATGGCTGCACACAGCAGCAACCGTCCATGTCTGAATGTCTGTCCATGGTGACATGTTTATTTTTTTTGTCTTTTATTATACAACAAAGACAGGGAGAGACTGAGAGAGAGAGATAGAAAGAAAGAGAGAAAGAGATAAATAAATAGAGAAGAAAAAAAATATTTTTAAAATCCTGGTTGATGTGTGTTTTGTCGTTCTTGTTCCATTCCAGCAGCCAAGTTCGGAGTCGTAGTTCGTTGCCTTGAAGCGTGTTGGTTTGCTTCATTGGATTTGGGCAGAGGGAGGTTCAGAATCACTCGTCTATAGCTAATCCTGGATAAAGGCTCCCTCTTAGAATCAATGGAGCTACAAGAGGCTGAGGGTCCTCCAACATCATGAAACCACAAAGGAATAACTGACAGAGAATGGAAACAAATCAGGAAAACAAAAACTAAAAGACAAAGGATAAAAATAATTCCATTCCAAGTGTAGGGTTCCTTGTTGAGGAGTCATGGCTTTTTGGACACAGGTACAGTATAAGGTTTAGATCAGCCATATATGCAGAGATACATCTGCTTTTGTCTCTCATATTCTAAGTGGTTATTTCTTTTATTTAATTTTAAAGCCTCACACAACTCCAAGTTAGAGTCATCTAGACTTTACAAGCAACCCTCAATCTACTACAATATGATGTCAATTTGGGCTTTGACCATTTATAAAATGGTCACAATTAAGCTGCTATCACATGTATATAAATCTATCCAAATGTTATTTTACGTTAACCTTGGAGGACAGCCAGTTTCAAACTATAATAAGTGACAATCTAATAATGTCTATATATTTACGTAAATATACAGATCCTTAAAAATGTATTTGTTGGCATCATGAAATGAGTAACTAAGATATGTAGAGTTTCTTTTTACTCATGGTTTAAATCTACAAGAAATGCTGCTGGGAAATGCACTACATTTTATTAGTCCATGCTAATGCACATCACACATTGGGTATAGTTCTGGAAGACGTTCTTTTCTATGCTAATAGTCAACATAAAGTAATGACTCCGGCGACAGAAGAACAGGAACAAATCCATTCGCACCAAAGGGAAAATATACAGCGTGGGGCATATACATTGGTTTCGAATCGTTTGCGTCAGACAATGGCAGCAGAGCGGTGAAGAGTCATATTTACAGTCACTGAAAACGCGCTTGAGGTCAGTCTTCACAGAGTGTTACGATGAGGTAAATGGATGTCTAGATGTTTTTGTTACAATAACATGCATGAAGCAGTCTCACCTGAAGAGAAAATAGTATTTCCAGTTAATAATGGTCTTGATATAATCAGATCTCTCTTGATGTATGTGTTTTTGTTTGTTTTGTTATTTTTTGTTTGTTTTGTTTGTTTTTGTTGTTTTTTCTAGAAAAGGTCGAAGGTAAAATAAAGGAGAGAAGAAGTGGAGCAGGAAGGAGGCACAGAGGGGTGCCAAGGAGGGGGGGTCGAGTCAGAGGAGGAGGTGGGGGGAGGTGGGGTCTTTCTTCACTTCTCTTTGCATCTTCTTCAGCAGGGTTGATTTGGGCTCGGGTGGGTGGGTGGGTGGTTCTTGGGTTTTTTTTGTGCTTTGTGGGAGGCCCTGTGCCATGGGTCTGCCTCGGCGTTCCGCTGCCATGTTATCTGTGGAAACAGAGAGAGAGAGAGAGAGAGAGAGAGAGAGAGAGAGAAAGATAGAGGAAGAGAGAGGGGGAGAGGGGGGGAGAGGGGGAAAGAGAAAAACAGAAGGGCTTTACAAGGCATGACTCACAACACCCATCTGCAGGTCCCCCCCTGTGCGCATGTGAACGAGAGCGGGACTGAGAAGAGCAAACGTGAGATGAGTGGCGTTCTCCACCACCGCAGCCCTCCTTATCCGATTTATACGAGGCCGCACTGATGCAACATGACTCAACTCTGTATGCTTTGTGTGTGTGTGTGTGTGTGTGGGGGGTTAGATTGTCTCTCTCACCTCTCCCTTGTTCTCATGAGAGTTGAGAACGTTGCGGTGACCACCCTGTGAGTGCCCCAACACACACACACACACACAAACACACACACAGCTCCTAGATTAGGAGCGACAGTGCTGGCCGCCCCAAGGGTGACTCTATTTTCAGTTTCAATTAAGCTCAGCCCCTCTGGTGGGCAGCGCTTCCATGAAGTTGATTCATGTTTCCAAGCAGAGGACTCCCCCAGAAAAAGGCCTTCTGTGTAAACCATTAACAGCTCCCATGGTCACTGATGAACTCGCACCTCCACCACCACGACCACCACAAAATGGCAGCAGTTCCTTAAAGGCCTGGGTGTTGTTTAACATGCAGGAGACGAAGTGTGCAGTCCCCTGAAGAAGTGCTTTGCTAAACAGCTGGCACACAGTATGGTGGCACCATCCCACCCATCCTACTCTACCTAAGCGTTAAACATCATCTCAGCGCACTGCAGTAACCTGAGCAAATGACTTTCCTTAGAAAAAACAAATATAGATTTAGCCACAGGCAGTGAATGTGTATATACATTTTTGTTTGTGTGTGTGTGTGTGTGTGTGTGTGTGTGTGCGTGTGTAAGTGTATGTGTGCGTGTGTGCGTGTTTGTGTGTGCGTGTGTGTGTTCTACCCCACAGGTAGAAACGGTTTGAAGGAGAGCAGCTGGCTGATTCTCAGGGCCTCACACTCGCATAAGCGTGGGTGGCCCATTAGGCACAAAGGCACATTTATGCTTGGCGTATATGATCACCGCTACTTAGGGAGGGGAAAATTAGAGTGAAAAAAGCTGAAATGATTCAGTCTGCTAACCTCAAAATATGATTAATCACACACACACACACACACACACGGACACATACACACACACACACACACACACACACACACACACACACATAGCTTCCCATGGGTTCTCTCACACTGTTACTGTTTCTCCTCTTTCTCTCTATCTATCACTGTTGCTCTCTCTCCCACACACACACACATCACACATTAGAGAGACACCTTTGCTACTGTTTAAAATAGTTATATTGAAAGTATTGAGTGTTTTCTGCAATATCTCTCTCAGACACAGATACTATCAGTCTACCTCTATTATTTTCCACTCCACCTCCGGGTGCTTTGGGGTAATACTACATTTAATCTCTGTGCGCTGACATCTTCTGTCGGTACCAGTCTTAGGGCATGTAACCAATTAGGCTAAATCTCTGATTATTGTCTTGCCACTGTAATGAAGTTGGTGGCTGTCGTTTCACACAACCTTTTTCTTCCGTGGGTCAACCATCTGCTATAGAGGAATATTATGATTCTTTCCAACCACATCAATAAGAACAACACTATTCAGTATGTATTTGGAGAGCAGACCAAATGACAGACAGACAATAGATTATAATTAATCCATCTCCTGTTTACTACATTTCCATATCCTGTTTACTACACTTATACATTTTCATTTCTCTCTGTCTAGAGGTGCCAGTACTGTATGTGAGGCCAACATAATCAAGTGCTGTCTTGTGTTCAACTCATTGTGTACAAACTCAGATAAGGCTAAAAAGCATGGCCATATTGGACAACAGGATCCTCACAAAAATAGCCTTCTGGCATGGGAGAGAGAAACACGGCAGACAAAAACAATAAGCCAAACAATCCCAGGGGGCCGTGCGGTGCATCGGCCCATGATAAGGAGCGGTGCGCAGGTCGCGTCACGCTGCTTTGTGATGCCTCTCCCAGGACACTGCGACTGACACATGTTTACAAACAAAGACATCTCTGGCTCGTCGGCTGCTGCTCCCTACCCTCCCCAAACACAAACAAACAGACAAACAAACAAACACACACACACACACACACACACACACACACACAGGTGGGGCAGAGGAGCGAGGAGGAGAAGCTCTGCAGCTGGGGGCATCTCGTGGGGTACCACTATTCCAGCTGTGCCCACAGGCTAGAATGGCACAGCCCCGCTCCCAAAACCAACTCAAGCCATCCAACAGAGAGAGAGAGAGAGAGTGAGAGAGACAGATATTGAGGAGCAGATATTAAAGAGCCCTCAATTCCCAAATGTTCTGCTCTTTGTGTGTGTGTGTGTGTGTGTGTGTGTGTGTCTGTGTGTGTGTTGTGTTTTCACCTCCACACTGCAAGTGTTCAAAGGTGTCAAACTCTAGCCCCTGGAGGACTAAAGATAGCAGAGGTGGGGGTAGGATTCGTGACCGGTGATATATTCCAAGTGCCACCGGAGTGACTACATAACATATCCTTTTCAACACACCGCAATACCAGGGCAGGGAAGGAGCCATCACCCCCCCCCCACCCCCTCTCATTTTCCCCTAGCCTCACTAGAGCCTGGAGTGACAACCCCACAGCAGTTGAAGCAGTCTTTTACAAGAGGCTCTTTGTAGCTGCTGCCCTCCCTCGACGACACAGAGAGCCGGACCTGAGAGAGGCCAACACAGCAAAGTGACCCCTGGACAGCGAGAGTGTGAGAGTTGTGATCCTGCCACTGACTTTCATCATGTTTGGTCCCTCTCTCTTGCTCTCTCTGTGTGTGTGTGTGTGTGTGTGTGTGTGTGTGTGGTGGGAGGGGAGGTCAGAGGAGACGGATGGGAAACGCTGGGCCTCTCAAAGCCCCCTAACCTGGGCTCTAAGCACCGGAGCCTGCTTGGCTCATCAATAATTGACCGGGCCAAACCAATGTGAACAATTTGCTCCCCACAGCGAAGTGCTGGAGCAGGCTCAGGGCAGTTAATCATTAATGAGGCAATTAGCTGAAATGGTTACACCTGGGCTGAGTGGCTTTGCGGACGAGGAGGAGGAGGAGGAGGAGGAGGGCCACTTGTCTGATACCCCCCCCCCACACCCGATCACCCTCCCCCACCCACCCCCACTGCCGCCGCCGCCGCCAGATCCTGTGATATCAACTGACACGAGCCCTCAGCCCTCAGCAACAGGAAGTGTGAGGTGACACGTTCTCCTCCACCTCCGCAAGAGTCACGTCTATAGGGGAGGTGGGTGGCGAAGAGTGGAGTTGGTGGTGCTGGGGGAAGGGGGAGGGAGGGGGGTGTCACGTCTGAGCTGAGAGAGGCGGAGGGAGCTCTGGTTGTTGTTGACAAGGGAACTTGAGCAGCGGTGCAGAGGGAGGAGCCTCTGGGAGCATCCCACGGGGAGGGGAGGGGCGTCCGCAGACAGACAGACGGACAGATTGACAGACGGGCAGCAAGGAAATTGATCCAGATGACAGCACTTGAACATGGAAAGAAAAGAAACATGGAAAAGAAGTGAGGATGAATAGAAAGGAGAGGGGAGGGAAAAAAAGAGGGCGATCCCCCCGACAAAGGCGGCTCTTCTGTTTGAAGCTGCCGCATCTGAGATTGATGTGTTTTAGAGAGAAATCAAATTCCTGAGGGAAGCCATCACAAAGAGCCTTCGATTGCTTGTATTGGAACTGTTTTATTGTTGATCAATTTCCCTCTGGATTGCCGGACAAGGTCCAAAGACCAGCAACCTTGATCAGCTGACCCCCCCCCCCACACACACACACACATACTCACACACACACACACACACACACACCCCGCCCAATCACACCGCACAACCTCACCCCGCCCCCTGGGCTGCATCTGTACAGTATTCTCACACTACAGTACACTGCATTACACACATCACACCTCTAGTTCACACGGAAACACACACACATACGCACACACACACACACA
>NW_027468630.1:10081846-10096846 GCF_046254945.1 Alosa pseudoharengus | reverse complement strand
GCACAGCTGTGTGTTTGCGTGTAATTAAGCTGGAGCAGGTGAAACAGTGCAGGTCACAAACTGTTGGTCAGCTCCTGCCATGGTTACTTCCCTAACCCCGTTCTCATTAGTCTGGATGTGCATTAGTACATTAGTCTGGACGTACATCTTTATCTTCATGTACATTGTTTATCCGTCTGTGGGCATGGATTTTGCATCGTGGGAAAGATAGCTGTTTAAAAAGTCTTTTGGGGGGTATTATGAGTGTGCTGGCAGGTCCACATTTAGCAGTGTCTGAACGGTTACTGTATGGAAATTTCCAGAAAAAAAAAAGTGAACCGCCCTTATCTTCCCTAATTCGGGGGTATTTTGGGAGTGCAGCGCTAGAATAGTCAGCCTCTGTTCATGCAGGCCAGTTTACTGCTGCACACACCACAGTGGGGACGTAGGTTGACCAATCACATCAGAGTATTTATAGAATATGCTGCCATGATGGCTACACCATACTACACCCTCCGGGATTTCACAATCCAAGATCCAACATTTTCAGCGAGCTGACCATAGGTAAAAAGGAAGTTAAGTACCAGAAGTTAAGATGTATTAACTGTCCAGATGACCAAATAGTGCCCATGGCATCACATGACCTTAGAGTCTTAATATTTTCTTTTTTGAAAAAAAAAAAATACAATAACAATAATTAATTGCAGGATTTTCATTTGGCAGTCAACGCCGATATTTATCTTGAAATGTGTGGAAATGCCTTTGCAGTAATGTGCATATCTTGTGCACTGTATAATTGTGCTATGCACATTCCCTGGTCTTTCTAGGACGTTAATTTAAGATACAAAACTAATAGAGAAATTTAGCTTTCGACTGTGTGGTGTGTGTGTGTGTGTGTGTGTGTGTGTGTGTGTGTGTGTGTTCTGGTCAGAGGCCAGATATATTCTGGAACCGTGAAAGTGTGTATTTCCAGTATTTTGGACATGCTTGCATACGCTGGTAAACTATTCAGGAAGGTTTGAGTTCGCTACAATATTTCCATCAGTACATTTGCAGTGCTACTGTTCTTGTGGTCTGGCAGCTCATCTCAATGGAAATTTGAATTACATGGAGAAAAGGGGGAATTAAAAATCCAAAACACAAAAGCCAAATAGACCTTTTGGGTCTGCAAGTGATTTGACTCAAGCATGTTGACACGGACGACAGAGTGAACGTATTTACATTTGCGAGAGACTATTCTAAGTCTTTCAGACCATACTTTTTCCTTCTCCAAATCAGAAACAGCTTCTCAAGTTCCACATGCAAACAATTTCCTCATACAGTACCACACATTGATTTTCCCCTTGGTAATTTATTCAAATCTGGGGCAAAGACGGGCACTGCCGACTATCCTGAAACATGTTGTGGTTTGCGTGTCAAAAAAAGAGTGGCAACATGTGAAGATGTTTAAGCACTGAATGACTCTTATTCAAATAAAAGGCAAAAATAGCTTAGTTTCAGTTGAAATACACAACTGGTGGAGTGAACTTTATTCTGTGGACATAAAAAAATAATGTGGGTTTATACATAAAAACCGTCCACTTACAGTAATAAACCAAAAATAGTCTAGGACATAAAATATAATATATGACATTTTGAACTATCTTTTGTAAGGACATATACAATATAAAATAAGGAAAATAGCCAATAGGAACTGAAAATAAAATGAAAGCTGATGGAGCGATGTTCTATTTAGAAACAGAGCTCTTGCCAGACTTATATGTCAGATGATATGAGTAGTGCAGCTCATTTAGCAAAAAAAAAAAAACAACACATGAAGGCAGAGGAGGGGCAAACAGACAGCATCAACGTAACCGTGGCAGCAGCAGCAGGAGTGTGGAGGAGACGGCGTGGAGTAGAAGCAATGAAACATTCATAATCTGTCTCTGCCAGCTCTGTCTGAGCTCATGCCAAACACATTGCATACTACAAGGTCAGAGGTGAGCCTCCAAGGTCACAGCTACAGGCCTCTACGTGTTCAGAAAGACAGGCCTTACAGACGCCTGGTCTCACAACCCAGTTGGACCTCGCAAGTGAAGATGGAGGAGACGATTCTGCTTAACCAGTGTAGCCCTCTCCCCAGCGTCAGAAGTCAAAAGCCTACAGTACGTCTTTCTCACTTCACCTGCAAGGTTCAGGCGAGTTCGTTGCAAAGACACTTCCGAGTGACACTAAGCATGTGTCTCATTTGGTGTGTGTGTGTGTGTGTGTGTGTATGTGTGTGTGTGTGTGTGTGTGTGTGTGTGTGTGTTTGTGTTTGTGAGAGAGAAAGAGAGAGACAGACAGAGAGAGAGACAGAGAGAGAGAGAGAGAGACAATATAAACGCACACTCAGAGCTAAAAAAGGCCAATATACCTGCAATCAACTGACACTGATTTAAGAGTCAATAAATACTAATACCTTCTGGAAAAATTGGAATCATCTGAAAAAACAAATCATCAGGAATTAGTGATATATAGTGAAATATTTGGACCAACCACTTCCAGACACTCTTTAAAAAAGTGGAATCTGACCAAAGCATAGATCAAGAAAACATCATTAAAACATTAACATTAAAAAACTAGAAAAACTAGAAAAATTTGAACTGTCAATCAAGAAGTATCAAAACCCACTTGACTTTCACATCACTGAACAGGAGCTCTTAACCCACATTGATAAACTAAGGCCAAAGACAGCACACGGCCCTGGTGGCATCTTAAATAAAATTCTCAAATCAATGACCAAAAAATATCAATCTGCCATTCTTAAATTATTCAATATAATTCAGTGTGGGATACTTCCCTGATATGTGGAGTTTTGGATTAGTCACACCTATTTACAAAAGCGGGGATACATTCAATCCCAACAACTACAGAGGTATCAGCAAGTTGTTTTGCAGCATCATTAACTCACGCCTTCTCAACTTCCTGATGAAACACAGTGTGTTAAGTCGTAGCCAAATTGGGTTCCTGCCCAATCACCGCACGACTGATCATATCTATACGTTACAATCCATAATTGAAAAACATACCCAAAATAGAAACAAAGTTTTTGCCTGTTTTGTTGACTTTAAGAAGGCATTTGACTCTACTGTATTTAGCATTATGGTTTATTTAACAAACTACTGAAAAGTGGCATAGGCGGTTCAACATACGCAATTATCAAATCAATGTACTCAGGAGCGTGGAATTAAAATAGGGTCCAAAAGAACAAGGTATGTCTCTCAGGAATGCGGAGTGAGACAGGGCTGCCCTCTAAGCCCAACGCTTTTTAACCTGTACATCAATGAGCTGGCAACAATGTTGGAAAAGTCACCAACACCTGGACTCATTTTGTATGAATGTGAAGTCAAATTCCTGCTCTTTGCAGATGACCTAGTTCTTCTTTCACCAACAGACAAAGGACTCCAGGATCAATTAGACCTCCTTTAAACATTTAGCCAGACTTGGGCACTGACCGTTAACATGAAAAAAACTAAGATATTAATCTTCTAAAAAGGCTCCAGGTACCAGGGAAAATCGCACACATTTAAATTAGGACCAAATAATATTGAACATACCCTTGACTATACCTACCTTGGCCTCAGAATCAATTACAGAGGCACCTTCAGCATGGCTGTAAATGACCTAAGAGACAAAGCACGCAGGGCTCTACATGCTATAAAAAGACAAATACCTTTTGAAATACCAATCCAAATTTGACTGAAGATATTTGAATCAGTGATAGAGCCAATTGCCCTTTATGGCAGTGCGGTGTGGGGCCCACTTGCAAATCAAGAATTAGATAAATGGGACAAGCATCCAATTGAGACTCTGCATGTTGAGTTTTGCAAAAACATTCTTAAAGTTCACCGACACACAACAAACAATGCATGCAGAGCTGAATTAAGCCAATATCCACTCTTGATTAAAATTAGAAAAAGAACAATTAAATTCTGGAAACACCTAATACTCAGTGACCAACACTCATTCCATCATAAAGCCATGCGTGACCAAGAGTTGAGCAAAGGAAATAGCTCCTCTCCCAACCTGGTCTTGAGCCACTCTGCTCCTCTAACACACACTGATAAAGTAGGTATTCAGGACCAGATACAAATTGAACATACTGAAAATAAGCAAATTTCTCGTATCTTAAAACACAAATATTGGCAATATTGGCAATCCAAAGCCAAGACACAAAGCAAGATGCAATGCTACTTGACATTGGACAGAGGGTTTGTCTTAGCAGACTACCTAACAAATATAAAAGACACAAACTTAAGGAAAACACTAACCAAATATAGACTCAGTGAGCACCGATTAGCCATTGACACAAAAAAACATGGCTCCCAAGTATAATGAACGTCTGCAGTATGCCAGCAGTGCAAAGACAGTGTTGTCGAGACAGAGCTACACTTTCTGACCGAGTTCAACTCATTTCAGTCAGTTTGTGATCTCTACTTTCCAAAACTTGATGAGAAACAAACTGGATTTAATTCTTTAACAAACCTAAATAAACTACCATACTTGAGAAAAAGGACAGCTGTTTCATAGCTGCACAATACGTTTTCACCTGCCACCAGCTGAGGGACAATGAGTGATACACACACACACATGCACACACACACATATGTGCAAACGCGCTGATGAACTCGCATACAACCACTTCCACAAGCAGGCAGTCACCATACTGCTCTCAATGAACTCTCATTAATACTATTCAATGAACCAATGTAAAACTAAGTACTATTGTTCACAAATCTCAGTGAAGTAGTATGTTTATACAAATGTATCAGTTTAAAGTATATGTATATGTTCTGTCTCTGTAATTATTGTTGTTATGTCTTACCTTTAACATATACCAATTGCTTTGGCAATACAAGTTTTCATTTGTCATGCCAATAAAGCAACTTTTGAATTTGAATTTGAATTTGAAAGAGAGACAGAGAGAGAGAGAGAGAGAGAAGAAAGTGTGTGTGGGACTGAGTGGGATCCCATGTAGTCACCAGAGGTGCTAACAGAACAGTGCATGCAGATCCATTCAGTGCAGTGTGGTTAATACGTGGGGTTAATTGAGCTTCCTCGTAGGTTACTGTGCCTATCTTTAGAGTTACTGTAAATATGAGTGGTAGTGACAGATTTAACCTTTCTGCACAAATCACACCTAACACTTCCTCAGACACAACCTCAGAGCAGTGAGCTTTCGATTCTAAACATATATTCATAGTGAAATCTGTGCAGAATTCCCACATATCTTTTGGGGTGAGTAGTTTGGTGTCGGTTGGTCTATGATGGGACACCCCATCATTCAATGTCAAACACATTACTCTCTACTACAACTTGAAGATGACATGACGTATACTTTTAATTTTACAAAAGCTTAATTCGAGCTTCACTCTCAAGTGACTAAACGCTGCAGCAGAAAACATGTTTAATGGTCTTAGAGAAAGGAGGGGTAAAAGAAAAGAACTGAGGGGGGGGGGGAACCTAGAGCAGGCTGTGGAGTAATTATAGTGCATTATCCCTGAGAAATAATTCTGCTCTCCATTCTAATCTGGGTGTTGAGAAATGGGGAAAAGAGGGAGCATTTTAATTCCTGTCATGAACGGAACCACATGGCTGAGGCGTGAGGAGTCAGCTTGCTCAGTCTGTCACTGACGCCGACCATCTGGACCCAATAAAGTTTCTGCTTTTTCAATCAACAGCTGTCACAAATGACACAAAAGCATGCTGGGTTTGAGAAACTCTCACAAGTCCTGTTTTCTTGTTTCTCTTCTTTATTATTATTTTTTTGTTTATTTATTTATTTATTTTTTTTTTTCGTTTCATGCTCGTAAATGTTTCATCCGTCTTTTCACAGCCGAACTGATGGGAAAAAAATTATTCATTTGACCTTGGTTTGAAATTTGCTTATCAAGTGCATTCTGTCACATGATGCACAGACTACTGTACTGTATCTATGCAGGCGACAGAAGGCCATTGTGCAATTTGCCATTTGTTATTTTTTCAGCAGTGCCATATTTTGGCAATAATTTGATAGTTCCTATTGGATGGTATTTCCCTCAGGATAAGCGACACAGAGACACAATCATTTGGAGTCACAGGAAATAGCCCCTCACTGACCAGTTTCTACTGACTCACTGTGTCCCTCTGTAGCCCCAGCTAACTGCCTGTGATCTGCCTCTATTTCTCAAGAACCTTCCCTCTCTCTCTCTCTTCCTTCCCCTCTCTTTCTTTTTTGCTGTTTTCCAGTCCTCCCCCTCTCCCTCCCTCTCTGTCCCTGGTGATTGAGGAGCTGGTCGTCTCAGTCAATCTGTCAGCGGATGACTGTTTTACAGCACACGCAATGCGCTGATGGCCAGCATCACTCAACCGCTGAAATGTCCAACCACCAGCGAACGAGGGAAAAAGAGAAAGTGAGAGAGAGAGAGAGAGAGAGAGAGAGAGAGAGCTTGTTGTGGTAAAGTGGGTCCATCTGCTCAGCTCTGGCCACCTATCTAAGTCTTTCCTCTCCAGATCTCCCTTTTCTTTCAGGCTGGATTAATGATTCCTGAAAGTTCATCACTCTGTTTCCAACTCAAGCTACCTGCACATCTGTATTAGACAAGCACAGAGGAGCAGGCAGCCCCACTTCACGATAAAAAAAACACACACTCCACCTTCTCTACACAGATTAAATACAGCTCCCTGATATTTCAGAAATGCCATTTAGGAAACTGAGTCACTGGCTGTCACCACTATCTAAATCTTTAAAGGTAAATGGATATTAATGGCAGCCTTTGGAGAGCCTTTGGTAGCCTTTTTTGTTATTTTTCTCACCTCCATAAAGACTGTTGTATTACTGCTGTTTAGTGGAACACTTTCTGAATTGTGACATCATGTTTGACATCATGTTTGAGTGGGATTTTCCTTTTCAGACCAGAGAGAATGACCTGCTCATAGCACCCAGAACTGGGAAATAAAAGCAAATTTGTTTTCCCAACTGGCAGGCCGATATTAACACATATTAACTGTGCGGTATTATTCCACTTCCATATAGCTTTTGACTGTGTTAAGTGCAAGTAATAATATTTTAATACAGTCACCCCAAAAGAACCAAAGGGGGGGGGGGGGGGAAACTACAGAGAGATCATTTAACTATTATCGCAGGCAATACCTTGTCAAAACCACTTATATTTAAACATTACTGAAAACAATCAAGCTTACATGTAAAGCCGTCAACTCGACCTCCTTTGTTTAACCTTTTGGTAAGAGCTTTAAAAATAAGAAATAACAAAGCTGACCCATTTTGCTCTCCCCAACCCCTGAACAGAACTTGGCGCGGCATGGGCCAACCTGGACGTGGTATTTTGACATAAAATAATGGCAGCCTAATAGAGAACATGTGTTTGCCTTTTCCCCCCTCCTCAGCTCCGAGCGAAGCAGTCACGAGCTGCGTGAGTTTTGGAGGCGCTGCCAAAAGCCTGACTCTCACCCCCCCCTGCACCCCCACCCTTTTGTTTTCAGTCAAACTCTGCTCCAACTTGTCAGAGGGCAACGGCAACACAAACCCAGGTTTGACACAGTAAACCATCCCACACACCTATACACACACACACAAACACACACACACACACACACACACACACACACACACACACATGCGTGTGTCCACACGTGCAGCACGTCCTACTGTTTACTATTTGGCAGACTGAAAAGTGTGTGTGTGTGTGTAAAGAGGAGCAGAAGGGTGCAGGAGTGGGAGGGAGTCCCGGAGAGGAGAAGTGAGAGTGTGTGAGGTGTGTGAGGTGTGTGAGGTGTGTGAGGTGTGCATCGAAGTCTGCAACGGCACAAGCTGGGGTGGGGTGTTATTGCTCTGTCAGACCTGTCAGCCCTGAATACTCGCCCATCCCTCCATCTACACACCATCGCAAACCCCCACCACTACACACACACACCCACACACACACACACACACACACACACAGGAGACGCACCTCCTCGGCTGGCCTGTACGAGGCTCAGTGCGTCCAGGAGCGGGGTCTGTGATTGGCAGGTAATTATCTCACTGTCGATGGGGGCTGCCACATGCGCTCGCACAGATCTGTAATCGACGCGTGACTTTGTTAGCGGACGCCAAGCCAAGTTTTTTCGGGGGGCTTCCAGAGAGCCAGGACATGCCAGGGCACACACCTACACACACACACACACACACACACACACACACACACACACACACACACACACACACACACACACACAGTATGCTTATGCAGAAAAATAACAGGAGACACATACATACACAGACAGTAGACCCATGCAGGGAACAGAAAACAAAAATGTTCACCAGAGCCTATTAAGAAATGCATTGCTAACACAGTTAGACACCCCGCTATGCTTGAAAGAGACACAACATGGTAAAATACCAGACCTGCACACAAGACCGACAACTGTTTTGTTCACAAAGAAAGGCACCATTATGCTGGAACCGTCTCAGACACCCACAGCTACACCTAAAGAAAGCAGAAGAGGGAGAACACTCACAAACAAAAATACCCAGCATGCCCTGGGCTAAGCCACTTTGGGGAAGACCCCAGGCCCAGTATTAGCCACCAGGGGGGCTGACCCCTGACCTGGCCCTGGCGTGTGCCTGGCCTGTGAGCAGCTCGCGTAATTACTGCCCCCCCCCCCCCCCCCCCCCCGGCGCCATTCCCTGCTGCACTCCAGCTGCTAGCTGCCAGGGAGTGCTGCTTCACAGAGGAGCCCACAGGGCCTTTAGCAGCCTTTAGCTGTTAGCACTCTCCCATTCTACACTCTCTTTCAGCCTCTGTCTGTCCCTGTCCCAACATTTGAAATGCAAACATTAATACAGCTAATATATGGTAAAACAACCAGGGTGTGTGTGTGTGTGTGTGTGTGTGTGTGTATCTGTGTGTGTGTGTGTGTGTGTGTGTTTGTGTAATATGACTGTGTGCTTGTTTGTGTGTGATTGATGTGTCTAATTGTTGAAGTACACATACTGTAACTAATATGTAAGGGATAATGTATAGAACGCCGGTCATTATTGGGAAAATAAGTCCCGACAGGGCGAACCGGACCCGACGCGGATCAACCGTCCGCTTTCACTTTTGAATGAAGTTCCAGTCTTTGCGTAGTGATATGAAAGACGTGAAATAGAAGCACAAAACCCATTTTCCTTGACAGCGGTTTGTTATACTTAGCAACGGTCTGTTATTGAGAATTAGCAGACCACCGAACGTTGGGAAGGCCCATTCAAGTGAATGGAGCATTCTTCAGCATTATGAAGAGCTGTGTAATAAGTATATTGCTCTCTTGAATGTACTGAGATATTAAGCAGCAAAGACAGTTTGTTTCTCTTTCAATACTGCAGGCAGCATCATCACTGTCATTTGATTTTAGGAATCGTAGGTAGACCTGGGCAATTCCCTCTTTCTCTCTCTCTCTCTCTCTCTCTTTCTTTCTTTCTCTCTCTTTCTCCCTCTCCCTCTCTCCCTCATTCAAAGCATTATTAAACCATTTGATTAGCGCTGCCAGGGGCCAGCCGTCTGCCAGACTGTTTCAGGGAAGAGGCAGGACGTGATCCTCACAGAGTGTGTGTTTGCACACGCGTCTCCCTTTGCTTGTGTGTATGTTTGTGTTTGTGTGTGTGTGTGTGTGTGAGAGAGAGAGAGAGAGAGAGAGAGTGAGTGTGTGTGTGTGTGTGTGTGTCCATGCATTTGGCAAAAGCCAGGCCATGAGGCAAGTGTGGTGGAAAGTGGGGGATCAATTAAGCAAACATCTCTTTCATGTCTCTTTACATTTGTTAATTCATTTGAATTTTTTGAATGATGAAAAAAAGTAAGGAATTGTTAAATGTAAACCAATTTAAATAACATGAATAGATTTAATTCAGCATGGTATTACTACCACTGCTTACTAGCATTCTTTAAAAAAAACATATTTACTCTCACTGGATAAAAAAAAAAAATTTTTTATTATTTTATTCTGGCACAAAAAAAATAACACATTTAAATAAAAAGAGAACGCGAGAAGTGATCGCTAAAGGTTCCCTTAAAAAAAGAAGCCAGACAAGCTGCCCGCCCAGAGGAGAAATGCAAAGGAGCCAATCTGTGTGTCTGTTTACGGGAAGCGTGGAGGAGCAAGGGCTGGCTGAGTGGAGGGAGGAGGGCTGCCACCCTGCTCTGTCAGATGGAAGCCACTCTGCCACAAACGGATGCCTAATGACTCGATTTATCCCAAACGATCCTAATGGGCCTTTCCATATGCACCCGAAACTGAGCACGGGCGCCCAAAGCCCCCCCACCCACCCACCCCACTCCGCTCACCAAACATCTCCAGAGGCTGGCTACAGCTAGCAGCACACACACAGACAGACACACACAAACAGAGAGAGGGGGCAGCGTGTGTGTGTGTGTGTGTGTGTGTGTGTGTGTGTGTGTGTGTGTGTGTGTGTGTGTGTGTGTGTGTGTGTGTGTAGAGATAGTGAGAGAAGGAGAAAGAGAGAAAATGAAGGGAAAAAAATATATGTGTGTGTGTTGCTGGGTGTGTGTGAGAAAGAGGGGGGATGGTGTGTGTGTGTGTATGTCTGTGTGTGTGTGTGTGTGTGTGTGTGTGTGTGTGTGTGTGTAAAAAGGAGTGAGAAGGTGTGTATGTTTGACAGTGAATACTGTGTGTTGTTACACTTTCAACACTATTAGTCTAAACATTGGCTCAACAGCTGCCAAAATAAATTCCAAGTTGATGTGAATGAAACGGCATGTAACTCTCCCAAAGGGAAACAGCAGCCACTGACACAAAGCATTTTACCAGATTAAAAAAACACACATTCTCAGATATAAAGTAATTTCTCTTGTGAATGGATAATGGCCCTAATGCAAATGACTACACATGACTTCATCATTCCGAATGCAATAATTACATGTTGGCAACTACTTTACTGAGAGGAAAATTAAAAGGGAAGTTGAGGAGGTCCCAAAATAATTTGGGGAAAGCAAGGCTTTTCTCACTTTGAGACATGAAAGTGAGGGAACTTGAAATTGACTGTCAAATCAGAGGTTATACAACTTTAGTGCAGCTCTAACTGGAAATCCAACGCAAAGTGGAGTTTCCCCAACACATCCCACAGAACTGAAGTCCAAGTCACACTGAATCATTTAACGCTGTACCACAGTGCTTTGTAGCTTGGTGCCACTATAACCATGTATGGTTTATCTAATGTCTATGAATCAATTTCTCTTTGTGTGTATGATCTCATTTATTTGTGTCGAGGTTAGAGGGTGTCCTTAAGGTTCTGAGAACACAAACATGGCGAGGTATCATTCATCCTCTTGATGCCATGATGGACGACATGGAGCCCTGTGAAGATTTCAGAGAGGCTCTGTGGAGAGATCTGTTTTGACAGTGTGTTTGGCAATGTGCAGGAGACACATAGAGGCTTTAGGATACAGTATGCGCAAACCCTGATCTCAGTCCCAGAGCCTCGCTTGTAGGCATGCAGCCGTTCGCCTCAAACAAACCTGTCGGATTATTTCCCCCCAGCCATCCTGTGCTCTGTGACAAAGGACTATACCTGTCTGTCACTATGTGATACTCATTTAGCAACCCCCCTCTCTCCTCTTCCTTTCTCTCTCTCTCTTCCTCTCTCTCTCTCTCTCTCTCTCTCTCTCTCTCTCTCTCTCTCTCTCTCTCTCTCTCTGTCTTTGTTGTCACAATCAAACAATCGTTTTTTTTGATCATTCAAAGGCTTTGTCTCAGAGGCTGGGGGCTGTTCAACCATGAGCAGATGGGTGTTTGTGTATTTGGATGCCTTAGCTGCTCATTATACATGAAGAGATTAACAGGTGAGGAGGCTGATTTTCAGATTTGCATCAACATATGCAGATTATGCTATGGCTGAGACCCAACTGGGATTATACCGCATGCTGTATACAACCTAGTCTGCTGTAAATTCATGACACAGAGGCAACCTTGGCCAGGGTGTAAGAGCCAAACTTAAAGCTTTTCTTTGGCCTCACATAAAACGATTATTACATTCACATAAAGTCTAGCCATTAACACTTTATGGTTAATTACCCGTGTTTGTATCCAAAATAGATCAAAGATGTATAATGTGTATGACTTCTTACAGTGAAGAAGTTGTTATGCAATAGTAAACTGAAAACTTTTGAAATCCTACTGTGTGCTCGGCGGTGCCCGAAGTTACACATACAAAGATATGCTATTCACTATAGGTTTAATATAACTATCAGGTGATTAATGAATTAATTGGGAGCTGCATATGATTGATTGGACGAAATGATCTGCAGATATTCCCAAGGCAGATGCAGATTTTCCACCATTGCTTCGGGCACATTAGTTAACCTCTCATTAACAGCCATTTCTCCCAACATTCCCTTCCAAATCAGATTAAATGGACGGGGAAAGAACGAGAGGAAAGATAACTGTGATGTATAGCAGGGTTTGGGATGGTTCTTAAAAACTGGGCTGCCATCCACACCTCTTAAGGCTAATTGAATGCACTAGGCCTTTGGCAAGGGCCAGGTCAGCACAATCTGTGTGGCATGCCATATTGTTTCAGTGGCACCTGTCTCCCAGGTTTAATAACTCATAGGAGCCATTTGGCAAACGCCTCTCTGTGAGCTTGAGGAAATTGCTAAACCAATTCAAGAGGGAGGAATAGATGTCTATGTGAGAAGGAGGTGGTGGTGGTGGTGGTGATTTTGTATGTGTGTGTGTGTGTGTGTGAGAGAGAGAGAGAGAGAGAGAGAGAGAGAGAGAGAGAGAGAGAGAGAGAGTGTTTGGAGGTGGTGGATGTAATGTATATATATAGGCGTCATATATTTTTTTTTTTACAACTGGGACCGGCCATTTCTAATAACATGGCTAGTGAAAGCAATTAGCTTATCCAGAGAAATCTCACATTTGTACTTTCGCAATTATTATTGTGTTTCCCAATGCATAATGACTTTGAACAATGCGGTTAATGGCATTATTGGCAGCCCACCAGGGCTCAGGCGTATATGAGCCTGATAGCACTTTTTCACCAATAAATCACTCCAATGCACAAGGCAATATTCAAATCTATGTTATTAAAAGTGTTCAAACAACAATATCAGATTTATGTTTAGCGTTGTTGTTGTTGTTTTTATTTTTTTAATAGATTGATCATGATGGCGGCGACGCGTGGAAGCGTGCGACAGGTTTAATCCACTTCGATTGCGCTGCAGCTGGGCGGCAGAGCGAGCGAGCGAGCGGGAGGGCGGGCGGGCGGGAGGGCTAAGCAGCGGCTGTCCCTCACGCTCGCATCCTGAGTGATTGGATTGGAAATGAATTACAGTGCCATTATTCGCCCGCGTCTCCATATTTAGACCAGATTAGGGGTAGAATGGATGAATAAATAAAAACGTGAGATACCGAGCGACTAGACGTGGCTGAGACAAGACAAGAGATGAGCCTAACGGCTTCAAAGCACCTCTTGTTATTGTCACGGCTGCGGCAGTGTTTTTCACCCTTAATTTTGGAGGTTGACTGAATATCCCCATTAAGGACGTTATTAAGTTCTCCATGTTACAGTAACAATTTCATAAGTAAAGTGCTCATATCAAGCACTTAATCTGTCTGTCAGAATTAAACAAAACTGCACAGACATATGCACAGGTTCGGTGCAAATGTGAGCCTATGGTGCGACTGTGGTTACATAAATGTGACCACAAAATGTAAAAATCGACTGTATAATGTAATAACGAAATAGCAGTGAACATCTGCAAAAAAAAACATTCAGAGTCGGCCTGTGTGTTGCTCAGTGAGTGTGAGTGTGAGTGTGAGTGTGAGTGTGAGTGTGAGTGTGAGTGTGAGTGCTATGTGGAATTACTACCGCTCACCAATGTGACACCGTTGAGATTACAATTGAGTTTTCCGGGCCCTCTCTGTAGAACTGACTGTTCAATAACAGGTGCCGAGCTAACAGAGCTGTTACGGGTGCGCCTGACTGGTTGTGTCAGCAGCACTGCCAAGGTGAGATGCACACAACCTGCACATTTGGCAGCACGAGGGAGGGAGAGAGAGAGAGAGAGAGAGAGAGAGAGAGAGAGAGAGAGAGAGAGAGAGAGAGAGAGAGAGAGAGAGAGAGACTGACAAAAACAAGAACGAATAAAAAAAAGTGTCTAGTTTCAGAATGATGCCCATTTGGAACTATTTTTTCTCTCTCTTTCACATATGCATTCTCTCTCTCCCTCTCTATAAGTGTATGTATGTGTGTTTGTGTGTGTGTGTGTGTGTGTGTGTGTGTGTGTGTGTGTGTGTGTGTGTGTGTGAGGGCGGGGGGGAGTGGTGATTGTGCGAGCACTGGTGTCTGCGCACTAACTCCATCTTTGTGGCCCCCAGCCACAGATTCAGCAGAGGGACCATATTGGGCGTTTCTGCATGGAGGGGTCCAAGCAGCTGCGTTCAGCAGAAAAATAAATAAATAAACAAACAAAAGGCCTAAACCATGAGCAGAGGGAAGCAGGGCCTCCGCCTAAGTGCTGTAATAAGATTTTTTTTTGTTACCGTCTGCAAAAAAAAAAAAAAAAAAATCAACGCCTAGGTGGTTGTGTGTTGAGGTGATGATACAGGGATTGCGCAAAGTTAGATTCGGTTCTGACTCTTGTGGTGTGGTGAACGCACGTGCGCTGCACAGAGGCTTGGGGCTCCAGCATGGCATATGCTTGCGCTCTCCGAGCGACGCAGGGTTGCACAAGCACTGATCACAATCATTTATCTCTTGGAATTCAATTCTGAGCAGCTTTCTGACACACTGTGGTTACTATAAGCTGAAAGCCTGAGGTGTGTGTTTAAGGGCGAAGGAGATAAGGCTTCCAATGAAAGCACTGTTTGACCCATTGACTTCAGTGAGAAGATGAAATTATAGGGAGGAGGATTTTTAGAGAAATATGCATTTGCATAATTAAAGATAATAAACATTTGTAATAATATATACATATTTGTTTTTATGCCACTTCCATAGATACACATGTTTACACTATA
>NW_027468630.1:10046846-10076846 GCF_046254945.1 Alosa pseudoharengus | reverse complement strand
TGTTCCTTTTTGTCTCCTCCTGGTTCGAGCGCTGCTAAAAGGTTATGGTGAAAGAAAACACTGTCAAATGACCGCAACCTTGGTCTGCTGCTCTTCTCCGCACTGGCTTTTTTTCTCTCTGGCATGTTGTTCTTGGTGTTTGTGCGGGCGAGCGAGCGTGTGCTGTGTGTGTGTGTGTGTGTGTGTGTGTGTGTGTGTGTGTGCGTGCGCGTGCTGTGCCTGTACAGCTCCAGGCACGTAATTGATATGGACTCACGCTGCTGGCTTTAGCCCGAGCCCCTTACGGCATCTCCGAGCGAGATTTCACACGCAGCTGCTCCGGGCTTGGAGCGCACATACACACACACACACACACACACACACACACACACACACGTGTGTGCACACACAAATACACACTCACGTGCGCACACACATACAAACACATGTACTGTATGTACACACACACTTGTGGGTTCACACACACACACACACACACACACACACACATATGCACACCCACACACACATCTATCTACACACACACACTGTCCCACTGCCGGTTCCCTACTGCTCTGCACATCGTCTGTGTGTTGCGCTGCACTGCCCGCTGCGGGCTGCTCTGTGGGGGAATGGCACTGGGGAGTTCTGATGACGGGCACTTCTGCATTTAGAGGAGCCTGGTCACTGTGCATGAATGTTAAAGCAAGTTAGCCCTTGATTAGCAGCGCGGCACACAAAGACAGAGAGGACTGGGCACACTGCCACCCACAGACAGACAGACAGAGAGAGACTCTGCCTTCTCTGAGTCATCTAGGTGGCATTTCCATATGTGTGCCTGTGACGCTAGGGCTGGAGAGAGAGCCAGCTAGCGCGGCTGCCACATTAAATACATGAGAGTGAACGCGCTGATTAGCACACGCGCGCGCGGCACCAGGGCTCTTTCTGGGCCTCCCGTCCAGAGAGACTCTAAATCATGCTGCCGGCTGAGCCGCTCAGATCTGGGCCACACCAGAGTGGCGAGCGAGAAGTGCTCCTCCTCCTCCTCCTCCTCCTCTTCCTCCTCCTAAAGAGGGCTGCACGCTGCTGACACCTGAGGGAGCTGTGAGGAGCAGGGTGTGTGTGTGTGTGTGTGTGTGTGTGTGTGTGTGTGTGTGTGGGGGGGGGGGGTTGGGGTTGGGTGTGCTAAGGGGCCAGATGAGAGGTTCTCTTTGCACTCCTCCTGTGTGATGTTCTCTGACATTTCAGAAGTCGTTAAAGGTGTGAGCGCAGGGGCCCATGATTTAGCTTGAGTACTTTCAGACCTTGAGACCCTGTCGAGAGGATGTCAAATAAAATGCGTGGATGGATTAGTTCCGGGCCGCTGTCGCTCACAGTCCGTTTTCTTTTCATCTTACTTTTTTTTTCACTAGAAATCACTCATCGCCTTTTTAATTGCTTAATTGTCCAATTGCATGTGTTTTTGTGCAGTGACAAAATAATAAGACTGACACCGCGCTTTCCCGAAGAAGGTTTTCGGGAAAGGACCCGGCAGGTGAAAGAGGTCCTGCATTCTGAGCGCTCTGGGATTTGTAGTTCCTGACCTTGCCCCAGCAATGAACAGGACACCATTCCCTTCTAACCTCAACCTCTTCAACCCCATCCCCTCCCTCCCCTCCCCACAGTCTCAGCCCAAAGATAGGAGTCTCCAGTTTTATGAGCGTTTCCTCCTCACCAACAAACAGCTACCAGAAAAAAAGTCAGTTCTGGCTCCTGCTACTGCTGATGACAGCTTATGTCCTGCTATTTGTCCGTGCCAGGCATTCGTCTCCATAAACCTCCAGCCGTAAAAAAAAGGCCCCGTGACCCACATCGTTAGGGGCTGACCTCCCAACTTCATGACAGTAAATGTTTGTTTTCAAGCTGTCCAGATTGGGAGGAGGGGGAGGGGGGTGGGGGGCCGATTAGCCTCAATTCAAGCAGCATGGCCCCGCTCTTCAAAGCCTCCCCTACAGAGAGGCCTGTCAGATCCAATATAAACACAAACACACACACACACACATATGCACACACACACACATGCACACACCGAGAGACAGCGCGAAAGAGAGAGAGAGAGAGAGAGAGAGAGAGAGAGAGAGAGAGAGAGAGAGAGAGAGAGAGGGAGGTAAGACAAGGCGCATGGAAAGCGAGGTTAGGATGTTGTGGAAACAGGGCGGTAAAGTCGGTGATGACAGGGCTCTGGCTTTATAGGTTCATCTCTGGGTAAAAAAGAAAATAGTTTCCAGATTGAACCCCGAAACACCAGGAGATGGACGTGCAATTTCATGTGAATCTGCTGCGTACATGACTCCCTGCACACCCCCGACCTTCAGTCACCACAAAGGAGCCCCACAAACCCCACACAATGCTGGAGCCATTTAGCTCCGGCCTGTTTACAGAGAAATCCTCACCATTCCCGCTCTCCAAATCCCCGGGGACGTTGCCTCTCCAGCGTGAGAGAATGTCTTTGCCTGGGGCCTCGGGACGATCGGTCTGCTCAGTCCGTATGTCCTCCCCCCCACACGAACCCCCACCGAGCCCCCACACACACACCGGCCGTGGAAATCTGCCTCGCCGCTGAAGGGGTGAAAGTCGGGAGGGTCAGCAGCTCAATCTGCATACCCCCGCTCCCCCGTCCTAAACCGCACCCCCCCCCCCCCCACAACCCTGGCAGTGCCAAGGCAGCCGCTACAACCCCCTGAGGGGCACTTCCCCCTGCCCCCCCCCCCCCCCCCCCACACACACACTGCCCTGCCCTCCATCAATCTGAGCAGCGGGCCGGCCCAGCCCTGCCCAGCGCTGCCCAGCAGCCTCAGGAGGGGGAATCCTGACATTCCAACAGCAGTGGCTCTCTGGCGGACAGTAATAGAAGCCAAGGGACGGCGACTGGGAGGAATAAGTCAAGGCGATGCCGTGATGACAGAGTGACAACAGTCTGGCACATCACCCCGCAGAGAGGAGGGGGTGGGTGTGTGTGTGTGTGTGTGTGTGTGTGTGTGTGTGTGTGTAAGAGAGAGGGTGTGTATGAGATAAGAAAGAGTGAATGTGTGTATTTCTCTGTGAAAGTACATGAGAGAGTGTGTATGGGAGAGAGAATGTGTGTGTGTGTGTGTGTGTGTGTGTGTGTGTGTGTGTGTGTGTGTGTGTGTGTGTGTGTGTGTGTGTGAGAGAGAGTAAAAAAGGGAGAGCAGAAAGGAAGAAAGGTGAGAGTGCTAGCAGGTAGAGGAGGTGTGATGGATCGGAGAGGGCTGACAGCCAGCCGTCTGGGGTTTATAAAAGGCTGTGTGTGTGTGTGTGTGTGAGAGTGTGTGTGTATGTGTGTGTGTGTGTGTGTGTGCACGTCTGGGGTTTATAAAAGGCTGTGTGTGTGTGTGTGCACGTCTGGGGTTTATAAAAGGCTGCCGATCGGCCGTCCCGCGTGGCCTCCTGCCTCACCCGGCCCCATTCATCTCCATCACGCCCACCGTGGTGCCCCTGACGCGGTCAGACACGCCGGCCATCGAAGGGCTCCCGTCCCCTGCAGCACATCAATCCTGGACACAGCCTCTGCCACTGGGCCACAGCCACGGTCCCCCACAGCCAGCCCCCCACGGTCCAGACACCGTGCTGGAGGCCCCTCTGGACTATACGGAGATCCAGGCTTAGCCATAACATCCAGCCCAACAACCCCCCCCAATGACACAACAACCTGGGGAGATGTGCCACAGGCTCACCAAACGATGGCAACTCATTATTTCAAGTCTGCATTGTTATTCTGCACTGCTCAGCTATAATACACAACCCTTTTAATGACCCCAGCTTCTTGGAGCACCAAACCAGAAGCATGAGGATTTACGCCAAACTCTTAGACATTAGCTGCCTTATTGAAATTAACTTCACTGGGAATACGGTGTCATCTACAAAGTAATCTACATGCTCTGCACAGTAAGAACACATGAATAGAACCTGACTTCAAGCAATGCTCTTTATAGGAATATCAAAGGAAATCAAGGTCACTATCACACAGTATAATTCACATTTATGCACTGAATATCTTCATGAAGCAGTGTCACACACACAAACAGTCTGTGCTCCTGCGATATGAAATATTAATGAACCAATAAAACACACATAAACAACGACTCCCTCAGACCTACCTTGCCTTATTGCCACCCCTACTGAATTATTCACCACGCTGATTTTACCTCATTTACATAGAGGTTACTGTTAAGAGTAATGGCATGTACTCAAAGAAGCATGTTCAAAAGCTTACAGGCCCTTCATGTTCAAACCGACTCCTCCACAGAGTAAAGATGCTTCCGTAAATCTCTGGGTGAAACAGATCACATGACAGCCCGGCTTTTATCGAAGTAATGCCGCTTCTGACAGGTGATCTCAGACTCCGGACTCAGATACGGGGAGTTCCCTAAAGACCCCGACGACCCCCTCCCCCCAAGCCGGCCGTGAGCCACTAAGACCACGATGGCCGGATGTGGTGAGACTAGAGTGTCTGTCTGGACCCCGAGGAAGAAGGTCTTGTTTGGGCTAAAGCAGGGACATCTGGCCACTCTAATCCTCTTACAAGGACAAATGGTACCTAACAGTCCCCACGAGAGAACAATGGTGAATCAATGGTGTCTCTGACATTGTGACATGGCAATTACCTTTAACTCATGTCCATTGATTATCCCCCAAGAAGCTTATCCTGGCAAGGGTCAGGAGGAAGCCCGAGACTGCCCTGAAAAGGCCTGATGGAGATGGGTAGCCCAGCCCAACACACGGGACCGCAGCAGACTACACTACGGCATGTCTCTAAGCTCTAGTCAATTTTGCTCACCAGAATTTCTTGGAACGTATCCTAGCGATGCTGTCATAATCCGCACGGATTTAACAATTATCAGCAGATTTTATCATGCTTGACAAATACATGGATAAAGAAGGTGTTGAGTGAGGCAGTACACTTTTCTTCTTTTTTTTTGGTTAAAGACAGATGATCCTGCAGGATAATCCAACCATTCTCCAGATGAAAGCCATATGCAGCCTTGGTGGCGCTCAGAAGCCAAGGAGATCCTGCACAGCAGCCAGGTCGACCACGAGGAAGCCAACAGCATTCCCTCCTCGCCCCCTAATCGTAATGATTACCAGATCAAATGTTTGCCTTCTGTTGGATAGCTGCGTAGTAAAGGGCTGCCTCCTCAGTACGCCCTTACTGTTTTAATAACCCACGTCGCAAACAACACGAGACATTCCACCGGCAGGAACCCAATTACACACAGAGCGATGGCCTCACTATCATCATTCTCATTTCATTTTCCATCTCTCCATAATGGGATGTAATGGAGTCTGTCGTTACAGTCTGTCCATTAGGCTACTGTATAGCCGGATATTGGCAGGTGAGGAGAAAGCATTTCACTTCTGAAATACTGGGCAGTAAAAATGACGGCAGGGAGACAGTAAGTGGCCGTTGTGAGAGATTGATTTACGAGGCCTACAGTATATTGTGCGGTCCCTCCCTCCTGGCCATCCACAGTGAATTTCACAATGTTTTCTTTTCAATCAACATCAATGATGAGAAAAATCACTGTGATCATTGCTCTTCTTGCTTTAATTTACAAACATGTTTCGTTTGTTTGCTTGTTTGTATGTTTAATTTTGTTAAAATGTAATGTATTTTTTTATTTTTAGTATATTTTTTGGGCTTTTTATGCCTTTACTCAGATAGGATAGCGGAGACTGACAGGAAGTGAGTGGGAGAGAGAGTCGGGGTGGGATCCGGAAAGGACCACAGGGCAGGAATCGAACCCGGGTCGCCGGCGTACGGTGCAGGTGCACCAACCAGTCGCGCCACAGCTGGGGCCATGTATTTTTTAATTATTTAATTTCTCTCTTCAGTGTAAGGACTTGGAAGAGCTGTTGCCATTACTGAAGTGCAGTATATCTTTATGGACCGGATACTTCTACGAGCCTCAATTAAGAACCTGTTTACATTTGTTTACAAATGTGTACAGGCCCTTAGTGTCCTGACTCTAGTTGTGAGTATTGTGTTTGTGGAAAGGGCCACACTCAGTGATTACATAGAGCTCAAAAAAGAGTGTAAGAGTGCAAAAGTAAAACATTCCCAGGTGAACCATATCACTCATCAGATATGGCATATCACAACAATCATTTGCTAGAACACTGATGTACAGATCTGAACTGGACAGAGGCATGTCCAAGAAAAACATGACAGATGAAGGAGGGGGGGGGGGTTGAGATAAAGTTGGAGGCTGAGTGTGGATGGAGGAGATACGGGATGCTGGGAGACAATTAGGAGAAGGTTAGAGAGGAAGGATGGAGGAAAAGACAAACATAGTAAAAAGGACATCTAAAGAGAACAGAGCTGAGAACAGCTACAGAAGTACCCCAAAAAGGCACAGTCAGTAAAGAGAGAGCCCCTTGTTTTTGTCCACATTCCAGCTTTGATGCCTTCTGTTTATTTTGCTTTGCTTTGTTTTGTTTTGTTTTTTTTATTACATGTTCTACACGTTAAGTGTTCAGCTCCCCCGGGAGCACTTCCAGCGGCTATCAACAAATCTGTGCTCTCCCTCGACAGAGCGCTCACTCACTCTGAGCCCCATAAAAGCCCAGCGCACAGAGGGAGAGAGAGAGAGAGAGATAGAGAGAGAGAGAGAGAGAGAGACAGAGAGAGAGAGAGAAAGTGAGAGTTAGAGAGAGAGAGAGAGAGACAGAGACAGAGAGAGAGAGCGCTGGAAACAATGGACGTGGATGTGACGCTGTGAAAAAGGAACCCTCTCCTTTTCCCTACCCACTCTCCGACGATACACTTTTGAACGACTGCCTTGTGCAACTGCAACAGACAGACTGTGCAAGCATATGCACATGCACTCACATTTTACTTGTTTGTTTGAAGGGTGTCATTGTATTGCTGTGTATGTGTTTATGTCTTGTGCGTCTTTTTATACTGTTAGAGATTTTAACTGTGGGGATATTGGCAGGGGTTAAAGTGTAAAGTGTGTGTGTGGGGGGGGGGGGGGGCACCTCAGATAAATTAATAATAAATATATTCTTTCATACCAACAATAAGCACGATGATATTGTGAAATTAAATGGTGAGTTCATTTTTCACGTGTACAGAGGTCACCAAGAAGCTAGCAATTCTTGTCCAAAAAGTATTTCTACACCACAATACTAAATATGCTGTCCAACGGTGAGTCATTTTTTCCCCGTTGCACTGACACTGGATTTTAGGGTTCCCCCACCTGCCAAATCCCACTTTAACCACTGGATATTGGTATATCACAGCTGACTGCATGTGGTGCAATGACCAAGGAAGCTGTAGAGTTTAATGTTTGTCTGTTTAATGTGAATGGAAGTTAACCTTGCTTGGACAAGGAACCTAGAAAGAGTATGTTCCTGGTCCCTGGTTTGATGGCACGGTACATGTTCGTTTGTATACTGAAGATCCCTGGATTTCATCTGGATCTGCCTGTTCAGTGAAAATAAATCATATTTTTGTACGGAACTGCTGTCTCCTGCCACCTCCTTCCCTCAATGCCATCTTATCCAGTGGTGCGCCACCCTCAGCGTGGGGTGGCCGCCTCGGTCCCTCACATTTGGTGGCAGCGGAGGGATGGCACGCCATCGCGGATACTGGAGGAGGGGAGAAAGGAGCAAAGCAACTATGCAAGAGATGATTGGTGCACTGCAACTCTGCGAGAGATTATTGGTGCACTGCAAGTCTGCAAGAGATGATTGGTGCACTGCAACTCTGCGAGAGATGATTAGTGCACTGCAACTCTGCGAGAGATGATTGGTGCACTGCAACTATGCAAGAGATGATTGGTGCACTGCAACTCTGCGAGAGATGATTGGTGCACTGCAACTATGCAAGAGATGATTGGTGCACTGCAACTATGCAAGAGATGATTGGTGCATTGTAGTCTGGATACCAGACTCTCTGACTTCGCAGAGAGTCTGGCCTAGATCCATTGGCAAACGTTTATTTCCTGGTTGGTGGACGTTTGTCTGAAGTTTGAAATCATTGGAGTTCAATCACTAACGTTTGGTAATGACGTATGTTAACCACGGGGGACACAACGATAACGATAGGCTTGCAACTTTCGTAATCGCTCTCAGGAATGCCCTCTGTTCGCTGGTTGGTTCGGAGACAAGTTGCCGAAGTAAACAAAGTGAGCGAGAGCAATTCCAGACGGAGTGCTGTAGGGAAAAGAAATCGAGCGGAAGTACGTAGGCAGGCAGAGGCCAGGCTAGGTGCATTGGCCCAGGTGGCCCTGGTGGACATTACGGGGCCAAGAGAACAGCAGCGCTGGAGGAGGACATGCTGCAAGGTGGAGAGGTAGACTGTGACTAGGCAGAGACCGGAGAGAGCCGTCCAGGAATATCAACCTACACCACAGCAAAGACAACCTCAAACCAGATCTGGCTGCAGCAGCAGTGCCAATTGCCTGGCCTGGAACTACTCAGGTAGGAGCGGAGAACTATGGGGCGGACTTCCTGTCTCAGCACCTGGCTGGTGAGACTGCAGAAGGGGAAGAAATCATATATTTATGTATTGACCTCTACAGACCCTTAAATAGCTTCCTGTGGAGCATCGAGCCTTCCTGTTGTGTTTGTCTGAAGAAGTAGTAGTAGTAGCAGTAGAAGAAGAAGAAGAAGAAGGCTGGTGATGGAGGCCTTGAACGACAGATAAAATGATGTGTAGAGGGTGGCTGAGATGAGAGAGAGAGAGAGAGATAAAGAGAGAGAGAATTCATGGGAGCAGCGCTTCACTTGAGAGCATGGATATAAACTCTCCTCTAGAATCACACAGGAATTGCTGTATTCAAGGGGGAGTTTCAGAAAGGAAACTTAAATGACAGGACTTCAAATGGTGTGGTGAGTTCTACACAATTCAGTGCACAAAAGAGATCTTTCTGTACACATTCTTATAATACATAACAACAGCATCCATTACATCCCATATGATATATGCCATATCTGTGGCCATATGATATATGATATATCTGTGGCCATATGATATATGCCATATCTGTGGCCATATGATATATCTGTGGCCATATGATATATGCCATTTCTGTGGGTGTACTGTAGTATACACAGTGCAAGTGTATAGCTGTGTGCTTCTGTCAACATGTGTTAGTTTCATCACACCAAGATGATAACAGTTCCAAGTCTATATTTACACCTTGAGTGGGACTATTTGTTTTACTTACACAGAGAGGGCATATCTGAGTCACTTCTGGCTCTTTTACATTACCAGCAGCAGCAACAGCTGACCTTTCCACTTTTATTAACAGAGGCAGCCAGAAACACCTCCTGATAGACACACCCCTCAGACTCACACTGCTGCACCTCTTTCTCTGCAAAACACACACACACACACACACACACACACACACACACACACACACACACACACACACACACACACACACACACACACACCTGATCAGTGGGCAGAAGAGTGGACACAAAACGATGCCAACTGGCTGTGCCAGAGGTGCAATGCCAGAAGTTCTCAATCACCCTTTTTATCAGGCGTTCTCTTATTACTTTAAAGAATCATAGGAAACGATATAATAAACCTGGGTCATGTATCCGATAGTGAACCAGGCATTTCCATTAGTTCCTCACTAAACTGGACTATTGGACAGCAGTATTAAGCCATGCTGTGCCCAACAAGGGAAATGAAGGCCCTTTCTCCAGGAAGTCCGACTACAGATGGACTACCAGCCCGGTTGAAGCTCAAAGGAGCCAGTGCCGGCTCTCTGGCTTTCATTAATATGCGGGCCACTACTGATTCACGCGCTGCGTGCATGTAAATAGTTAATGTGCCGGCCATTTGCCAGCTACTGTGTGCGGCCGATTTCTTCAGAAGTTTCTTTTTCAGATCGGAGGGAGTGACTTTGGAATATTACAATATTCATGAAGTCTTTGGGAACTTTATACCCCTTAATAGCTTTGAAGTCTGAGCCCCTAAGTTTTTTTTTTTTTTCGTTTTTTTCGTACGCTCCTCCCTAAAAGTCTGTCCGTCCATTTTTTTTTCCTCGTCAGTAATTGGATACGCAAATAAACTAACTCTGTTTTTTTCCCTCGCTCCGTCTCTCTTTCTATCTCTCTCTCTCTAGCCCTTGTTTATGTTTCCACACATTTGGCGGAGCGGCAAACCCCTTCAAATGCAAATGTGAGGCTTGCTCTGGGGGACCCAGGGGGAAAGGAGAGAGGCTGAGGGTATCGCCCACACCCCTCAACCCCAGGAATGCAGCACCATCCTCGGGCTCGGTCGCTCATTGCCCCCTCTCCTGTGGGCCTGTCTCTCCCTGGGCAGACGCCCACTAACCACAGAGCATAATAGGAGTAGACTTTGGATTTTTTTTTTTTTTTTTTTTTTGTCGGGGCTTAAATGAGTGCTCCGCGGCCGATCAATGGCCGGGGCTCGTTCAGATAGAGGCAGATAGTGCAGCGGGGCAGACAGGCAAAACGGGTGGGGGGGTGGGGGGGGGGGTAACGCTATCCTGGGCCAGGAAACGGGCGGGAAGTCTGAACGCGCGCGCCAAAAACGAAAGAAACACATACCTCAGGAGAAGCGGCAGGGCCCCCCTTTGAAGGAAACGATAAAATATTAAGGGGAACTGGATAGCCCGTCTCGGCTGACTGTAGTCTTGAGGACACTGGGAGCCCACCCATGGCCCACGTGCTCTCGACTGGGCTGGGGGGGGGTGATGGAGAGGTCAGCGGAGTCGAGAGCTTAGACGCGCCGCGGCACTGGGGATGAGTTAAGGGACTCAGGTCCACATCCCACTGTACCTTCTCCACTGACAGAATGGGGTAGGGTGCTCTCTCTCTGGCACACACACACACACACACACACACACACACACACACACACACACACACACACACAGATTAAGTCTGCCGTTCTTCCCTCCTCTCCCTCATCCGCACACAGCTCTTCATCCTCTCTAAAACTCCAGCCTTATGGTGCCAGATGAATAACAACATGCCCTTACTTTTGATCATCCAGTATTAAACAGAAAAAAAAATCCCTTCTCCCTTTTTGCTTCCTTAAATCCAATAAGCTCCTTGTCATTAACTTTTTTTTTCTCTCCTGCTGTGTAAAAGAGCAAATATTTCCAGTAGGAGCGTAAGGCGAGAATACTAATGATATTCCAATAAAATACAGACTTAATATTATTTCATTTTATTAGATTAGCAGATCTGTGTCCTTTGCTTATTTTTGGGCAACTGTCTTATTTGACAGCGTAATTTAAGGTGGGAAGATACAATGTTGGGTGTGCATGCTGCTTTGAATGTCTTAAATACACAAATAATTGTGGTAATTATAAATATCCCATTGAAAACACGGCCATTAACACTGTCTGCACTCTTCTGACCTAAGTGACTGACGCGTGAGCGGTGGAGCCACTCTCTCTTCAACACCTTGTTCAGAGAGGTGTGTAAGGGGATGAGTGGCAAAGTGGCCGGCACGTTCGAGAGGATACTCTAATATTCAGGCACGGCCACCAGTATCTAATGCCTCTGTCAATAAGAAGCACTCAGCTTTATACTGCTCTTAACCCAGGCGAGATGCCACCTCTCTTAGCCATCCTTCCTTTGGACTGTGTCTCCTCTCCTCTCCTCTCCTCTCCTCTCCTCTCCTCTCCTCTCTTCTCTCTCTCTCCTCTCTTCTCTCTCTCTCTCTCTCTCTCTCTCTTCCTTTTCTTCTCCTCCCTTTTAAAGTCACACTGATACAAACTTTGCCAGTGCAGATGGCTGTGTGTACTGTGCTATACATATTGTAGGCTGTGTGTGTGTGTGTGTGTGTGTGTGTGTGTGTGTGTGTGTGTGTGTGCGTGCGTGCGTGCGTGCGTGCGTGTGTGTGTGTGTGTTTTGCAACGTTTCTTATTAAGTTCCAGGTGGCAGATGGCTGGCCCCACTCTGGCTGTAGAGCACTGTGTTTGTGGCCTGTCTGTTGATTTTTGCAGTGAGGATTCTCCCACTGTGAGATGTATTACAGAGAGGACTGGGGGAACCAGCATGTTTGTGATGGTCCTCTGGGAGTGTGACTTGGAATGTCTAGCGCCCGAAGTGGACTTCTCCAACAGAATCTTGTGCCAAACACCACAAAACATAACGTATTACTTGTGATGTCCGATAGGAAATAGTTTTTTATTTTAATTTTCGCACAGTACAGCTTAATTCTATTAATACGTCCACCAAGATCATCACTGACAAAATATATTTTATATATATATATATCGTTAAATCTGGACTACCTTCTCACTTTTATCTAACTTAACAAAAACAAACAAGATGCAGGCTGAGATGACAAGGCAACACTTTCTAAATAATTTTCACTTTGATTTTAAAATCACGTTACATTCTGAAGCATAGAAAAGGGATGATCATGCTTTATAATATGCAGACACACACACACTTACACCCCCCCACACACACAAACACACACACACACAGACACACACACACCCACACACACACACACACACAGAGACACACACACACAGGGTCTACATCTTCATAATCTCTAGGTAAGGGGCAATGCATAAAAATATCATTATTTTCTCTGAAACGTCCCAGCAGAAAGGAGGCCAGCTGCCTGTGTACTCCTCTGTATGTAAATGGCTCTCCCGGCAGCACGGCATGGCAGCCATAACGACGACACGGGGATATTCTCGCCGATAGGCCGCCACTAAATTAAAAAGCAGTTATAAATAATACTCGGCTGGGTTTCTCAGCTTAAATTAATGCCTCAATTAGATTGGGAACATTAAAGGTAGTAATGATTTCACTCCTCGGCCTAATCATTAACGGCGTGCCCACTCTTCCCTGAGATATCCGCGCTTCGCTCTGAATGGATTAGACTAGATTAATGAGGGGTGCATCTAAAGGTAATTCACTCTGCCAATTTATCCACTTAGTTTTGTATTGTAGGGGTAATTCATACTCCATTGCGGGGCACACATTTGCATTGTTACTGGATTTTTTCTCTCTATTTTACTCAGAGATTGTAAGTGCTGCAAGTGGTGGAGCCCTGTGTAAACAGGCTGAACTGGAACGACGTGGAGATCAGAGTGTTGTAATGCTGTCTGAATGGGATTAGGTGGTCAGAATGGCCGGCACTGGCCAGAGAGGAGCAACACACAAAAATCACCAGGAGAATCACTGCACTGTTATGTGTGTAACTCAGGTAATCACGAGGAAGTGTGTTTCTTAAGCTGCGGAGAAAAGTGGCACTTCATCACCTGGTGTGTGTTTGTCCCTTTGAAATGATACACACAGAGGTTTTATTATTGCCATACAGTCAGTTACAGTAATAAAAGCCTTCAGGCCTAATAATCCTTTACAGTATAATCAATATTTACTGTTGGTCTGTGGAGCTTGCCAGGACAGCGAGATATTGAACTGCACATGATGGTGTTGGAGCACTGAGGTCTCTTACCAGCTTTTTCTCTCCACATTTCTCCCAAATTTAAACGGGAAACGTGTCTTTAGTCGAAATGTGCAGAATGTTCTGAAATGTGTATTTTTTAAATTATTTGTTTGTTTATTTATTTCTATGTATCTGTTAAAGATGTGTAAATGCATATAGGATGTTTAAACTGTCTGAAAAGCTAAAATATGTTTCCTGCACCAATGACAGTAATGCATTTCCGTTCAGTTTTGGCCAAAGTCTTTGCATTCTCCCTAGCATTTATGGGTAATTCACCCCTCTGTTTTTCTATACAATAAAAGGGAAAAAAACATATAAGGGGGAAAAGTACCTTGAAACGCTCACCTTCCTGAAAATACTATTGCCAGCACCATGTGGCCATAACGATTTATAGGAGTAAGTGATCTGGCCGGAATCGATTTAAACTGTCAGCACTAACTGGACATCAACCTTGGTAGCGTATCGTGTGCAGGTTTTGTAATTCAAGTGACCGCAGTCTCGTCTTGCTGGTCACCTCTAATCAAAACTGCCCCCACCAGAGCAAACCCGGACGACCCCTAGTCTCTGGCCATATGTCTGGCGCAAGCCTTGGGGTGGGGGTGGGGGGTCGTTTTGGCTGTATTGAGACCAGGCCCAATAGATGCACAATAGATTTAGCATATTAATTCAAAGCAATCTGATCCTATCGTGACCTTTTTCAGAGTGGAGGGGCCGAGGTAATTCACAGTCTCTGACCACTTTCAGGATTACTGTGTTTATCTGGGCATAATTCTGATATACATTAGAGCCTGCTGCTGTCCATGCAGATGAGAAACAGGCAAAAGCAATCTATCACAGAATGGCAGCCAGTGTAGCATGCCATAGAAGGCCATTTAAAGTGTTCCTGTACCCATGTGCCAGTTCAGAGTTATGTATGAATAAAATGAGTTATCATGTCTGAGGTAGCTCAGAGAGGGCCACAATGTGCCCTGAGCACAGGCGATTACCCCAAACTCAAACTCACCAGGGGGGGGCACATTTTTACCTGCAAGCTTTTCTCTCTTTTCGGAACTTAGGAACTTTACTTTAATTTGGAGTTAAATCTCTGTCTGTGTGGCCACTAAAGCGTGTGTGTGTGTGTGTGTGTGTGTGTGTGTGCATGTCTGTGTGTGACCTCACATGTCTGTGTGTGTGTGTGTGTGTGTGTGTGTCTGTGTGTATATGTACGTGTGAGATATTTAAATGACCAATTCTCTCCATGGTGTATACCTCCTACAATCAGCCCGGGAGTAAACATTTATCACCTGCTCCAGCTCCCTGGCTTGGCCTGATTATGTTGGGTCCGAGGAGGCCATTTTGATTTTGACAGCCTGCGCATTTGCCTATTCATACAGACGGGAATAGGCAAAAACTCCTCAAGCAGAACATATTCACAGAGTGCACAGTGAGGACTTCATGTTTGCAAATGATTTTTCAGGTACATACATAAAAAAAACACCCCTACCTGGAACGTGATAAAGGGACTTGTTGAAACCCAGACAAGCCAGCCTCAGTGACCAGACTGGGGGAGAATGGAGGGGGGGGCATTGGTGATGGAGGGTGAGGAGGGGGGGCTGGGGGGGGGGGGGGGGGGGGTTGGGGGGCACTCTATACACAGCATAGAGGAGCAGACAGCACGCATCGCCGCGACGACCATGCCTGTGTGTGATAAGGAGACACTGGAGCTTGTTTACATGCGGCAATAGGGAAACAAATTGAAAAATTCCTGCCGGGATGCTGATGCATATCAAAACAGGATTATTTTAGAAATAATCGCCACGCCACAAACTGTCAACAGCTAATCTCCACTTTGTTAGAATTCAAATTACTTTAGCATGTTTACATTGCCCATTACGGCTGGGGCAGGAACCAGGGACCCCTTTCACGGGGGCCTATTTACAGAGCATGTACCGAGTGAAAGAAAAAAAAATAGTCATAAATAATAACAAAACACGATAAATCTTCCATAAATATACCCAAGCCGGACAAAACAGAAGCAAAAAAAAACTGTTAGAGAGGTCCCACATGCGGAATGAGAATATTTAAAGAAAGGGAGCGAAGCACTAAAGCACTCTTGGGTACAGGCCTCCCAGTCGGATGTGGCGGTGTTAATATTTGATGGTGCGTGTGTTGGGTCGAGCCACATTAAGCACACCTTCCTAACCTCTTCTCCTCCTCTCCTTCCTCCTCCTTTCACTCGCCCTCTCTCTCTCTCTCTCTCTCTCTCTTTCTCTCTCTCTCTCCCCCCTCTCTCTGTCTGTGGCTCAAATTGCCTGTGTTTATCACTTCTCGCTGTGCTGGCGCTGAGAGACGACACTCTATCCTCCGTTTGAGTGCTGTCACTCACTGTCCATCCTGCCTGGACGCACTCATTCTCTCACTCACTCACTCACTCTCTCTCTCTCTCTCTCTCTCACTCACTCCCTCTCTCTCCCTTGCCTCCTTTCCAGCCAGCGTGGGGGTGTTGGGTGGGAGTAAGGGGAGGGGGGTGGGATGTCGGCCCATTGTTTCCGCGGCAGCAGAGACAGCGGGCCCGGCAGAACCAGACACCCGCGCTGCAGTTCCTGCCTTCCTCCATGGGTCAATTAGCCCCCCTGCCCTTAAGGGAACGAGCGAGAGGGGACAGAGGAGGCGAGAGGACACGGGCCACGAGAGGAGAGCCTGAGCATACTGTACACACTGACCGCCCCGGTACACAGTCACA
This sequence comes from Alosa pseudoharengus, assembly GCF_046254945.1. NCBI lineage: Eukaryota > Metazoa > Chordata > Actinopteri > Clupeiformes > Clupeidae > Alosa > Alosa pseudoharengus. Next base: position 10,060,674 of record NW_027468630.1, on the reverse strand, counting down.
TACGAATATGAAAACATCTAAAGGGGAGCCATCAGCAGAGAGGCTGTTTTAGGTGGGGAGGTGTGTTAGGGTCTGCAGGAGGAAATGAGGGGAGCCATCAGCAGAGAGGCTGTTTTAGGTGGGGAGGTGTGTTAGAGTCTGTTGGAGCCATTGGCAGAGAGGCTGTTTTAGGTGGGGAGCTGTGTTAGAGTCTGTTGGAGCCGTCAGCAGAGAGGCTGTTTTAGGTGGGGGGGGGTGTGTTAGAGTCTGCCAGAGGGAATGATGGGCAGCCTGACTAACCGGTAGAGGCAGGACCATCCAGGCTTATTTAACACGCTCATAAGATACAGTTACAGAAACCGCTCATCTGCCATGTGCAGAGACTTGTTCATGGCTCCAGGCTTGCAGCATGCCCGTAAATGACTGTGTGTGTGTGTGTGTGTGTGTGTGTGTGTGTGTGTGTGTGTGTGTGTGTGTGTGTGTGTGTGTGTGTGAGAGAGAGAGAGAGAGAGAGAGAGAGTGAGAGAGAGAGAGAGAGAGAGAGAGAGAGAGAGAGAGAGAGAGAGAGAGAGAGAGAGAGAGAGAGTGTGTGTGTGTGCATGTGTAAGTGTCTTTAAATGACCGCTATTGTTTAGTTTGAGTATGTTCAACAAACTCATGAACTAACATTTTGCGAGGCTATCGAGTGCGCCCAAGGCCAACTGTTTGTGTGCAATATGTCCGTTGTCTGTGTGTGTGTGTGTGTGTGTGTGTGTGTGTGTGTGTGTGTGTGTGTGTGTCTGTGTCTGTGTCTGTAAACAAATATGCTCACATACCACAGCCCATCTATGCGACACCCCTTTTCTTCTCATTGTGGGCAGCAGTCATATCATTCTCCCAGGGATACGTGTTGTGGCAGCAGCCATACTAAATGAGAGACATCAAGTGGGCATTCCAAACAGAAACAAATGGCTTTGTCCCCGGCCATTAGAAGGGTAATTATGCTGTTGTTTGACTCCGTCTTTTATGGCTCGCGTTTTTATGCATCACTAAGGACCCAAATCTGGCTGGTTTTTACAGTTGAGACCCATAAATTCAGTTTGAAACTATAATTAGGGAGCAACATACAATGACAGCTTAGACATGGCCCTAAGGGATATCTCCCCCACTCCGTACACACACACACACACACACAGACACACACACACACACACACACACACACACACACACACACACACACACACACACACACACACCACACACACACTCACACACACAGACACACACACACACACACACACACACACACACACACACACACAGGTTATTGTCACAGAGCAGAGGGATACTGCAGGAGAGCACAGATGATGGAGAGGCCTATCTGAGGAGACACCTACTGTATAACATAGGGGCAGTATGGATACAGACAAGCTGTGGGCTTGGATGGGAGCCCATCTAACTGCCTTTGACTTTGTTCCACATTCGCAGCCCTTGCCTGAGGCAGGGAAGGGAGGTGTGGGCTGTGAGGGTGGATGAGGGTGGAGAGAAGGGTCCGATTAACTTTGACTGCACAGCGCTTTGAAAAAAAGGGCTATTAGCAGATTTATTCAGGAATACACCACAAAATAGACCATGTGTGTGCTTCTGTTGGCCCAATAGAGAGACTTCAGTCAGAGTGTTCCTGCCAACAGGGACGAGCATGTGTCATGTGCACCAATTTATACACAGAAACGTACACACACACACACACGACTTCTGAGCACTCGATCTGACTCATTTAAAAAAAATGGCATGGAAAGACATTAACCTCAGTAAGGTACAACTGCATTCATCTCCTCAATGTAAAACAAAATGATTTGTGATTAAAATGCAGTTGTGCTTTAAATTCTATGCCACTGAATATTTGCAAGAGATCATCTTATGATCTCCTGTGAGAGAGAAATTATTTACTGTAAAGACAAACAGCACTGCAAAAGAGTGAGCAGCCTTCTCTTTGCCTTCAAAACTGCATTCACTAGAAACAATGCCAGTAGCCAACAATACTCCTTTATACTTCAAGGAAAACCAACTACACAACAACACAAACCTCTTTCATAGAACACCTGCATGTTCATACACTTTGAGGAGACATTTTGCGAAACTGAGCTCAAAAAGGCTAAAAGGCTCACTGCTATGACTGATACTGAATCACTAGCTTCTGTTCGCCTCACCCTCCCCTTTCCCTCCTAGGCGCCCTGCTTGTACGCCTGCCGCACACTGTTTGTCGTGTCTCTGCGGCCTTAACCACACGCCACTGTGAGCGCACAGGCCGCAGTTGCATCACATCCTGTGACAGTAGGAGGCAAGTGAGACTGAAGGTCAATGCAGTGATATGAGAGATGTTGAGATGAGAGAGAGAGAGAACGCGCGAGGGAGAACAGACAGCGAGCTGGAGACAGAGAAATAGAGAGTGAGTGGGAGAAAGAGAGAGAGAGAAAGGAAGAGAGAGAGAGAGAGAGAGAGAGAGAGAGAGAGAGAGAAAGAGAATGAGAGGGAGTGGGGGTGAGAGAGAGTGTGTGAAAGCTTTCAGCTGCGTAAGCGTGGGTTACGTGGTTCATGCTCATAGGATGGGACCTTTCCAGAAGATTTATCAAAAGGGCCCAGAGGACTCTGAGGGCAGACACAACCATAGGTATCGGTTTCATATCGCACCAAGCTGAAGATATTCACCAGAGGTCATTTTAGGGGGCAATAGAGGGGTCAGGTACACTCATTATCTCAAGCTCCATTTTCCCCCACATGTATGTGTTGTTATTATTATTATTATTATTATTATTATTATTATTATTATTATTATTATTATTATTATTATTATACTATCATTGTTACTATTATTATCCTTCAGAATGTCAGCACACCTCATGCAGGATTCTCAATGTTCTCAGAGTCTCTTTGGCCAAAGTTCACTAAGTGGCCCATCTTATTGAGAGATGAGTTTTGGATTTCAGTGCCTGTCGCCGGCTCCCCTTTCAGGTGGTCAGTGACTGCAGAAGGACCAGCAGGCCCCAGAGCGGTAGCTTGGCTTGGCCGCACTTCAGAGTTTGAGGATAACAGTTTTTGTGTGAGGGTGTTATTCTGTGCAGAAGGTGTCATTATCAGGTGTCTTCAGATTTGGAAGTGTGTGTGTGTGTGTGTGTGTGTGTGTGTGTGTGTGTGTGTGTGTGTGTGTGTGAAACGATTAAGTTTCATACACTCCCCTTATGCTATACTGACGCACTCTGTCAATGGGTATTTTTGCGTAATAAACACACACACACACACACACACACACACACACACACACACACACACACACACACACACACACACACACACACACACACACACACACACACATACACACACACACACACACACACACACACACACACATAAACATTATGTATAGTGAGGAAATTATATATTCAGCTTCAAATGCAAATATTTCTAGTGATTTATTACATCAATGTCTTTGATTTATTTCATAATTCTTCAACTGCACTGCAACTACAGTACTTGGCCACTTGAACAATATCTACTGTAGTAAAGCATTTGACAAATTACAGTAATTGAAAAATATTGTCAATACCAGTCTTGCTGTCCAGACATGGGTTTGTTTACCTATGCAGGTTAATTTCACTGCCCCATCCTTGTGGTTTGGGTGTCTGTGTGCATGTGTGTGTGCGCGTGTGCGCGTGTGTGTATGTGTGTGTGTGTCTGTGTGTGTGTGTGTGTGTGTGTGTGTGTGTGTGTGTGTGTGTGTGTGTGTGTGTGTGTGTGTGTGTGTGTGTGTGTGTTTGTGTGTGTGTGTGTGTGTGTGTGTGTGTGTGTGCTTTAGCTTAAGGTAGTGACAGTTGAGGCCGTTTGAGGTGCCTCTGATATTTGATGTGGTAGAAGTGATCTCAGTATGGCAAACAGAAGCCAAGGGGAACGAGCCAAGTTTCTGTCCCACAGCTGTGTGTGTGTGTGTGTGTGTGTGTCTGTGTGCCTGTGCAAGTGTGTCTGTGTGAGTGTTTTCAAATGTGTGTGTGTGTGTATGTGTATGTGTATGTGTGTGTGAGAGAGAAAGAAAGCGATAGAGAGATAGAGATAGAGAGAGAGAGAATGTGTTTGCAAGCACGTGTGCCTTTTTGCACGTCTGCTGCATTTATCTAGGAAATATATGACACAAAACCATGAGGTTTGACCTGTGTGCCTTTCAATCTCTTCCTGAATCACTTATCAGGAGTTCACTCTATATCCTGCAAAACTTGTGCATACTTTGTATTCAAATTGTGTGTGGTTGATTTATTTATTTACCATGATTTAACTATCACTTTTAAACCCTATCACATTTTGATAGATATGATGCTACCCTAACTGATTCATGCAGTTAAGGTAGCATCATATTATCATTAATATGATTCATTATAGACCTTCTACAACATATTGAAATACAAAGTTACCCCCCCCCCCCAAGCTTTCCCCACTGATCTACAAAAAGCTGAATCCAGATGAAACCCCATTGAAGTGCAAACACATTTACTGGCCCACTTCTTAGGACTTTTGGGGGTTAAACCTTGGTTGCTTTGTAGGTGAGCGTCACTCCCCAGAACAGATGCACCCCTCCGAATGCTCCGATTGTGTCGAAAGCTGTAACAGTAACTCAGCCCATGTCTGTCTAACCTGCTCCCATTAATTCAATACGGGGGGAGATGTGGGCACGGATAATCAAACACACTTTAAATCAGCAGCTCAGGAGCGAAGGAGTGGTGCATGGGCAGGCGGCACGGGGGGGCTTCAGTCGAGAGCGGAGCCGAGTGCGTCGCTGATTACTGTTTGGATAGATGATGCTCGCTTGGCACAGAATATTACTTTTGCGGTAAGTGATTTCGCCATCTAGTTCAGACCTCCGACATCCTCGTAACTCTGAAAAAAACACGCACATATGCAAACCTGCACACACACACACACACAGAATTGAACATATGCACACATGTTCACATTCTCTCGCACGCGCGCGCACACACACACACACACACACACACACACACACACACACACACACACACACACACACACACACACACACACACACTCACACACAATCCCTGAAGCCGAGGATGCGTCTAGTCCTGTCTTGTTGAGACCCACATGTCTGTGCAAACAGTGATATCCTTCTCGCCGCACTTCCCCCGTTCAAGGCCGATAGCTGGTCTGGCTAAACAAACAGAGTGACCCATATATCTGCCAGCGAGCCCAGCGCTGGCCACCTCTGGGGTATCAGGGGCAGGAAGCAATCTCTATCCTGTACAGGGGTTTAGGGCTCGATGCGGACTCGAGGAATGAAGAGGCCGCGGACAAGGGGAAGCACGGCGCAGAGACGGGGGCAGTGGCAAGGCACTCGAGTCCCAGCAGGAGCACTGTGATCTGGGCAAGCAGCGTCTTACAACAACCTGGAAAGGGGGTGATGATGAGTCCGAGGAAAGAAAAAACAGACAGACAAGGGGAAAACGCTAGAGGAATGAGCGGAGGTACTGACCGGTCACAACTGGTTTTGTGGTCAGGTGGTGTGAGCGCTGTGTGTGTGGTGGCTCTTGCGTAACGAGGGCAGTGGGAAACAGGAATGCCCCGGTTGGCCCAGATCAGTCAGCAACCCCCCCCCCCCAAACCCCCCACCCCCCATGCTCTGGGTCACCTGGGGCTTCCTGGTCAGATGCCACCGGGTTGACCAGCCGGCTCCCGTTTTTTACGGGCCTCATCCATCTCGTCTGTCGTACACGGGCAGGATACGGAGTGTGTGCGGGTGTGTGTGTGTGTGTGTGTGTGTGTGTGTGTGTGTGTGTGTGTGTATGTGTGTGCGTGCGGGTGTGTGTGTGTGTGTGTGTGTGTGTGTGTGTGTGTGTGTGTGTGTGTGTGAGGGGGGTGTCGGGGTGGGGGGGGGGGTGGTGTTGTTTCACCGTGTTCCGAGCATTCCGAGGGAGGGCCTAAGGAGCTCGTTAAAAAAAAAATAGAGGAGTCAGTGGCCTCTCGGTGGCGGCGCGAGCCTTTCATGGTGAGGAGAGAGCGAGCGCTGCAGGAGGAGAGAGCGAGCGCTGCAGGAGGAGAGAGCGAGCGCTGCAGGAGGACAGAGCGGCGAGCGGGGGGCCTTTCCTCTCCTGGGCTCTCATCGTGTGCGGACAGGAAGCCATTTATTCAGAGAAAGGCGCTGCTTCCCCTCCAGGAGCACTGAGAGAGGGCCGCAGGGGGCCGGACACTGGCCCAGAGGAGGAGCCAAGGAGCTCGTCAGCTGTGTCTGAGGAACTGATGGCTCAGTGTGTGTGTGTGTGTGTGTGTGTGTGTGTGTGCGTGTGTGTGTCCCTCTCACTCTGTGTGTGTGTGTGTGTATTTGTGTGATTCCCCTCCTGTCAAGATCATAACATCCTGACTGACACTCATACCATACCTGCCGAAAGATTCTTAATGACACACCCTCAGCTCTTGCCATTGCTGACACACTGACGTGGCCTTGTTCTGATCCCTCTGATTCCTTCCCACACACACACACACACACACACACACACACACACACACACACACACACACACACACACACACACACAAACACCTTCGCTCCCTCAACTGCCCTGTCCCAGTCAACAGGAGGCTCCCCTGTCCTCCTCGAGCGCTGAAATCCCCCAGGCCCAAGACAACGAGCCTGGCGAGTGACAAACGCCAAGATGCTCTACAGTGACATTCTGTCACCCCATTACCCTGTGAGGGCTGTGGACCCTTCGGAATGCCAGCCACCTGCTTCACCCCTACCCCACCCAACACACACACCTCCAAGAGGAGGGGTGCTAAAAAAAATGTGACCCTGCACTACTGAAGACAGAGGAGAAGTGGAGAACTTTCACTGACCCGTCTCACGTTACCGGAGCCGTTCAGTTCAATGCCAGTCAGAGAGATACACTCACCCACCTCCACCCACCCACCCCCCCAACCCCCACCCGCACCCGCCGACCCCCCCGGTGAGAAGGACACGTGGTGTGGGGGGGCAGCCGGATTCCTATTTACTGGATTCCCTCCTCTTCTCATGTGGGTGTGTAATGTTCCTCCCAGACGTGTGTTTGGTTGAGAGACGCACGACTTGTATTTCACTGTAAGTAGCCAGAAGACAAACAGGACTACATGGCCACGCGTGTTACTGAGTTCACTGACAAAAAAAAAAAAAAGAAATCTGTAATTTTTAATTAAATGAAATAACTCTGCTCTTATATCGTACAGTATAATTTTAGTGCCATATGGTGTTATTACAAAGGGGAAGAAAATCAGAAAAAAATAAACTGCAAAGCACTTTATAGTCTGGCTTAGTGTGTGACTTGCACAATCAACAGCGTAACACTTCTAATTCAATAATGATGAAGTGGGGGTGGGAGGAGGGAGAATAAAAAAAATGAAGAAGTAGTGAAGAAAACGTCTTTCATGCTGAGAATCCACAATCTGAGTGTAAAAACAAGCCAGTGCGGAACATTACATTTTCCCCTCCGCTGAAAGGCATCACAGTCGGGCTGGTAAGGCTCGTCTTTGTGCAGCTGCTGGGGCTGTTGCGTCCCACCCTTACCACCACCCCTCCGAGCCTCCCACCTTCACCCCCCAACACACACCCACCACACACTTGTCAGGGGCAACACGCGCCTTAATAGAGCTGCCTATTAATAGGCCGTTTTTTAAACTATGTTACTTACACCAGCTGGGGGCTGTTGCCGTAGTGTGGTCTCTGCCGAGACTTGCTGAATGCCACGGGTAAATCCAATCGCTCACTTACCCTTCGAGAACATGATACCGCACAGACTGATAAGTGTTCATATATTTACGCCTACTGGGGCCAAGGACGCAATGCTTCACTTGTTGGGGTGCGGAAAATAAAGGGATGATTTATACCCAAACACATGTTTGTTTGTTAGTTTATTTGTTTGTTTTTGTAAATGTAAAATGTAGAGCATGGGAGTTATCCGGCAAGGCACGGAAAGGTAAAAGCCAAGGGATAGGTTTTGTTTACAGAGAGAGGGTGACACTGCTCTGGTCCAACTGATTAGAAGACAAGAGAGAGAGGGGACGAGAGGAGGAAGTGATGCGCTGGCATTGGGCCAGGAGAGGACAGCTCGGGACAGGACAGGTCTGTGCTCAGAGCCAATGTTTGGGGGAGAGCTTTCACTTTTCATGAATATAAATAGCACCACACAGCATGCTCATAAAAAAAGGACAATTCTAAGAGTCGCAAATAAACATGGATAATGGCAGCACACGCAACACTCACAGATGTAACGAGGTGAGCTCAGTCAGTAAACACAACTGACTTGCGTTTTCCACACATACAGGCACACACACATACACACACACACACACACACACTCAAACACACACACATACACACACACACACACACACTCAAACACACACACAAGCACAGACACACACCAAAAATGCAGCTTGTTCCCCTTGTGCAAAAAAAACACACATTGCCAGAACAGCAAGCTTGTAGGGCTCTGCCATATGTACTGTAAGGAGATACCTCGGCTTTATTCTTGCACGCCGGTGTCGGAAATGATTTATGGGGCCGATCTAAATCAGCAGTATTTTATCAACCCTGACGTCAGGGGACAGGGCCGGGCCTGAGCGTGCTCTGGACGGGGCAGGTGGAACGAACTGGACAGCAGGCAGGTGCATGGCTGTGTGTGCAGTCCTCAGGCCCTCTACAGAGGCTCCTCTCGACTGCCCCTGCTGGTCATTAGGTGTAAATGCAAGAGCTGTATAAGCAGGAACACGACAGGCAGCAGATTTCACAACTGCAGCCTACAGAGAGAGACAATGTGATATGAAGTGCCAAAGGTTTTTGTCTTTCATCTAAAATGAAATGATTTACCAGATGTGCCTGAGCCACTGAGCCAAATGTGTGGAAAAAACATAAACATCTGAAATGTCTTACTCAGAAAATCAAGAGATGAGGAGGATTTGGGAAGGAGAGAGAAAAGAGGAGAGGAGAAATAGAAGAGACGGCAGTTAAAGAACCCAACGCTTGCGGTGACGCTGTTTCAGGAATATCACAGAGACTTCCTAATGAGCATTAGCACACAGAAGTGCTCAGGTAAAAACCATGTGGAAGGAACCTCCTGAGGATATGCACCAACTTTTACTTTGGCATAAACACACACACACACACACACACACACACACACACACACACACACACACACACTCAGTCCACCCCCTCTCTCTTTCTTTCTCTCTTCCTCTCCTTTCATACATCCCCTAAAGAGCATTCACACTAGCCCCACATTTCCCCTTCTCATTGCTCGACACAATTAGCGCTCTCATTGAATATTGAAGGTAACAAGAAGGATGGGGCTTTTTAGCCAATTTCTTTCCGCTCAGACCATCGCTCAGCTCTGAGCGAAATGGGGGGTTTGAGGCTGAATGCTTAGACGGCAACAGGAAGCTGAGTGCAAGACTAGCATGAGCTAAACAATCCATAATCATTTATTTATCCTGTTTTTTTTGTTCTATTTTGAGAGGGTGGGAAATCATCCTGAGGTGTGATGCATATACGGCCATCTTTGGCATTGGGATGAAGCACGCAAAGGCAGCACAAAAGAATGAAGCGTGAAACAGACACCATATGCTTGGCACCGACAGGATCAGCTGATGAGGGTGTTTCAACACTGGAAAAACAGGTCAGAGATGAGTAAAAGTCAGTATCCCATTGCCAGGAAATGTTAGACTTTTTCATGTTATCAAAAAACACATTCAGGAACGCTCCAAAATCTCACATTCTTTGCTGTTATTCTTTGCCATTGCTACCGTATGAATACTAAAAGACCTGGGACCTGCACCAATGAGAAAATACGAGGGCATACGATGGCTTGTGGTGCAGCATGCCCAATAAAGTGGCACACAAGGGTCAGATTAGCGCTTGGCTGGGTCAACAGTGTCATGCCGATTAGAAGTGCGGGTGAGGTTGGGCAAGACTGTGCCCTGGAGAAGGAGGCCATGGGCACACACACGGGTTGGTCTTTGTTTGCTAATGAGAGTGGCTAGGCTTCCCAGAAATCTCCCCGCCTGTGTCAGGCTGTCACACAAGCAGCTACCGCTCCTGATTAGGGTTGACCTGCTGTAATAATACATCTCCCATGCTCTCTCTCTCTCTCTCTCTCTCTCTCTCTCTCTCTCTCTCTCTCTCACACACACAAACACACACACACACACGCACACACAAATATGCAAAAACATTCCATCACACTCTTACACATGAAAACACATACATACTCATACTCACACGCTACAAGGCATGTACTCACACACATTCACCACACACACACATACACACATGTGCCCCCCCCCCCAATGTTTTTACACACACACACACACACACACACACACACACACACACACACACACACACACACACACACACACACACACACACACACAAATAAGGCCTGTCTCATGGGCCTGATACCCGGGCATGGATCACATTGCACTCCATAAATACATTTACAGCTCTGTTTTAATGGGCCTTGGCAAGTCCCCTCTCCATGTTTCAACTTGGTCCTGGCTATTTGGGAAAAGGCCACAGTGAGTTTGCATGTGAGTGTGTTTGTTTGTGTGTGTGTGTGTGTGTGTGTGTGTGTGTGTGTGTGTGTGTGTGTGTGTGTGTGTGTGTGTGTGTGTGTGTGTGTGTGTGTGTGTGCGTGTGTGTTTTGCATCACTGCGGGTCAGCCAGTGCAGCGCTGCTTATGATTCTAGCCCTCTATTATGCAGTACCTCATAAAACATCCATGAACATAAAGGACCGTGACCCCTGTAGTGCTTTATATCTGGCAGCCCAAACCCTCCCTGCATCCATACTGAAGCACCACACCATGCACCCACCAATGCTTTTACTGAGGGCTGACATTTGCTCTGCTCATTATCAAACTTTATTATTTGCCCAACTTTTCAAGGTTCTGACATTTTCACATACAAGAAGTAACAGAAGGTAAGATATGGTCGTGACGTGCAAAAACCATGCAGAGATCCGTGCACCTTTTTAAAACACAAACTCAGAAAGGCGCTAATCACTCCATCATGACACAGCACGACAGCAGTGGTGTTCGCCATGGCAACCACAACCGTGCTGTTCTGAGAAATGTCATGGAAATGTGGCACATCTGATCAGCTGCAGTCAATCATATCTGGAAAGCAAGTGGACAAAGTGTGTGTGTGTGTGTGTGTGTGTGTGTGTGTGTGTGTGTGTGTGTGTGTGTGTGTGTGTGTGTGTGTGTGCGCTTTTTGGCTGTATAGAGGAGGTGCTTTGGGTGAGCAGTGAGGAGGACACACACAGACACACACACACACACACACACACACACACACACACACACACACACACACACACACACACACACACACACACACACACACACACACACACACACACATAGTTCAGCTGAGGGCCATAGGCTGCTTTTTCTCAGGCGCTACAGCTATCAGCCACTCACTCACTCACCAGTCTGACACAGTGCCTCTGGGTTTCAGTCTGTCTCTAGCACTACTTCTCTGCCTCTTCCTCTCTCCTCCCCCCCCCCCCCCCCTCTCTCTCTCTCTCTCTCTCTCTCTCTCTCTCTCTCTCTCTCTCTCTCTGTCTGCTAACCAAAGACCACATCCTCTCGCACATCTGTCTAACGCTTCTGTGCTAATACTCTTATGCACAAAGAGAAAGAGACACCACTCCTTCAGGCACACCACATAACCAATAAGCGCACACACAAACATATACACACACACATATAGATACGCCACTGTTCGAGGCGCTCGCGGGCCCCCTGAGTTTCTGGGAAATCGGTGAGAGTGATTGTAAACAAGCGCTTGCCGGTTGGCCTGAGCAAGCTGAAGAGTAAATGTGAAAATGATAGAAAGAGAAAAGTGGCTCAGGGCCATGCACACAGCAAACAGTGATGAACAAATAATGCACTGGAATAAATACAGATGCAATACAAAGAGTCAAGTTGGAGAGACTGAAAAAGAGGGGAAGAGTAGAGAGGGGTGAAGAGAGGAGAGGACAACAGAAAAGAGGAAAGGAGAGGAGATGGGAGAAGAGAAAAGAGGAGAGGAGAGGAGATGGGAGAAGAGAGGAGAGGACAGGAGAGGAGAACAGAGGAGATGATAGGAGAGGGGATAAAAGAACACAATAACACAGTAAGTTATAGGACAGAGAGAGAGAGAGAGAGAGAGAGAGAGAGAGAGAGAGTCTAAAACAACCCAGCAGTGAGGACAGATAAATAAAAGAAGAGAGGCTGAAGACGGAGGACCTGCATGACGAGGTAAGACGCAGAAGAGAAGCGGGGCCCACAGGCCGGCTCTCAGGCCCCAGCTCCCAGACTTGGCCCCCATGAATGTTTGATGGCACTGGGGAGGCACAGCAGAGGAGAGGCCTGCTGCTGCAGCTGCTGCTGCTGGTGGTGGTGGTGGTGGTGTGGGGCTGGTGGAGGGACAGAGGAGGTCAGTTGGCAGGCTGATGGAGGTCGTTGTGAGGTGGAGGTTGGGGTGGGCAGTTGGAGGCCGGGGATGGCAGCAGTTGTGGCCAGAGATCTGTCACGCAAGAAGGTCTCAATGCAAGCCAGCGTGGCACGGAAGTTGGGGGCCTGTCGCACTCAAGGGGCCCCATGCCTCTGTGCTGGGGAAAACACGCACAGCGAAGCACGGCCTCTGAAAGAACAGTATGACCTTGGCACGAAGGTGCGCTCTCTCTCTTTCTCTCTCTCTCTCTCTCTCTCTCTCTCTCTATCTCTGTCACACACACACACACTGTATTTTTGAGATTATACAATTGTGCCATTCGTCCGTCATTTTCCTGACAAAACATGTTAGGCAGCTGATGAATATGCTTGATGAACACGCCAGTCTGGATCTCTGGAGAAAACGTGCTGTTTCCGTTCCCATTAAAAATGATGAAGCACTTCATCAGGTCTCCTCTGAAATCTCCCTCCTCTTGATTGACAGGTAAACTGAGAGTACCGTCAGGCTCACAGTCACCCTGCAAGGTGAAAGTGAACTAGGTGCCAAGAGACATAACAACGCCCTCAGAACAAACAAACAGCCACCGTCGCCAAGGATGTGAGAAGACACCAGAACACCACCCTTATTAAAGCAATGTCACTACTTACAGCCTTATTTTAAACAGAGATGGACATGGAATGTTTTTACACACACACACACACACACACACACACACACACACACACACACACACACACACACACACAAACAAACACACACACATACACACACACACACACACACACACACAGCCACACACACACAAACACACACACACACAAACACACACACACACCCACACACACACTCACACACACACAGCCAACATACACACACAGGGAGAGAGAAAAAGAAAGAAAGAGAGAGAGAGAAGGGAGAGAGAGAGAGAGAGAGAGAGAGAGAGAGAGAGAGAGAGAGAGAGAGAGAAAGGGGGGCCCATTCTTGTTCAAAGCAATTCCACTTGAAGCAAGAAGGCACGCCTGCACATGTTCCTTTTGCGACACGTGCAAGAAAAAGGACTCTGCAGTCAGAGAAATGGCACTTGAGCACTCTTGAAGGAAAAAGAGCCCTCATCAAAGGCATTGTAACACCCCCATGCTAAGAGCGGAGGAACAGGTGACAAGGGCATGGCGTCACTGTAGCAGAGGTCATATCCCATCCATTAGCAAGTCAGGCACACACACACTCACACACACACACACACACACACACGCACGCACACGCACACGCACACACACACTCACACACATACACACACACATACACACTCACACACGCACACACACACACACACA
>NW_027468630.1:10040118-10046647 GCF_046254945.1 Alosa pseudoharengus | reverse complement strand
ACTCCCGTCTGGACAGCGGGAGTGGTTCAGGCCCCTGGAGGTCCCGTAAAGGATCTCAGAGGCCTGGAGGTTGGATGATTCAGAACAGAAAGGCCCAGCAGGGCCTTCAGAGGGGTTGGTGCAGGAGTGGTGGTGGTGTGGGTGGTGGTGTGGGTGGATATTCTTCTGCTGACCTCAGAGAGATGGGGTGGGGTGGGGGGTGGGGGAAGGGGCGGTGGTTTATCTGCTTAATATCAGCCCACTCGTGGTATTTTGGCTGCCATGGAGTTTGATCTGTGGTCGTGCTGTAAGGCTGTGTATTAACCACACCACCAGCGCATCCCCCAGTCACAGTCAGGCAGCAGACTCAGAGGGGACAGTGGTTTTCTCTCTGAAGACCTATAAATAAACACGCAGCGCAAAGACATCCCTCAGAACATGGCCGCTGTGACTGTGTGCCTGTGTTTCTTCTTTCTAATGGCGGGTCACGTTTGATTTTCAGGCTACTTTGAAGAAACTGAGAATTTTTCAGACATAGATTATAACAATGTCTTCTGCCCGCCTGCATCTCCCAGCCTGGCATGTACACTTACACACATGCAAACATACACACACACACACACACACACACAGAGGTAGAGAGGCCTGGTACGTACACTTACACACACGCAAACATACACACACACACACACACACACACACAGAGAAAGGCCTGGCACGTACACTTACACACGCAAACATACACACACACACACACACAAACACACACACACAGAGAGGGAGAGGGAGAGAGAGAGAAAGAGAGAGAGACAGACAGAAACACACACACATATACACCTCCACTGCCCAACTCACACCTGCCTGGCCCTGCGGCTATGCCCTCTGTGCTCTCTGTGTTCCACCCTCCTGTGAACATTCATACGCAAACATCACCCTGAGTCTCCAAGGCAAACACTGCCGCCTACTCTCTCCTCCCCTCCAGAAGGCCCATGTCCACCACACACAGCCCGCCCCGCCACCCTTCTCCCGGCCTCCCAGTTCCTGACCCAGTGCGGGCATGCGGGGAGTGGTTGGCCGGCTTTGGCCCCCTGGCAGGCCCTGGGTACTTTTGTACACGCTGGCCCATATTATTCGGCTAGCGTGATCTGCTAAACCTCTTTGATGGCGGCGCTAAGCACTTGCCACCGCGGTGTGAGGAGGCACGTGTGTGCATGTGTGTGTCAGAGAGAGAGAGAGAGAGAGAGAGAGAGAGAGAGAGAGAGAGAGAGGCTCCACTCCAGGGAACAGAGCGGCCTGTGTTTATGTGAGTGAGGGAGTGTGTGTGTGTGTGTGAGAGAAAGAGAGAAAGTCAGAAAGAAAGAAAGAAAGAAAGAAAGAAAGAAAGAAAGAAAGAAAGAAGTTTGCAAATGCATATGGCTGTTTGACAAGAATAAAGAGAGTGAAAGAGAGAGAATGTGTGTGGTTGTTCTTGAGCTCCAGATATGTGTCTAGTCTGTCGTCAGAGAAAGAGACCCACCCATGAGTGGAGCGTCGTGAAGCAAACACAAAACAAATGGAGGGAAGCACCACACAACAGCGTGTCGAAAGTCATACTGCATTCCAAAACTTTTCTATTAATCTATCAGCATGAAACTAGATAAAGTGAAACGAATTGGACTCGACTGCACAGCCATGGGTGAAGTGGTGGGCCTGAAATCAGAAATCTCACGTCAGTTTCTTCCCCTATCCACACACCAGAATCTCCGCAAGGTGCGTCTCTGTGCATCTGCACGTGAAATGGGTGCGGATATTTCCGAACCTCTTCTGAGTCCTTCACGCTGTTTGACTGCATGTTCACAAATATAAGGGATGCAGAAACGCATGCAAATAACCACAAAAAAAGAACAAGAGATGGAGAAGACGGCAAAGAAAAAAAAAACAGAGGGACTCGTTCAAACATTGAGGCTCTTTTGAAAAAAAAAAGTATTCATTTTCTCCTGGAAAATGAGAACCCCACTGGGGGAACCTGGATTCTGCACAGTCTGCAATAAGCTGCTTAATTTCTGGAGGCGTCGCTCCCCCCTCTCCTTTTCTCTTTCTCTTTTTCTCTCTCTCCCTCTCTCTCTCTCTCTCTCTCTCTCTCTCTCTCTCTCTCTCTTCGCTGGGGGTTGTTATGGAGGGCTAGGCGACAACAAAAGAGCCCCTTGATTGGGAGTTTGCTGGGGGCCCGTGGTAGCAGGTTATCAGTTTAAATAAAGCCCCAGAAGACTGTGTGTGATACTCTCTACTGTGCAAACCCCGAGCGCCCGATGCACAAAGACAAACACGTGTGCGAACACCAAGGAGCGAGCGCAACACTGTTAATGGATGATAAATCACATTTGAAACGGATAAATCAAGGGAGAATTGCATTGATAAAGATTAATGTGTTTCATAACAATAACGCATTTAGTAATTACATGGCGACAGAGCGAATGGACGCCCCATTTCAATCACGGCGTGAGAAAATGATTGAATGATTGAATAAATGGTCGAACTTGTGAATGAACCCCACATTGAAATGTATCTTTCATTGTCTGTTAGATAAAAAAGTGTCAAAAATGTGAAAAAATATAGCCTTCTAAGTGCTTCAGCCTCAGACCTGGCCTGCATGATATGAATGAAAACAGTTCCCGGAAAGATCCGCAACAAAAATCTAGCCACATACCACCTACAATGCAAATGGGGGTTTCCGAAGGCTTTCACGCCTGCATCTTCCAGGCAAGTCTATCTGTAGTAGAGTTGCAGTCCTCACCCACATCACCACATTTTGCCACATCATGTGTGATCAGTGAAGACAGAACTTCTCCAAACACTTCCCATCCTGCAGGACATGCATTTCCCTGCAAATTCTGGGTCACTAGGGCTCATAACCTGCCATGAATGATTCATTGCGTGATAAAACATCCTCATCTGTATCATGGCCAACGTGCTTTTTAGCTTACAGGCCACTGAAGTTTGTTCATGCTTCTTGGGAAATAAACTGCTTTTATGGCATGCAGATGATATATTTCCCTCTGTGTTTTTATAAATGTGTTTTACTGAGGGCTCCCTACTGTTGAATGCATTGAGGATGCCCGGTAATCTATTGCAGATGTTGCCATGGTAAATAAGTGATCATTTGTTGTGGTTTGCTGCCGAGGTTACTGTTTTAATTGCTGCATCATGGTTCTTGACGATGAGAAAACATGGGAACGCAGTAAAAAACACAAGAAAAACAAGACAAAAAAATTGAGAGAGAGATGAGACCATTTGAAGACGACGTCTGTAATTACACTAAGCTCTCTGTCTGTTCTCTTCCCTTCTCTATGTTTTTTCCTTTATGAATCTTCACATCAGTCGTTTAGCTTTGTGGTAGCCATTTTTGCCTACCATCAACACCAGAGCCCACCAATGTGGTTGAAGGCATTCTTGCCTATGGTGTAGTACAGGATTCCATGTGTGTGTGTGTGTGTGTGTGTGTGTGTGTGTGTGTGTGTGTGTGTGTGTGTGTGTGTGTGTGTAGTATCCCACGTGTGTGTGTAGAGTGAGAGGGACCTGTTTTTGCTCGCCTTGTCTTCAGTGCTAAGGATGCGCGCTGTGGTTAAAAAAAAAAAGTAATGTAGCTTTCCCCAACACTGATAACACACAGAGAGGATGAACGGAGCAACACACACTCGAGAGGCAGCAGCACAACATGTGCTGGAGACAATGTGTATTTCTCACCAACGAAGATGTGTGGGGAGATGCACCAAAATAACTCCTGGTGCCAGATGACACCGTTTGCCATCAGTAGCCCCCAAATCCTATGTTTCAACATGCAGCTGGGACTCACAGATGGCGAGGTGCTCGCGCCGCTCTCCATTTTGTACCGCACCGTTTATTTTCTAATAATGAAACTGTTGGGACTCGCTGATAGCGATGCCCAAAAGCCTGCGTTCCGCCTGAGATGCGCCACCATGCTAGCGCCATTTACCCAGTCAGCGTAAGCATCAAATGGGTCTACGGTGGCCCATTTGGCTCATGTTAGCCAGATTGGTGTTATGTGTTCAGATGTGTCTGAGTGGTTCCATTGTGGCGATGTGAAGCACAGAACAATTCAAGCTCATGTCAGCGTACCAAAAAAAGTCCCAATATACGTAAAAAGTAAAAACACACAAAAAAATGTACACTTAGTTTTCGCTTACAATAAACTCGATGATAGAGAATAGACAATGACAGATCTGGCTTATGTTTGAGTTTCTGGATCCGGTCTGTGTGTGACTGTGCACACTTTTAGTGAGCTTTTCAAAGCCCCGTCCAGACAGTCTCTGAAAACATTTAATACACTGTCTGGCTTCAGCCCGGTCCTCGGCATTGAAGCCGGTGAGGCACAAGGGTTTTATTCTTTTTTTGAACCTCTGTCTCTAAGATTTCACGGGAGGCAATTTCCCCGCTAAATGTCATTACAGTGTTTTTGCTCAAGAGTGCCTGCTAAAGTGGCAGCATTAATTGCGCTTCGTTTTGGGCCGATCATTTCCCCACTGTTAAGCAGCCTGTTAAAACATACCGCCGCACGTCTAATTACAGACAGAGGCAAAGGCGTGCAGCAGAATTTATCTCCAGCGCCCTTATAAAGAAGAAAAAAAAAGACCTGCTGCTAAAGGCCTGGTGTTGCCTCTGCTCGCGCTCGTGCTCCGAAGAGCCACTCTGGGCGGCTGGCGGTGCGCTAACTGGCCCAGAAGATCGGAGGAAATTGCACGCTCGCTCCCATTCCAAATGTGAGTGACATCGCTTCCGCACGATCAAACCGGCCGCTGATAAGCAAGGCTCTTGGAAAGAAACACACACACACACACACACACACACACACAGTCAAATGCAGCTGAAGCTCTCCGTGGGTGGGGGGGGGAGAAGAAAGACTGATAAGGGCTGTTACTCAAGCCCAGGTCAAAGGTCAAGTCATGACCAACTCATTGATATGCATCCTATAAACCTAAAGGGAATGGTGCATGAAAGAATGATGCCCATACCATATACAGCCCATGCATTAGCTTCATGAGTGGTGCAGCGTATATATTCCTATTATCAGGCCTTTCAACAGCAGCAAAGACAAAGCAATTGGAGGTGAGACCCGCGGAAAAGAACTTACTTTTCTGCTGATTGCGGGAAAAGATTACATGTAGATTCTGCAAAGTGTACAGTGTACCCGGCCGCCGCTTGCCAGGAAACGACACCAAACTCGTAGAGAGAAAATGGCTTAAATTTTTAAAAAATCCCCAAAAGCAGGAAGGCATGCGGTGCAGTACTACAGGCATCCGAAAGGACAGGAACCCCAGCGTCTCCCAGCAGGAGGCCCACTGTTTGAGCTCCTTCCAGGAAAAAACTTTCTGCTGCACGGAGAGAAAGAAAGAGAGATAGAGAGAGAGAGAGAGAGAGAGAGAGAGAGCAAAATAAAGGATAAAAAGGGAAATCATTGGAGCAGTGCAGCTCACTCAGGCTATGGCTTTGAACAAGGGAACACACTGAATACCTGGGTGATATCTTTACCTACAAGAAATCACCTCCTGACACAGACCATCTAGAATTGGTCAGTGGGGAATATAATCACACCTGTACATCCACCTGAGAGGCACACCACAAATAAACAACATAGTGCATCGTACAGTATACATAGTGTATGTTTGGCTAATATCAAAACTGTACAAGAAAACAAGTCCTTAAGGTAATTTATGACAACTGAATGCTCGTTCCTTCAGTGTAGAAGCGGACACAGCGCGAGCGACGGAGGACCAAAGTGGACGCATCCCTCACATGACGGTCTGACGTTGAGCCTGAAGCTGTCGGAGCCTTGTGGAAGTGAGCCACGTTAGGCTGCTGGTGGCGGAGGGGGATGCAGGCTCATCTACTCAGACAGGGTTGAGGTGTGTGTGTGTGTGTGTGTGTGTGTGTGTGTGTGTGTGTGTGTGTGTGTGTGTGTGTGTGTGTGTGTGTGTGTGTGTGTGTGGTGGCGGAGGAGGATGCAGGCTCATCTACTCAGACAGGGTTGAGGTGTGTGTGTGTGTGTGTGTGTGTGTGTGTGTGTGTGTGTGTGTGTGTGTGTGTGTGTGTGTGTGTGTGTGTGTGTGTGTGTGTGTGTGTGGTGGCGGAGGGGGATGCAGGCTCATCTACTCAGACAGGGTTGAGGGAATGGGCCCATGGCCTGGTTTCCTGTGGAAGGGCTAAAATAGACCCACTCACAGCCAGGCTATTTACAGGAGCAGCACAGTGTGTGTGTGTGTGTGTGTGTGGGTGTGTGTGTGTGTGTGTGTGTGTGTGTGTGTGTGTGTGTGTGTGTTTGTGTGAGTGTTGGTGTGTGTGTGTGTGTGTGTGTGTGTGCGTGTGTGTGTGTGTGTGTGTGTGTGTGCGTGTGTGTGTGTGTGTGTGTGTGCTCCATGTCCAAGCAAGTGTTTTCTGCCCACACAACCCTTCTCCTGCCTACACATCCCGGATTCGGCGTTTGAGGCGAATGTGTCAGAGGTGTCAGAAGGTTTCTCTTTTGAGTTTCGAAATACGTATGATGTGTATGTGTGTA
>NW_027468630.1:10032618-10035118 GCF_046254945.1 Alosa pseudoharengus | reverse complement strand
GGAGGGAGAGAAAAGGGGTGAAATGGAGATGAGACAGAGGGGAAAGAAGAGAAAATGAGAAAGAGAGGAAAGATGAGAGAATGAGAAAGAGAGGAGATGAAAGAGAATGAGAAAGAGAGGAAAGGAGAGAGAATGAGAAAGAGAGGAGAGGAGAGAGAATGACAAAGAGGAAAGAAGAGAGAATGAGAAAGAGAGGAAAGGAGAGAGAATGAGAAAAAGAGGAAAGGAGAGAGAGGAAAGGAGAGAGAGGAAAGGAGAGGGAATGATATAAAACAGGGGTTCTGCTGAGTAGCCAAAATGTGAAGAGCCACTCTTAGAGAAAAAGCAGAGAGCAAAGTGTAGATGACCCTATTTGTCTGGACAGTGTGAAAGACGAGAGCAATGGGCTAATGGACCCACAATGTCTGATCCAGCCAGTGAGAAATGCTACAGTTTGGGGTGGTGGTGTTTGTGCTGAGCTCCAGTCCATCTCTGCTCTCCACATATAGCATATATATTCATCTACTGAGTGCTTTGTAAGAGAAGATAGAGAAAGTGTGTGTATGTGTGTATGTGTGTGTGTTTGTGTGTGTGTGTGTGTGTGTGT
The DNA here is from genome assembly GCF_046254945.1 of Alosa pseudoharengus. Taxonomy (NCBI): domain Eukaryota; kingdom Metazoa; phylum Chordata; class Actinopteri; order Clupeiformes; family Clupeidae; genus Alosa; species Alosa pseudoharengus. The sequence goes on along the minus strand of NW_027468630.1, from coordinate 10,034,532 downwards.
GTGTGTGTGTGTTAGGTTGTGTGTGTGTGTGTGTGTGTGTGTGTGTGTGTGTGTGTGTGTCCAAAAGAGAGCAAAAAAAGAGAGAGTGAAAGAGCTATGGCGGGGCAGAGAGTGAGTGTGAGCGAGAGGATGCATTCGTCTAGCTTGCGCTCATGTCACGGCCTAACAGAGAGCTCCCGCGACGGCTTACGGGGGATAAACATGTTATGATAAGCAGGAGAGCAGAACAGGGAGCAGAGCCGCTCTCCTTTAAGTTGCGAGGAGACGGCCGAGAGATACGGCGCGGCCTCTTTCCCCTCGCTGCGATCAAGCCAGACGGAGATTAGACCGAGGGATAGACGGACAGAGAGGTCTGCTATCTGAACACCACACACACACACACACACACACACATACACACACACACACACACATGCCCACACCCCCCCACACACACCACACACACACACACACACACACACACATACACACACACACACACACACACACACACACACACAGAGAGGTCTGCTATCTGTACTGCGCCTCCGCCGCCGGGAGAAGAGGAGAGATTATGGCCCAACGGAGACCCATGTGAAAAGGCCCTTTTTTCTCTTTCTTTCTCTCTGTTGCTTTGCTTTACTGTGGCTGATATTTTTTATTATTATTATTCCACTCAATAAGAAATTTTTTTTTTTTTTTCCTGGTGTGTGTGTGCGTGTGTGTGTGAGTGAATGCGTTTGTTGTGCGTATTCCAGCGTGCAGGAGAGCGGATAAGTCGATCCTCACGGCTGAGCGGAGCGATGAGCAAGCAGGGATGGGGCTTTTTACACAGGATACCTGGATACCTTCACTGCCCTGGGGGTTGAATGATGACCACCTCAGGGCAAAACGCATGAGAGCAGCCTCAGAGATAAAGTGCTGAAAGAGTTGTCCTCCCTGGGCATCCTACTGGACTTTACTGCATGAAACCCTTTAAGCTTTCCCTCTAACTTACAAACACTGAACTACTTACTGCTTCATACAAATTCATGCTTCATTTTGTTTATGTGGATGCTTGTTGTCCACCCCCCGCCCCCTTTTCTTTGTCTTGTTCTTTTTTTAAAACTCCGATCCAGCAAGGAACGGTCTTTTTGCAGGGTGACAGCTACCATAGTCTGTAATTAAACACAGAAAGAGCATTCTTTTTTTGCTGGTTAACCATAACTATGGAACAAGGAGAGAAGGGAACTATTCAAACCCTCCTCCTCCTCCTCTCCTCACTCGACCACCCTCCCCTCCCCTCCCCTCCACTCCAATAATTTAACAGTAAGAGCCACCGAGCCTTGTAAACACACCAGTTATGTCTGGACTGGAAAACGCAAGAAGCAGACACACAGGCTCCAAAGCTCCCGCTGTTCCCCTTCACATATACTCCCTCCCTCCCTCCCTCTCCTTCTCCCGCTCTCTTTCCTCCTTCTTCTTCTCTGTTCAAGCGCTCCCCCCTCAACTCACTCTCTTCATCCTGCCATATCACTCGTTCAGACCTCACCATGTAGTCGTCTCTCAAAGTCCACTGTCAGATTTGCAATGTGTTGCTTTAGCGGACCAACATATTTGTACAAGCGAGGAAATCTATTGTCTTTATCAAACAAATGATAGCAATAAAATGTTCAACAAAGATACAGTACATAAATAATGTGCATATAACCAAAACATACCTCAACAGTGACAACAAGCCACATCACTGTACCATCATCAGGTGACACATCTCAGAAAGAGTGAAATTAGTGATGTCAGAGTGCATACTTGAATCTCTAATTATAACTCAACAGAACTTAAATCTACTCAGCTGTACAACTTAAACCATTGTGTAAGTTACATCAACACAGAGTGTGCTGACACAACTCGTGTTCCTCCCTCACTAGGCTATCTCTCTTCCCCCATTCTCATCAC
>NW_027468630.1:10005118-10025118 GCF_046254945.1 Alosa pseudoharengus | reverse complement strand
CACACACACACACACACACACACACACACACAGCAGAGTGTGAGGGAAGGCTGGGTGAATAAGTGTGTGTGTGTGTGTGTGTGTGTGTGTGTATGTGTGTGTGTGTGTGTGTGTGTGTGTGTGTGTGTGTGTGTGTGTGGAGGGAGAGATGCAATAGGATGCAGATTTATGACGCTGACTAAGACATCCGTCCTTATGTTTTTCCACTCATACGCACCACACCGCACGTTCCCTCCCTCCATCTCTCCCTCCATCCCTCTCTCTCTCACTCACTCATTCACTCGGTCGGTCGGCGGGTTGTTTATATGCGCTGCCCCCTCGCGTGGCACAAAGGGCACCTAATTCACCACGGCCGAGGACTGACAGGAATAACAGCACTTAAAAGACTTCATCTACAGCTGATTTGTCCTTGCCTCCGCTGACAGCTTTTGTTTCTCACTGCTGCCACCCCACCCCACCTTCAGACACACACACACTAACACTAAAACACACACACACACACACACACACACACACATGCTTTTCCCTTTACTAGAGTTAAGTGAATCTGGACTTGGGCCAGTTACGTCTATATCCGAGCTCCACTCAAAGACAATAGGGTAAATCTCGCAGCACCATATAGGGGAAACAATAGCTTCAGTAGCATTACCAGGCCATATAGCAGCGCCATAATCATTATGGAGGTCTCTATCGTATGCCTTTTTTTCTTCTTCTTTTAATTGTTCTACGCTAAGTGAGAGCATCTGTAATGGATGTATCATTGACTGAGCTCAAAGTAGTGGAAGCTAAAGATGCTTCAGTAGAGTGCTTACTCTCATTAGCAGTAGTTGATATGATGCAGCTTTTCGTGAGATGAGGCTATATTAAGCCACCTCTACAGTAAGGGTAGAAATGCAGAGGTCAGAACCGCACAAGTGGACCACGGGACCTCCCGGGTCTACTGCAGCCGGTGGACCGTCCCCTCCAGGGCGTTCTATGAGCCATGTGTGCGTGGCCGAGGGACGCACCCCCCCCGCGCCAAATTATGGATCCAGCCGAGCCCTGGCTCAGCCCCTGAGACAAAAACCCCCCACGCAACGTAAACAGCGCTTTCGACACTTTGACTTTGTTGCGAGCGGTTTCGAGCGGCGAACCCCTTGTGTTAAATTAATTGTGTTGTGGGGCGGAGTGGGGGGGGGGGGGGGGAGAGTGGGGGGGGGGGGGGGGGAGTGGGAGTGAGCGGTCGGGGGGTTGGGAGTGGGAGTGTGGGGCGGGGTGGGGTTGGGAGTGGGAGTGAGGGGTCGGGGGGGGGGTGGGGGTAGAGGGAGGAAACCACGGTGGACAGGCAGTAGTCTTACTCACTGTACATTATTACCTATCAACCAGGGCCAATCCCTCACACTGTGGCAAAAGACCCAAACCCAGGAGAGAGGCGGGGTGGGGGGGGGGGGGGGGTGGAGGCAGGGTGGGTGACTTGGGCTGAAGCCCGGAACAGAGTGAGATGTCACTGCTGGCAGAGACCTCACGCCACGGGCCCTGTGACAGAGCGCCGGCCTCAGCCCCCCGGTTGAGATGGATCCCCGCTCATTTCCACCCAGTCTTCGCAAGAATCTATCATAACCGAGCAGAGCAGGAAACTGCCCCTGGGAAGGTGATACAACAGGAGTACCCCCCCCCCCCCCACCTCTCCCCTCCCCCACCTTTCTTTCTTTTCAGGTGCAGTTTATTAATACAAAATAATGCTCGTCCAGAGAGCCAGCTCAAATGAAACACTTCCCCTGAACATGTGAAGCAAACATTGGGGTGGCTCTTTGTTTTAGTTTTTTTGGTTTTTCTTCTGCTGCTGCTTGATCAGATGAAATCTCCTGTGTCATGTTTAGTTATTTGCTAACTCTCTTTTCAGAGGGACTACACACAGCACCCCTCACACTTCCAAGTCAATTATGATCCCAGAATCCTCTATTTTGGTGCTGCCAGAAAGCATAAGTCCAGCTGGCGCTCTGCTGCAGCTGCACCGACTCCTCAGTCTCTTGTGCAGAGTACCCGAGTTGCAGTCGGCTGCTCACCGAAACCCGAGATTCGCTTGCACACAGTGAGTCACGCGCGGCAGGGAGGACTTGCCTTTACCTCGTCGTCGGTGGATTAAAGCTTCTGTGAACTCCAGAGTTTAGTCAGACTCTTAACCTTCTGCGTCAGGGAAGAAGGGTGGTGCCACTTTGAAGGCCCCGAAGCAAATAGATGGAACGTTAGAGCTCTATCTCGCAAATGAATCCACTCTAACGCCATGCAGATTGGAGTAGGGAAGAGTACAATCAGCGAGCCAATTACTGCAACAGTAGCTCTAGTGATAAACATTTAGCTGTGTTGTCTTCAGGGCCAAGCCACTGATTGGAGATGATCACTTCTGTGTTGCATTATAGGAGATCAATTTGAGGATATTGCAAGAAAATTGTGCACAAATAAACAAATTCTTCACAAGTGCTAGATATAATTAAATTTCAGATATTTGAAATCCTACTCACAAAAACTATTTCAGAAAGCCCACACTGCCATATATACTACCATGTATAACACGCAACTTATAACAAGTAGTTATGTGTGTACATTATGTGTGTATAATTACATAACAATATTCAAATAATAATAATAATAATAATAATAATAATAATGATAATAATATTAATAATAATAATGATGATAATAATAATAATAATACATCAGTGTAGTGTGTAAAAGCGATGGGCGTGAGATGTCAGGGGGTGTGATGGTACCTCAGTCTGCAAGGGCGGGGTGAGGAAGGAGCAGGCTCTCTGGTCACAGGTGAAGAAACTTCCGAGACGACCTGATAAGAAACACCACAGTATGAAACCACATCGTCAAAATCTCAAACATAAAACACCAATAAATATAATAATACACACACATAAATACTTACTATATATGCAAATTTAATGTAACATTTAATGGAAAAACTACTGATGAAATTTTTTTTTTTTTTTCTGTTGTTGCAAAATAATACATAGCATACTAAAATGCAAATATTTGTATTATTGTAAATATTGGTATACATTTTATTGCAGGAGCAGATGATTTTTAAAAACAGATAGATTCCAGAATACAGTGTATATTTTCATTCTAATCTAATGTGTTTCTGAGTGTGTGTGTGTGTGTGTGTGTGTGTGTGTGTGTGTGTGTGTGTGTGTGTGTGTGTGTGTGTGTGTGTGTGTGTGTGTGTGTGTGTGTGCATGGTCAGCTCTAATTTCAGTCAATGAGACTACTGCTATTTAACCTGTCACAAAAAAAACACTCCTACGTCACTCGATTTACATACAGATTCATACAGAATACACACACACACACACACACACACACCACACACACACACACACACACACACACACACACACACAAACACACACACACACACACACACAGCCAGACACAGTTATTGTACACACACAGACACATACATACCACAAACAAACCTCTACATCACACATGTGCAGTGTGTGACGCCTAGACACGTGCTCAGGTTCATTTTTGTGGTCAGCATGGCAGCAAAGTCCCCTTCACAGGCCGATAGTCCCTTAATGTCTCACTCAAGTGCCCTCCTCCAGATATGACACTACTCTCAGAGCTCTGCCCTCCAGAAACAGACCCAACACTTGAAAAAGATTAAGACTTTAGAGGTGTTGTAGGTCACCTTCTTCAGTTGAGAGATCAATGTCTGTTTGACTTGCAGAGTGATGAGAGACAGTCGGAGAGAGAGAGAGAGAGAGAGAGAGATAGAGAGAAGGAGAGAGTAAGTGAGAGAGAGAGAGATATAGAGAGGGAGAGAGAAAAAGAGAGTAAATGAGCGAGAGAGAGAGGGGGGGAGGGAGGGAGAGAGGAAGACAGAGAGTACAAACGGAGGGGTGTTGTTTGCATTGAATCACCTTTTTGGCCTCATTAGAATTCAGATGTAAGAGAGACATTGTCTTGCCCTCCTGAAATGAACACCCCGGTAGAGAGGAGAGGAGCGGAGAGGAGCGGAGAGGAGAGGCAGCACAGGGCAGCACAGGCTGTACTGTCTCTCAGGGCACCCATGACAGACTACAGTTATTCACACTGACCTCCAAATACTGGCTTCGCAACCTGCTCGAGAGCTGGCAAGAATGTTTAATAGGAGGAAACAAAAAAAACATTTAATTAATGAATGTGTTCAATAAATTGGTGTGATCTGTTGAAATAATAAACCATATTACTTACTTTTGGGCCCATTTTCAAACATCAAATAGTCAACTAGCAATCTGTGAGGTGCAGCACTCTTGATTTTTATGATGCATGTATTATAATTTATGTCCTAATATAGTGACCCTCATAAAGAGCCGATGCAGAGGTGAGAAAATGCCCATCTCCTCGTCCTAACTATCCTCACTTTGTGGCGTTAGTTATTTCAGTGCATTCCCTCCGATCTCTCCCGCCTTCCTCTCTCTCCTTCTCTGTTTCTGAAAGGCCAGGAAAACAAGCCAGTCTAGGGAAATACTTCACCTCCACCCTCTATGGAAAAACAAAAATCTAAAATTATTGGGTTTTCAAATAAATGCCACATAACTCAATGTTAGCGACTCCAGGAAAGCAGCGGTCGGCCATGGAGATGATGGAGGGAACGTAGGGCCAGAGACAGTCACCGTGAGCGCTAGCATCCTACGTAGCCGCACATGAGGACAGAGAGAGAGAGAGAGAGAGAGGTAAAGGGAGAGAAAGAGAGGGAGATAGAGAGGGAGAGAAAACTATCCACACCAGAGCCACCTAAAATCATCTCTTTCAAAGCCACTGATGCAGAGGCTGAGTGAGACAGACCAGTGGCACTGGGTTCTTCCTGCCCAAACTCTCGAAACCTTTCTTGTGAAAGACCAAAAACTCCCCATGTAAAAGCTGAGACTGACCTATACGATGCATCTTTGAATTGTTTACTTGCGGTCTTGTAAGATATTATGGCAGTCAACATTTTAAAATGGCCAAATGAATAATACATTCTAAACAAAAATGCTGAAATTCCTTTGTAAAGCAGTTTTTTATGAGTGAGCAGCGAGTCCCATTTGCCCATCTAAGGCAAAGCTAAGGGGAACCAGTATTAGATTCATAGAAGTCACTACACTCTTGCATTTGGTACATTTGCAGTCATATAAAATTACTCCTAAGAGTATTGTGCACCTCATTATCAACATAACCTGGAGCCACAAAGCTCTCAAGGACAACACCTTTAATGGGAGACACGTGGATTTTGTCTGAATATCTATGTGGACCAATGGGTGACTTCAGAGCAGAGAGAGAAAGAGAGAGAGAGAGAGAGAGAGAGAGAGATACAAAAGAGAAAAAGAGATACATACAGATAGAAAGAACAAGACAGAGAGAAAGAGAAAGTATTTTTTTCACTGAAATAAATGTGCCTTAATTGATCTACAATTCACATTTCACCCCTGGGGGAGGGCAAGCTTTCATTCTCTGATTTAAGGTGAATGATGCTGCCTTTCTCACTGTGACCTTCAGCAGCCAAGACAGGTTCGTTAGATAAAAGGAGAAATTTGGAAACTGCCCTCCTACACACACAGACACACATTCTCTCTCTCTCTTTCTCTCTCTCTCTCTCTCTCTCTCTTTCTCTCTCTCTCTCTTTCTCTATCTCTCTCTTTCTCTCTCTCTCTCTCTCTCTCTTTCTATCTCTCTCTCTCTCTCTCTCTCTCTTTCTCTCTCTCTCTCTTTCTCTATCTCTCTCTTTCTCTCTCTCTCTCTCTCTCTTTCTATCTCTCTCTCTCTCTTTCTCTCTCTCTCTCTCTCTTTCTCTCTCTCTCTCTCTCTCTCTCTCTCTTGTTGCTACCTTTCTTTTTCTTCCCTCTCAAACATGCCAATCTTCCCCAAAAACTGTATATTTAAGCTGAAATATCCAATATACCAAGATTATTATTATTATTATTATTATTATTATTATTATTATTATTATTATTTGTTCTTTGGACTGTTATTGATAACCTTGCAGGCTGACTAAAATAAAACATACCAGGTATTTCTTCACACAAGTTAAATAAGTAAAATTAAATCAACTGTCCAAAACCCTGTTTTTAGGTGTCCAGTTTGCTGCTCAAAAGTCTCTCTACTAAAATATACATAACCTTACACCGTGTTGGAAAACTAATAAAAATGGTTTTGATAAATCATTAATAAGCAAAAACCAGGCCAGTTGGCCTAGCGTCCCTCTGGGATATGCCTGACCTCTACATGCAGTTGTGTACTTAGGTTCTCATCAACTGTGTTTCTCAAAAACCAATATTTAACCTATACCAAACATTTGCAGGATATAAGGTTTGGCCTATTGTGCATCACTCTTTTGAGTCTTGGCATTGATGGTTTTGTCTCTTACCGACTGGCATTAATTTGCGGTTAATTTATTCAGACAAATACAGATGGACCTGCAATGATTCATTCTGATGCAGGAAAAGCACTGAGGAAATACAGAGAGGGAACAGGTGAAAGAAAGAGAGAGAGAGAGAGAGAGAGAGAGAGAGGGGAAATAGAGAGAGAGAACTGCCCAGTATGCCAGTAAGAGATGAGGTGAGTTGTAGACAGCAGCAAGTGTGTGTGTGTGTGTGTGTGTCTGTGTGTGTGTGTGTGCGTGTGTGTGTGTGTGTGCGTGTGTGTGTGTGTGTGTGTGTGTGCGGGCGCACACTGTGAGGATCTACACAGGAAATGAGTGTGGTGTCCCAAGAGAGCGTGGATCAGTGTAGCGGCTCCATGATCGGCCCTCGTGCTCTCCAACTGACCCACACACACTTCCCTTTACAGACCTGCGCTGCCCGAAAAGCCCACCATCTCATCACCATGCATGGGCTCCCACACACCGCCAACACATACATCACTTTGACAAGAACACACAGGTGTAGAATGAATGAGGGGATGGTGAAAAAGCCACGAATGCATTTTTTGTTTTGCTAATTATTATATTTTCTCTGAATATTTAAAGGGTTGTCGGTCAGTGTGCTTTTCTTTAGTTGTGTATTTGCTGTACATTGTAATTGTAGTATAGCAGTGGAATTTAACTGTGTATTCATACACACAAGTGGTAAAGGTGCTTGTCTATTTTATGTGCAGATTTTTTTAAGCATACTTGGACCACACAAAGGCATACATTGACAGAACTAAATACATGTGATTATTTAACCAAAAATGAATCAGTTCAGTATATTTCAACCTCATCCATGCCAGGAGAGAGGAAATGACAAGCCTTTTTGCATTTCACAGAAGGCATCTACCATACCCCCCTGAAAGACATATGTAATTAGATAAATTGAGCAGTTTCCTCAGTGTAAGTAAGCTAGAGTGTGGCTCTGTCATAAATCGCCGTTTGCGTGCATGCTAAGAGCTAAGCCTGGCACAGCTGCAGCGATCCACCCCCCACCCCCCCTCATGATTTATCATTTTTACCTTGCACAAGCTGGCTCCTTTTTGAGAGATTAATCATCAGGAAAATAATTTCATTCTGTCAAAGCTGAAGCCACTGTCTCGCTGTTTCCCTCTCTATATATACCTTTTCTCTAAATCTCTTTAAGTGACTTTTCTGTAGGCACCTTTTGCCGATCGTATGAGGTTCAGAAGACAGCACGAGAGCAGCAGGTTAGTACATTATTTGATAGGAAAATGATAGTGTGTGCAGCCCTGCATGGTGTAACCTGTGAAACTATTTCTGTACCTATTTTTCTGCAGGCAAGAATAAAGAAGAGGTCAGTTGTGGTGTATAACATCTGACTCAGAAGATTCGTTCTTTCCAGGGTGTGGGTCCCGGTCCTTTCAGAGAACGCTACATCTTGGACATGGTCTTGAATGGGTCACATGACTACCATCTGTGCTTGACCACAATGTTCCAGAAGCAACTTGTTATCTAGAAATTGTGTATACGTGTGAAAGGGTGTTCATTTTAAAATTATTAAAAAACCTGTGCCATTCAATAAAAAGGAAAATATACTTGTACTTCAATTATTGTAATATCATCACATTAAAATAATCATAATAAGCATATTGTGATACTCATAACTCCATTGTCCAATGCTTCATATATCTCTACTCTGACATCAACAAAGATCCTATAAAAGCTATACCACTTGCATGACATTATTAATTGCATGAATTTCATTTTCACTTCTGTCAAATGTAAGCTTCAACATCTCCTATGGCACCAAGCTGACAACATTATGTTCACAAAATATTGAACATATATCCACAGTTAAAAGTTAAAACACCCTTGTACCCCACTTCAGTGCTACAATATGATCCCAAACATGACTTAAGTATATTAAGCTTAATGACTAGCTAATGCAAAATGAAAATAACTGTCCCTAACATAAGAAAACTTCACATGATTTAATTCAGAGAAAACAACTATAACTCCAGTAGTAAGACATATATACCACACTGAGAACCCATAGTCGATTTACAGAAGGGGCTACTCTTTAAACTGATATAAAGCTATAATTCAAGTCTTCCTATCAGCTCAGGACTCTGAATAGGCTACTCCATATAGGCCTAGTTATACTAATTTCAAGGCAACAACTCTAATTGAGCTAAGGATTCCACATTAACTTTTTCTACTAACAGATGCCTGATGCAATATTTGTTAACAGGCGGGAATAGCAGAGTCGCAGCATTCCATGCAATTACTGCAAAATGTAGACATTTACAATTGATACAGTATGATTGGTTTACCTTTCGGATCATATCGCAAAGGTATTGTTTGATGTAAGATAATAAAACAACCCTTTGAAGGATGGTCTGCACGTTATCCCTTCGTCCTTATCATGATAGTTACAGTTTGTCCTGATTAGACCTAACCGCAAGCTATGGATCAAGATTGTAAGGGAAGTTTAGCGGTTGTCTACCAACCTGTCACTAAAGGTGGTAGTGCACGTGCAGTGGTGGTCATGACGGGATGTAGTATCTACGTTTGTATAAGCATTTCCTGGTAGCACAAAGTTTCAAAACATGTCCTTTCACTGGCAAAACCCGCCGTTGTCTCTCTATGTGCCCATCTCCCTTTACGCACTGAATTTCACTTCATCACTACAAAACAGGTCGAAGACAAGGTGTTTATAAACAAAAACTCTCCCCGCTAAGTATTGTATTTGATTCCATGACTAGTTATTTTGATTATCAACATATAATAAGTGCTGCGTACTCGGTCCATACCAAGAGAGACGTAAGACTTAATTGAGCCCAAATTGTTTTTTTATTGCATATTATATAATTGTATGAAATGAAAATAAGCACATATGAACATCACATATGGTTAGTGAATGAAATAATTTTGCACAGCAAAATATATGAGGAAAGTTTAATTAACATACTTTTATAAAATTTACTGATGAATGGTATTTCACCATTTCTCAGGCAGGGTGTCAATCCCTGACTATAAACAATGTCCAGACATTATTGATTATTATATTATTGCCATGTAAATAATGAATTTAAGACAAAAAGAAACTAGTCGTGTGATATGACAACTAATATCGTTAAATTCTCCAGCAATGCCATGAAACTGCTTTTTGAATTAGCGTTCTAGATAGATTCCATTTTGTAATCTACGATTGCAGGCAATTTTAGTGCAACTCAGTCCAAAATACTTCAGGTCTTTACATAACTCATTTTTGAATGGATGGTAATCCATGTTAAGGTTCTCCTCGTTTAATACTTTGGTTTTTAAATACAGACAGTGGTAAGCGATAACAAGGACTGCATCTGTCACACTTCTCTTTTAATTGCAAGCACATGCTGCAAAAACTCAGTTTCCGCCCATGTAAATCCCGCTTTTGATACAAACTTGAATGCCTCCCATCTCTGAACACCAATAACAGATTTAGTGCATAGGACCACATAAATCCTACAACTTTCTTAAACCTAATCAGGCCATGACATTTCTTTTGTATATCAGCCTCTGGCATAACAACCTTCACTTTTTAGGCTTACAGATAATAAAACTATATACTTAAATTATATGTTTAAACATCAGTCTTTCATTCCAGAGTTATCCAATGCACAAGAATGGGGTATGTATTAAATAAACAAACCGCTTTAAGCAACAGACAGTTTAGTCCCGAAGAGGGATTGGTTCCATTTGGAAACGATGAGTTCCTTCCCCACCCCCAGCCCGCAACATTGACTCCAGTCCGCCAACTTTCAACAGGAATGCATCAGTGCATGGGCCGTATGGAAATGGTGCCGATGTTCGTGCAAGTCATCACGGTTTTTTTTTTTTTCAGGGGAAGGGGGTGGTAGCTGTCCTTTCACTTTTTTGCTGTATTCCAAAAAAGTGACTCGGTGATAAAAGAAATATATGAATGCCATGCTGGACTCATCCATGAAAAGTTTACAAGCACAAAAAAAAAAAAAACGAAAGAAAACCGTACATGTCCAGCATGCAGGGCAGTCCAATAACACATAGTCTCTTTTTATACAAACAATATATTGTGTCTTATGTAAAATATTGCTGCTTAACATAAAATAGCAAGCATAACGCATGAGATGGTGATGGGGTGAAAATGGCAGGCTCGCGGTCTTCTTACTTTGGCAGATAAAAAAGTAAAAGGCCAAAAAAAAAACTTAATACAGAAGGTAATTACAGCGGTTTGGCAAGCACCTCTGAGATGGGCAAACTGATGAGCTTCAGTGGTGTACACATCTCTAGGCATGCACACACAAAAAATGTCAAGTTTGCTTAAAAAATATGACAATCTTATTCAAAAACACTGCAAGCCAAATGAACATCGATGAAAACTGAAGAGCTCGACAAAATGCTTTAAAAACAATAGGCATGGTAATAAAAAAATACGAAGATGGCAGGTTTCAGAGCACGCTCCAAAATGAAGTTCATAATTATTGATGACAAGTTCGATCTTTCTATTTCAAGCCCCCCAAAAATCGTATGAAAGTCAGATTGACAGGCTTGATCGAGCCTTGGTTGTCAGAAAACCAAAAAAGAAAATGTTTTGAAAGTTGGCAATATCGATTTGTCTTTGTCTAATAACCCCCAAAAGAAAAAAATATTTCACATGAAAAACTTTTACATGGGGCACTGACAAGCTCGGGTTGTATTTCTTTTCTTATTATTAGACGTAGACTCACATGAAAAACTCCGGGGAGGAAGGATTGTTGTCACTGCTGGATCCGTTTTCTCTGAAGCCATTGCTGATGAGCTTCTCGTATTTTTCCTTGTAGGCATCCCTCTCCCGGACCAGCCTGGAGATCTCTTGTTTGAGGTGTTCAACTTGCTGAATGAGCTGGGTCTTCTCTCCCTCCAGGACGTGCCGCTGCTGGACACGCTTGTAGCGACAGGACTGGGCATAGCCTCTATTTTTGAGGGTTCTCCTCTTTTGTTTGAGCCGGATTACTTCTTCCTTGCTGACCCCCCGTAGCTGCCGGTTGAGCTCTCGCACCGACATGGTCACCAGCTGCTCATCCGAAAACCGGTCATCCAAATGCATGTGCTGGTGGTTTCCTCCGGAGTTGTTCGAGACTCCCGGCGCTTGATGGTGCCCCGCATTGTGATGGTGGTGGTGGTGGTGGTGTGGACCTCCGTTCTGTGCGGCTGCAGCAGCGATAACTGCGGAGACCACCGCGGCGGCTGATCCCATCTCTTCCCCGGCCATGGTGCCTCCTCCCCCGGCTGCACCGGCAAACTGCTGCCCTCTAGTATAGCCATCGAATGTCTGAAGCTGGTGACTGCTGTTAATCAGCGCCTCTACTGCGTCTTCGGGGCTGAAGCCCAGAGCCTCCGGGTTCAACTGCTGCTGATAACTGGTCATCCAGTAGAAATCCTCCAAGTGTGCCTTCTGCTCGCTCCCCGAGCCCGGACTGGGCGCCGAGAAGCTTGGAGAAGGGGGAACCGAGCTGCAAGGCGTGCTCATCGGGGTGGAAGACAAGGATCCCCCGGCGATCATGCGGCTACACTGGTTGATGCTGCGATCGGGCTCCACCGGCTCCTTTTTCACTTCAAACTTCATCAGATCGAAGTCATTAACATATTCCATGGCCAGGGGACTGGTGGGCAGGTCGGAGTTGCTCATTGCCAGTTCTGATGCCATCCTCTTGCTGTTGACAGTCCTCCAAAGGGGGTGAAGAGCAGCTGTCAAACTGGTCTGGTTTGGAAGAGTGTGAGCCAGCTTGATGTTGTTAAATGTATTTCTCTTTAGTAAGAAAAAAAAGCTTTTCAGGGCTTTCCGGCGACGCGGTCCTAACTCTCAACTATTAGTTTCCCTGTGCAGAGTGTAATGCACAGATGCATCGGAGCTCAACGTGCAGAAATCTTTTTCCTTGCTTTTCAGAAGAATTTCGGCGGCTTTGTATTTCAAACATTTAACATTTCAAGAGAGCATACCGTAGATTGGTAGAGTTGAGAGTTGTTTGAATTATGCTAAATGCAGGCTTGAACAATGAAATTGCCCGGGCTCGTAAGAGAATTTTAAAAGGATCACGAAGCAGATGAGTTTAAAAGCATTGCTGAGTTTTATAGCTGGGTTGACGTCAGGGAAATTGACTCGACCAACGAGCCAATAGGCTCACTCAAACCGGTAGCTAATTAGCATATTTGTAGGCTATAGAAACAAAACTTTTCTCAACTGTCAGAGTTTATCAGCTGACTGTCAGCTGAACCTCAAACTCTTAACTGTTTCGTGCACTTTTTCAAAAAAATTAAAAGAAAATGAAAGCATTAAACCATAAACTCCTGTTTGTCTGTATCGTTAACGCACGGTATGCACATGCACATTGCCCATAGACTTGATCCACTCGCTTTCTTTAGACGGATAAATAAGACATTTTATTCATCTCCTTTAAGCTTGTAGGAATACGGTGTTTTACAACGTTCATTTGAAAATAGCCTACTTGTAATTGTATCCAAGTCTACTAATTTTAATACAATCGGGTATTTCTGCGCATCAGACTGAACCACAATGGCAAGTCATGTTTGTGCTCTGTAGTTTGGAGAACTGCATTTACCCAGAGTTAAGGCAGTTTTGTCTAATAACAGTAAAGATGACATTTAGAATGCATTTAGTTCTACTTGGTTCACACAGAGAACGGAACACATGCATAAGCGCTTATGGAATAAAAAAATGGACATTCATTTTAATTTTCAATGAAAATAATATTTGGTGTTGAGACTGAGTGTGTTCACAAATTTTACATTTAACATATGTGTTCAAATTAAGATAAACGTATCTTTAGTTCTTTCTTGCTTCTCAACCTTTTTGACTGTAGACGAATCCCTCTCCCCTATGGAAACTCAAGAGTGCCACCTTTTGGTTAAGTAGGCGTAGAGCTTCACACACAGAATGGGTTAGTATGACTATAGTGTTCATTCTTTCTGTTTAACTGAGGCAAATGTCTTTTTATTTTACCACACACAAATCAGGGCATATATTTAAATCCACACGTTTTAAGTTATGAATGCTTTCTCTGTTGCTGAATAGACCTAATTAACGCCAGGGGTGTATTCCATGGGCGTTGCAACCGTGAGATGTCACTTTGCCTGAAACACTTCCTCCCCATGCATACACACCAACACACACGCACACTTTTAATGGGATTAAACAAAACTAAAATGTGGAGAAATAAATTTTCTGTTCTGTATTTGACGACACACACAGGCCAAGTTAGACTGATTGAACGGCCATCCAGCTAATCACAGGCCATCCATCAACACATTTTGACACAGTTAGCCTAAAGTTAATTTAGGTAGAAGAGCACATCTGGGTGAGACCGGTACGCCAAACCACTACAGGTGTAGGCCTAGTATGTTTTTGGCCACTACGTGTTTAGGCGCCGTTTTTTTTTAAGAAGCAGTGTGGAAGGGACAAACCTCTGGAAACAGAAGAGCTTTACTGACAAGAAATGCATTTATACTTGCTAATGATTCGTTGCACTTGTTTTGTATGGAGACTGATGATTTCTTCTCTCTCAGGCAAGTTTGGTGACATGTTGAACATTGATAGCCTATGTGCGTACTTTTCATGTTGTTACATGATATTCTGGTACAGTAGTCTACCCTGTGCAAGGCACACATTTTGTCTTACCAGTTCGCTTGCTTGATAAGAAATAATGATGGTAGATTGTGTTGAAACTACACACTTAATAACTGATCAAAATGCTTGTTTTTTGTATTCATGGGTAGTTTAGGAAACATGTCCTGACATTAAAATATGCCTATATGGCAACTTTGTTGTGTGCATGCTCTCTGCAGAGAGGAACATGTGTTGACTATAGTTTGCTTCTTTCACATGATAAGATCTCTATCAGAACTTCAGCTGAGCTTTGAGGGGTAGCAGTAATCAGTATATTTCCAAAATGATTTCCTTTAGACTCAGCTTGCAGTCCTGGGTCAAAAGCTGCCATGACTTACTGTAATTGTGATCGAGAACACAGCAGTCTGTCAAGCAGTGTATTTGTGCAGCAGGTATTGCAAAACTAAGTTTGGAAAACCTTGGTAGCCCCACCAATTTCATATTAGACTTAATTATGATGGTATTTTTAGGAAAGGAAACCTTCCTGTCCCAGAAGCCCCACACTTTTGAAAAGATTGATTTGCATCTGATTAAGCCACAAGTCTGAGTTTCATAGCATATCGAAGCAGGCTGCAATGACAACAGGCCTTATACTGGCCACATCACCCGAAATCTTTTTTGATGTTCATCTTTATATCAACTGTACAGAAGGTAGGCTTTTGGAACAAGTTTAGTAATTACACTTGGTGGAACAAAAGTATTTTTTAATGTACAAATACTGTCCACTTGACGTGGTTGGATTGTCGCTGTAATGCAATTATGAACAAGGTGTTCCAAGCTCACAAAGTGCACAGCTATAAAAAGCTTTTTATCTGAACTGTGATTCAGACCGCTCTAGTTGCCACTAGTCATACATTAAACCTGTGTACATTGCACTTTATCTGAAGTTCAACGATCAGCTGTATCTTCTGTCCTTCCCCTTAAATGTTCCACTTAGTGTGATTCATCCATTGCTGGCATTGTGGTCCTCTCACTCAGAGATGAAATTGAATGTGTCTAGTTATGGTCATTGTATTTGCTTTAATTGTGCAAAATCTGTAGTAACTGATCCAATGAAGTGGCATAAGTGTTGTGACAATTACAAGAAAAATAAGGCTACTGAAGTAGTACACTTCAATTTTCACAATATTTACAACAACGTTAAGGCATAGGTGGGCTATTACATTCAGATGTTTGGTTATTCTCAAATATAAAAACTGAATAAATCTGCCTTATAAACGCACCATAATACTTATGTACAGCATGCTACTAAACGACATTCCACCAAATTAAAAAATGTAACAATGTCTTGTAAGCCATTGGTTTAACATTGTCTTGTAAGCTGATCATAGATTTATAACCCTCTCCAAAAATGGCACAAGCAACCCAGCATAGCAATGAAGAATGAGCGAACGTTCTCACCGCTACACTGACATCATTGTCCAAAGTTACAGTAGTCCCCTAATTATCAAGATAAATCCAAAATCATATGTATTATACCTTCATATGGACCACAGTACCATAGCCCCTATAGAGAAAATCATGAAATAGCATTAGTGTTGAAATAATTCTAATATCATTTTACTGTGAGTTACGTTGAATAAACAGCAGACTATTACAGCTTTAAAACGTGCTAACAGTAGGCCTAATTTAACATTTTGTTTATCTCTCTTTGGTGAGCTAGCTCTCTACATAATGTTATATTATTAAGCTACCAAATACGACTTTACCTATAAAAGGACATCCCCATATATCTCAAAAGTGCAACCCAGATCCCCACACAGCTAGTTCTTTAGAATAATGCTTTTTGATCGATTTTCATAGATTTTCACTGTCAAGTCTCCTGGTTCAATATGTATTAGGCCTCTATGGCCCAGAGGCCAGTGTGCCATCTACATTTGGATTTGTGTTAAAAAAAGTCAAGTAAGATTGAAAAGTATTCTGCAATAAACCTACTAAAAAGTATAATTTATTGGGGAAAATAAGCATACATAAAGCATTACTACCCACCTGAATTAGGTGACCAATTACACATCCTCATTATGCTCCTATACATGTAACCTCTATCACCTGAAAATGAGTAGCCCAAGGCCTCTCTGTTTATGCAGTTACCAGATGTTGCAGCAGTGCTGAATTAATGCCAGCTATCATGACGTTTGTCGTAAAAAAAAGATTAAACGGTTATAAAGATTGTGTACATAAAGGTCTTGACCAATGGTATGAACGTGATGAAGTGTGTGGATGTGTGCCGTGCACCAGACCCTTCCCCTGAACCACTTTGGGACGCCGAGTTTGACACAGCGCTGACAAATGGTGATTTCATGCTCCTGACAAAAGCCTATAATCATACACTCGACGTCTCTCTCGTAAAGCCCATGATCTCATTCTAAGAATGTAGTAGGGGATATTTTTAGAGTGGTGAATATACACAGTGTAATGATAGGCGACATCATTCAGGGCTCAGCCTCCAGTCGTTGGGGAAGTTGATCAAAATAATCATGATGCTGCTCGCCTTCTGATATTTTGATGGTTTATCTGCAATATATGCAACAGTCTGCTATATATTTCATTAGACATGCATAGGCCTACTGTAAATATGGTAATATAAAGGATCTAAACAAAGACTGTATAGACAGATAGATAGATAGATAGATAGATAGATAGATAGATAGATAGATCTACCAGTTGATTAGTATGCAAATCAAGATGTATCATTAAATATAAAAATAATGAGAATTGTATTTGAGTGGTCACATGCAATTTGAGTACAGGGCAGTTGCCAATGTAAAGTGGCTGATGTTTTCTTCAATGGCCACCAACACAAGCTACCCAGAATTATCCCATGCAAAGAACAAGGTTTTGAATAGATTGTAGAAAAAACCTTTGACCCTATATCTCATCTTAGATAATCAGTTTTAAGCTGGCAAGTCTCTAAATAGCCAAAATAACAGTGCAATGTTGTTTGAACATTATCTTTCTTATTTGGCCACCTAGATTGCAAAAGTCTGTCTGATTAGCTTAGTCTCATCTGCTTCAGTGGGTTGGACCTTGTTGTTCTGTATCTTTCCATTGATCCTGATCATTGATCTTTAACTGAATGAGGGCCATTTTGGCCTTTATGTTTGTAATTAATGCAATTTGGATCCAAGCATTAGAAGATTGTTATCCAAACTGAAGGCTTTTTTTGCCCAAATGAAAATAGATGTAACCAATGATGTAAGTTTTCAGTTTTAAATTTGTCCAAGTTTTTGACAAGTTTTGATATGTATTTTATAGTAAATTGCATATAAAAACCAAAAACTAAGTTGACAACACTCCCCCACTGTGCAATCCTGGCAATGTTTTTGTGGATGTCAGAGGACACTGCATCATTCTTGTAGTTTGTAGTATATTTGTAAGACTATTACATGTCTTTAAAATGTAATCATACAATTACATAATGTATTCAAACAAATATTTGTCTCTCTCCAGAAGGACTTTACACCATTACCGGTATGTACCAGTGGGAACCAGGAATGGACCAGCGAGGAATGATCTAAGACCTGGGCCAGTGCAACCATATGAGTAAAGTAAACGTAAGTTCTAGATAAGGCACAGCCTAGACCTGATCTTCTTATCACAGTGTTGGGCACAGTCACTGAAGGTCTACCCATATCCACCCTCGCCCCCACCAACTTCCATTACAGATGCTCTGTGTTTAGTTCACTCTCAACAGAACTGGCAAGCAAATGGAGTGTTACCCAGCTGACATGAACAGCCTTTTGGTCATTGCCTGGTGGGTTCAGCTTTGTTTGCTCAAAATTGTTCCTTTGAATGAGGAAAGACGAGACCTCACCAACTCTAAGAGCAGAGCGCTACTCTACAGTTTAGATTTATCATCCACAGTAGCGAGGCGGCAGGGAGGAAGCAGTCCTCTTTCATCAACAGTTTAGTGAGAGCGCCCAGTAGGAATCTCAATTTTCACCCGTCCACCAGAATGTGAACAGAGGCGTGGTGTAATTACAATAATCCATTTATCATTTGAGGGCCGCTGAGACCGAGAGACACAACAGTGAAGTCATATATGTGACCAGTTGACATCCTCTTTTGTCTTTTGTGACATGACAATGCATGGGATGATGGAACACATAGACTGGCAGGTTCTTGAGTGGACCAGGTTGACCTCTGGCAAGCACCAGTGGCTCTGACATTGACATTGGAAGCCCCGGGCCAATTGGGGCATCAACAGCAGTAAACCAGCGAATATGTCACAGCCCTGTGAAGAGAGCTGTCGGACATGTGAGGCTATTAGGGGCATGGAGGAGCCAAGAGGACACGGGTTAGCTAGGGTTTGGACTGTGAACAGCGGCACAAGTGATCTTTCTTTCTTTCTCTCTCTCTCTTTCTTTCTTTCTTTGTTTCTTTCTATCTTTCTTCCTTTCTTTCTTTCTTTCTTTCTTTCTTTCTTTTTCTGTCTCATTGAAGAACACCCTATACTGTACATTCATGCTCTCTGCTGTTGTGCATGGTTCATAACTCATAGTTACATAGTTAGTTTTATGGTTTGATTTCAGTGGTACTACATCATATAGACTGCTTCCAAACCTGAATGATATATAGTGATACACAATTCTGTTTTTTTTTATGTTTGCAGTGTTCTTAGGCCCGCCGTTTCACAGAACAAAAATGTATGGATAAAATCAATATTCACAGAACTGGTGGAGAGCTATTGGGTATCAGCCAAAATAGCACATGAGGCAATGAGATTTATTGGGCCTCAACTACTTAAGACTAAATAATGTACGGTACAGCTTTGGCACATCATCTATTTCACAGGTTAATTATAGTGTTCCCATATTTCACTTTTGTCCAAGTCAACAGTTTCTTTAAATGTGTGAACCATCCAAAAGTGTTGGATTCACAATAGTTAACTCATTGACCCAGTACCTATTTGTCATAGTGCAGGGAAGATAATAGGGAAGATATGCATCACCGTTGTAATTATTCTCTTCGTCTTCCTTTGTATACCTGCAACTCAAAAAATCTGTGATTACCCTCAGTAATAGAAAGTAGAATGCCAGTCATGACAATAGCCTGTTTCCTCTTTTGCTGTTTGCCAGAACTGCTTTGATTCATTCATTGGGTTTCTGCTGAATGCCCACACACTTTGCACCGTCACCTGATCTGACACACAGATTAAAGTATGGGGCCGCAACGCAACACCGGAGAAGACAGGAAGTGAGTTTCTGGGCTCATGTTGTTACAGATGGCTCTTTACCAGCATCTTTTTTTTTTTTTTTTTTGTAATGCCGTCAGCAGGAGTTACTTTCTCTTCTTCTGTAAGTCACATGATTACTGTTGGTTTTATATTAAAACGATTTAGATGCCAGCTTGAAGGAAATTGTGTGAACAGCTAGGAAGTCAACAGTCATGTTCACAATATAAACATATTATACCTTCATTAATTGTAAATAGTTAACTACTAAAGTAAAAAGTTAATATAGCAGGGCCCCGTTTCCTGAAAGCATCTTAAGCCTAAGAGCGTCGTAAAGTCCCTCTTATGAACGTCTTAAGATTTGCCGACTGTTTCCCTAAACCATCGTAGCTTAAGAGCGTCGTGAAAACACTCGTAGATCTACGAGTGCTCCAGAGTTCTCGTTACCGGCTAAGAGCGTCTTAACAGTACTTCTCACTGAGGTCACCAACAGGACATACAGAGGAATTACAACTTAGAATACATAATCCAACTTACGTTTCCATTCTTTATTGTGTTTACCCGATGAATCAGATTTTAGCGTGCAAAATAGTAGGCCTATAGCCTACATTTAATGGTCATAATAATGTGATGAAAAGCGGACAAAAATGCAATCCAGTTATGAAACGAGACGTTGCCAGAATAGTTTGCCATTATTTTTGCTAAGTGAAGGCTATTTATTTATTTTTTTATTTATTAAACCTATGAGGTAAAAGCAGAGAAAG
>NW_027468630.1:9967618-10000118 GCF_046254945.1 Alosa pseudoharengus | reverse complement strand
CCTAAACCCACTCAAAACACATAAACATTGCACCATGCCTGCACTCATGCATAATTAGGGTCAATGCTTGATGGTCTTTTGAGCCCCCACCGTCGACTTCAAGGCACCTAACCCTTAACCTGAACCATAACCCCTTGACTAACCCTAGCGACGTCCAGGCAGCGCTTCCTCGATGTTGACGGTGGGGCCCAAATGACCATGGATCCAGTTCAACACTGCTTCGTCTGTATGTGTGACACGTGCGCATGCACATGCAATGCGTTCACATGCAAAGTGTCCCTGTTTGAGATTTTCAAAATCTACTCACCCTACACCCTAAGCTAAACCCTTGTGGATTTGTGGAATCTTTCTCATTCCTCATCCTGTGCATGTATGTACAGTATTCGTTTCATCTGCTAAAATGAGAGTTTCTGAAAATGACTCCCTCTCGCCATCACTCGCTCATGTTTGACACTGGCCTCGCTGCTTCTGGCATTACTGAAGCCCAGAGTGAGACTGAACTGCACTAAAAACCCTGTGTCACTTGAAACCCATGGCGTGTTAAGGCAACAAACTGAGTTAAGAGCAGGCAATTTGCTTGTGGTGTCTCCACAATGGCCCTGGTGCGCAGCGTCTCTGGAACCGCTGGAACAATGATGACCTCCAGAGACGCTGCGCACCAGGGCCATTGTGGAGACACCACAAGCAAATTGCCTGCTCTTAACTCAGTTTGCTCTGCCATTAACACCGCCATGGGTCTTCAAGTGACACAGGGTTTTCTAGTGCAGTTCAGCTCAGCCAGGGCCTCGTAGCAGCCTGGGCCTGCTCATGGCTAGCGTTTAAGGCGTATTATTATACTTAATGTAATAAATAGTAGAAATGTTGGCACTGTTCTGTCATAATGAAATCACCATGAAATGTGGGAGAGGCTAGATGGAGAAAGGGTCATCTTGACGGCAGAGTTAGTGTCATTTGATGTTCCCCATAAGACTGACTAAACAATTACTCAGAGCTTCTCTGCACTCCATCACATGGCCCGAGCAGATGCAGTCTGAATAAGCTCCAATGTGATCCCAAGCCAGAGAGGTGTTTTTTTATCCTTCGAAAATCTGAAAGAGACTTCGGAATAGAGGTACGCCGGCTTTTTTTTTTATTTCTTTTTTTTGCGTTCGGTTTGATTCAGGAAGTCATTGCTTGATAGTCTGCAGGCGTGTTCCATCAACGCTGTCAGTTTCTCTTAAGCAAATATGAACGAAGTGAAAGAGTATTTCAGGCCGAGCTTTGGCCAAGAGCTTAAATTTCATACACATAGCCATATTCACACTGCATAATTAGGTGTTAATGGCCTGCACCACCGTTTTGTGAAGAAAGATGTTGGTTATAATTTAGTGTAAAATGAAATATTCCAGATGTAATGGCAAAAAAAAGTGTTTAAGCCTACCCACTGGTCCCCTGATGGCCCAAGCAGCCACCGTTTCCCTATTGACGAAAGACAAGCATTGTACACTGAATACTACACTTCACGGCTGGATTTCAGTGTTTCTCAAAGGACTTGTGTGTGAAGCACAATTTGTGTGAGGGTTGAAATGTGAAGTGGCACACTTGGTCCTCCAGCTGGAAATTTCCATGACAACACAGTCCACACGGTTATGTCAAAATCATTAAGGCACCAGAGGGAAAACAATAATGGCTGTAGATTTGACTTGACCTCTGTTTGTTTGTCATGTTCTCAGACTTGTTTGTTTGCCTGTCTTGGGACATACCAAATGTTTAAATGAAGAACCAAGCTGCAGACCATTACCACTGTTGTGAATAGGAGGCCTCCCTTGAGACAGGAGCATGTTACAAAACACTTCATTTCTTTACTGATAGTATTAGACATTGATGTTTCACTGTTTTAATCTAGCTAGCCATATCTTCATCTGGTATACTTAAGACATGCTTTTTTGTGATACATTATTTGTAGATAAAGGTTTTTGCATGGTAGGCTATTTTACGTTTTCCTCCTTATCAGACAAAACTAGATATTTCTGCCCACACTCAAATGAAGTATTTGTTGAAAGAAAGGCAGATAGAAAGGATCTGATATCTAATATCGGAATTGCTCATGCAGAAACACCCCAGATTTTTTCAGTTTGTCACAGTCATCAGTGCAGACAGCATCTTTTGAGTTGAGGGGTCATAGTTGTGGGCTCTTCGAAAGGCACGTCTTGGGAAACAGGATTTCATGAGAGAGCATGTCTTTGCCATCTGCGGTACCAGCCCCAATTCAGTATAGACAGAGAGGCTAGGGACAGGGAAAAGTGAATGGCATCTTCCTTCATCTTCCCATTAAACACCACTCCTCTTCCTACTCCTCTCTCTCTCTCTCTCTCTCTCTCTCTCTCTCTCTCTCTCTCTCTCTCTCTTCCCCCTCTTCACTTCCTATTTGCCTCAAATAAGCAGTGCAGTGCTCTCCAGTGCTCGGAGGGATCATGAAAAATAATCGCAACATAAATTTACTCCCTTTTCCACCAAGCCAGATGAGGCAGCCATTGGTGACAGCCATGCTTTTCCTGTTGTGTCCCAGTCTCACTTCTCCTGGCTGCTAGAGCCATTAACAAGCACTGGAAATGTTGTGCGTGGGGCCAACTGGAGCCGCATATACATAAAGACACATTAAAAAAAAGAGAAGCATGAAAAGAGAGAAAAAAAAGTTGTAAAGGAAAATGAGACAATCCTCTGAAAAGAAATTGTGAACATAAAGCATTATTGACATCGTAATAAAATCCATATGATGAACTGGAGTTGGAAGCTTTTCTGTCACTGCTTTGGAAGAACTGGGGGACTTACATGGCCACTAGGGGAAAATAAGGGGCTAATATGGAGGGGCAATAGAATAGAGACAGAGGAGAATTCCAGTACATGCATAGTTCTAAACTGTTTTCCCTATACTGTGCAAGTGTACACTGAAATGGCGCTATCAGTTTGTGTCTTTGTAACCATTCAATAGAGTGGAAAGATCAGTGGGTCACACAGGGTGGGGGCCATGGACAGAGCAGACTGATTGGCTGATACCACATAGTAACAGAGCCTTGTAGACCAATTAGAGGAGACCACTGAGAGTCATAGGCACACATTGCATTGCATAAACTATGAGGAATATTGCCTCTCCCCTTTTGAAAAAAGATGTTCACAAAGAAGTGTAAAGCAACAAGTGACATGAACAGGAAACGACAGGAGTGGGACACGGTAACAGATGAGGTGCTAACAATAAAAAAGAACACACATGTCAGCCAGCATATACAAATGCATATGGATGCATATAAAAGAGGGCTATGTACTTTACTCAGGTGTAGGAACAGAGCCTGTTTGCAGAAGGTCTAACTACATCATTGCTGTCTTTCTAGATTTGTCAGTCTTCAGTTGGCACAACCGTTAACCATGTCTGCACGTTGAAATCCTTTTTCTGTACTTGACAGTATCCCCTATTTCTCTGGGTCAATATTATGACTATATTACCATGGCGGTGTTATGTGTGGAGGCCTGTTATGAATTACCAGTACTGAATTCAACAGGGTATCATGTAAGCCGAGTGGTGTTGATTCATATGCTGGGTAGGCTTCCAGCCGTCCGACTGGGAAGCATGATTTTACTGTCTGTTTTATGAACCAAATAAGACGTCTAGTGGCTCCAGCCACGTGTGCTTGCAGACATGTTGGGCAGACGTGGGCTGTCTCTGTTTGAGAGGCACAGCCGCTGTTGGGGCAGGTTGTTCTGGCTCTTCCGTCCGACTGCACTGAGAGAGAGAGAAAACAGCACAGGGCCTCAGGGGGGAAATGCACGCTGGTTTAATAAGGGGTCAAGGGTCACTTTGAGTCAAGTGCCCCAGCCTGTAGGATTACATGTACAACACGGAACCCCAGGGCAGCAACTCAAAAACATGTCCATCAGGATGTGGCGTGGGCCTTGCTCTAATTAGAAGACAAAAATAATAGACGCACACACCTCTCGGTGAAACACTGCTCAGGGGACATGTGCCTCGTCCATAAGGAAGCCCCAGACAAAAGGGCCTAACCCTGGTTAATTTATTTGTGAAGTAAATAAACTCATAGATTGGAATTATTTAATTTGAGGCGCCGCTGTGGTATCGACAAACACGGGTTTAGCGCCTCCCGTGTTGTTTGGCTGTGTCCCTGGAGGGCAGAGGGGGAATTTTCAGAGCAGACACAATTAGTCCTTCAACAAATAAGAGGGATCAGGCTCTTTAATTAAACTCTCCTCTCCTCTTCTCCCCACTCTGCTTTGCTCTTGTTTTCTCTTCTTCTTTCGCTCATGAAGTGGGGGAGACTTTTTTTTAATCCAGGGCCAGATGACACCTCTAATAATTTGTTACGCAGCATGGCTCGCTCCTAACCAACGGATTAAATGGAAATTGGTCCACAGGGAGTTTTTTCTTGCGATTGTGGCGTTATCACTAACGGGATTTACCATCTATTGAGTATATCAAAGCTGCCCCCACCCCACCCACCCCATCCCACCTCCGTCTTTAGCTTTCCTGATAAACACTCAGCACTCTGCCAAATTAAAAAGTGACCCACAGGTGGGTTGCCTCTTGGGCGCAGAGGCAGGGATTCAAGGCTAATTGCTTTTTAATTCTGTTACAAGTGCCATCAAATTACACTCCCGGAGGGGGGAGGGAGAGGAGGGACGGAGAGTGGACGTAACTGGTGGCCAATAGCACAGTGCTGAGAGAGAGAGAGAGAGAGAGAGAGAGAGAGAGAGAGAGAGAGAGAGTGCACTGTGGTCTGGAGTGCTCTTTCATTCAATCAGAGCGGCTTTGTGAGGCCGGGCCAAATGAAGAGTAAGCTTCATCAGTGTCTACGCTAATGGTGTTTGAGTTCAAACAAAGGTGGCTCTTGAAACCGAGCTCACAAAATTGTGTTATCTGATATGTGTGTATGTGTGTGTGTGTTTGTGTGTGTCCGTGTGTTTGTGTGTGTATTTTCATTTAACCTATCAAAAGTTGCAGACTTGAAGCGCTGAGGCCTGATATAAGTATCGCACCACAACATAAACAGAGAAATGTACAAGCTTGTGTAAAGTGTAAGCAGGTGTACTGTAAGCTTGCGAAGCAGGGGTGTTCCTAAAAAGTCATCTGCTATGTCAGCCCTGCAGAAAACACCTAGATAGCACATGTCACTTCACACAGTTGAGATCCTGTAAACGTGCAAAATGCTCTTGACTGCACAGGCGGGCAGCGGGCGGAGACTCTGGAGAAAGCACAAAGTGTGGCCACGGCGGTGTGATGAGAACAGGATATGATTCAACTCCTCTCTCATGTCTGATGGCCTCATCCGCTGTGCACACACAAGGAGGGGGGTTCCCAACAGCACCTCACTTCCTGCGGGTCCTCTCACTCACTCCCTCTCTCTTTCTCTCTCTCTTTCTCTCTTTCTCTCTCTCTCTTTCTCTCTCTCTCTCTCCCTCTCTCTTTCTCTCTGCCCTGTGCCACAGATCTTTTCAC
Source organism: Alosa pseudoharengus (assembly GCF_046254945.1). Classification (NCBI taxonomy): domain Eukaryota; kingdom Metazoa; phylum Chordata; class Actinopteri; order Clupeiformes; family Clupeidae; genus Alosa; species Alosa pseudoharengus. The sequence continues at coordinate 9,994,633 of NW_027468630.1, read as the reverse complement.
GAGAACAGCGTCGACGGCGCAGGATGGCAGCCTTGTTTCCTGTGGAGCGCTCCATCTCTGTTTGTCAATCCACGTTGCACTGAAGTCCCCCACCCCCACCCACCCCCCACCCCGCCACCAGAGGGCTAAGTCCACATAGATGTAGTTGGATTATCTGCGGCGTCCTGGTATCTCCACAGACAGTTTGTGTTTTTTTTTCTTCTTCTCTTTTGGGTCTGAGTGGCTTTCATTTGGCACCATTATCTGTCTGTTATCAGAGACAAGGACAGAGAATCCAATAAGGTCTGACTTCAAGGATGACGTAAAACATGTACATAGCAGTCAAATCATTCCCAGGGGCCTAATTGGTCAGATCAATGAGATTTGATGTGAGTGAAGCAAGCCATGCCTGTGATACTGCACTGTTCATGTGCAGTCATCCATTAATGTTTTTATGGCTTTAACAGAGGATGATGCCTCTGCCTTTAACCTGGAAATGCCTTTATCTTGGCCATAATCATGGCGGTTTGTTTGTCGTTGTGTGTGCAGGGGATTGTTTGGTGTCTGTCAAGACAGTGCTGATACAGAAATCAATGCTAATTGATTAAGTATCGATATTCCACAACTGTCCCTGTTAACATTCCAGGTGTGTTTAATTGCGAGGTTGAATGTCTTTGAGGAGAAAAGAATGCTCTGATGTAGACTCTTGAAGGCCGACTTGTTGGCCAGCAGGCAAATCAACAAGTTTGCCCTTGTGTAATACCCTTTATAGACTACAAAATGGAAAAAAAATAGTTTTGTGATATAGGTAAAGATAATGACTAATCTTTAATGATGTGTGAGTGTAAACATTTCTGCCATCAAATCACAAATAAGCGTCCCACTACATACGACCATTTCTGCACTAGCAGAAATACTCTTGCAAAAACATTATTGTGTTGTGTGTGAATGTGTTACTGTAAGCTAGAATAACGTGTCGACTAAAATGCCGCCATTAACACGCCAAACGATAATATTGCCCTTTGGCTTTTACTGTACGTTTGGGTAGATTATTGTGCCCGCAGTTCAACAGAGCAACTCAACAGACAGATCATTTGTCTTTTTCACAGCCTGGGGGATGCAGCTGAGGAGACTCCAGTGGGCCATGGACTGGGACCGGTGTTCAGGTGGGAGTTTGTGGTGGGAGCGGAGCGCCATGAAGACAGATTTACTGTGTGCAGGCCCAGCTGACTCATACACACATGCATGGCGTGAGTTAAGTGAGGGGTGCGATGCACACAAAGACTCTATTTGTCAAATGCCCAGGTGAGGCCATCAAAGTCAGAGGTACACCTGTATGACATAGAGTGCTCTGTATCAGCGTGAAATGAGTAGGCTCTCCCCCTCCTCCACACACACATCGCATCTGCAGCGACTGCAACAAACCTTTCCCCTGCAATCAATAACACTTTGAACAGTAAGACAGTAAGTCCATTATTTAGCTGGGAGTTTTGTTTGTCTCCGTCTTTGGGATCTGAGCAGGCTAACCCAGGCATACTGTAGAACAATAGTTCTGATCAGAGGGTTGTCTCCGAGGCTTATCCCTTACCAGTCTATCGATGCAACCCAGGTCTATAATCTCACCTAGCAAAACAATGGCTATGTTGCCAATGCCAAGCTAAGACAAATACTCTTTGTTTAACTTATTCATGGTGATCAGTACAAAACTTGCACCTAAATGAAAGTCAAGTGGTTTAAAAAAGTCAGATTTAAAGCATGATTGTTTGTGGTAAACTCAAATTACAGGAACCTGTAGACCTGCTGCTTGTGTGCCACAGCTGTTAGAGTTTTGTCTGTCCTTTTCTGCAGTTTTTCGAAGTGTTGCTGTTTCTAAATGTTCATTTAAACCAACACTGCAGGGCTCTGGCCTATCAACAGGCGTCTAGTGTGGTCAACCACGCGCCTGGAGACCTCAATTTCTTAAATAAACAAAAAGGCCCTGTTACACATGATGCAACACGTCGTTCACTCCTGAAACAAAAAAAAATTCTGGTGATGGTTGATGGTGGTAGTGTGGTGGTAGTGTGGTGGTGGTGGTGGTGGTGTGTGTAGGGGGAGGGGGGGCATCAATCTCTTCACCAGATGAAGGGCAGTAAACTTTTTACTGGCTCTAACCATTCAATTTAAGTCATATACTCGTGGCCTCCATCCAAAACACAAAACAGGGCAACGTATATTATTTATGGCATGTGGATAGCACACGCTCCACTACTGCAAGCTGCCATTTTCTCATCACCGTCTGGCCAGAGAGCACATAATTGCATATATGTAATACAGTGCTTTCAAACCAGACTCCGGGTTGTAGTCTACTGTTGCTCTGCCTCACTCCCAGAAGATACGGATGGAAAGGAGTGTTCATATTTATCTCCTCATCTTGAGCAGGAGAACTGTGCACACAAAAAGCATGTGAAGGATTGGGTATACTGGGGCATGTAATGTGCTGAGGCTTCACCTCAGTGGGGATTTCATGATGAAGTTCCCCACAGAGTGGCATGCCAGCACTTCATAGCTACAGTATATGCAGCAGTAAGGAGTTTTTGAAAACTAGTTATCCGTTTACTGAATAGGCAAAAATGTACAAACAGCAACAGTAAATCAGTAGGTACTGATTAGCATGCTTTGAAATCATAGATGTCATGCTATGAAAGCTTTCTTCTCATTTGTGAGCAGTGGTCCAACCCAGACCAAATGACTGCATAGTGTGTGTCGTCTCAGCAGAGAGCAGGAATAAGGTGTGTGTCTACCTGTCCTTCATGATGTATGATGTAAATTCATTTCAAGATGATACCTGTACTAGATGCTTATAGAGACATGCTTCTGAAAGTCTGATTCAATGATACAAAAAAAAAACTGTGCGTTAGTGAGATGTCATTAGTTTGTCTCCTGTTGTTGAGAATGTAGTAGATCATAATCACATTGAGTGACTGGCAGCAATCTTATTTCACCATCAGGAGTATATTTTCTATTATATAAGGACATTATAATAGTGTTATTACTTTTGTTATATTTTTTATGCAAATGATTTTTGCAAGACCATCTGTTTTGTGCATTCTCCCTCGGAGAAAATCATAACAATTTATTGCAGCATTTATGAATATACATTTCTCTTTGAAAGGTAAACAAAAACAAAATGTCCTTAAATGCCTGAATGAGACTTGCAGGCTTAGTTTAATCCAGAGACAATTCCTGTGTCAGTGCACTACGAGAGACCTATATATTTCTACATATCATAGAACTAGTTTGTAAATGAAAGAAGTCACAGTTTGCACGTACTGTAATGTAGCTAGAGCTTTGAGCAGTGAGGCCAGAGACATGTCTTAACTCTGTCCTCACCCAACCAGAGCCCAGAGTCTCTTGGCTGTTTGATGTTGGCAGTACACATAACATTGAACATGCGTCTTTATTCTGATGTATGTTTGTCTTTCTCATAGCAGCGGCTCACAGTATATATTTACAGTGTGGGCCCTGATGTGTCTTTTATGTGTGTGTGTGTGTGTGTGTGTGCATGTGCGCTTCTGTGTGTGTGTGTGTGTGTGTGTGTGTGTGTGTGTGTGTGTGTGTGTGTGTGCTACGCATGTGCTTTTCTTGGCCTCCCGCTGGCCCATTTGGCTGCAACAAGGCTGTGCTGGCACGCTCACAGTCACAAATGATTAATTAACACGTCTCCTTCCCGTGGAGTGAGCGCCTTTCCAGCCAACAGGATGGAGCAGACTCAGTTAACAAGAGAACCGCTGGAACAGCAGCAGGCAGGGGGAAATGGCTGCCGGGCAGGGAGAGAGAGAAAGAGAGAGAGCGAAAAAGAGAGAAAGAGAGAGAAAGAGAGAGAGGAAGAGAGAGAGAGAGAGAGAGGGGTTAAGGTGGAGGTAGAGAAAGAAAAGGAGAGGGAGAGAGAGAGGTCGCCTCCTGGTCTGGCCTTAAAGTGTGGGGCCATGTTAAAGACCCAAGCTGTGGCTTTTCTGATCGTTTCAAGTGAGTCCTGTTTTATCCCGAGCGAGTAGGAAGCGAGCGAGGTGGTGCATGTGGGCTGTTTCTCATCAGCGCTTGTCTCACTTGCAGGTGAGCTTCAAACCAGGACTCTGGCAGTGCAAGCTTCATGCAATGCCAGCTGGACCATGGAAGCAGTTATCACAGTAACACACTTATCGAATACTGAAACCCTGACAAAGGGAATGAGGCACTCATAAATATCTATAATTGTATGATGTTGCACTCATCTGATGCAACCTGCAAGCATCTGATGTTCTGAAGTCTAACTGATATGACTCAAAGACAGATTACAACTGCATCATCCATTTGTGGGTGTTTTACAAGCTGATTGAATGTTTATGCTTGATGGGATTTTACAAATTATAGATGCTTTATTAATACACTTCAGTTAATGAGAAAAATGCTGCATCAGAGGCCGAGTCATTCCTAAATAGATAAGGTAACACTACGCTGAGGTCAGCATGCTACGGATTTGCCTGTAAAGATAAAGGAAAGCAGCGCTTTGTGTATACTTGTGAAACTGCTTGTCACCTCTCAAAACCTCTTGTGGAAGTTCCCTCAACATCTGTGTCAGCCTTGGCCCCATGTCAGGAGTTTTTTTTTTTGTGTGTGTGTGTGTGTGTGTGTGTGTGTGTGCATGTGTTTGTGTGTGTGTGTGTGTGTGTGTGTGTGTGTGTGTGTGTGTGTGTGTGTGTGTGTGTGTGTGTGTGTGTGTGTTTGTGTGTGTGCATGTGTGTGTTTGTGTGTGTGTTGTTGCTGAAGCTGAATTTGTGTCAGCCAGAAAGACAAAGAACTGGATGAGAAGATGAGAAACATGAGTAAAATCATTTCAACTTTGGATATTCCAATTACAAGATTAAAGTTAAAGAAAAACAAACAGTTTTAATACATGAATAAACTTTTAAGTGTAACATAGCATGACTTTGCCAAAGCAAAGACAATCCTGAAACCATATGAGATTTAAAATGACCTAGTGGACATTTATGTGGTGTGTGTGTGTGTGTGTGTGTGTGTGTGTGTGTGTGTGTGTGTGTGTGTTTGTTTGTTTGTTTGTTTGTGTAGTATGAGCACATTTGTGTATGGTATTGGTATCAGGGTATCATGGCCCACACATCTTTTTTCGTTCTGGAAACATGCCCCTTTTTAATGGTCCCTCAGTCTGCTGGGTCATGCCTGGGTGAGACACTTTCTTTTATCTGCGTCCAACTCCCCATATCCTCTACGTGTTTAGACTGATCACATCTGGGGCGCCATGGGGGAGGCTCGTTTATGGAGGGGAACATAAAACAAAACAACAGTAGGGGCAGTTGGAGACGGTAAAACACTCTAATCCAGCTCCCCAGATCACCGTGGCGATGCCAAGGCGCTTACAACTTGGCTGAAATGGTCGGCTGGCACACGACTGCCCTCAGACTGGGCATGGCTGGAGCTGGACAGCCCTCGGGGGACAGTTGCGACTTTTCAGTCGGCTGTCAAGCATGACCAGGCACACTCTGGTCTGCTGGACTTGGTGGAAACAAAACAGTTTCTGCTTCAGCTGCTGTGCAGGGGGGGATTGGGATGCAGGATGTATGGGCTAACAAAGGCATACCGTATGCAATACCAATTACATCAAATACCAGCTACATCTTTATGCCTTGAAGACTTTTTAAGTCGTTTTTAAAACTACTGTTGTGTTATGCGGTCAAATTTTCTCTCAAAAATATTGTTAATTTATTCTGACTATCATGAGGCTCCATGACTTTGTTAACACAGGACATCTGAACTCACAAAACAATTTTTGATCATTTTCATAACAATTTGGGTGTTTTATTTAACTTTAGAACACCTATGTCTATTCCTGGTCAAAAATTAATAGAATAGAATAGAAATAAATGGGTGAGACCATGGTCAGTGTATAAAATTGAGTCTAGGCACATACCTATTGATCAGATGGACTGTATGTGTGCTTCTGTACATTCACACATCACACAAAGACTCCCTCACTCCCCCTCGTTGCTTCAATGCCAGCCCCCACTGGAACCTTTCCCCAATAGTATCTTCCCCTTTCTGACTTGCATGAGCTCTGGTCAATGAGGCCTGCAGGCCATAAATAGCAATTGGAAGTTCAAAACTGGTAATATCTAATAGAACTTATTCCAAGTCACATCAAATATATTCCAATTAAAGGAACAACTTTTGGAAAAAAATAGCTTATTTGCCATCTACCCCAGAGTCTCTTTTCTAGGCGTGCAATAACCCAGTCTGACACTGTTAGCGATAGCTTAGCATAATTCCTATCTGGTGACAGGTCTCATTAGCAGAACATTCCCCTGGGAACGTTTTCGCAGACCCAGCCAAACGTACCACCAGGTTTCTGAGGTGCAAACTGGCCAGCGGGGGTGCTAAAGGGAGACGTTTAGACATTGTTTACTACAGTTAGGTGTACATCAAACTAGCCTACATGAGCTCAGAAGTATTATTTGTTTACCCAACCAAAGTGTTTAATTAATTGTGCCTATTTCTCGCTACATTTTACAAAATAGAAGGGCACAAACCCTGAACTACTGGAATACTTTCGTCTATGTTAGCTGCCTCATCTTGGTTGCTTTATTTTTAGTGAGCAGCCCAGGGATTTTAGCTCAATTGTCAACACGCTCGACATCCGCTCCTACTGTAGGTGCAGCTGTTTGCAGGGCTGAGCCGCACAATTCAACACAACGCACGAAGACTGGACTCGGCACACGGCCGGATTCGAATCCGCGAACAGCTGCACCTCGGAGCAAACCCAGGGGAACGTTTCAGTAATGAGACCAGGTTGCATAATTCACTGGAAGTGGGGTAGACCAGTTAACCTATTGCTGTAGACACAACTGGTCAATATTAATTCAGTGCATGTAGATACTGATAGGAAGACTCAGGAGCAACTTTCTTGACCTCTCATATCATCTGTGCTAAGGACAGCACAGGCCAACGCTCAAGGCATGTTGACATCAGTAAGGGTTTCTGCAGTGCTTATATGCAACCCTTATATAACATGTTTTGTTGACATACTGTGTAGATAGTATAGCCTAGAAATCTAGATGCACCCTAGCGGCAGCAAATTACATTTGCTTCCAGGGCTAGTCTAGCAACTCTCCGTTGGCTTGTGAGCTCGAAAAAAATTAAACTTCTATCAGGCCAATCAAATCGTGTATGGAGTCGTTAGGCGGGCTTAACATAGGCTAATGATTGATGGCAGAGTTGCAACGGTTTGGCTTGAATTCCCTGCTACTTGAAAACAAAGAAGATGGATGTTGCTGTTGGCCAACAGTGTGACACGAGTTAAGCTTGTTTTAAGTTGGCAAAAGTTTGAACTAGCCAACTAGCTCCGCTGGTGGGAAAACGCATGGGACTCAGCGCTGTCCTATTGCGTGCAAAGGGAATTTGAAAGACAACCGATTATCTCGCCCCTCGGACTGAGCACTGTGAACGGTGAGTGCCCAGACCCTACATTTTAATGTGGGTCTGGCTCGTCAGGCTATAGATAGTATTGATTGTTTTTTGTCTTATTACAGTGCATGAAAATGCACTGTTCTGTTATCCGAAGTCTTCTTCTTCTTCTTCTTCTTCTTCTTCTTATTCTTCCCACCAAATTTCTGCGTCTAATTCAGCTTTAACCGTTTAACGTAGAAACTTCGTTCAAACTTTGTAACGTAGGTCTTGAAAAGGACACGTGGGGAATGTATTTTTCACTTTTGTAAACTTTATACTTTTTGAGATATTAATAAAAAACAAGCTTATTTTTCCCCATAGACTTTGCATTAGCACTATGACATCACAATGGACGAATTAACATGATTTGCACCTGTATCAACTTCCAGCTGCTCACTACTAGGACCCACCAAAGGGCCAGTTAAACTGATTGCACCTGTATCAACTGCTTTCTGCTTAACTAGGCCAACTCTCTCTGTGTCTCTCCATTCTACAAGGATATAAAGCACATTCCATCCAACTTTCTATCCATTCATCCTCTTCAAACCATTCACTTATCCACCCATTAAACTATCCATCAACATCCATTAAACAATCTGCCTATCAACATCCATTCAACTTTCTGTCTATCAACATCCATTACACTATCTACATTCAACTTTTAAACTATATACTCTGTCTCAGGCTTTAAGCATACAATCTGGCTCTCTTAAGACTACTATTTCCTCTGCCCACAACTGTTTCAAAATAAATGTCCTCACTACAATAATTCACTATTAAATAATTTACCTATTTAAACTACTATTTAACTGTTCAGCCATTTCAACTGTCAGTTGTTATCAACTATGACTCCTGCCAACTGTTTCCAAATAAAAGTTTGTTTGGCATTTTATGTTAATATACAGTATGTTTATATTTTCATGCACTGGTAATTTCCTCGAAATTACATTTTCTAGTTTACTTTTGTGGTCATTGCGGTGATCGCTGACTCAATAAACATAGTATAATTTTGATATAATATTATCTATTGCACTAGTATAGATGACCCTAGGTCCCAAATAAGAAGAATATCTGTCTAAGTATCCTGTTGGAAACAGGGATGAATGAAGTGGTACAATAAGGGGTGGATAAACTATGAATTCTGTGATCACGGTGAGGTGGACTGCGCCATGCGGTATCGGATTTTTAAAAAAGTGGATAATATGTGATTGTGATAATATGTAAAATGTGGATAATACAGTATGATGTTTGAATGTTAAAAGTTGCAATTGGTGAATAAACTCTTTTGAGTGGTGGATAAACTCTGATAAGAGGTGGATAAACTGTGTTTACTTGCGTTTAGCCTCCACTACATCCCTTGTTGGGAACTAATAGGGTCATATTGACTCATCTGCTGCCAAAATACTGCAAAAATGTGTTAGTAACACTCATGTAAACTCCCAAGATGATAATGGGCCGGAGGTATCACTCAGCGTAATCAACTGCTTAATTTGTTTGATTGGAGTTGGAAAGACAGGATGTCTTTCGTTTGATGTCCAGATAATAAATTTCCTCATAGCAATGAACAATTCTGATGGAACTTCTTAATGGTTTAATGGTGTTTGGGGAAACCCCAAAAAGCAAATCAATGTTGACCAATAAAATGTATGCATACAAGTACTGTGTGAAATGTTATGTTGGACATGTATTCAGATTTACTCAGTAATGCTATGGTATTTCATAGATGCACATAAGGCAAAAGGGCTATGGCTATAAAAACATAAGACTTTTGACATAATTTTTTACTAGAAACATTTTGCCATTTTTTTGTTTGTTTAGCCTGGTGTTTCATGCCATAAGTAGCCTAACGCTACTTTGTCATTTTGTCCAAAATCAATTAGTCTCTGGCACCTGAGGAAAAGGCCACCATTGAAGAGTTCTTACTTTGACAGGAAGTTACCTGGTTGTAAGTCCTGTAACTGTTTTGGGGGGACAGACCTGTTTGGAAACATGAAATGAAAACATTTGTACTTGGAGAAAAGAGAGAAAGGGATGATTGGGAATTGCAGGGAACTGCAATAAATCTACAACCAAGGCTACAGACACGCTTTGGGAGAAATCCATCTCACACCTGTTGCCATAGGCAAAGCAGGGAAAAAGAGAGCTTTGCACACACACACACACACACACACACACACACACTAGAGCAAATGGATTTGCACATTTCCATGAGGTGTAGGGGTTGTTTTAAGAAAACCAAGGTATTAGTTCAGCGTATGCTGACAGATTTGACCATTGGTTTCCTTTTCAAGACTTACAGTTTTGTAGGAGTGAAAAATTACTTCCACTCACATATGCTGGTAAGTCAAACCTGTGCCAGTGCGACAGCAGCCTTTTCCCCTCATTGCTAATCAGTGAAACACCTAGTGCCTGTACAAACAAAACACTCAGCTCAAATGGACCTCTTCAGCAAGCCTGCAATTTATCAACAGACTGTGTATATATATATATATATATATATATATATATATATATATATATATATATATATATATATATATATATGTGTGTGTGTGTGTAAAAATGGAGATCACAGCTTCCATTAAAAGCAAACACCACAAATGACAGTGTCTGAATGCATTCAAAAATGGTAGAGAGGCAGGGAAGAGAGAGAAGGAGGGAGAGAGAGAGAGAGAGAGAGGGCGCAAAAAACAGTCTAAAAGCCCACAGACACTGTGCGCACGTCTCCACACAAGAGATGCCTAGTGATGGGTAATTGAAGCAGACATAATGTTTGTGTTTAAAGGGCTACGACTTGGTCCGGGTCCAAGCTGAACATGAAGAGGCAAATCCCCCCCCAGGCCCCCACAACTCTCCGATTACCTCCCTCTGCCATCCCATCTCCACAAGACCACCCCACCCCTCCTCACCCCTGCCCCCCCCCCCCCCCATCTCTTTTGCTTCTACTTTATCACTCTGTACATGACGCCAATTTGTTGTGGCAGCCTAACATCTCCGAGTCCATATCTTGTTACATGAATTTGGGTTTATTTGAGGATTTTGGGCGTGGTCCAGGCCAGTTATGGGAGGCAGAACATATCTTAGGAGTGTGCCAAGAGCAGGAGGCTGGATATCAGTTGTTATTCTGGAAGAGATTAAACAGTGGGGCTTCAAGTGTTTTGTAAACATTGTAAACTTCACTGATACGACGTTACATATAATTTACCAAATGCCTCCTGGACTACAGGGGTGGTTGGGTGGTGGTGTGTGTGTGTGTGGGGTGGGGGGGGGGGTGGCTTGAAAAGACTGAAAGCACAAACACATAGAAAAACAGAAGAAACATAGCCTTTGTAAATTAGCAATGTGTAGATTTCATTACAGTGAGGATTTCTATGGGGACGTGCCCCACCTTAAAGGCCCATACGTTTCACAGTCATGCAGGCTCTGGTCTCTGAGGCTAGTCCATTCAGAGCCAGGGATTGAGGGGATTACAAGATGTAAAACAAGAAATCGTGTGTATCCTGTTCCGCCAGAGGACTGCCAGCTCGCTCGCTCTCTCGCTACGTGTGTAAAAGGAAGGTAAACACAAGTGGTTTTCATAAGGATACATTATCTCTTCTCCTGTTGGTTTACAGCTAATTGTCGCTGTCCGGTGATAAGGATCTACTGGCCTGTCAGTGGGGATGACCGCTCTGTGTGGGTGGAGAGGTGGGGTGGGGTGGGGTGGTGAGAGGCATGACTGGCTCTTTCTGCATGCTGCTGCCACAGACTCGCACTATGGACCTGCAATATACACTGAGCCCGTTTATTATATCCTTATCATTGTGTCTGTTTAAATATCTATCTTTGTAGTGCCAAGATGAGTACAGTAACTCGCTTATATTTTCTTACACCTTCTCACTGCCACAGTTTATTTATGAAGTAAATGAATGTAATCATTAATGAAAGTATGAAGTACTGCATGAAAGAAGTAAATGCAAGTGTGCAAATTATTCCATCTTGTTGAGGCATCATAGCTATCTGGGATAAAGTGGAAAATGATTTCAGGTATTAGGAGCCCTCTCTACCTCCCACATAAGCTTTGGGCCAAAAGGGACAAAATGGCCGTGCTGAAGGGGAAAAAAGCCCTTTTGAAAGTAAACAGATGCATAATTGAGAAAACAAGGAAGAGGTAGGCATCCGAGGCATGTGGGCATGCAGGGAATGCCGGAGCCGTCGGACAAAGGGCCGCAGTGATGTCCGCTAGGAGTTAGCCTCCATGGGCCACCCGGCCAGCCTGCTGAGGGGAAAAGAATACCAGCTTGTGACTCAAGCGATTTTCTCACAGGCTAAAGGCCCATGCCTCTGAATGCACTCCTTTGGCAGACCTTTAACTGCATGGGTGTTGCGGGGGAAGACAAGTCAACATTCTCTGCTAGGCTTTGTGTATGGGCATAATCAAGATCAAATGGCAGGTCAGTTGGTTGAATACTAATAAAATCGTAATGACTGCTGGTCATGGGAAGCATCTGGGCGACCTCTGTCCTTCTCTGGACTCACACGGCCCACATTAGACCTCCGCAGGCCTCCCCTAAGATGCCCCACTGTTCAGACCATGGGCATACACACACTCCAGTTTCATTGCCATTTTTACCCATAAATGGTTAATGGTTATTTCCAATTCATCAGTAGCAGTAAACAAGTAAAAGGCTGAACAAAACTAACAATGTTTTCATTCCCACTACTATCATCTAGGGAATATGAAAAATAAGTAGATATAATATAATATAATATAATATGGAGAACAGTTACAATGGCTGTGTGTGTGTGTGTGTGTGTGTGTGTGTGTGTAGTTTTTTTTTAACTTTTTTTTACTGACTCAAACTTATCCTTGCAATTCTATGACCTCAGTGTTTATGATTATTTGATATTATATTATATTATAATATCAGACCATGATATGCATTGAATTATAACTTATTAGCTACACAGTCCAATGTGTACAACAAGCACAAGAAATGTAGACTTGCAAACTCCTTAAACATGTGTTCCCATGTGAATTTAGAAGTAGATTTCTCCTCCCGGTCATGGTTTTATGATTTAGGCAGGTGTAGGGTGTTTTTTTCCCCTTTCCTACACTAACATAATTTCCCAATTTCTTACATCTTTATCATGTCCAGGAACGCAGCAGATATGTAATGCATCTAACATTTATCCTGAACTCCTTTTCATCCACAGGCGATGCACTAGCTGTTCCAGATCTTAATTTAGCCATTTGGCTCAATGGATGTAAGGCCACTCTCAAAGCCTGATGATGGATGACTTCCCTCAATACTCCTTCCACCCCCCGTGACAAAATAGACCCGCTTTTACCATCTCTGCCGTTGCCTAATCTTCAGCTGCAGTGGCATCGAATCAGCCAGAGGGAAGATGATTTTAAGGGTTGTTAAATTAATATCTACCTCAGTCCCCATAGACGCTCAAAAGAGAACAGAGGTGGTCCTCTGGGTCTCTTTTGGATCTGGTTCCTGACCGACTATATCCCCCCAATTTGTAAGGATTTCAGCAAGTCTTGAGGGGGAATAGCTCCACGGAACGGCCATAGCACACAAATTGACTGTAATGTTGGGAAATGAAGTCCCTGAGCTTTTGAAGAGGTCTGAGAGAAAGCCCACCTCTTTTGTCACGAACTCTGTTGTTATCCATCATGCTGTGACATACATGGTTTGAAAAACAATGTTCCTAGAGTTTCCATTCACTCACAAGTGCATTTTGCCATGGACTGAACTGGAAACTATAAAGTCTAAGAGATCTATGTGGAAAATCACCGGAATTCTTCTTTAAGATGCTTATTCAACTTGCACACATATTACTTTTATCACTTCAAAAAATTGGTGCAGAGACAAAAAAAAACATTTAATCATTGCATTAGTATTCTTGCATCTGTTTATGTCATTTGAACACATTTCCTGATATAAAGTAGAGAATGAGGTATTCCATTCACCCAATACGTGTTATAATTACCACTGCATATTGGGGCCTAGGGTCAGTCCTTAGTGATAGGTAAGCTTAGTGGAGCGGTACCTTTCCCTGAGGTCAGGGGGATGGCAGGGGTGTAGTATCCGTTCCTCACTCATCAGATTCCTATGTAATCAACCCTAGAGCTTAGTTCTCACTTCAGACAGCCATTGTTCACTCTCTGCCTCCTCTCAGCCCCTCCTCGCCAAACATCCAGCGGACAGGCATTAAATACTTTCTCATTAACACCAGATGGTCTAATGGGAGAAGAGTCAACACTATCCATCTGAGACCAGTCTAATGGGACTCTGGGCTAAGACAATGCAGTCAATTAGTTTCTCTTCAGGGCCAGATGAGGAGTGCTGAGATGGTCAGCATTTAGACACTTCTGCCTCCCCATGCAGATTCCCTCCTCTCCCCTCCCTTCAACACACACACAGACACAGACACACACAGACACACACACACACACACACACACACACACACACACACACACACACACATGTGCACGTGAATGCAGACAAACATGCACACACACATGCTTACTGATCAGTCATTCCCCAGTCTTTTTCCAATGACATCCAAATCCTCTGTCAGTACATCAAAAAGTGTTCTATTCTCCAACCATCTACCCCTATTTCCTTTCACCAAGTCAATCTCTTGACCAATATTTTACAATGGATACAATATTAGTCATTGTTACTGATAAGTACTATCATTTAATTGTTTTGCAGTGTGTTTGTTTTGGCATTGAGGCACTCTATGAATAAGTGGGTTTGAAATGCAAATACAGAGAGATACAGATGTCTAATGTTGACAGTTAAACATAAAACCAAGAGTGTTACTATGTACCTGAAAATATGTGCATTAAGCAAGTACTGTTGGATTCAGATGCACAGCAATATTGTCATAAATATCATTCCTTATTTGCATAATAAGTCACAATTTAGATAAAAAGTAAACATATAAATACACTCAACACAGATTTTTTTTTCTTATTTATTTCAGAAAATTTGTTTCTAATTTCTTATTTTATCACCTATGAAAATAAATTATAATTTCATAAATTTTCCGTGGTCTGACCAGCGTTGACAGTGTGAAAAGAAATTATGGGGGAAAACTAACCACTAATGCAGAGCATTTTGTAATGTAAATAGAGGCCTAGTTTCAATTTATATGAGGTGCTGGTGAAATAAGGGAAAAGCACACTGGGTGCCATAGATTGAAAAAAATGGTGCCACTCTCCCAGTTGGTTTGAGGTGACACCATTAGCTAACAGCATTCTCATATGTCGACTGTGGACATGGAACACTGACATTAAAATCGCTCCATAACCCGGCCCTGTATGAACATCAGCCCTGGAGAGTGCCCCTATGCCAGTGGTGCCTGCCTGCCTGCCTAACAACCCTAAAAACCAAAGAGCCATGGAAAGAGAGTGAGATGTGCCTGCTGCAAGCTAGGGGTCGAGCAGAATGGGAACACCAGCGAGAAGGGTTCACAAACCGCACGTGTCTCCGAGGGAATATTTTTTTCACCGCTCTCTAAGTGCCCATTAAGGCTCTGTATTCCCATTCCAGCTGTGGGCGTTGTGAGCTGAGCGCCTCGTGGTACTCCAGGGCGGTATTCCAGGGCGGTATTCAAGGGAGAGGGACCGTGTGGGGCTTAGAGCTCCCTCTGAGGCCTATGCTGGTCTCCTGGTATGCCCGTAGAAGTAGGTCAGATCCTATGCACAGCTTTGCACGGTGAACAAGATGAGGATGCCACCTCTCCAGAAAATAAATGGAATTTTCACATACATTGCCCATGTTTAAATGTTGCTTTTGTGAAGTGACTAACTTCACAATACCTATTTCATTTTAAATGTAATTCTTTCAAATAGTTATTGGATGCACATGTGTTCAGTATAGGCAAGTTACATGCTTCCACACAATATTAGTATCATGGTTACTGTATTTCCTTTCCCATCCTAAGATAGACACTGCAGGAGAGAGAGAGATGTAAAGAAATATGGTGACGGTCCAGAAGAGAGAGAAAAAAAAAAAATATTACGGTGCACCGAGGTGCACAGTGGGAGCCAGAGAGGGATTTGACAGTGGAGTGGACGGAACACATTTTGTTCAACCAGACTCTTTACAAGCGACAGAGGAGTATCCATTTCCTGTCATCCCCATCATACATCTCGGGACGAAAGAGATCGGAGCCCAATTAGGGCCTGATATCTAATCAATATGCTGCTTATTCCTAGAGCAGGAAGTAAAGGAGTAGGCCCCTGGGATCTGGAGTTCAAATTACTCTGTCGATGCTGGGAGACAGAGGGGGGCTGATGGCTAAGGGGAGACCAGGCTTCTCATTCATGCAGGGTCTTACATCATGAGCTAGTGTTGTGCACTGATGACCCACGTGAATGAGCTCATTGTAACACTCTGTACAAGTTAACCCAAAGTGACAGACCATAGAGAACTCACCAGCTCACTGCTACAGTGGCTTGTTTTGATAAGAATCGCCATCTCTTGTGTTGAAGTGATGACATGAGCTGGAGGCTAAGTTTACAGGCTCTTTAGTGGCATTTCTCCCTCAGGGGCCATACTCTCGCCACTCTGTTGAGGAGGGGATCTGGTGCGAGGAGTACATCTCCAACTGTAAATCTGGTGGAAGTATCACAGTGTTCCTACTGGGCAAATAGTTCAGTTATGGTGGTCGCAATGAAAAATATCTAATGAGCACTTGCACATTAAAGGCACTCTAAGCGATGCTCGGTAACGTCACTTCTGTTGACTTTCAAACAAAACTGAGAGCTAGCTTGCTACTTCCTCCCTCTCTCTCCCATGCTGCTCCTGTGCAATTGAAACTCTCCTAAACACGCATCTCGTCTGTGATTTGCTGGAACAGTTTGTTACGTTTTTATGGGCTAGGTTTGTTAGGTGATGTTTGCAGTAAGTGACAAAATATTTTAGCCCAAAAAATGTGTGGCATCGCTTAGAGCACCTTTAAAGTGAAGTTGATAGTCACTGTGGCATTTTCCCTCAAACAACCAAGAGCACACCTTGGACTTTCCTTGGGAGACCTACATCTACCTCTAAAGGCCCCATCGTAACACCCCCAATTATCACCACTTTTGTTCGGAAATTCAAAAACAACGATGTTTTTTAACACTTCAAAATAACATTTGCTAAATTAACCTTACATTTTTCAGTAGCCATAGGTGTGTAGATTTGAACAAAATCTGGTTTGGTTCTTAACAGGAGCATTTACTGCCTGAAATATCCGATTTTTTTTACCATGCTCGGAGTTATAATGCTGGCTTGGGTCGCCTATTTACGCCGTTTCAACGGCACATGAACGGTTAGACCGAGAATTCTCGTCATGAAATTAAAATTCCACTGGAGCTCCAAGCGGATGTGTACACGCAGCCTTACAACACTGTTTACAGCTCTTCGAGTCATGGTAAAATGTAATTTTAGGCATAACTAATTTAGATACACCTATGGTGTGGGTGCTTGCGTTTCTTTAGGAATCCGCCGTCTTGGTTTGTATAGAAATGGATATTAAGTGACACATACACGAAAGACGGCGGACACACGGGACCGACGGTAATAGGGGGAGTTCCGATACTGATTTTTGGAAACACTGTTTTGCATGTGTGGACATAACCTACATCAGTTGGACGATTTTTTATTAGTGATATAAATCAACATTGCTTTTAATACAACATTGTTCCTCTCCCATAACTTTGTATTAACGTTAGCTGTCAGAAGTCAGCTAGAAGTTAGCAGAAGTTAGCTGTCAAAAGTTAGGTTATCAGATAACCTATTCATTTATGATTTATTAATTGAGTGGCAATGTTAAGATGGTGTTATTACATGACAATTTATTTTATTTTTTCTAGTAAAGAGAAGTACAAGCTTGGAGTCACTGAGTTCTCAAAGTGAGCCATCAGGAGAATGGCTAAAAGTAACCACATAAGCATGGCTGAAGCATTCTGATTCCTCTGATCCACACCATCAGGTGATTGTATGTATATACAATAGTCTGACAAAGGGCAAAGTGAAGTTGTAACAGTTTTCCAATGACCATTATGATGAGGTAATACTTGCAAATTTAATCTACCAAATTAATTAGATAAAAGCAATAAAATCAAATGTGTGAAAACTGTTCCTTAGATGGATGTCAAAATTCCTCCTAAAATGGTCCTACATACTTTGCTAATAGAAGGTAAAGTATCTCACATTGCTCAGCTCAACTCACCTAGCTAACCTATAAAGGGAGCTATCCTCTGCATGGAGCTTGCGGTCACTCATGTTCAATGCTTCTTAGCATTTTTCAAACCAAATTTATCTTTCCTCTTTCCTCCTCTTAGTCTCCAGGTAGAGAGTGTAGTCACTCTGCAGTCAGAGCTTATGCAAAGCCATTTTCAGTCTTCCACAGTGGGCGGAGATCATCCCTCTACCACAGCTAGCGCTTCTTTGCCTGCCCTGCCCCCTCGATTGCCATATTCAACCAATCAATACTTTAAAGAATCATTCAAAGCGGCTCCCTATCAAAGCATGCTAATCAGGATCATGATCGGGTCCGGCAAACATCTGTGGATAGATTACTCCTGTCTAATGTTCCACTCAATCAAACATTGCAGGGGAGGCAAATCAGGCGGCCAGTGGGGGCAGATCAAAGAGGAGACTTTCAAAGCACCTCTTTCGAGAATAAAGTGGAGAGAAAGTGAACTAGAATGGAGGCGCAGTGAGGAGAAGGAAGAGACTGACAGCGAAATGCATTCCCAATTATTCTTGTGTAATTTTAACCTGGATTTGTTGTGGTTCCTCTGTGTCAGCTCTGCTTATGTGAAGACACTTTGTTTGTTTGGCACAATTTATGCATGTGTACTAGATAATACAGAGAAATATAATTAGGGAGAACTGCATCAAAATAGTGTACACAGTCATAAAATTCACATAAATGCTGCCTTTTTATTTTGCTGCTTTGTGCACACCAATTATATTTCTTTTTGCAGTATGTTTTCGTAGTAAATCTTTCCAGTTCTTCTGAAGGAAAATGAGATTTTACCCATCCTGACCAGTGACCAAGGCTGACAGATTTGGATAAATGTACCATGCATGTGATGTTCCTTTACATATTCTGTGAAAAGGACTTTATACACACCAGGAAATGATCACATTTCAGTCAGGGCACTCTCAATGATTTTTGTGTTCCTTACGAAGGTCTGTCTGGAAAATTGAAGTTGTCAAAGCCATGGCCACTCTGTAAGTTATTGATGGAGGTGTAGGAAAGCTGGCGTGTGTGGACGTGTGTGACCTGTGTGTGTGGTCTTCAGCTTGTAAAGGGAGGGTGACTGTGAAAGTAGGCAAGATGAGGAACAAAATCTCTTTGGCAAACCCAGCTGCACTACCACCCTGGACACTGAAAGCATGAGCTGTCAACCAAACACAGTCATGTTAGAACACAATCCACAGGCCTCGCTTTAATCCAAGCTAATCGGCCAGACTAACCTCAAACTCCTCAAAACATGGAAAGGACAATGATATCACTATGGAAGACCAACCAAAGTGGTGTCATATTGCATAAAATCATACATCTTGGTGACATGTCTTGGCCTTTGAAATGAAAATTCAGTTACATTTGGGGTTGGGTGTTTATCTGAAAATGGTATAAAAGTGATATTTAGACCCCCAAACAAAATCAATGATTCGTACCTCTTCTCCTTTGATGTCTCTAATCAGTAGCTAAACACAGGGGTGAGGCTGTGCACTGAATTCCTAAATCTCCTGGTAAGTGTGTGTGTTATGAGGACTTAACTTTTTTTTCTCTTTTCACTCTATAGGCCTGGTGTTAAGCTCTTTAGTGGTCAGGGTTCACACAACGAGAGAGAGAGGCGGGGGGGGGGGGGGGGGGGGGGAAAAAGGGGGTGGGGGGGGGCAAGCTTAAGCCAGGCTGTCGCTGCTTCATGGAGAGCCAGTCTGGAGCGGACAGTGTGAGAGCCTGAAAGCGGGCATTGTGCTGCCTACTGGAGTGGGATCTGGTGGGCAGAGCTCCTCCGCTCCACATGGGCCTGCGGTTTTGGGACGGGCACTGGAGTCTGGACGGGCCTCCTAAGCACACACACCGTCGCCAAGGATACAATACCTGGCCTGAACCAGAGCAAAAGAGAGAATGTGAGAGAGAAATAAAGGGAAAGGAGATGGAGGGAGGGAGAGATGGGAAGAGAAGAAAGAGGGAGTGAAAGAGAAGGGATGGCTGTTAATTCAGCTCTTGGCTTGTCAAGAAACAGTGACAGAAAGTAGACCTTTGTGAAAGACAGACTTATGCATCGCTTCACAAGGCAATAAGAATAACAGACTTTTTTTAAGCAGACTATAAAATCTTTTTCCAGGGAAGTGTGGGTAATTAATTGAATTAGTGTGTGGTCAAGGTCATGTGACCTTCTTTTCCATCACATAAAGTACATTGTGATGAGTTCACCAAGCCCAAGCCAAGTTCTCTCATCACCATTTGCGGATTGATGGCAATGGTAATTATGGGTCATTATTATTCTGGTTAAATTGGGCTTTTTCTCACCACAAACTCTCACGTATTGAGTATTCATTTATATTAAACCATTTGTAGCAATGGATACTGATCATTATTTTCACATATTACATTATCATATTATTCCAATGTTTATTTTATACACCAACTGATATGATTGCTTGAAATCACATTCGTATGATGGTTTGATATATCAAAATATATGGTTATTTGACAGTTTTTGATGTATTTCTTCTTCTAGTGGCACTATGGGTAAAGGGAGTTGTCTTTATTTAGGGATTCATTTCTCCTACATTCACTCCACCTCCTGTCCCTCTTTCGTTGCCGGTTTGACGAGTCGGTCGCGTGTATGATGATAAATTCGGCACAGGTGTCACCTCCGCCGAGGCAGGTGGGGATTGATGGGGCGCAGGCTCGGGCGATCCATCACGCCCAGCAGGCAGGGGTGTATCGGGATTTCGGGAATCTGTTCCCGATCACACCCCGCAGAGGGGCGTCGCGGTAACGACCCCTCTCTGTGCAACGCCACAGGAAATCGATGCCAGGCACTCAAGGTCAATGTACTGTTGGAAAACTACTTAAGCCCTGACGGATGCTGCCTCGCATGGAGAGCAGACAGGATGGGGAATTGACAAGCAGCACAAATAGACAGAATTGCGCACGCGTGGACAAATAAGTCACACAAGGCAACTTGCATATATGCACACACATGTGCGCACACACAAGCATTATAATTACTACACACAGACACACACACACAACCACATCGTCGGCCACACAAATTTACAACAACAAAAAAACAGCCTGTTGAGGTCAACAGGATTTTGTGTGCCTACACACGTTTTGCTTTATGTGTAATCTATTTACTGAACCGCTCATGTCATTTGTAAGACTATCACTCCTTACTCTCACAACTGGCAAACTGGCTATTCATTGAACAGGTGCTACAGAGAGAGGCTAGTCTAGCAACTCTCCGTTGGCTTGCGAGCTGGAAAAATGAAACTTCAATCAGGCCAATCACATCGTGTACAGAGTCGGCGACGGTTCCGTGTGAATTCCCTGCTACTTGAAAACAATGAAGATGGATGCTGCTGCTGCTGGCTATCTTTGAATCGCGATTAGAGTTAAGCTTTTTTTTAATTGGCAAAAGTTTGATCAAATAGCCAACTAGCTCCGCTGGTGGGAAAATGCATGGGACTCTTGAGTGGTAGCGCTATCCTATTGCGTGCAAAGGAAATTTGAAAGACAACCGTTTATCCCGCCCCTCGGATTGAGCAGTGCCAATGGTAAGTTCCCAGACCTTACATCTTGATGTTGGTCTGGCTCATCAGGCTAGAGAGATACAGTATTATAAAGTTAAGCAAATAAGAGTAGATGCCTATCTAGCTTCTGAAAGTCCCCATGCTCCTGTGAGCTTATTACGGTAGCTGTGAAGAAACAAGAGCAGTAGGTGACATAGTCACCTCGGTAACACAATACTCGGTAACCCTTCACTGCCATTCCTCTATGTGGTGTGATAGGATGTGGTTAAATGCAATCGACCGCAAGTCTGTATGGACCAGGATGTGGCCCTTCACCCTGTGACGTTTCCTCACAATGTAAACCAGGTCAATTCACAGACAACGTATATTTTCCAGTAAAACCTATACCAAAGGCCTCCGCATGTCTACTTGCTGAAGACAAATGAAGCGACATGAAAGTGTGATAAACTGTCACCTGTAACTTGTCCAACTTCAGCACAGCCCTGCTCTTTGTGACGCTTATCTTCATCACAGGCCTTTTCAAAGAAAGGCCCAACGCAAACTTTCCCCAGTCCCTCACATTGTGTGTGACGGAACAGATGAGCAACACAATGCATGGATCTGCCTGATTGACAAAGGGTGAATGGTTGTGAGATTTGCGTATCAACGGTAATAATGAGGATGCGCAACATATCAAAACGGAAACGGTCTTTAAGGGCGCGGAACAGATTTGTTCCTAAAATCCAAATTAATGCGAATCCACAATAATGTAGACGTAGCCTGAGTCAATGGGCTAGTCTAGCTGATATAGGGGCAGCTGTGGCCTACTGGTTAGCGCTTCGGACTTGGAACCGGAGGGTTGGCGGTTCGAACCCCGACCAGTAGGCACGGCTGAAATACCCTTGAGCAAAGCACCTAACCCCTCACTGCTCCCCGAGCGCCGCTTTTGTTGCAGGCAGCTCACTGCGCCAGGATTAGTGTGTACTTCACTTCACTGTGTGTTCAGTGTGTGCTGAGTGTGTTTCACTAATTCACGGATTGGGATAAATGCAGAGACCAAATTTCCCTCACGGGATCAAAAGAGTATATATACATACTATACTTATACTTATAGACACTGTGGAAGGATCTCCTATTACCCTGCATATTGTACACAATAGGGCCAACTATCATGTGAAGAGTGGCCTACAGAAGTGCTACAGAATATATTCATAGAACATGTTTTTTGTAATTGCTTTTTAGAGGCAAAAATTGAAATCAAATAATTTGGCAAACTTCCTGAGGACCTCCTGTTGACGATCTCAGGTCTGGGCTTAATGCAGTACACACATTCATTTTTTTTGTTCCATCATCTCTTGAGCTCCAACCCCCATGAGTGCCTCATCAAGAACAACCCAAGGTGACCCGCTACCCACCCCTACCCCTCTCACCCCACCCCCACCCCCAGCCCGTTACCCGAGCAAGAGAGGCGCTATCGGTCACCATGACGAGCGGGTCCCATTAATCCCTCTTAATTTCCCCTGATTCTCTGCACCACTTTCTCCCGCAGATTTACTGCACCACCTCAACATGCAAATGAGCACCTATCTCCCCGTGCTGCGGTGCTCCTCTAGCCAAAACGCCGGCTCCACTGCAGCCTGCTGACTGATGAACAGAGAGAGGAGCGCGGGGAGCCCCACTGCACAGAGCCTTTGCCAGGCACCGTAAATATGGCCGGCAGCAAAAAGCTCTGTGCTGTTTTACCTTTTTTTTTTTAGAATACTGTAGGTCACTTGGGTTACAATAAAGGCAAGATTTACCGTAAGATGTATGGAACTTGTGAGTCTTGGATGACTGCAGTGGTGTGGGGTTTGTTTTGACAAATGGAGGCGTGCAATCTACCTAATCTACCTAAACGTTAGAAAAGGAAGTCATCTGTATCAGATAAGTGAGAAATGCCGGACATCTTGATAGCTGTTTGCTGTCATCTCGCTTTTCTTCAACTGCATGAGAGAGATCAGCAACTCTATACTTTTACAACGTTTTAAATAACTCAACGCTTCCATGTTGCTATTTCCTGTGAGGAAATTGTTAGTGTTCCAGTGTAACATGCCAATGACTCCACAGTCATTTTCTGTTTTTAACATACAGAACATTGAATACATTACAATTATGAATGGTCAGAGCCACGTTAAGGCACCACTTCAGACTCTGCCATTTATTGTGTTGTATTTAAACATTTGAACATGCTTAACTGTCATTGTAGTGCCCAACTGCATGGGGGATGAAATATCACATGACCCCCTACCTTGACAGGAGTTTAAAGGGAAACTTGGCAGGATAAGCTATATTAATAATTTAATATATATGAATTATATATAAATTGTGCATTATGCTATTTCAAACTGTGGAAAAGGTAACGATAAAGCACATGGATTTGTTTACAAGCTAGCGAAACGGTTAGCATAAGTTCGGCAGAACAATGTGGATGTTACAAGGTAAGAAACACGATTTAAAACGAGTTTCTTGTTTCTCACTTCTCTTTCCGGGACGGTAGTCTCAATGTTGCAAGGTTGGTTTTCTGCCTGGGGACGCTAGGGGCAGCAGGGGAAAGTCACCATTTTCACCGGACAGGTCATTTAACCATCCAAATGATTTCTAAACGGGTTTATTACGTTGAAATAGTTGCCAAGTTGCTCTGATGTGGGGTGGGCCAAAGAAACAGTTATCTCAAAATTAGCATTGCAATTACTATCATGAGACTAGTCAACACCAGCACTAAAAAAGGCTTGTTTATATCCTTAAGGTGGATCATTCAGATAAACTTCGCCTGGAGCGACTGGAGAGGATTTTGGCCTGCAGACATTAGATAATAGGCTTTAATTAGACTGGTATTAGGCACTGTCCAAACACATATGTATGATAGCTTAATCTAGTCTAATCCTAATAGGTGCATAATTACCCTTGGCTTTGTTGACAAACCTCTCCCCTG
This sequence comes from Alosa pseudoharengus, assembly GCF_046254945.1. Lineage (NCBI taxonomy): Eukaryota > Metazoa > Chordata > Actinopteri > Clupeiformes > Clupeidae > Alosa > Alosa pseudoharengus. The sequence continues at coordinate 9,970,448 of NW_027468630.1, read as the reverse complement.
AACAAAGCAATTGGACAAGACAAGCGTTATATGTGCATTCTGTTGGCAGTTCATTCACATGAAAGGGCTTGGCCATGGGTGGACTGCACATGGTTAAGAAGGTATATCACCGCTTAAGTTGATGTTGTTTTCGTGCAAGTGAGATATGTTGAGCAAACCCAATATTACGTTTTTTTTCTCTCTGTTGGAATGATCTGCCTAAATACACTCCATTTCAAGGGCTTAGGTACTCTTTCCAGCAGCGAAGTGGTGAAAAATCTCCCTTTTCCTGTCTATAGCTATTACTGCTGGGTTTGTGGAGCTGTTGGTTTGGGTGTTTATGAGCGTGTGTCTGTGTATTTGTATGCAGAAGCCTTCTGTGTGTGTGTGTGTGTGTGTGTGTGTGTGTGTGTGTGTGTGTGTGTGTGCGTGGAAATGTGTGTAAAGATACCATGAATAAGGGCACTCATTTGGGTGAATTAGTGGGTAAGCCTCGGCCTTGGCAGCAGGCAGGGAGTGCGGCCACAAACCCGATGCGGTGCTCGTTTCTTTTTCCGACCTCGACTACTTCAAGAGGCCTCTTAGTGCGTCACGATGGTGTCAGGTTACTGACCAGAGTCTCAATTGCAGCCTCTCCCGTGCCAACAAGGTCAATGAGAATGCCTGATGTCCTTATCGCCGGCCCAATCCATCACCTTTACTTATATTTAATTGTGCCTTGTGATTTGGCCTGACGTCAACTCACTCTCAACTTTCTCTCTCAACATATTTTACCGATTTCATCTACGTCGTAAATAAAGGAGATGGCATTAGCATTAACAAATGCTGAATTAGAAATAATTGTAATGCACTGATTCATTTGTTCACAGAATTTGGATCGCAGTCTAAAAAACTGGTGTGTGCAAGAACAGAGTGGCGAAATAGGCCTACAGTGCAGCCCGTGTAAGCACTTCATTGAGGGAACTTCTGCTAGGTTTGTGGCAAATTCTGAGAACACTTGATTTCTTTATTGTCATCACAACTTTCTGATGTCATTCACATTGGTGCAACCAAAATGCCACTGTAAGCTTGTAAGCTATACATGCTGGTAAAAAGAATAAAGTTGCCTCAAGCGTGTGATGTTTACCACTTAGGATCAATTCATTTGAATTACACACAGCCAGCTGAAACTGTGGCATGTTTGATCATCACCACACGCAACCCACAAGGTACTTTCAATGCGTCTGACATTACTGGCAGATCAATATGAGAAAAACATAGACCTCCACATCCTGTACATTCACTCAAGAGACAAGCGTGCTCTTGAGTTTGGAGGAAAGCGCTGGCCACCAAATGCACATTTCACTGGAGAAACCCTATTGTAGTCGCTGACAGAAACCTTCGCTAGCTGTCTTTCGCACGTACAGGCCACAGACACCAGTTTCCTTTGTGTGTTTAGTTGTGTATGCGTTTGTGGGTGTGTGTGTAAGTGAAGGTGTGTGTTTTCGTGGGTGTGTGAAACAAAGAGAGTAAATGTGAATGTGTGTGTGTCTGTGTGTGTGTGTGCGTGTGTGTGTGTCTGTGTGTGTGTCTGTGTGTGTGTGTGTGTGTGTGTGTGTGTGTGTGTTTGTGTGGAAAATAGATAGAGAAAAAAGGGGGGTCATAGTAAGCGGACTCACCACTACGGAGTTTCTGAGGTTAAGCACATTTTTTTGTTTCTTTAACACCCAGGTGATTTTTTAGAAGTCTTGCTTGGAAATAGAAACTTACATTAACACAATATGCACATGTGAACATATAACATCCCTAGAGAGAAACTGAAACTAATCATTCCAGCAGTATAATGAACTCTTTGTGCAATTTATCAAGCTCAGTCAGATTACGTTGCATGCTCAATTATTGGGTGCTTCCTCAGTTGCAACAACAGTTTTGGTTGTTGGTGAACAGTTTTGGAGTTGACCAGTCATAGTGTAAAGAGGTCACACCCATGGACATACACACACATGCACACTTTCAAGTAAACACTGATGCTTATCTCTCTTTTTCTCTCTCTCTCTCTCTCTCTCTCTCTCTCTCTCTCGCTCACACACACACACACACTCACAGACACACACACAAACAAACATACAAACATAAGTACACAAACACACATACAAACACACACATACACACACACACACACCCACCCACGTGCGGTTAAATACAGTATGCATCCTTTACACGTGAGCATGCACATACTGTACACATAGAATGCCTCAGTGGGACCTCTGCTGCAACATTATGGATTATATGGGTCACTTCACCCATGGTCTATTCATCTTACTCTGGCTCATCTCCATAGTGTTTTTTTATATCCACAAATAATTAGTTACCAGTAAAGGGATGGTGCACATTTGTTGGTGTCTAACCTCCCCATAACCTATTTAAGCTGGTTATGACACAAACTCCATCCAACTACTGTACCAGAAAAGAAGTGGACGACCTCCAAGATAATCATACTACAGTGTAAAACACAGGAAGCCAAACCAACACACAATGTCTTACTGTCCGGCCAAACACAAGAAACTGTATGTTATTTTTTTATTCTCCCCACACCATCCTTATGTAATGTCATGTCCTTTTCCTCGGATTATTTTCTCTGTATCTGTTGAGAGGCGGTCCAGTGCGGTCTCCCTGGAGTGGAGCATCGGCTGCGCCGGCCAGTAAAGTGTGGTGAGTGAAGCCTACGGAAGGAGAGACACAATGACACTGGAATTCCAGCCGCATCTGCGGTAATGGGCCAGGGGATTTTAGGTATAAAAATTGCTGCTAATTAAGTGAAATAAATGATAAATGCAATAAAAAAAATCTTGAAGACATGAGCAGTCCACTC
>NW_027468630.1:9957618-9962618 GCF_046254945.1 Alosa pseudoharengus | reverse complement strand
ATATTTCAATCTTTTAAAAGATATTTTTAAAAGGGAAATTGACTGGTGGACATCTTTTCATTTACACACTAAACTGGCAATGTTTTCGGTGAGAGAGGGGAAAATTGTGTATTTGTAAAATGTTTAAAGACGAGGCTAACAGATTAATTCATTCTTGAGTGAAGCAATGCATCTGTGGTTTAATCCAGCTCGCTGCATTTATCTAACTCTAATTAGCTGATTTCACATAGAGTGAAGTGAAATAGAGCCAGCGTTATGAGTACCCCCTCCCTATCCACTATGGCACCAGATCATATTTTCCAGCCGTCTAAGGACTCGCAGGCTTCCTGACAGGATTTAACGCCATGCTTTTTCACGAGCAGCTGACATCATCATTAGTTGACAGTGCTGTTGTTGTCGTTATATTCGGCGAACGATGAGTAGACAAACGATCAGCATGGGGCGGCGGGCGGATTTATGGCGGCCAAATTATTTAAGCCCTCGATGGGACGCCTGACGGGACTGTTAGTCTTATTCAGGACCCCACCGCTGTGGAGGAAACGGGCAGAAAAACGTCCCTCAGTCAAGAGTCTGTGAGCACAATCGCTAATAAGGTTTTTCCCAGGTCGATAAATGACTTGATGCAGCAAATTAAACCGTAAATTTACGGAGTGACAGGAAATATTTAGACTATGAAGACAAAGACTTAACGAATGTGCAAGGGAAGCGCTTAGAAACGCCTGCAGGCTTCGGGAAAGCAAACCTTGCATTCTTTTATTATATTGTTACATTATAATGATATATGTTATAATGGGTAAATAGTGCGTCCGATCGATAATGACATCTTCCTTCACTATTGCCCATAGCAGCTCTAAATTGTCTCCACTCTTTCTTTGAATGCAGTGCAGTGCAGAGGAATACTTTATCAGAGGTGCTTGCCCAAGTCCCTTCCCTGCAAACGTCGATTCTCACAGGTACACCAGAGAACACCAGCAGTATCTTGCGTTACCATCTGATATGATTGCCACTGTAAGTGGCGCTGCTTGGCAAGCTTTCTTCATATCAAATAAGTGTAAACTGTGTTTGAGTAATATGATCTTAAAATCGTCTGGACGTTTAATAGGAAGGTGACTGTAAGAGGAAAGCAAGGGCATAGAGTTCCTCAGATGACCCTAACAACCTCATTTCACATCAGGTTGGTTTGAGGCTGGTTTGGTTGTACAGCTATGACCATGTGTATTTGTTTCCGTGTGTATGTACTGTATATATTTTTTGCTTATGCTTTTGTTTTGTTTATTGTTGGAGGAACTGCAACTTTATCCCAGTGCGGTGATATTAAAATGCATTAAGGAGACGGCACCACAGAATCTCTCCACAGTTCCCTTGAAATTGCTCATGATTTCCCTCGCGGGAGCGAAACCGAATCCTTTATTTGGGAAAGCCAGGAATTACACGAATGCTGCTATAAAATGATCATCTGCTAAAAATGGTCCCGTCCCTGACCGCTGCAACTCATCGCCGGGCCTTACTGGGAGTATCCCTTTCCAGCCGCAGTCCGGAGGCATGGTTAAGAGCATCTCTCCCCGCGGAGGGGAACTTCCTGTTGGGCCGACCGCGCAGTGACAGGATTAAAGCCGGAGCCTTCTGGCGCGCTGGTGCCAGGCCGCGCAAGAGCGGAGCCGCGTCGGGCCATGCCACGCCACGCGCGAGCGCCCAGGAGGGGGTTAAGAAGAGGCCTGACTGACGTCAACCCAGAGCTGCCCACACATGGACATGCCTGGCCTGGACCCGGGCCTTCCCCTTGTCTGTCTGTCTGTGGCCTCACTGACTGGCCGTTCTGGGCCGGCGACCAACTCCAGCATGCGCTCACTTTTCTGTCTCTCTGCTTCTTCTCCTCCGGTCATTTCTCCATCTCTCTCTCTCTTACTCTCTCTTATTTACTCTCTCTCTCTCTCTTACTCTCTTTTTTTACTCTCTCTCTCTTACTCTCTCTCTCTCTCTCTTTCAGTTTCCCTACATCTCCGCCTCCTGTTTTTATCTTTATTTCTCTCATAAATGCATGTGTTGAGTTTCTCTTTCTCTTTCATGCTCTCTCTCTCTCCCCCCATTTTGTGTCAGTGTTTTCCTCCAGTCCTACTGTCTCTGGCTCTCACTAGCCTCTGTCACTCTCTCAACTACTTTTTGCTCTTTCTCTCTGTATTTTATCCTCCACATCTTTTTTTTCTTTGTACCCCCCCCCTCTCTCTCTCACTCTTCTCTCTGCATGCCCCCAGGGATGTTCTCTCATAACTCATCTCAGGGTTTACACCCCTGGCAGGGCTTGTGTCCCAGCTGAGACGGGACATGGCGCTCAAGGGAACCGCACTGGTAATTCACTGAATGCCGTGTGGAGACGGGGCGTCTGCACTCAGCCGGAGAGAGGGTCGCTCAATAGCTTTCACGTGGCCCAAGTATTCTCTGGTTGCTTTTGCTTTTCCCCTCTCAGATCTGCTCTCTCAGCTCCCTCTCTCTCTCTCTCCCTCTCCCTCTCTCTCTCTTTCCCCCTCTCTCTCTCTCCCTCTCCCTCTCTCTCTCTTTCCCCCTCTGTCTCTCTCTCTCTCTCCCTCTCTCTCTCTCTCCCTCTCCCTCTCTCTCTCTCTCTCTCTCTATCTATCTCTTCCTCTTCTGTCTCTCTCTCCTTCCCTCTCTCTCTCCTCTGTTGTCTCTCTATCCCTCCCTCTCTCTCTCTCTCTCTTTCTGTCTCTCACTGTCCTTCTCTCTGTCTTCCTGTTAGCCTTTGGTTGACGTTTGACCTTTGTTTTTTAGTCTTGACTCTCTTTCCATCTTAGACTTTCCACACACTTTTCTTGTCACTCAATCTCTCTCTCTGAACTCTGCAACATAACGTTCAGCTCAGGCTACTACAGAATACTCCTATCGGCCTTTGCCTAATCTCTCCTCCCCCCTTACCGTGTACTTTTACCACCACCAGACGGTATGCTTTTTTTCCACCGGTATAATCAAATAACTATTTATAGTCAAGTAACACAATGGCAAACACGGGCGAAAGATACCAAAACCGAGTTGTCTGCACGCAGTGTTCACACGAAAGCCCCGAAAGTGAACAGATAGCTTTCAAAGGGCTCGACTGGACCAGAGTGCCCGTTGCGTGTTTGCGAGCATGTCCGCAATCGCTCGCAATCTCTCTGACCCTACACGAGCCCTCGTCACTCCCTGGCACTTGAGCTGGATGTGCGTTTGTGATAAGCAGTGTGCAAACAGAATGTGCGTGTGTGTGTGTGAGAGAGAGAGAGAGAGAGAGAGTGGGCTCCTGTGCCGAGGCTGCGCTGTAAATGAATCCCTGGTGTGGTCCTGTGACTGCTTCACCAGTAATGGCCCACATGTGTGAGGCTGAGCTCCATGCTTCTGCTGCTCCTGCTGCCGCCACTGGAGGACCTGTGGGGGTGGTGTGTGCGTGTGTGTGTGTGTGGTGTGTGGTGTGTGTGTGTGTGCGTGTGTGTGTGTGTATGTGTGTGTGTGTGTGTGTGTGTGTGTGGTGTGTGTGTGTGTGTGTGAGAGAGAGAGAGAGAGAGTGTAAGTGCGTATGTGTACAGTATGTGTGTGTGTATGTGTATTTGTGTGAGAGAGAGAGAGAGAGAGAGATTGTTGTGGGGTAGGTGGGGGGTGATGTTGGGCCCGTTGCCCATTCAAACCCCTGTGTCAGGACTGCCATAAATTTGCTCATGTTTTTCATGTATTGTAATTTGGAGGCCAGATGTGCAGGAGGCTGCGGACAGACTTAAATAAACACCACATTCCATATTTCTTTTCCATACGTATTATGGTGGTAGTGATGGTGTGTGTGTGTGTGTGTGTGTGTGAGAGAGAGAGAGAGAGAGAGAGAGAAAGAGAGATAGAGTGTGTGTGGGGGGGGGCATGGCTACATGGTTTTCCCGCCATGGACCAAGGACATGTCATGTCACACACACATAGTCAGGCTGAGCTTCATACGCGTACACCCACACACACACACACACACACACACACACACACACATGCACACGCAGCAGGGCAAATGACAAGCAGTAAGTATGAGCTGAAATGTCATATGAGCTCTGACACACACATGAGCCTGCATGGGTAGAGAGAGAACTTCCTAAAAAAAAGACCTTAGAAATAGGAATGACCTTTAACCTTTAGGAATGACCTTTAACTCTCCACTGCTGCTGTTTCCTCCTCCGCCTCAGATGGGCCTGGATTCCCACTGTCCCACGCCGGCGTTCCTACCCGAACGCCTCAGATGGGCCTGGATTCCCACTGTCCCACGTCGGCGTTCCTACCCGAACGTGGCTTATTACTGACGACACCAGTGTCTAGTTCTGATACCTCTGTCTCTGAAAGCTTCCTTGCCTCCCGCTGGGAAATTGGAGAAATTTCAAATTCTCGTATTTTAACGGCTTGATGGGACATGGGCAAAAATATCACGTGAAGTGTAATGGAGGATGTGAGGATCCTGCTGGATTGGGTGGTGAGGCGGATGAATCCATCCGGATAGGCGATCTGGTCAGATTAGTAAACTCCTTCCTGTGGATAGGCAACATACTGCTGGAGTGGCTTCAGGCCAGCACATCTCTGCTGCTATATGCGCCCCATGCCGTGTCAAAGCCTCCTACGTGCACAAAACTGACAGTTTGGGGTGCTACATCTAAGGAGGTCCTGTATGGTGTATTAAAAACAACATGATATTCGGTTTGATAGCTTCCCATTACACTGTGCTGAGAGTGCAGCTCAATCTCAGGTCAGAAGCCCTACATGCTGCTGTATGTTTTCTGTTTCTGTTTGACTGGGTTCTGTGATTGGTGATAGCTGAATGCATATAGTTTAAGCAAAAGTGACATTTAAAGACCGAGGGGTAATTGAATTAATATGAAGGAGTGATTGTCTAAATCGAAATGATTCACCAGTCACCAGCACCTCGCCAACAGTCCTTGCTGTGTGTTACATTTGCCTAAGATATATCCAGTGCCATAGCAATCATGATT
>NW_027468630.1:9942618-9955118 GCF_046254945.1 Alosa pseudoharengus | reverse complement strand
AAACATGCTCTGTCCTACTTAACTATGGTCACTCATTCATTAGATCCTTGGTTATTGGCACCACTGTGTCAGGCATATTAGAGCTGCACCATATTAATGGACAAAGGGGGTCTCTGCATGTGAGCAGGTATGTTACAGACTGTAGCTGGCAGCTACAGTATATGTGTCAGGTATACAAAATGATACACCTGGATTCTGGAACATGACAGGGGTTAGAGTCTCCGTAAATCAGAGGCATTGCAGGCTCCTCAGGGGTCCAGGTTGCCATTAATAAGGCTCTGACAGCAAGGCATGCTCAGGTCAGCCTGATGGTTATCACTGCCCCATCAATATTGTCATGGCAGTTTGCTGTTGTCTGGAGCTGCCATGATCCATTTGTAAGCCCTGTGACAACTGTTTAAGTGTAAGTGTAGACTTTCCATTAAACAACAGGGCATTTAGGAGTTTAAAATGAAAGAATCTGACCATATACTGAAATAAACAGTTGGTTTCCTTCAGATACAGATCTTGTTATAACCTCTCTGCACACTTTCAAAGTGCTAGATTGCTCTCAATCAAATGTTTGAACTCGTTAACTACCATAAATAGACCCTAGGTTGTTTTTACTCCGGAGTTACACTTTCATGTTAGGGTGTCACGAGTCCCAAACTTCACCACATAGCCACATTTTTTTCTTTTCCCAAAGAGAGACGCCAGTTTGGCAAAGTATTGTAACAAGCACATCTTATTACACCTGTACTAATGATCTGCAGGTAGACAAAAATACATTATGTATGGACAACATACGTATGTGATCAATATCCCCTGAATTAACAACGGTTGATGATGATGATGATGATGATATTATGTATTGTGACTTAGGTTGTTAAACTATACTTCATTATGTAGATACACTGGAACAAGGACCCCGCAAAATAAAGTGTCACCGATAATTCCAACACCAACTACAACAACAAAAAAGTATCTCCAGTTAGAGACAGACATACAGACATAATACGAATAGGATCTACATCCACAGTTCCCAAGCTCAATGGATGGTGAATGAAAGTCAGAAGAGATAGGTTTTTAATCAGTTTTGAACCAACTGTAATTGTGCAGGAGATGACTTGTTAACTCCAGAATGAAGGGCAATTGTAATAGCACAGTCTGACATATTACAAACTAGATGTACCGCAGAGCGGTACAAAATATGACCGCCGCCCAGTCCAGCACATTTTTTCCACAAAATAAATCACGCTGAAAGGCCTATATGATTCTAACTGTCTCACTAAATTGCATTAGCCACACTCAATTCTCACTGGTATCTGCTAGACAACAAGTACCAAAACATAATTAGTTCATAGATTCCACATGTAAAATTCATTTTATACAACCCCACCCCCATCTTGCCTGTTCATAATTCTGAGAAATTCTTGAATTGTGTGCATGTGTGCGTGTACACGTTTATGTTTATGTGTGTGGGTGTGTGTGTGTGTGTGTGTGTGTGTGTGTGTGCTTGTGTGTTTACCTGCGTATGTGTGTTTGTGCATGTGCATGCATGCATACATATGTCTACTGTGTGAGTATGTGTCATACGTATGATTACTGTGAATGTATGTGTGTGCGTGTGTATCTGTTTATGCACATGTGTGCACATGAAATGGGTTAACATGACCCCTGGAGGCAAACATACGGAAAAAATTGGTCATCCTAGGCCCTACGGTTCTCAAGATATTCACAGAAAACTGTGTCTGCCCTACCCTCCTTTCGGGGGGTCCAGTACAGCGGGGGGGCTACAGATCAAAACGAAAAATGATGGTTCCATGCTATCCATGTGGAGTTACATGCCCACCAAGTTTCGTGTACCCCGGTCTTTCAGTGTCCCGGGAATCCTTGTTGGTGTATGGTCACTAAATGTACACATCAATTATTTTATTGTAAGGCCCCCCATGAACGAAAGTTCACAAAACTTGGCATGCATTCGGAGGGTGTCATAATGATCCTACACTTTTAATTTCGTGCAGTTTTAACCATGTCAGCCAGAGATATTGTGATGAAAACACCTAATTTTTTGTTTTTTAATTTTTAACTAGGTGGCGCTATACATGAAATAAGTGGTAATTGGATGGGTTGGCATGGCCCCTTGAGATCAACATACAAAAAAAAGGTGGACCTCCTAGGCCCTACGGTTCTCGAGATATTCACAGAAAACTGTCTCCGGCCACCTACAGGCCAGTTGGTGTATAGTAACATAAATTCATTTATTGTGTGGCCCCCCATGAACGGAATTCCACGAAACGTGGCGTGCATTCAGAGGGTGTCATAATGATCCTACACTTCCAATTTCGTGCAGTTTAGGTCACAGATACCTGGGATTACAACACCTCATTTTTACTTTTTTGTGTTTAACTAGGTGGCGCTATACATGAAATGAGTGGTTATGGAATGGGTTGACATGGCCCCTTGAGATCAACATAGAAAAAAAAATGGTCCTCCTAAACCTTACGGTTCTCGAGATATATTCACAGAAAACTGTGTCTGCCCTACCCTCCTTTCGGGGGGTGCAGTCCAGCGGGGGGGCTACAGATCAAAACGAAAAACGATGGTTCCATGCTATCCATAGGGGGTTACATGCCCACCAAGTTTCGTCTACCCCGGTCTTTCAGTGTCCCGGGAATCATTGACGGAAATTTGGACATGCGAAAAAGAAAAAAAAAAAAAAAAAAAAATCTGACTAAACCTATATGACCGCCGCTTCGCTGCGCGGCGGTCATAATAATTTGACCTAGCAGAAGCATGTACAGGGAGAAAAGAAGAGGGCCCAAAATAGACCCCTGTAGGACTCCACAATGAGTTTGAATTTGTCACATGCACTCGCCTTTCAACTCCACACTGTATAGCAGGCTACAGGTGAACCATCAAAATGATGTCATGACATCCTCGCATTATCTACGCGGCTCAAACCATACTAATCCAGTTCCCTGTCCCACCCGAGCTCTTATCATCAGATGACACTTATGACTGTGCCCTCGAGAGATTTTTACAGGGGAATAAAAGCTAATGGCATCTCAAAGGTTTCACACATCGCTGCATGACTGACCCCTCCCATTCTGCAGAGGGCTCTTGGCCTGGTGTTGTTGTGTTTTAGTACAAACTATTGTGGCTTTCCTCTAGATTGTTTTTGAAGGGCATTCTTCCCCTGTTATCACATATGCTTTCCCTCCTCCATGAGTATTTGTTTCTCATTCTTTTTGCTGGAGAGCAGCCAGACGCACAAGAGGTGTTTGCACAGTGTTGAAGGGCACAGGGGGTGCAAGGCTGGTTTTTGTTCTGGTTCCGGTCCGGTTTCAGAGTTGGTTCACCACTTGTTGTTTTGCCGGTGTTGTAGTGGCCGGCCTTGCAGGGGGGAAGCCATTGATGGCAACGTCAATCACTACCCAGGCCACTGACTGACTGGCATGCCCCCCAAAAGCTGCTGGCAGATCCACCAATGGGTCAGAACTAGAACTAGAACCAGCCGGATCTGTTGGCAGTTCCCACCTTGTGAGATTGGTCATTATGACACCACTGGGTTGATGGATGCAGTGATAAGGCCTGGAACTGGAACCAGAGGTACACATTGTTGCACTTTTTGGTGCTACGTGTATGTTTCCTGTGTGTTGCTTGTGTTCTGGTGGGGAGAGTGAGAGGTGGATGTGTGTGATCATCGCAACATTGGTGGAGCAACAGATCTAGGGGCGGCCTAAGACTTTTGCACAGTACAGTACGGTACATGTAAAAGAAGCGATTTTGTACCAATTTGTCCATTGCAACGTCGACTGCAAATTAGATAAGTCTCTCTAACAATGTAGAATCCACAGTGAGAGGAATATTCTTGAAGGCAGTAGTAGATCTGTCTAATTAGATATAATAGCTTTGACACAGAAGCACTTTACACACGAGGGCCCTTTAAGCACATTGACACATCTCCAGATTTCAGCTGCAAGTCTTCAGACGTATGTGGTCCAAGGGATTTGATGATGAGAGCTGTGGGAGAGAGAGCGAGAAAAAAAATCTCTCACTTCGAGGAGAAGTCATCTTGGGTCTTAAGAGAGTGGTAAGGAGGAGAATTATTAGATCCAAACCAGAGCTTAAGAGAAAGCTTTTGGATTCAAATGCGCGCAACATCAATCACTCCAAATGCACATCCGGACGAAGACAAACCAGTCAGCACAAAAGCGCACTTTATAACGAGATTATTGAAATAAGCAGCACACTTAAAGGCGTGAATTTGTATCAGTTTAAAAGAAAGACGGAGAAAGATAAAGAGAGAGAGGGAGAGAGAGAGAGAGAGAAAGAAAAAAGAAAAGGTTTGCATGCCGGAGGTGCTCCCGTAACGCTCAGATGGGATTACACTTCTAATCTTCGCTGTCACTTGGAGTGATGGCGAAAATCTCCCCCCTGGCACATAAGGGGGTGTTCAACCCGTCAATTCACAGCTCCGGTCAGCATGGGACCGCCTGAGGTCTAGAGACCTCCCCTCCACCCCCCCCACATTCCCGCTCACCCCCTCTGAGCCCCTCCCCTCCACCCCTCATCCAGGCCTGTTTAACATTGACGGCAGGGCCTCCTCCTCCGCTACACCCACTACACCTCACAGAGAGCACTCCCACCAGAGTTCACGTATGTCTGAGTTTGTAGCTTTCGCTTAGCTTTCATCCACATAACCTTTTACTGCAATCTCTTTCTCCTCTCTCCTTCTCTCTCTCTCTCTGTGTGTGTGTGTGTGTGTGTGTGCGCGCGCGTGTGTGTTTGTGTGTGTGTGTGTGTGTGTGTGTGTGTGTGTGTGTGTGTGTGTGTGTGTGTGTGTGTGTGTGTGTGTGTGTGTGTGTGTGTGTGTGTGTGTGTGTGCGCACGCGTGTGTTTGTGTGTGTGTGAGGAGAGGGGCAAAGACAGAAAGAAGAGAGAGAACATTTGAAGCCAGAGGAGAGATGAAAGAACCCTTCTAAGGATGAGGTGAAGGAGGAGACATGCCCCTCAGTGGGGGAGATGAAGAGATCAACTGATATAATCTGACACACAGCGCATGTGGGACTCTCACCTCAGAGTCTTCAGGAGTTTGCCTCAGACATCCTGTCATTTTTGTATGTTAAGCGAAAGGCAGTATCGCATTTACTTTGAATTGATCAGTTAAAAAAAACACATGCGCTCTTTGACTGACAGCAAATACTCAATTATACATATTTGGAATACATTCAAAGAAGGCATGTTGATTTCATTTTAATTTCAGGTCAGGTTGTGCCCTTTGACCTAATCTGGATCGCTATTAGAATTCATCAATATGGTGCTTTTTTGTTTGAAATTGAAATAACATGTCTGTAAGGAGAATACATAAATGGCTGCAAAGGTTTTCCAATCCCCATGTGAGTTCTGGGTTTGTAGGGTAGGACCAGTGTATCTTATTTGCATTATCATAAAGCTTATTCAATACCACTGTGTCCCCGAGGAAATGCACACAGCACCTTGAAATCTACATCAAATGCATACTAGTAACTAGTAAAACAATTTAAACTGCATGGTGGAAATTGGTCATGGAAAAATACACACATACACTACATAAGATGTTCCCCATTGAATTCAATGTTCTACATGTGGATTTTATTTCAAGAAATGCCATTTGATGTTATTCTTACAGGTTGAATTGATTATATTATTTTCTATATTTTTGTATAATCAAAGGGCTTCATAGACTTTTACATGAAGCTTTGTGACTGCTTAGCTTATGTGCAGAATACCACATCTCATGATCATGTTCCCAAGTCACATATCTGGGATTGGCGGGTGTGGGAGAAGCTCCAAGCTTTTATATGGCATGACATCAGCGCCTGGATCACTTTCCATGCTTCGACCGCAACTACTACTACTACTACGCTTAATGCATACATCATACAGTAGCTCACATCATCGATATATACACTATAATATGCTCCTTGTGCACGATAATAAGCATAGTTGTGATTTTCACTAGACCGATCCAAAGTGGAACCATTTGTTTTGCTTGTCTTGCCAGTGCTGGAAAATACATGTCTTATTTCCAGAACTGAAAATAATAAAACTATTCTGAAACCTGATGCTATAGCCGCTGCACTATTCTGTGATTTTAGATGTTTGTGGGGAATCCAGTCCGGAACACACTGAGTGCCCACCCGCCACTCATCACACACGCTGTCTGCACCTCAAACCTTGGTGCACATACAGTGGTTTAAAGAAATGTCGTGTGAGGAAAAGTCCCACTGTTTAATCCACCCAAAACGGTTGTGTAACTGTGGGGAGCTGAATTGTTGTAAGGAATGCAGGGGTGAAAATAAATCAGAACAATATGAATGGCAGCAGAAACGCTTTTTTTTATGCACTCTGGAGCATTCAAGCTTTGTGAATGACAAGAACTGCACACTCATCGACACACAGCATTTCCTGCCTCTGCACGAACCACTGAATCAGTTTAGCACTTGAAAAATAACTCAGAAGTCATTATAGGCCACAATAAAACCAAAGAGGAGAGGTCCTGAGGTCAATGACAGCCAGGCTACTGTATAAGGGATACACCACCAGTTTTAGCTTTATGGAGCCATCAAACAGGGATTTTTATTACCAAGTATTACAGCCTTGCATTGTGCGATTGCATATACTGTATCACCCATGCAAGTGGATTTTTCCACCTGGTGTCCACCTTCTATGTTAGAGCTCATTGACGTTTCATAATGAGAGTCTAGCTCTGTCCATCTACGGTCCAACACTATAGCAGTGTAGTTTACTGGTTAGACGGGAGGAAAGCACGGATGCCATGGCATTGTTTATTCATTTCACACCCATGTTATACCCCACTTCACTGCAGGAGATCAGCTAATGAGAGGGAACCACTGCAGGACCAAAAGAAAATGGTGCGGCCTATCTAAGACAAACATATTTTTATGATCTTCGAAGGAGCCGACCTTCTCAAGCACTAATCATCTAATGACTCCCTCGTCAATCAACTTTATTCACTCGACTCCATTCATGAGAGCACATGGCTACCCACCCCCCCTTACTTCAGTCCAGTCATTCATTATCAATTTATGGGCGGACGTTTGGTTGGTGTTATCCATTGTGCTCAGTTAATTATTTCTAAACGTGCCTGAGAGCTGAGAGCGTGCTCTGGGATGGGACTGGAGCGCCCGGGCCATTAAGGTAATGGGGAGCCAAGGTTCAAGGCACAACCGTCTGTGATCCTCAATCCCAGCCCCGCGTGCATATGTGTGTGTGTGTGTGTGTGTGTGTGTGTGTGTATCTGTGTGTGTGTGTGTGTGTGTGTTTGTGTGTGTATATCTGTATGTGTGTGTGTGTGTGTGTGTGTATCTGTGTGTGTGTGTGTGTGTGTGTGTGTGTGTATCTGTGTGTGTGTGTTTGTGTGTGTGTGTGTGTGTGTGTGTGGGAGTGTGTGTGTGTGTGTGTTATTTTGTGGGTGTGTGTGTGACTCACAAGCTACGGGCATGCCTCAGAAGTGTCCTGGCACAAGATAGGGAACAGGTCAACCATTTACAGTTCTGATTGCCCAGCTCTTAGAGACATGCCCCCACCATGCCCCACCATGCCCCCACCATGCCCCCACCATGCCCCCACCTTGCCCCCACCGTGCCCCCAACGTGCCCCCGCCATGCCCTCTGTGATGAGCATGATGCTGGCACGTCCATTCCTATCCATTGCAGATAATACTTCAGGCAGGTGAAACTAGTACCTGCAGCACTGAACAACACATTCAATAAAACCATCTGCTATATCAATTGGATGTAACACATTTAGGTAAAGGGGATTATAGAGTTGAAGGAGAGCCTAAAGGGAACGCAGCTTGCAAGCTGTTTCTGTGTGCATTTACAGCAGTTCCTTAATTTCCTTGTGGGCAAATGATAACCATCTCACCCCTTTCCCCGTTCAATATGATGCAGAACTACGTGTAACTTTCCAAACGATTAAGGGTGAATAGCAGAGTTCTCTAATGGCAGACTTATGCTAATTGCATTATTGGTATGGTTATTGCACTCTGTATGCACTGATAAACCTCCAGCTCTGACACTGTATATTGTATATCCTTGCTGTCTCCCTGGAAGGCAAAGTGTAGCTGCAGTAATGACACTCAGTAGCCTGAGAGTGACGGCAGCAGTGGAATGGCTCCAAGATGAGGATGTCAGTGTGCAATGGGTCCAAAGTTCAAATGACGCTGTTTATCAAGGTAATAGAAGAAAAATGAAGATACGTGTTTTACGGCATTCCGGAGACTGGTAGTAGTTGCTCTACACTTTATGGCTTAACAACATGTTTTTCTTCATTTAGATCCAACATATCTAGCATGCTATAAAAGAAAAAGTACAGGTAAATGATGAAGGTATGGAACATTGAGCAATTTTTAACTTGGTTTTCCAACGTAGTGGAGTCAATCGCCCTGTGTAACATTTAAATTCAATCAAATGTGTGTGAGGTCATAAGATGAGGTCATAAGAACTGACTTTTGGAAGCAGCTCTGCATGTCTTCACCCATTTCCTTGCAAATGGGTAAGATCTTCCATTTCATTAATCTCACTGGTTTGACCACAAGAAGCTACTGTACAAAACACACAAATAAGAAAATACACAATTGCAAATGAATACATTTATTAAGTTAATGTAGGCATTGCAAATGTGAAATATTAGGTCTAATCACAATCTGAATCCTGTTGGCCATCACTTTCATGGGGTAATCTGGAGTGAGCTGTTCTCATTAATTCTGTTAATTACTGTATAACTAAAAAGGGACATAGAGCCCTGCCTTAATTGCACCTGGATTTTTAACATAACATTACATAATGTGTTTGTGCACTTGTCCCTCCTTGCACAGTGAAAATGATAGCAAGCAACATGCATGTAGTGAGGTGTCATAAATCAATAAAGATACCATCAGATCTTTATCGATATAATGGTTACCCCCAGTAAAGATGAGCCGGTGCCAAGGTTGCTACTGAAGACATCATAAAAAATGCAGGAAGCTTATTGTGTGTGGTTTTTACTGTTGAATGCAGATATGGGTTCTAGGAATGACCCATGTAAAAACACAAAATAAAGAAATTACAAGAAAGATAAGGATAACCTTTAAGTCATGAAGTCATGTGCTAGTGCCTATAGACTTCACTTGTGTGGTAAGGAGCATCCGTTTTTTTGAGTATTGAGTTGGTCACATGTGAACACGCCAATTCCAATCTTCACAATACACATTGCTCCAAATCATGGAGTCACATGTACCACACACTGTGTGCCTTTCCCCTGTAACATTTCCAGTTGTCATTTTCAATTAGATTTTGTCCAATGAGCTCATCCCAAAGTGTCCCCATTGCTTCATTCAAAGAAAGATTATCAATTTCCTATCTGCAGTGGTGTAAAATATCATAAACCAGGAGATATGGGAGATATTCTGTGAAATATTACCCCTCTAAGATCGAAAACAAAGTGACAAGGGAAGTGTGCCTTGTTCCAACTCTAGAGGGAGCAACTATAGTATGTATTTTTATAACTTAGATATGTTAGATATTTTCAGCAACCAGCCACTGTTTCCTGGGCTTTGTCATGTACTCATTCAATGTCAAATGCAAGAAACCCCACACAAGTGCACAGTGGGGGAAAAATGGGTCCACCACCCTGGCTGTCACTCAAATAAAAGGGCAAGAAGATGGATGGACAAGACAGATAGACAGACAAATTAGAGTTGTAATCAAGCATCAAAACACCGCAACACAAACACAAAACATTTTTTTTAATCTGATCAACAATGGTCACCGTCCAGACTTGACAGCCATGTTTTGTTTTGTTTCATTCATTCACTTCATCATTCTAGGCCTAATAGACAGTGCAGAGGGGCTCAAATTAATTATGTCTGACATTAGCGTAGCTGGCTAATTTCCCATTTATATGTGCCAGTGCAACAAGGGCTCCTTTATTCTCACCTGTCAGTGGGAATTTATCAATCAAATCAAGAGCCACAATACTGCTTGACCAAGCATTTAGGCAGTCAAGAGGAGAGGGTGTGTGTGTGTGTGTGTGTGTGTGTGTGTGTGTGTGTGTGTGTGTGTGTGTGTGTGTGAGTCTGTTGTGTGTGCGTGTGTGTGTGTGTGAGTCTGTTGTGTGTGCGTGTGTGTGTGTGTGTGTGTGTGTGTGTGTGTGTGTGTGTGTGTGTGTGTGTGTGTGTGTGTGTGTGTGCGCATGGGGGGGGGGGGCAGTCTGCCCTCTCTGGTGGTACATGAAACATCAAGGCTATTGTTCTCTTGCCCTGGCATTCCCTTCAAGCTGTGCACGATTATCATTCTCTGCATGCCTAGAGGTAGATAACTAGGATAAGTGGTAAATTGAATAAGGGGCAATGATTTTAGAAGTGAAGGTGATATTGTATACATATCACATCCCATCAGAAACACATGAATCAAATATCCAGCCTAATCTGTGTTTTGCATTTCCATAGCAGAAGATTATTAGGTCACAAAGAAACCTCTTAATTTCCATCTTACATTTACACTTATTGTGTTACAACAGAGATTCGTACAGCTGAGCTTATTCATTACTTTGTTTCGGATTGATCGTTTGAATAATGGTGGAAATGTCCAGCACACTGTGCATGGCTAAACCCTGTGACCACTATGACACAGTCATATAATATGCAAGTGCATGTCAGTCATCATCCAATGGAACAGCAGTGGTATCCCTGTGTCTGATAAACGACAGGCTTCCTTGATGAAGTATGTCGGGGTAGGGGGCAGTGTTACAAGAGCCCCTTTTATTCTCTCTCATTAATCTGCCTGGAACTCCGAGGCCAGCCTTAACGAGTGTTAATTCATTTTAAAACAGCTCTCTGCTTGAGAAGACACGTGGAATTGGATAAAACGGAACGCGTATCTATTATCTGTTAAATAGAAAATAAAATGCTTAATTCTAAGTGCCAGTACCTAAGGAGGCTACTGGTGCACTTAACAGGCCCCCGCCCATGTTATCAGACCAGCTTTTCTTTACATAAAGAGCAGGTAACACCAAGGCCTCATTGTCCTGCACTGATCAGAGCATGCCAGTGCTGCCGCTACCCTCCTGCTTCAGCCATTCACACCTTTAAGGCCACACAAAAAAGAAAAGTATCAGCAAAGCCACAGGATTTATACTGCAAAGAGAACACTAGTGCTTCATCCACTCCCAAAACACACACAAGTGTGCCAGTGGGTTGAATGCCTTCAAACAGGGCACTTATTTTATCTGTCAACACATACACTTCAGCTTTAAACCATTATACCATTTTTATTTTTTATTTTATTGCAAGTTTTATACACTTGTTCAATAAGCCCCTTTCTGCTAGGCTTGTACAACTAGGCCTTGATCAAAATTAAATGAATCAATGAAATGTCATCAGTAGTGATTTTGTTTAAGTTAATTTCAAACATAAATAAAATAAACTAAACATAAGCTTTATATATATATATATATATATATATATATATATATATATAGGCTTGTCATGTACACAATGCCAAATTGAGTTTTTGGCACATGTGGCCTGCTGCCTGTATCATGCTTGCTTGCTATTGTATCTGTTGCATCAGTAAAGGCTCAAAATAGATCCTTTGTGTCCACATGTCTGTTGAAACAACAGTTTCCTGGATAGCATTTATATCATTACTTGAGATACAAGGGAGATTGCATATATTGAATGGTGTCTTTCCTATTCAAATGAATATTCCAAACATGAATTGATAACCCTGTGTAAAATGTGACAACAATAAATTATGTTAAATCATAATACACCCCCAACATTTGTCAAAGTAT
The DNA here is from genome assembly GCF_046254945.1 of Alosa pseudoharengus. Taxonomy (NCBI): domain Eukaryota; kingdom Metazoa; phylum Chordata; class Actinopteri; order Clupeiformes; family Clupeidae; genus Alosa; species Alosa pseudoharengus. The sequence continues at coordinate 9,943,295 of NW_027468630.1, read as the reverse complement.
ATTAAAGATAAAACAGGCTTTTATGGCTCTTTCTGTAAATAATCTTGGCTTGTTGGGTGTAGCCATCTCAAAATAATCTTATCATAAAGCCCCTAAAACCATACACATGAGACAGACTGCATTCTAATAGTGTCCACTAATCTTGCAAAGCTTATGCAACTACTCACAAACACCTCTGATAAGGGGCACCAGTGGTGTTGGCCATAGAGATGCATAATTTCATGAATTACCATTGATGACCCCACCCAAAAGCAGGATACATGGGCTCGGAAAGGTTACAGCAGTCAGACCAAACCTGAACTTGAACATCAATATTTGCCTGGCAATAACTAATCTGCATCAAGTCATATTGCAGTCTTATTCATGGCCATGGCCAACACTGCACTGGTCATTCATTTTTAAATCTCACGCAGGTGTCATGCGAGAGTACCTGCAAAACAAAGTACTACCATCCATTACGCCTGAGTGTTTTGCCATGTGTGAGTGTCTAAGGGGAACCTTGGGGGGGGGGCGTGGGGGTGGGAGGATTCATGGAGGCCAGAGCACTTCATTTCCCATTAAGGTACTGAAGGCCAGCCACTTGTTTGAGCAGTCAAACTTGGAGGTAATTGCAAATGCATATCACACAGCAACAGCTGCATATTAATAACGTTGCAGAGGCCTGATTGATCATTAGA
>NW_027468630.1:9920118-9937618 GCF_046254945.1 Alosa pseudoharengus | reverse complement strand
AAATCATCTTGTGCTGTATCTATTTGAGTTTCCCTTTGAGCTGCATAGAATCCCAGTCCCTGCCCGGCATTCACTGTAAATCACACTGATAGTATGGATTTTACATATGGCGAATCCATTAGCATGCAAACCCCACAGTATTATAAACAGGCAGTTGATCAAGCCCCACCGCAACTGAATCAGCCTTGCCACTTGGAGGCATTTGCTGAGGAGAAGTTGCAGCCCACTCTAAAATCTTCTCAGTATCAGAACTAACTAAACATGCTTCTTTTTCTGGGAAGATCTAATAATTGAGTGGCCTTGAGAGCTCCCCCATGTGAGCTGTAATCTACAGCGGCAGTCTTCTCTTCCCATTTAGCCGGGGGAAAGGACAGGTGTTCTTATTGGCCATGAAAGCACAGTCTCACTAAATGATGTGTGTCAGCCTGGATCAACCGTGCATATGGCTCCAGGTCACAAAAAATGCTCCTTTCTGCCCGCATACACATTTTCAACTATTGTTTTTTTCAATCTAGTTTGGAGACAGGCACACAAACATTGCTACAAGCCTCCCATTGCCCCAGACAGCTTTTTACATAGTCTAAAAGTACTGCATGTCTATGTTCAGTCAGACCTATAAATAACCTCCACAGAGAAGATTATAAAAATGGCACTTCTCTGTCTCTGTCTCACTTTTAGGTACTCACTGTAATTTTGCAACAACACAAAATTAAACAAAAAGGACAGTCGATTATACCTGTATTTTCTACATGAATATGTCATCGTTTCCATAGCCAAACGATACATCAGGACACATCAGGACACATCAGGACGGAGGACCCAAATATTTACCATACCCTGTTTTTATCATTTTTCCTTAAAAAACATTTTTAGCAGGCCATAAGAGGCACTAGAGCCCAAGAGAGAGAGAAAGAGAGAAACGAAGGGCAGTTCACCAGGCATGACTCGGAGGGAGCCAGCTGAGAAAACACACACATGCAAAAGGGTATAAAATAACAGAGCGCGTCGAACTTATCGCCCCACTCCCGGGCACGCTCCTGGCGACACCTGGTGCCGGAGCTGAGGGCCCACCTCCAACGTCATTCCACCCCCCACCCCCCCCCCCTGACCCACAACCTGTCAGAGGAACCAGCCTTGGCCCTGAGCACAAAGCCCTCTTTTATAGAGCCTGTCGCTCCAGCTGGAGGTCCCCTCTCTCTCTCTCTGAAGGAACTTTATTAGGTGGGTGGTGGGGAAGCGAGCCGCTGAAAAGTTTGAAGTCCTGAAGTGCGGGCCCTCACAGCCGAGGTCAAGGCCCCTGCTGTTTCCTCCAGGTTATTTACCCTGGGCCAGCAAGTCTCTAATGAGTGATGGTGCTGGTGTGCTGGGTTGGTGGGGGTGGCTGTGGGGAAAGTACTGGCATCGAACTCGGTTCAGAGACTCAATCATCCTCAATATGTCAAGTGTACGCAACCACAAGCTATGATGAGGAAAACAGCTTATTTAACTGTATTAAAGAAATATTTTTACAGAGATGTGTACCATCACTTTTTGAATGAGAAAACAGAGAAAAAAAATTACAATGTGTACCTATTTAATTGAATTCCAAAATAACTGGGAACTGGCAAGCAGTGAAATATTCAAATTAAATAGAGTTTAATTTAATAATTCATGATTTTTTTTCTTTCTCTTTTTCTAATCCCTCTTGTGTGCCATGTCTTTCTCAGAACAATGTCTTTTTCCAGGCAGGGAAAAAGATTCCAGCTCCTGACTGGAGATGACGGGCAGTTGTCTCTGACATCCGTGAGGAGGCCCTGAGGCAGTGGAGAGGCAGGGGTCTCATCGCACAGAGGCTTCCGTGGCCCTGCAGGTCACTTCTGATCAGGGCTGTTATGAGCGTGGACTGGCTCTGTCTTCCCGCTCTTCCCAGGGAGAGACAGGAAAGGGGGAGTTTGACGAGGTGCAAGAGCGCGCGGGGAGACATGCGACTGCTCTTTTTGATGTGGTCGTCAGAGTCACCTTTCAGAACGGCGGGTTGTGTCTGTGTCGACGTGTCATCGGGGTGGCATGGCTGTCAGATCACGCTGGCACTGCTGGCACTGACCGGGGCATGGCAGCGGCACTTGGCGCACTTGGCCATCCCACCAGCGAATATGTTCTCCCAACCAGCAAGCTGGTGGCAATGACATGATGAGAACAGCATGTGACATCATAGAAAAACATGACGGCAGTTCTTTTGTCGTTGCCCTGTGGACTTTACCACGTTGAATTTCTTTTTTTTTACTGAAAAAAACTAATTTCACCGCAAAAGAGGAAAATCCGCTGCTTCTTAAAATCACATAGGAGAGTACCATTTTGGCACTGAGATAGGACTAAAATGCTCCTTCCTGTAATATATGTTGAGGCCCTCGACAGCTACAGTGGGAGAATAATGTGTAATCATTACCAAGGGGGTCAACATTCAATTATTTATGTAACATAAGCAACTATAATTTAACACTTCCCTTTATGCTTCCTAGTGCCATTAACAAGTAACTTGGAATCCAATAAATGTCAAAACTGCTTTCACTTAATTAAAACAATAGATATCATACAGCAAAGTGTGGTCTCATTCCTGTTCCTGTTTTTCTGTGCACTGCAACTTCCGCTGCCGTTTTATGAGAAAGGGTGGCATAAATAAGACCCATTAAACTGTCAGGCAATGGGCACCACACCACATTACTGAAATTAGCTAAGATGCACAGTTATAAAACTGGTGCCCACCCACGGCACGCCAGCCAGGATGCGCACACACACACATGCGCGCACGCACACACACACACACACACACACACACACACACACACACACACACACACACACACACACACACACACACACACACACACACACACACACACACACACACACACACACACACACACACACACATGCGTGACAGGGCTAAGAAGTATACGAGTTGAAAACGGATGGGGCCGGCTTTGTAAATAGGCTGCGGCACAGGTCACACAGATGTCAGTGGTGACGAGACGACGGAGTAGCCGCACGTCCATTCCCATTAGCACCCTGTCTCCGTCTGATCCTGGGCCTAACGGGGGGAGGGGAGGCGGGGGCCAGTGAAGTCCTGCTTCCTGAGCGGCCGTCTCAAACGCCAATGTTCATGAGATTGACATGATGCCAGGCCACCAACTGCTCTTTTCGTTTTTATGTGGGACCATCCTCTTCAGGGCTCTGGCAGCATGTTTAGAGAAGTTGTCATGGTTGCACACGTCATGCCGTGTGTCAAAACGAGTGTCACTTGTTTGGTCACCATGGTGGCAAAGGTTAAATAAACAAGGAGATGTCATGATCACCATAGTCACGCTCTGATTGAGATTTCCATGGAGGCAGATGACCTTGGGCTATTGACTTTAACGAGTCCTGACAGACACAGTAACATAGAGAATATCAGAAGTCAGCCATGTCCCTCATAGGCCTACATGAAGAGTCCAGTCAGTCTTCCACTTTACCCAATTCAAATAAAAGATAACCAATTCATGAAGTAGTAATTACATGTTACATTATATTAAATAAAACATGAGAATTTGTAATACTTGTTAAGTTAAAACACCATATACAATAAATGAATCCTCATTAAATTCTGTGTCCATACAAATATTTTTTTTGTTCTTGTTTGATAACTTTCAAATTTCAAGAAATGAATACCACAAATCACCATGCAACGAAATGGTTTTCAAACAAGGAGAATTATTAAGGATGAATTTTAGCTTCTTTTATTAGGCAATACTGCCACTTGCTGGTCCACCAATGTACAGTACATTCATACAACCCAACAGCTGGTGATCATGAAATGAAACATGGATTCACATACTGAAAAAAATGGAGAGACCACTGCACATTGTTCTAATGTCATCCTATGATTGCTGAGTGGCATTAAAATGAGTTGATGGTCATTTTCAAAATTCTGCAAATTTGACCGTCAAAATTACTCATTTGAATGCCACTCAGCAACCGTATGTTGACATCTAAAAAATGGGCAGTGGTCTCTTCATTTTTTCAGAGCTGTATATATGGCTAATAACGTCACAAATATACGTTAACATGCATACAGCCAATATTCCCCTTTCTCCCATAGCATGTTAGCACTGACCCCTCACTTACAAAGGCCTGAACTCTCCCCCTCTTCCCAACATCTTGCGCTACGACTCCCTGATTCCACCAAACCCTATTGAACAGACACTATTGATCAGTGGTGCATGCTTATCGGCGCAACTAATTTATTTATGAACTTGTCATTCCCAATCATTGATTGCTATGTCCTCTGCTGGAGTTGTAATGATATGCAAAGGTAAAAAGATTTGCTAATTATTGTGTTTAATCTAACAGAGGCCTAGTGGTCTGGAATGAGAGATCACAGGTTCTGACTACTGCCCCCCAGGACAGTTTAAAAATAGAATCAGCATCCAATTAGAATATTTAATACAGATGACAGACTCTGCTGCTGCTGAGGTGTGATGTTAAACACAGAGCTGTTGTTGAGCATGAAAAAGGTGTTGAGCAAGAAAAAGGTCATAATTTTGATATTTTACATGACTGGGCATTAATGAACAAATATGGGGTGAGCTAATTTGAAAAAAGGCCGCCTTAAAGCTAAAATCTAATTTGATGACAAAGTTGTATCAAGTCATATCAAGTGTTTGTTGATTCAGGGGTCACAGGTAATTTGTATTCAGAGTGGTTCTTCATTATTTGGCAATTATACAAGTGGTGATTGGATTGGCAAACCATTATATGCAATGCAATTTCACAATCTGCATAAACATAACTAATTATATACGCCAATTTACTCTCCTACCTAGGAAAATGTCTACCAAGTAAAAATGCCTTCCAGTGGGATCTGTTTATATGGCATAAACCCAGTTGCAAAGCTTTAGTAAATGTAGTGAAAACTCAAAATAATAAAAGTTGTTTTTCTCAAGATAAATATTTTGTTTCTATGTGTCTTAACGTCACAATGGCAATAAAAAGGGCTTTAAGGTATTTTCCTCACATTATCATCAGAGCCAAATTCATGTTTTCCTTGACCTCAATGTTGTAAAAATTGTTTTCAAAAAATCTATTTTATCATGGGAGAGAGAAAATGAAGTTCTGTTATTTCAAGATCTCAAGAAAAGTTAGTTGGGTCAGCCAGACAAGAAAACATTATTATTAATGTGTATACTCTTTGGACTCCTGTTGGTTTGGCCACAAATACACCATAGCGGCACAACACTTGTTGTTTCCCAGTAATACAGCTCCCTCTACAGACAGTTTCTTGTAGTTTTTCAACTTGAAACCATTTATGTGAACATGTACCGTAATGACAATATTATTATTGTCTAGCTTTCTCATTTTACTTTTAAGTCTGTAGCCGATTGTTCTGTATTCATAAACTGCCACACCAACACGTCACTGAAGGTCAGATCCATACTGTATCTACATGCGCTTTTATGTGTGCCTAAACAAATTTAGACATGTTTACTAACTGCTCTGTTCATATAACAAGAACAACCCTGACAGGTTCTTGATCCTGCTCCTAGGATCTTAGATGCCATCTTTCCCTGCTCTCATAATGGACCTCACCAGTGGTATTCTAGTTGCAGGGGCAGTAGTGGCCTACTGGTTAGGCCTTCGGGCTTGTAACCAAAGGGTTGCTGGTTCGATCCCCGACCAGTAGGAAAAATGTGGGCGGGGAAAGTGGTTGATCACTGCTCTCCTATTGACTGAAGTGGCCTTGAGCAAGGCACCCTCACTGCTCCCCGCGCGCCGCTGTAGCAGGCAGCTCACTGCTCCGGGTTAATGTGTGCTTCACCTCACTGTGTGCTGTGTGTGTTTCACTAATACACAGATTGGGATAAAATAGAGACCAAATTTCCCTCACGGGAAGAGAGCATCTAAACTAAACTATCTAAGCAGAAAGGGTAAATATAAGTATATACACATTGACAAGCTCTGTCTGTGAGGGGGCAGTGGAAATGACTGGACTTGCATCTTGTGCAGTAGTTCCTGTCGTATACTGTAGTATGTGCTTATGTAGTTCCTGTAGTATGTGCTTATGTAGTTCCTGTAGTATGTGATTGTGTAGTTCCTGTAGTATGTGCTTATGTAGTTCCTGTAGTATGTGATTGTGTAGTTCCTGTAGTATGTGCTCCAGTTGTCCTGTGGCTTTGTTTTGCTAGAATGAAACTATACTGCTGTTCTATAGGTCTACCACTTATCTGGGTTAACAGAATAACTTATGAGGTTAGTCACTAAACCACATAGTTTGACTGCCACCCATGGTGGGCTTGGAGTAGACACAGACGATGGATGATGCAGCTTGACTTCGAGCCCCTGGCAAATGCTGTCTACTGCAAGAGTAATGTGCATTGATAGATAGATATATAGATACTTTATTGATCCCAAAGGGGAAATTCAAGGTCTCAGTAGCAAACAGACATCACACACAACATGCACTTACAGCAGAAAGGGTAAATATAAGTATATACACATTGACAAGCTCTGTCTGTGAGGGGGCAGTGGAAATGACTAGACTTGCATCTTGTGCAGTAGTTCCTGTCGTATACTGTAGTATGTGCTTATGTAGTTCCTGTAGTATGTGCTTATGTAGTTACTGTAGTATGTGATCGTGTAGTTCCTGTAGTATGTGCTTATGTATATGTTGTAGTATGTGCTTTTGTAGTTCCTGTAGGATGTGCAGTAGTTTCTTATATGTGCTTAGAAATATAACAATTCAAACGATGATATGAATATGTGAAACTGCCAATGTGCCAAAAATGTATGTGCATAAAACCACAATTTTCCTCTTTCTGAAAAAAGGTTCTATTAGTTTAGGCCTTGATCCTCACTGATACTGTAACTGTAAACTGTTATGATTATCCCTGTATAAAATATAAAATGATACATTTACTGTATAAGATTTTTTTGGAAAAATGAGATCTAAAAGAGCTCTCTTCATAACTACTTTGATTTCATACTGCACTGATTTGACCACTTTATGAACCAACAACAGGGATCTAACTATTTGTAAAATAAATTGAAACAAACTATTGTATGGGATATTAACTGTTCCTCATGCAGTTAGAATTACAAGCAGTTAAAGCCAAGCCTGTACTGACCAAAGCCTTACCAAATGTTTCAGTATAATGACAGATGTTTTAAACAAGACATTAGGGTACAGAAGCTTATAATTGCAATAAGTTTATAGAGCCTGCCAGGGAATTTCATTTTGTATTATGTGCAGATGACCAAACGACGACAGCTCAGATAGCTGAATTAAGATGCAGGAGGAGTAAAATTGTACTGCATCCTATTCTTTTTTCCAAAACGCAAAAAAGCCCTAAAGCTTGACATGGGGGGAGAGAGAAGTCATAAATACAGGCCGGTGGTCAATGACCCAGAGTTAATGGCGGCGAGCGGGCGGACATGGGAAGTGATTGTTAGCATTAAAAGGAGCTGAGTGTACCCTCCTCTAATGGCGACGGAGCGCCGCAGGCGCCAGACGCTCAGCGGCAGCTGACACGGGGGATTTCAGGGCAGTGAGGGCCCGCCGAGCACCAGCGATACATTTGACTGGGATATTCCCGTAATGTGGAAACGAACGGGCTTTCCTCTCCAGCTCTGGACCCGACACAGCTCTGATCAGCTCTGCTCTGACCTGCCCACATGCACTGTGTGAGAGCAGTACTGCCCCAGAGAGAGAGAGAGAGACAGAGAGAGACAGAGAGAGAGAGAGAGGGAGAGAGAGAGAGAGAGAGACACTGTGTGAGAGCAGTACTGCCCCAGAGAGAGAGAGAGAGAGAGAAATGAAATTAAAAACCATCGTCATAGAAAACTCCTGTCAAAGTATTGACTGAGTGATCATTCCCTTGCAATAGAAAAGGGTAGACCGCGCCAAACCTGGATAGCTCGTGAAGATCGAATATGTAAATTCTGTAATACTGGAGTAGTAGAGGACGAATGCCACTTCCTCACAGAATGTCCCAATAATCAACACTTAAGAGCTATATTCTACCCACAAATTGAAATCACTTGTCCCGGCTTTATGACTGCCACCAATGAACAAAAACTACAATTCCACCTGGGAGAAATAGATAAATGTGCCCACTTAGCATACCATTATTTACAGTCCTGCTACATTTTAAGAGAAAACTTCACATAGAAAAAGTACATACAGTATATAGTTTTTGTTAAATAGTTTTATATAGACTATTGTTTAAGTTTAAGTTAAGCTTACTTAAGATCAATTTCTTTATTTATTCTATTATATGTTGCTATACGTTTCCTTTTATATTAAAGGTGCCATGTGTAAGAATTGAGGTAAAAATATCCAAAAAATTTGCTACACACATCAAAAGAATGAGAAGAAATAAGGGCGATGATGTCATTAAAAAAATGACAAGGTATAGTGCTGCAGAGATATCAACCTGCTATCAGCATGCTAAATTACTAGCCACAGCCCGACAGGTGTCATAATACCAGTTTCGGCCATGGGAGGCAGTATGCGGGCAACATAACTGCCAGCCAAACTGCAATACACGTTTCTCGGTTGTTACTCTAGGGTAAACCAACTCACTTTCTGGAGGTATACTGCCCCCATCTTTTATGGAATGTGGAGTATGAATTGATTTTTTGGCGGACATTACACATGGCACCTTTAATTTTACATAACTCTAAAAATAAGTACAAATTTATGTTAAGTTTCCTTTCTGTTACAAATCGTAAATTACTTTAGATACAGTTTTTTTTTTTTAAATAAGTTTCCTTTAGATTTAGATTTAAGAATACATGTTTAAGTTTTCTTTAAACATGGATTTAATATTTTTTTAAAAAAAATAAGTTTTCTTTCTTTTAGTTTAGTATTATAAGTTTCCTTTCTTTGAGCCCCCTTAAAACAAATATTGTATCTGTTTGTATTGTCATGTTACTGCTTTGGCAACACTATTTTCTGAGTCATGCCAATAAAGCACATTTGAATTTGAATTTGAATTTGAGAGAGAGAGAGGGAGAAAGAGAGAGAGAGAGAGAGACAGAGAGAGAGAGAGAGAGAGAGAGAGAGAGAGAGACACTGTGTGAGAGCAGTACTGCCCCAGAGAGAGAGAGAGAGGAAGAGAGAGAGAGAGACAGAGAGAGAGAGAGAGGGAGAGAGAGAGAGAGAGAGACAGAGAGAGAGAGAGGGAGAGACACTGTGTGAGAGCAGTACTGCCCCAAAGAGACAGAGAGGAAGAGAGAGAAAGAGAGAGAGAGACAGAGAGAGAGAGAGCGAGAGAGAGAGGGAGAGAGAGAGAGAGAGACACTGTGTGAGAGCAGTACTGCCCCAGAGAGAGAGAGAGAGAAAGAGAGGCACTGTGTGAGAACAGTACTGCCCCAAAGAGAGAGACAGAGAGAGAGAGAGACAGAGAGAGACAGAGAGTGAGAGACAGAGAGAGGGAGACAGAGAGAGGAAGAGAGGGAGAGAGAGACACTGACACATACAAATAGAGTGAAATAAAGATAGGGATTGAGAGAAAGAGAAACAGAGAGAAAGAGAAGAGAGAGCAAAGACATTTTTTAAATTGCTCAAACATGCACAGCTCTTTTAAGAGGATATTTATTCAGACCTCATTTTAACAGTAATTTACATGAAGAGGGTTGGCTTAACATAAACTGTAGGACCAACCTTATCAAATTTCATGGAAATTAGGTGGGAAATTCAAGAGCGAACACTTACACCAACCCTCAAGGCTAACGCCAGAGTTCTTATATGCAGTCAGCCTACAGATGAGCAGGACACTGCTCTTGTTCTCAGTGGCTTAAACTGACAAATCATTTTTTTCTATCCACATAACACAAATTTATGGCCATGTCAAAACAAATGAATAGTCTCCACTGGAAACATTGAGTCCTTGGCACTGACACTGGATAGTTGAATGGACAAAAAAGTAAATTGTAATGAAGTGATGGGTTTATGTCCCGTGTATGGCTTTTTGACTAGTACTGTATGATCTTTTTCCGACATGTATAATCATTATTATTTTAGTATCTCTCACATGCATGGGTTCATTCTGTGTAAACACTTTAATGTTATGTATGTAATGTTCTATTGGACAGCAGAGGGCAGCAATGAAGAGTGGTACAAATGCCGAATACACAGAGTGATTGAGTCCTCATCACTGTATCAGAGGAGGTCTGAAATTGCTGATCAGTTTTTCTATTGATCTCTTGCTTATTTGGTGTTACAGTCATACTGAATATACCTTCTGCTTCTGATTCAAGCTTTGTCTGCTCCAGGGTCCCATATGGATCACAGTCGTGTTTCTCTACACTGAAAAACCAAAAGTCAAAATACTGTAGGTCTTCACAGCCACTCTCCTGCATTAATATTTAATACGCTTATCACACAAAGTAAGCTAAAAGGTGGCATCATGTAGTGATACACTGCAACTCACCTTGGCCTCCCCCTCACCTGCTGAACCGATACAACTGATTTCTTCAGTGCACTCCTGTTGAAAGAGTAGTATTGGGAGAGTATAGGGACTGTAACATTGTTTTTGCAGGGGAGACTATGTTTGCCTCTGGTCTTTCAAAAAGACATTAGCACTAGCATGGAATGTTCATATACTATTTTCTAGTGTCAACCCTATGGAGTAATGGCAGCTAATAAGCTAAGGCAGCTCGGCAATGAGTACATACGAAAATTAAATGAGGTAAATTTGCATTACCTTGGATATTCAAAAATAGTAGAGTAGTTTGCTATTTTGTAAGCATGACAAAAAAAATGTTGATTGATGCATATTTCAAAATAAAAACACCATTCCTGACTGCCAATATAGAATATAAATGGCATGACCTTTAATTAATTAGTTAAACAATCAATTGCCAACACTGATCTCCTCTGAAACTTGTTTTGCATTTGTGATATGAGCTAACAAAACAGCTTCCTTGTTTCTTTGTTATTTAAATAATAATGCAGTTCAAAGCAAAGCAGCAGATGTTTTGTGAAACAGGTTTGTTACAGGTAGCATACTTTAATTAGACTAAAGAGGTGAGCTGGACAGCATAATAATGACACACAGATATTAGCAGGTCAAAGGGAGTACCATAAGCAGGAGGAATGCAACAACGATTTCTAGAGTCATTTCTTCAGCATGCCCAGGAAAATCACATTTTTAACACATCCGCTTTAGGCTCTGTAACATCCCAATCAATCACACATGAATGACATGAACGTTAATATTCAAACAGAGACACCATTTACAACTTGAGTGATTTTTGTGCACACCACGCATTTTAAAAAAAATCACAACATTGTTAAAAGTCCATTTTGATTTGTATCTTTCCTCCGTCCATTTAACCCCCGCCGGAATCACCATTACCTAAGTCCAAGTCAATCAACTGACCCTATTAGCACCCTGATTGCAACCACAGTGCGTCCCAAAAGGTGAAGGGGGTAGGCGGGGTTAATGGCCATATGTAAGCACAGCGTTATGGGCCGAGAGTGGGAGACAGATCAGCAGCGAGATCCAACCTGCTCCATCCGGTCCGAGTCTCTGTCCAGCACAGGGCTGAGGCCCCTGAGGCCGGCGTAGGGCCTGAGGGGGGAGCCGTTGAGAGAGGAGGGGGAGCTGGTGTCTATGGGGCAGATGTAGTCCGCCGAGTCGTCCGGTCGCCTCTTACGCAGGTGACTGAAGTGAGTAAAACCCAGCTTCTTTGGCTGACGTGGACGGACAGAAACACAGACGACACCGATTTACGGATGATGATATTTTGTCGATTAAAGTTATTTCAAATTCAAATCATGACCAAAATAAAATTATGAAACTAAGCCTACTAAAGCAGCCATATTTTCCTTTTCCCTCAGCCCCTAACACACATAGAATCATCTTCATCCTTACCCTGACTTTGGCTGTGGTGGTGAGAGGCGTATGCCCCGTGGCGTTGGCGTATTCCCTCTTCTCCTGCTGGGCCTGCGCCCCCACCAGAGCGGAGAAGTTGGTGGTCAGGTGGCGCCGCAGCAGCGTCTTCTGCGGGGGGATGTTGAGCAGCATGGCCAAGGTGTCCGAGCTGAAGCGCGGCTCCAGGATCTGAGAGGCGCCAAATTCAGCACAGGCTCGTTAAGACAAACATCAAACGGTTTTCATTCGCCTTATAAAGTGGACATCAGATGCAGGGCGGAGTAAGACCACTGCGGTGTTCAAGAGTTTCTTTGAAGAACGCACAATTATTAATGCTAGTGCTATAATGCACATAATTAATGCTAGTTTCTGTGTCTGTGATAGGATAGGGAATTTTAATTGCTTTCATCTGGGTTAGTTGCGATGGGTAAACTACAGCAAACTCACAATGAGGCCTCCATGGACACCACTGCCCCTCAGATTGGGCGCATATTCAGCCAGGTCCACTGATCGCAGCCACTCCATCACACGGTGGTTGGACCACTGCACCACCTCTGAGGGAGAGGCCTTGTTCTGAGAAAACAGAGAATAAAAATGATTCCCAAAATCACCGGTCCTTTCAGAGAAAAAGTCAAATCTTTTCAATCATTACAAATGGCAGCATTCCACATCAACATTTAACAACATACTTTGTATTATTAAATCAGTGGAGAGGGCACATATGACCCTAGCTGGGTGAGGGCGGGGGTCACCTTAAGGTCAGGGTTAGTTGAAAGCAGAACCACACTGGTAGATATTCAATAAACTACAAGTGATTTACTGACCGCTTCTAGAGTGTCTGAAACAGACTTAGCTTCCCAAAGAATGTTTAGTTGAACTAACAATAGATTTTAGTTTGTGTCAATATTTCCTGTCCACTGGTCTGGTAGTTGTCGAGTTCTCGAGTCTTGCTGAAAGAGATACAATAGAACAATAGAAAGAAAGGGGAGGTGCGAGTAGCATAGAAGACCATCGTTCATATAGTTCCTATTTTAGACACTATTCCTTTAATTAATGTTCATAGTGCTGGTGTTTTAATCCTGTTACATATGCATTTCCTTTTTTTGCTCTTTGATCTTTTGATAAATCGCCTTGAATATTTTCATTAGAGCTAGCCAAAAATATTACATCACTGTTGCATAAAACATCCTGCATAATGTGTACGGCTCCATTGTACTAGCACATGCATCATGCATCACGCATATAGAGCAGGCATGACACATAATATCAGAAGACTGGCCATGTTTAGTTAGAGGCTTTCTCTTTCAATTTACTCCTGCTACTCTGATGTTTTCCAACCGCAACTGATTAAAACCTTATGATTTCAGGTAATACAGGCTAACTCAACCAGGAGGTGGAGATGGAGGAAAATATCTGTATAATCGGTTTGCAAACAACAAGTCTATAGTATACGTCTGGCTGTGTTAATATGAGTAAGCGGCAGTGAACATTCATTCCCTAATTTGGCACAAAAACCCATCCAAGACTTCCAAAGTATCATCAAGTGAAATTAACTTCAGTACATACAGTTGATTCAGAAAACAATTTGGATGTAAATGCCCTCCAGGCTGGTATAAACTGCCAACCCATGCATGCAAGAAAGTGGTGGAATGCAATGTGGATAGACAACTATTCAACAATTACTTTTTATAAATGTGTTAACAATCATACAATGTATAACTGCACAAACAAATCTAATTTATAAAGAATATCTGCTTTCATAAACTACCGGTCAAAAGTTTGGTGTCACTTAGAAATTTCCATTCAACTCCATTATAGACAGAATACCAGCTGAGATAAGTTGCATTGTTTTTCTTTAATCAGGGCAGTAGTTTTCAGATTACATTATGTGAAATTTCTAAGTGACCCCAAACTTTTGAATGGCAGTGTATATCATAGAAGTCACTTCACCAAACAATGAAATAGGAATTTAAGGTTAGAGCCACCCATTGGGTGAATCCTTCCGCTGTGACCTACCCATAGGCTCACCTCGTCGCCCGGCCTGCGCCTTAGGCAGTGGGGGTTGAACTTGTTGGCATGGAGCACGTGGATGGCACACTTGATGCTGAGGTGATGGAGCTGACTAGTGACTTTCAGGAACAGAAGGTCGTTCTGAACCAAGGACAAGACGAGAAGGGAAATGTCACCGTGACAGAGGTGAACTGTGAGGTGACTGACTTATTCTCTTTACATAAGTGTCAACAGCCAAGGGTGATTCAACTATTGTGTGGCCTCACCACTGTCAGGTACTGAAGCATCCTGCCATCCACGCGAGCTTCATGGAACTGGTCTTTATACTGAGGCAAGCCAATGTCATCCAGCCACCCTGAGATGGAACAGACACACTCACAGTCAACATCATGCAGGGCACCAACTGTAGTTTTGAGCTTATGCAACTTGTGCTAGAATGCAAATGGGTGTTTAATGGGCTAATGTGCTGGGGTTTTCCCCATGCTTAAACTTGTCATCTGAGCATCTGAACAATGGCATTCTTATACACAGTGCCCTCTAGAAACAGGGTTGGAAGTGTTGTAACTCCTCTTAACCTTGTGGATGTGTTTATTTACAATGATGGCGGTGATTACTGAACTGAGATAAAACCTACTTGTGACCCAGATATGGTCCAGTTCGGAGGACTTCTCCATGGTTTTGTTGCTGAAGGACCTTATAGCCAGCTGGAGCTTTTTCCTGTGCAGTGGGTGCTTAATGCCCATCTCCTGTGGATATGATATCACCGCAAGGTCAGCATCCTGATTTAAAGGGGGACACTTTACTAAAATACACGGTGAGCCGTTGCCAGCGTTTAAAAATGGCCATAGCATGGATGCATTGCATGCATCAAAAAAATAACACAAAATAAATTTGATACTTGTCAGCATGTGACAGTGTGACGGTTATGAGTTTGACATGGTAGGCGTCTGATGCACTCATCTTGTATCTCAAAAAGGTCGGTTATGAGACCCATCACCCATACAAATGGCTCTATCAGTAGACGAACATAGTGTAACCTCGAGCTCCTGACATAGTTTTACACTTCTGGTAGGGTTATATTAGTTTTATGCTACACTGAGCTGTGTGCTTGAACTCGGAGCAAAGGGTTGAACTCTAATAAGAAACACCATACGACAGTACAACTGCTAAAAAAGGCAAAGTAACATCAAGGTCTAACTGTATCTAACTATAAATCAAGGAGTGTCTGTATGTCTGTCTGACTGTCTGTCTGGTCTTTGCATATCTCCAGACTGTTCATCCAGCCAACTTCACACTTGGTGGAAGTAATGACCCGAGCCAGTGCAGTGCCATGTACTGTATAAAGCTGTTTGGATGTGAAATGCTAAAGGTATCATTTAAAGACTACATTTAGTGTATCTTTGGACAAGAGACTGCAATTAAAAACAAGACCACTGTATACTGTACACCTGCTTAATACATCTGTATTACTGCAGTGCAATAATGTGATTTCCATGTTTTTCACTCACAGAACATTTAGTATATCTTGACCTTATATCTTGACAATATGACAACACACACTGCAGCCTGCAGCCATGAAAACATCAGATCTTGACTTCTCTGATATGGCTAATGCCAGATGCAGTGTACCTGCAGGTATGTTATGCCTGGGCACGGTACTAGAGTTTTCCATACAGACTGATACAACATCAATGCCATACTGACTGTAGAGCACAGCCTTTTCAAAGACAACCGTCATTGTAACATGTGGTCTATCTGTGAACACTGCTCTTACATTAAAGCAGGGATCACATTGGAAGCGGCAGCAGTAAAGCGTAACGCTCAGACCATAATAAGTTATATTTTGTTCCTAACTTAGACAAATGTTCTGTGTTCTATTGCCTAAACTGACAATCGATGAGCCTTGCTTACAGTACGCTTTGAAAGTTGAACCAAGTTCAACGCTCAAATTGTTTGACGCTAGTGTAGTGCTGCCGCTCCAACTGTTCCGCTGCCGAACCACAGCGAAAAATAGGACATCTGCCGCTTGCCACTGGTGAACGCGATCCCTTTCTAAGTGATACTGTTTAGTTATGTTTCTATACAGCCTGCCCTACATTAACAAAACTGAATGAAATGAGTGAAAAACATGCGTGGTGATGCTTCACCTTCTCCATGTCCTGAGGGGTGGCGGAGAGGAGGGTCTGTCCACTCTCTACCCACTGCCTGGTGAGGTTCACATAGTGGCCCAGACCATACTCCTCCAGCCAACCACACACTTGCTCTTTGGTCCACTTCACGAAGGGTGTGTTTTTGTCCCTGATGGATAAAAAAAATCTTTTTTTTAGGTCTACAGAAAAATTATACAGAAGAAGTCATACAAAGGTACACAAATCTAGGTCTAGGATGTTTTGTAGGCCTACTGTTTAACTAATATTCCTACCAGTCAATTATTTAATTGATCAGTTATGAGTCCTGGATCACACTGGGGATGATATTCCCTGCCTGAGTCTGAACTATATTCCCATAGATAAGGACAGTGAGAAGTGTCTGAGTGACAGGTCTTCGTACCGGACTGAGCTGCCTGAGTCAGGAGTGCGGGCCAGGCGAGGGCCGGCCGTGGCTCGCAGTCCTCCCCTGCGGAACTCCGACGGCTCCAGGTCAACCCCATTCAGGCCCCCCGACTGCGTCCTCCTAATTCTGTCAACAAATATGAGATATATATCTAGATATGATTCAACCAGATGTGAGACATTCATCTAGATATGATTCAACCAGATGTGAGATATTTATCTAGATATGATTCAACCAGATGTGTGAGACATTCATCTAGATATGATTCAACCAGATGTGAGATATTCATCCAGATTTGAGACATTCAACCAGAGATATTTCAAAAATACCAGAACCAGACAAAAATAAACAAATGGCATGTTTCATGTCATCTGTATGTGCACATTATGCATGTAGGCCAATAGTCCATATAATCCATCATAGCAGTGCTCTTTAGCTAATATTTATCCACGAGATCAGACAAAAGTGAGCAGGAATTGCATATCTTTCAGGGTTTTGCACTGTCTAACAAACTGACAAAAGTGTCTGTGTAATTTCATGCTTCATATCCATGCATATGAAGTTTGTTGGAATCTTGAAAAAAAAAGGCCTACTCACTTTCCCCATATTTTTCGGATACTTTTGGTGTTCTTGACATTTTCCTGGGACACAGGGGACTGCTGTCCTGAGTCTGCCCCTGAGGACATGGGCGAGACGTCCGAGGATGTCGTGTCCTCCATTTTCTCACCTTTCCCTGCACACAGAACACGCTCCCCGACATCAGCGCTCCAGTTACAACTCCAAATCAATCACATCTGGAACGGGAACTACTAGAGTTTGACTGTTTTAGCAGGCTTCATGAACAAGCATGAGCATGCACCATTCAAAAGCAAACCCACCAAAGAAGTCTTGTCTTCCTGGATTTCCAAGGTGGGCAATTGAGTAATCAGAGAAGAAATAGTCAATATCCTGTTAAAGCAAGCTCCCTTCTTGCTATTACATAGTAGAAATTCAATAATCAAACCAAAATACCACAGCATTTGCTTTGGTCAGAGGCCCACTGCAGT
>NW_027468630.1:9890118-9915118 GCF_046254945.1 Alosa pseudoharengus | reverse complement strand
AGTTGAGCCTGCAGGGTCTCAATCTCTGTGTTCTTGGACATGAGGAGTTGCTGGAGGTTCGAGATCTCCACCTGCGAGAGAGGAAGAGAGGGAGCGTGAGGACGAGAGGAAGGAAATATCTCCGTTATTAGCACGCTCATGAATAATAGATAGACACTTGTCAACGTTGGCATGGGATGAGGGAAAGGATGCAATTGCTTTACCTACAAATATTCAGTCTCAACACAATCTTCCCAACACAATATAAACACTTATGCCCCCACATACCAAAACAAAATATACTGAATAAAAATTTAAAAAAATCACAGCTTTCATGCTTCTGTGTCAAAACCTGAAAACTACATTTTATTTCAGTTATATAACCAGGGCAGCAAACTTTGCTTTAGAGAATAGATGACCCAGCCATTCCTTCTCAACTAATTTGCATCTCAATATGTAGACCTGGACGAGACTAATCTGTATATCTCCACCTCTGGGGCGATGTTACATAAGCTCCAAGTCAAGCATACAAGGCTTTGTGTACTAGGGGCCATGTGTGTGCATGGTTCACCACAGGGTTACAGTGCACTGCGTCCTGCAGTAAGTCTCAAAAGGATGTAATCCTATCCACACTGTGTCCAAGCCTACAGCAGCTTCAAAGGCCGCACCCAGCTCTCTCTCTTGTGGTCATGTTGGCTGGGCTTGTCGAGCATACAGTAGGCGTCAACAGGGTGTAGGCTATCGGTCACTTCGACACATGGTATCACAGTAACATTAGTCACTACTTAACTTGAAAATAAAACAATTTTGTATACTTTCCATAACATCTGCAATTTGTTTCAGTTCTTAAGTGGCTAACAGCTATCCAACGTGCCATAATTTTCAGCCCATTAATGAAGGTTTTCTAAATTGATTTTGTGAAATTTCTTCTTCCGTGAGGTTAATACACAGGGACGGTACTATACATACATAGGTATGCATTTCCTTTTTATGACTAAAGTACGATCTGAGTCTGATTAGGCTATTGGGCACTGTGGTCAATACACTTTTTACATTTTATAACTTGCATAAAACACTGTCCTGCGATTTATGTGGCTAATATATGGGACATTGAGTACTGTGCTGTCAACAAAACACAACTATAGCATTTCCTTCCATGAACTTCTTCACAGTATGACACTGCATCACAATGGCAATGATACACACAATAACAGAAAGAGAGGAGAGGAGATGAGAGCTGGAAATGGCATGGAGGTCGACAGGAGCAGAAGCAGGAGTGGCATGATGTTCCGCAGACATAAAGACAGAAGGACGAGTGTGCCAGTGAGTGGAGGTGGAGGGGTTGAGGAGCAGGGTGGGGGCTTAGAAGATGATGGGGGGGGGGGGGGGGGGGGGCAAGGAAGAGATGCATTGTGGGTAAGTGCACCTGGAGAGTCCTGCAGCGCTCCTCCCACTGCTGCCTCTCTATCTGCAGGTGCTCGACGGTCAGCCGCAGGCTAGCCAGCTGACTCAGCACCGACTGATAGCACATGTGCAGAGAGGAAGAGATCGACAGCTAGCGACAGCCAGAGAAGCATGGAGAGATGAGGAGACAGAGAAGAAGTAAGAAAGGAGAGATATTAAAATGGAGATGGGAGAGGAAATAGAAGTAGCAGCAGTAGAAGAATAAGAAGGAGGAAGAGGAGGAGGAGGAAGACTAGTAGTAGGAGAAGAAGAAGAAGAAAAAAAAGAGAAAGAAGAAAATGAAGAAGAGGCTGAGAAAGAAAAGAAGCAAGCGACCGCCGCGACCACTTGTGGAGTCCTGCAGTGAGTTTCAGAGTACACTGAATTTCACTTCTGCACAATAAACTCACTTTACTACTTAACACATGCACAATAAACACGCAAATACAACAACGTGTGGAAACCATGACTCATTCTGGGGAAAAAAAAACAGCATGGGAGAGAGATTAAAGTAAGTGGCAGTTAGCAGCCGCATCTGAGAAATTAAACTCTGAGAGAGAGAGAGAGAGAGAGAGAGAGAGAGAGAGAGAGAGAGAGAGAGAGAGAGAGAGAGAGACTTTTACGGAGTTTTTACTGATTTTACCTTGGTAGCTTTGAGCTTCCTCTCATACTGGAGCTTCTCGTCCTCCAGTTCGTCCACCTTGTCCTTCAGAAGCCTCAGTTCAGTCAGCAGGCCCTGCAGGGGTCACACACACACACACACAGACATTAGCACTGACCACAGGTACTTAGACCTCCAAGATCCAGAGTGTGCCATGTTTAAAATGGTTTCTAGCAGCATTTTGTTAATTTTATTTGTAGCTGCATTTTATGTTATGGTAATATGCTATGACCAGAAATGGTCAAAAATTGTATCAGGGAAATTCCGCGCAAAACTGTCACATCCATAACGGCAACACAATGCCATGGTATTTACTTGGTGTTATGGATTTGACAGTTTTGCGTGGAATTGCCCATCTCTCAGAATATACATCATACATATCTCACTCCACAGTAAATGCAGTGTTACAGCAGGCCAAATAAAATCCAGGCAGTGAAGAGTATCGTATTACAAAGCAGTGTCTGTTTTGCAACGTGTACTGAGGTGGGGTGATTGGTCAACCTCAAGTGCTCTGAGTAGCCTTATGAAATGCACTAATCACTCTGCACACACACAGACAAAGCGCATGAGCAAACATCAAATCCCCTTCATAACCATGCCACTCTGACATGCATCTTGAATAACGTCATGTTACACAAACTGCCAGAATGACAGAACTTTTTGTGACAGATCATTGAAAACAAACTAAGCCCAAAGCCTAAAGGAAAGAAGATGCATTTCGCAACAACATATTGCAGGTTATTCAATTAGTCTCATTCATTCACACCACAAGTTTCCATGTCACTATTAGAGACCGCATTAAAGCCTATTAGCCCAGATGAAACAGCTGTGCGCATCCCACATCCAGCGATGGGTTTTCCTACACTCTGCTCCGTGTCTGGAGCTCCGGGACTGGGAGCCACGCTGGCACTGCTGGCCTCCTCCTCCGCCCCACCGGCAGGGGCCTCAGCTGGGATACCGCCGCCGCCGCCGCTGCCATGGCCCTCCCCATCAGCCGGCCTCTCAGCCACGGGGTCTTTTTTCCCCCGCGCTTTATTGGTGAGCTCCTGCTGGATCCTACACATCTGCTCCTGGAGCTCACTAATCAGATTCACTACACTCTGTCAGAGGGAAAGAATGAGGAAAAAAGGGGGGGAAAAAGAGAAGGAGAATAGACACATATCGGGAAGAGATCAAAAGGCAGGGAGGAAACGGTAAAGAACGAGAGAGAGAGAGAGAGAGAGAGAGAGAGACGAAGGAGGAAAAAGAGGGAAATGAAATTGAACACAGAAGGAGAACATATGCATGACGTGCTGGGCTTTGAGTGTATACACTGCTTCCATGTGGTTTCTTCTCTGGCACGCTAATTAATGGGGGTTGGGGGCAAAGCTTTCCCTTTAAGAGGGGGCCCCTGTTTTCTGACTTCTGTCACTCGCAGGGCTTTAGGGACGGAATATTTAAGGACCATACCACCATACCATGTGCGTCATGGCCAGGCATATTTAAAGAGGCAAACGAGGCCGCAATGAGAAAAGCTGCACTGCCTAGTCTTATGAAAACAGCTCAGACCAGCACGGCACGCAGCATGCTATGCTATGCCAGGGTAAATATGCCAATGACCCATTTCGCCTTCCCTGAGCATGGTCATATAGCAGTATTAAGGACATCTGTCCACTTGCCAACAGACTACTTCCCTTTTTCCTGGACAATACGGAGGAGCCTGATGGCCAACTTGGACCGAGATGCGTGTATGAAGTATGGTCTAGAAATGCTGCCAGGACGACTGCTTTTTATAAACTAATTTAAGACACATTAACGAAATTGTAAACAGTAGGAGTGCAATTCGCTGAGAGTAAACAACGAGAGAATGCTGTCTGGAATACGAGTAGAGGAAGTCTGCGATGATACTTGAGGAAAGAGAACATGCCGAAAGATATGTCTGTCACTGTGTGCATGCTATCTATAGTGTGCTAGTTCGGCTGGGTCCTGAGTTAGGGGCATTTGCAGAGTGATAGAGAGAGAGAGGGAGTGGGGCAGGGAGAGAGAGAGAGAGAGAGAGACAGAGAGAGAGAGAGAGGTAGAGAGAGAGAGAGAGAGAGAGAGGGAGAGAGAGAGAGAGAGAGAGAGAGAGAGAGAGAGAGAGATGCCAGTGGAATGCTCCAACCAGATTTCTGCCATTCTTTCTCGCTGGATAAAGCCCAACAGCTGACATAGAGGCAGGCAGAGTGTGTACACACCGTTCAGTAAAACGCAGAATACAATTCAGTAGAATAGAGATCCATATTCTCAGAACACCCAGCCTAAGGAGAACATGAAACCTGAGTCTATTAACATGAAAGGAAACTAGAGATACAAAAACACAAGAATACTTTGGAACAGCCAGATAACCCAGATATGTTATTTAGCTCTATCAGGTGTCTACATGGGGCTATAATTCACACTCAGTGTGGAAAGAGGTGCAAATATTCCTAAATCCATCTCAAACAAATGGGCCTGGAGCAAGTTCTTTCATGTGAGTTCACAGACAAACATTGAATGGTAACAGGAAACCTGCGTGTGTATTTGCATTCTCATAGAGGCTCTGGGCCCGGTTGTTTCCGCCCATCAATCGCTCATTAAATCCTCTTCAGTCTTTCCAAAGTGCACTTGTCACGGCTTCAGCAAATAGAGACTTGGACTTGAAAGAAAGATGACACCAAAGGCTAGTGACCCCCACAAACAAACACCCCCCACCATCTCCCATCCTCTTGTCCCTTGTTGTCTTTAAACATGTCATCAATCATTCCTGAACTGCTAAATGTATGCTTGTCCTCTGGGTGCCAATGTTCTTCGCCTTGCGCTGTCATGAGGGTAGCAAACCGACATAGCCATAGCCATGTCCACATTTCACAGCGCCGGCGTGTGGACAAACCACTGCCTGTTTAACACTGCTAGTAAATAGCCGCTGACAGGTTACAGTGGGGATTAACACGAGCACACAGAACGTTCAGTATTTCTCCGAACTCAAAGCACTCATTATACCTATGTAACAACATCTGTCTGCTCACCACAGCCGTAACTGTGAACACTGGCATTACATGGCAGGCATAAGCAGCTTAGATTAACTTTTAAAATCCTATAATTAAAGACAACTCATGAGGTTTTTGAAGGGATAGTCTCACGTGATTTGAGGTGAAGCTTTTTTTTCCATTCTGGGCTTTATTCATAAAATGAAAAGGAGTGATTTCACGGACACCTTCAAGACCCTCCACAGACTCCAATTAAGCATTTCTGTCCAAGTTGTTTCCTGTTTGTCACAGAGGGGAAGCAAAGGCATGATATCTCACGATGATGTAGTCCGGCTGTGTCAATGCCCTCTGTCAACACTTCTCTGTTAGAGCCCGAATAAAGTTCCCATCATGAGACAATACTTTCACACAACAACATTGTTCCACTTCCCTTTCACCCTAATCTGCCCTGGTGCAGTGTACAAAGTTTCCATAAACAGAATTAACTTCAAACGTATAAAACATCACATCCTACTTCAAGACCCACCAGGGCCACAGCTGACTCATTTTGCGTGATTATGTGTGACTGTGTATGCGTGACTGTCTGTGTGTGTGTTTGTGTATGTGTGTGTGTGTGTGTGTGTGCGTGCACACGTGCACTTTTGTTTAGTACCTCAGCTTTGTGTTGACGTTCTACACTGTGGTTCTGTTTCTCCATTCCGGCAAGCTTCAGTTTCAGGTAGGACACCTCATCCATCAGATCCAATTTCTGGGTCTCCAAAGAGGTCCTGCTCAAGAGCTCCTGAATGGAGTGTCCATGGACATGGACACACACATACACACACACACACACAACAGGGCGATAAAGCACAGGTCTGAGCAAAAAATCCACAGTCCGGCGGGCACAAAGTCCCCTCAAACAAACTCTGACTTTTCAGACGTGGCTCCACACACCAGCTAAATATACACAAGTCTCCATGAGCTCTATTTTTACTTCCTCTCTCACAAGCTGACACATGAGAGAGAGAGAGAGAGAGAGAGAGAGAGAGAGAGAGAGAGAGAGAGAGAGAGAGAGAGAGAGAGAGAGAGAGAGAGAGAGAGCGAGCTTTAGGAAAAGCTGCTGTTCTATCTGGATGGCTCACAAAAATAAAAAAGCCTTTTCTTGTGAAACAACAAACAATTTAAATCACACAGGATTTAAGGACTATATGCTCATCCCCACCTAGACAACAGCACAACCTAAGTTTCATCCCCAACTTCTTAGATAAGATCAGGCCACCTCTGAATGTAAATAGCGGTCTTAAAGCTGTGCTTTTAAGGCAGGTGCAAACTTGCATTAAAATGACTTCAGGACACTGAGTGTAGTCCTTCTGGAGAAGGGAGAGAACTGCGCCTCTGCAAAAGCCCACATGGAAAATATTAGCGCTGTGTCACTGGAACCAGATTTTCTCCTGAAGGCCAAAACCTCATAATGACCACATCGCAGGCTAGTGCAACTATATAAAGCGTCTCATCAGCCTAGCTCAGTCTGTTGAATCAATCAGCACAAGGGGCTTTGCTGAAAGAAATGAGTGTAAAACTTAATAATCTTGCTAGCACACTTTATAATGTGATTAAACTGCTTGCCGTGTCACAATTACTGAAAAAAGAAGTACACCACCAGCTATGCAAAACCACCAAGTGCACATTTTTCCTACCTTTTCCAAGCAAAATAAGTTAGAGATTATTTCTTTCTGAGCCCAGAGAAATCCATGCACGATGAGGTACAAAACTCTTGGATGCAGTCTAAGGTAACTGATGCTAATCCCAAGAGAGGTGACTGGTCAGTTCTTCAGAAGACAGGACGGTATCGTCCTGTCTCTCTCTCTCTCTTTCTGCTTCACTCCTGGTCTCTCTTTCTTTATCTCCCTCCTTCACTCTTGCTCTCTCTATCTATTTCCAGTCTTTCTCTCTTTCTACACACTTCTCTCACTATCATTCCGTCTCACTCTTTCACTCCCTCACGCTGTCTCTCTGTGCTTCTCTTCCTCATTCTCTCTCTGTCCTAATGAAAGAGGGATTTTTTTCTCTCTTCTCTCTCTCCTTTCCACAGAGCTGCGGGGAGTGTCTGACCCTTCTGGTTGGAGGCTGAGGATGGGAGGCAGGAGCAGGAGCAGGAGTAGGAGCAGGAGGAGAAGCCAGAGCTCACCTGCGCCAACCACACAGACCAGACCGGGCACAACCCCAACCACACAACTCTGCTGCTGGAACTCCAGCACCCCTTGCTAAATATTTGGGTTGTCAAGGCAATGTGAAGCTCGGCTCTCTGGAATCCTTGCAAGGAATGGCCTCCGATGAAGAAGCTGGATCATAGATTTTTTTTCCCCCCTTTCAGATGTGAGCCATCTACTGCAGACTGGTTCTATTATAGAAAGTATTTTATTTTTGAGAGGGGGCAGAGAGAATCTGCTGCCACTATAGGAAGCTATTATTAGCTTA
Organism: Alosa pseudoharengus; assembly: GCF_046254945.1. Classification (NCBI taxonomy): domain Eukaryota; kingdom Metazoa; phylum Chordata; class Actinopteri; order Clupeiformes; family Clupeidae; genus Alosa; species Alosa pseudoharengus. The sequence goes on along the minus strand of NW_027468630.1, from coordinate 9,907,591 downwards.
GGACTGGAGAGGAGACACTGTGGAGCAATGATTAGAAAAAATAAACCTGTTTTTCTTCTCCAAAGGAAACACCAGACTGGAGCTTTACCAGGAAAGAAGTTTATTCAGAGTAGAACCAAAATCAAAAGTTCCAACGCTGAAAAAATCATTTATTCGGCACAGCGCACCACCGCGGAGATCAAACGTCTCTGAGCTTTTGTTTGTGCTTTATGGGATTTTTCCTGTCCCTCTTAACGTTCAAAGTAGAAAATTAAAAGGCAGAGGCTTACAGTCTCACATACAAATACTGTAGGCGTACAAGCGATGGAACAGGGACTGCCGCTTATAGAGTCCTGAGAATTAGGCGTGTGAATCTTCAGTGTTGTTTGCACTGGGAAAGCTAGCAGGCTTAACCCCGAACACACAGTGCACAGAGGCTTAAAACAAGCAGTGAGAATGCCACCCCTCTCTGTGTGAAGCAGAGACAGACATGAAAGCAGAGTGGGAAGTTGGAAAGAAGCATCAGCAGACGTGCTTTCAAGTCAACGAACACAAGAGTGAGAAAAAGAAGCTAAGCTGTTTGAAGCACAGGTAGATAGCAGAATGTGACGGGGTGGACCATACCTGTTGCAACATCTCCTCCGTGTTGTTGAGCTTGTGTTGGTGCTCCTCCAGGGAGCTCTCCAGGTCCCGAATCTTCTCCCCCTGGGCTTCCACTTGGTCAGTCAACACACTCACCTGGGTGCGGATATGTGGGAGAGAGTGTGTGAATCGGACCCAGTAAGTGTGGTACACATTTATGTATGTGTTATTCCTTGTGTATGTGCATGTGCGTGTGTGTATGTGTGTGTGTGTGTGTGTGTGTGTGTGTGTGTGTGTGTGTGTTATTCCTTGTCTATGTGCATGTGCATGTGTGTGTGTGCGTGTGTGTGTGTGTATGTTATTCCTTGTGTATGTGCATGTGCGTGTGTGTGTGTGTGTGTGTGTGTGTGTGTGTGTGCGTGCGCGCGTGTGTATGTGCATGTGCATGTGCATGTGCATGTGCGTGTGTGTGTGTGTGTGTGTGTGTGTGTGTGTGCGCGCGCGCGCGCGTGTGTGTGCGTGCGCGTGTTTGTGTATGTATGATGAGTAGCCAAGAGAGAACGGGAGAGACAGACAGACAGGCTCAAATGAGTGGCAGCCCAGACGTCCTGTCGACTAGGCCACACCTCTACCTGTTTCTCCTCTTTCCCTGGCCTCTTTTGACCCCACCTCTTCTCCTTCCAGGCATGCTACAATCTGCTGAGTAAGCACCACCCTGCTCTCCCTCTCACCCATACAGCACTGCTTGGCTACAGCACTTACCAGACTCGCTGAATATGCATCTAGACAAAACACTGGCAAAGAGGGCAGATTAGATAAAGGTAAACCTGCGTCGAAGGACTCCCCAGAGTCTAATTGTCCTTCAACTGCTGGCTGACTTTGTCAAAATCGGAGCGAGAGAAAACAATGGCTGTCTTCAGCAGTCACTCACCACATCAGATTGCCTCCATTTTGACAAATTATCTGACTCTCTCAGAGGAACGTTCTGGTAAGTGGCAGAAAATTCACCACTGATGCCTCACAGCATCCAAGCTCACATGGGAGAGCTGTGTGATGGCAGTTTTTACACACGTTGAGACACAAACAAGACCAATAAGTAATGTAGCTCGCTTCAGCTGAGTGCAAGGTTTGTCAAATCCTCAGGTCATTAGACAGTGTTTCCTCACTGGCCACACCAGGAGCACAAAAACAACAAAATAAACGTCTCCACCTCCCCACAGGTGCGCCAACTCCCCTCCTAAAATAAACACACAGCAGCCTGACATATTACATGTGAGGAGTGTTTACCACCAAACAGAGCTGCCTAGCGCAGGTGCCTCTGAAACTATGATTACAGCTCTTGAACATGTGACGGCGCGCACACACACACACACACACACACACACACACACACACACACACACACACACACGTTTCCCCTGGCTTCCTGGCTCACTGACTGGGTTATATGATCAGGGTAGTGTTTATATTCATCACGCTAAAGACTGCAGTGAGATCGCATGAACGTCTATCTTCTTTTAGATTCTGCTCATAATCAACTCACGCCACTCAGTTTCACCTGGATGTACTCAAAGGGGGTTCACGAAGGGTACGAGTGTAACTGCTACAAGAGCCACAAAACGCCCAACAGACCTGCACATTATTATTCTTTAATCTTCCAGGAAGACCTATACTATAGTCTTATTACATTTTTAACTATGTGATCAATTACAGAAAGCTCAATGCACTCATTAAAACAAACAAACACATGCATATTTACAAAATACATCAACACAGCCATACTGTACATAAAAAGCACAAAACCGCCACTCAAAAAGAGAATGTCTTACCTGGAGAACGAGTGACTCTTTGTCCCCTTCTAATCGAGTCAGGCGTTCTTGATAGTTCTCATTGTTCCCCAACGACTGCAGGTTCACCTGTAAAAGGAGACGACCCCCACTCTTAGTACTCTCCCCATGAACTCACAGCCAACGGCCAGGACCGGGGCAGTCTGAAGCCTGTGAACTCTGAAAGGCCCGTGAGTATGGATACAGTTACAGACCTCTGTGAGGGAGTAGAATAGGCTTGTGTGTCCTACAGCCAAGAGTCTACCATGGCGGTGCTCGCGGTGTCAGCAGTTAAACAAACACACCCGCTTCCCCCTGTCTGAGGGCACCTTCTCTTGGAAAAGCTCTGGGTGCAGATTCTAAAGCGCTCCATCCGACTTCTGTTACTCACCCTGGGCCACTGGAATTCCCTAAGAGGTTTACTTTCATACAGGTTTAATCTCTGTGTTTTTTCTTTCTTCCTTGAATGTTTAAATGCGAGAGGAATGTAAGGCCTTGTGGAATATGGCAGCAATGTGTGACATACTGAGGATTTACTGCTGCTGGCCAATGGACAGAGCGAGAGAGAGAGAAAGAGAGAGAGAGAGAGAGAGATAGCTTAAACCATGTTGTGTGGTGTAAATCAGGCAGAGATACAAAGAATAAAAGTCTACAAAGTCATGACTTCAAAGAAACTAAATGTCCTGGTCAACATGTTTGTTTTTCTCTCAGCCCAACACGTAGGCAGTGGAGCTAGCAACATCAAGGTCATGGCTTTGATTCCTGTCAAGTCCAAATAATGATAAAAAGAACACCTCTCCTGCTCTGTCGATCCCTTTGATCATGAATGTCTGCAGAAGTCAGTACATGCAGAAGTCTTGTAAATGCCTAAGGCTTGTTTTGCAAACTCATATGCAAGTCTGGTATCCAAAATCGTTTCAATAACTTGTTTACGTTCATGACTTTTTTTCAGCAAGTTAGCACATGCTGGTCACTGGATATGTGTGAGACTTGCAAGAGACCTATAATCTGTTACATAATCATGAGAAGGAGTTGCTGCTCCATGGCTATGCAATTAAAGCTAGGCCGGTTGCCCACAGTGATTTTAAAGGGCAGTTTAAGAGCACATAAGCAGACGGGTTCTCAGAGCTTCCTGAGGATTCCCTTTCAAAAAAGCACAATAAAAACACTCAGAAACAAACAAACAAACAAACAAACACAAACAAAACACACACACACACACACACACACACACACAAACAAACACATCCAGATACACTATAAACAAAAGTTGCATCCACCAAGAGTAGGGTAATGGCATCATTTCCTAATAAACTCTCAGGAGACTGAGATTGCCGTCATATACTCGTCCATTCACTCATCATGCTTTACACTTCAGTTACTAAAGAATGCATCGGTGCAGCAATCTCCAACCACCCACACCTCCTCCACATGAGCCAGGTAAGGTGGAGTCGTTGTGCTGTGACCACTCCCTCTCTTCACCGTCGACTCATCTCTCTAATGCTCTGGTGGTCACACAGCATCAATCACTGCCACCACCAAGACGCAGAACAGGAAGGGCCAGGTCTGTCCAGCCAGGTCTGTTTGCCATTATCTACGCTACACTACGAGCTGATACGGATGTACGCACACACACACACACACAGAGTGACTCACAGACTGGAGTTGTGCAACTGCAACACAACTCCTGGTGCTATTTGTGTGTGTAGCATGTGATTCACAGTCCAGCGTAGCCCATGTGGTTGCCGAGCCCCTCTCTCTTTCTCTCTCTCTCTCGCTCTCTCTTTCTCTCTCTCTGTCTGTTGACACTGTTTGTGGAAGCTGTTTACAGTAAGCTTCAGGAAATGTGAAAGGGAGGGTGTTTTTAGACTTTCATGTGTTTGCTTGACACAAGGCACAAGCACGTCACCCCCTAGGTCCAATTACTGAGCATGCCCTCCTCCCTCATATCTCCCATGAGCCTGCATATAGCCACTCAGCGATCAATCAATCAAAGTAAATTCCTCCATGAAGTACAGTATGAATGAACAAGCAGTGATGGACTGACTAAAGCAAAGAAAGAACAGCCTTGAAAACTGCAAGCCCACTCACCTTTTTCAGCCAGGCAAAATGTTTGTAAAAATCTAAGTCACACTCCATTCTGCTCAGCCATGGTCGCTTCAGTTTCAGTTCTGAATCAACAGCAGCTAGCCTTACCCTACTATTTGAGGCTTTAAAACAGCTTGAGCTAAGACTCCGAGAGCTCTCTTTCCTTTCTCGGTCTCTTTTGAATGCTCTCTTTTCCTCTCTGTCTTTCCTTCCCTGGCTCCAGCCCTGGCTCAGTCTCCACGGCGTCTGGTCAGGCTTCCGAGCATCTGGTTTGCAGCACGCAGTCAGGCTAGACGGCAAGTTATAATATCAGACTGCAGCCCGACTGCATAGATCAAGCCAGCTGCTCTCTCTCTCTCTTTCTCCCTCTTTTTTCCCCCCTTTTCTTCCTTTTCACATTCTCCTCCTACTCCTGCTTCTTCTCCACCTCCCCTCTTTCAGTGCCCCTCTCTCGCTCCCTCTATATGTCTCTCTCCTCTCTTTCCTTTCTGCTCTCGGAGATCTCATTAGCCAGTCCTCAGAACCCAGAAGCCTCAACTTCTGTCTTTTCCTAAGTGTGGGGCTTTTCTTGAGGGGCAGCGCAGCAGCAGGGAGAAGAGGGAACGATCCACATGACACATGCCCATCACACACACATGGTACTCCACAGGGCTGAGGCGAAGGGGGGGATGGAGGGATGGAGGGATGGAAGAGAGGGGAAGTTGTTTTCGAGAGCATGAGAGATATAAGAAATGGCATAACATGGAGGATGGAGGATGAGAAAGAGTGTGAGAAAAGACAGAAGGAGAGAAGGAGAGAGAAGAAAGAAAGAAGTGGGATGAGGAGGGAAAGAGAGAGGAAAGGAAAGAAAGAGAGAGAGAAGAGGTCAATGAAAAGAGAAGGAGAAAGAGAGAGACAGAAAGTTGTGGGATGAGGAGAGAAGGAGAGAGAGAGAGAAGAAAGAGAAAAAGAGAATAAGAGAGAAAGAAGGAGAGAAGTGGGATGAGAAGGAGGGAAAGAGAGAGGAAAGGAAAGAAAGAGAGAGAGAAGAGGTCAATGAAAAGAGAAGGAGAAAGAGAGAGACAGAAAGTTGTGGGATGAGGAGAGAACGAGAGAGAGAGAGAGAGAGAGAGAGAGAGAAGAAAGAGAACAAGAGAATAAGAGAGAAAGAAGGAGAGAGATGGGATGAGAATGAGGGAAAGAGAGAGGAAAGAAAAGAAAGAGAGAGAAAAGGTTAATGAAAATAGAAGGAGAACGAGAAGAAGACAATGAGAGAGGAGAGAAAAAGAGACAGAAAGTTGTGGGATGAGGAGAGAAGGAGAGAGAGAAGAAAGAGAAAAAGAGAAGAAGAGAGAAAGAAGGAGAGAAGAGGGATGCAGTGAATGAAGGGTGTACAGGTAGAGTGTGTGTGTGTATGTGGGGGGGGGGGGGTGTGCACAGACGGGGGAAGGGAATAGGACCCCCTATATCCACATCCACTCTGGATCTCATTAGCTCGGAGCTGGAGACTCCCAGACCCTAGAAGTGAGCCTCTTCCTCTTCACATGGGACAGGAGGCCCCCCTAACACAACCAACCACTAACCCCTCCTACAACGGGCAGATATAAAAGCACCATTCTTTACGAACGATTTTTAAAAATATACACTTACCCTCAAAAAGTACACTGTAAAGATAACACTAAGACCACTGGTTTGCAAAACTCTGTCTTCCCCGCCCTCTGGGAATGTTCCTCGGATAAACTGTGGTCATTTGCCAACTCAAACACAGCCCACTGGGGACTGTGGGTGGCGCAGCCATATGTGGACTGTCAATGTATGATAAGTAAGTCCGGAGTCATCTGTTGATAAATGGCCTGTCATAAACCATCTGTCATGTTTGCGTGGCCTAACATCGCATTCCTTATTTTACGCATGATCCCATGCCTTGGGTGGAACAGCATGCTGTAGCATGGCACTAAGTGCATGCATGTTTATAAGCAGACCTTACATAATGCAATTAAAACTTGTCTAATAGAGAAAGGCTAAAAGTAATCACAATCACTTCCAGTACGTTTTCATATGCACATAAAAAAGAATAGGGCAGCATCAAAGATTTGATTTGAGACCATACTTTGGTATTGGCAGTACTGGTGCAGTGCTTTACCATCTGATCTACAGTATACATGCAACAAACCACATCTGAAGGACCATCTGTCAACAGTAAAGGCTAAATCAAGATGTCAGTGTGCAGTGGGCTGGGCTAGAGTGGGCTCTGGGGATGGGTGGAGCTCTAAAAGCATCCCAGTGTTTCCTCTAGGATTTTTTGAAGCAGTAGGGGCAGGCCTGTCCAAACCCATCCCCCCCCCCCCCCCGGCCCACGGAACTGACAACTGACACTTCGCTGCAACACAAACAATTATATGTATTCACCTCTATTCACACACAATGAGGCATTATTTTCAGTTGTGATTGAGCTGTATATTTGGAGAATCTACAACAGGTCTGCACAATGAATTTTGAAAGGCAACTGCGACTATTGTACGTCTGCCCCATTTCTGATACCGTGGGGGAAGAAAATTAAACCGTGGGGGGCCGCCACTACCAAATCAACATAGAGGAAACACTGCATCCCCATGGTTGCATGGTACTCACAGCAAGTCCACGGCTGAGCCACTGCAGCAACGTGCGTGCCGTGTCGGCGGGGATCTGCCTCCTCAGCGCGTCGGCCTCCTCCGGGCTGTACTGCAGCTCCAGCACGTCCCGCAGCTCCTCGGCCAGCTGGAGCACTCGCAGACGGGCAGAGAAGGCCATGGAGGCCCCCGGCAGCTCCACCAGAGCATTACTGAACTCCCCCAGAGGAACCAGCGCCCTGGAGCCTGGGTGGGGGGGGGGGGGGGGGATGAGAGGAGAGGGAGAGACGAGTGGGTCGTTTGTCATTCTTAGTTTTGAAATATTTCCATTACACTGAATTATTGTGTTCTGATGCAGAGATGGATCTGGAAACTTGTGTTCACCCATAGAGTGAGGAAAATACTTCAGGAAATACAATACTTTATTACTGTTCATGTGACTGTTAATAGAATGGTTAAGCATGACATTAAGTTGACATTAGGAATGATCAAATAGGAAATAACAAAATGAATGCTGTCTTACCACAAGCCAAATGTGAACTTAGTGTAAAATGAACTTAAGTCATGTTAAAACTCTGTAACCAGCTGGCTATTCTGACTCATGCGGTGAACAGTAGTACTTCATATTTCTTCCAGCAGAGGGTGTCCTTCCACTACTTTACAGATCATGAGCTACGCTGAGCCCAAACCTCCCCTGAGTGCATAGTATTAACTAGGCAAAAAAGCAGACAGCTTCCCCTTTAATAGGTTTATTTTCCACTGGCATCCTGTGATGAGGGTAAGCCTCATATAAAGCCACTTTTCCTCTAGACCACCCTTACTGCTGACTTCTTCCATGTGTGTTAAACCATGAAAGCTATTGATCTTAAGAGGGGCATTAAACCCCATTTAAATAGAGTTTGACACCCCACTAACAGTCAGTCGTGTACACAATCCCACTTAAAAAAGACCGGGATCGACTTCATAACGCTTCACAAATAACCAGACTTGTTTGTGATTTTATTCACAAACATAACTTATCTGACAGAAGAACATACTGATCAAGTAAAGGAGACCAAGACCAAGCCAAACTTCCACCCTCTGCAAATATTTACTATTTTATTTTTTTCTTGCCCACAAATCATATCATTATTACAGTTATCTTTACATTGACAAATGAATGTCATTTTGAGCTGTTTAAGTGTCAAGATGACAAGATGACATGGCTGTATATTACTGTTTTATTCATCATTGATTAGTTTAAATTGTTGGTGAAATGTAATCCTATACTCTTGTGCACACAATTCATGTCAGATCAGAGGGGATCTTTACTGAAATGAATAAAACAGCAGTACAAAGCATCCTCTCACACAACAACTAATAATTCACTTCTAATGTTTCATCATTAATATTTCATTCCACTGACAGTGTATGCTTGGAGGATTTGCCTGAACACAGCGAGTCTTGATGACTGCACAGTGTGTGTGTGTGTGTGTGTGTGTGTGTGTGTGTGTGTGTGTGTGTGTGTGTGTGTGTGTGTGTGTGTGTGATGACTGCGCAGCAGGCATTTTCTGTGACATTAGCTGTTGCTCACTGGGGCTGTTTGGGTGTATTGGTGCCAGTGCCATCTCTTGAACAGAACATGACAGGTTTGGAGTCGGAGCCCCGAGCTCTTCCTGACTCTCTGGCTGCCTCTCTCGTTTAGCCTCTGTTAGCAAGACACTTGGTCATCGCCGGTGATTCCTGAACTCACAGGATGCCCCAGCGCACCCTAACACGGCACGGCCCTCCAAGCGCTCATGTTCAACCGCACTCTTACTCGATTGCCACCTCATACACACAGATTACACAACAGGACAAAGCAACACAGAGCACAAGCACCTCTGTAATCACAAGTTTGGGTGATTTTGCTTAAAGATAAAATGCAGTACAGCATAGCATTACGATAGGCACTTTGCACAGTACTGTAGACTTTTACAGCACACACAGCCCGACAAGTCCACATTTTTGCGCCACACACAACACTATAGACAATCTAATATCAGCAAAACAACAACAACATCAACACCATAACTCAGTGAGTGACGATACATTCGACTCAATGTTTAACCAACTCTGGCAAGTTACACAAACACCAATACACTACCAGAAACCTGGGATGTGTATAGCAGCAACAAGATCATCAATCCATCTCTCCAATCCTCTGTGGGTACAGATATAAACAGAGATATCACTGTTATTGCAGCGGCTTATCTATCGCTGCAAGCGCACCACACACACCCACACACACACACACACACACACACACACACACACACACACACCAGTTGTGTCAGTCCTGGAGAGCAAAAGTGATATTGCGCCTCTGGCTGTGGAGTTTTCCTTCCCCTTCGGGGGTTTAATAAAGGCAGAGCAGGGTGAGTAATGCCCCTCTGCCGTCCTGTCAAAGCACTGCACGGGTGGTCATTAGCCCAGTGATATTTATAGCAGGTCTCACCGCACCCCCCCCCCCCCCCAGCAAAGACCCCACTGGGTCATTTGAGATGCCGGTGTGGCTTTGATAAACACTACCATCCCAAATGTATCACCCCTTTAGGAAGCTGCACAGGCCTGTAGCAAGAAGGGTGAAGATGGGTGGGGGGGGGGGGGGGGGGGCAAGCACATTAAGACAATGAATGTCAGTGGCAGTAGTGAAGGAGTGCCTCCTTTCCACATAGGTGGCTAAAGAGGAGGACAAGTACTGAATCCTGTACACAAGGTTTCTTCAGAACGATTTGGCATGGAGTCCATCTTCAGGTGTACATGCTTCTAAGGCTTTTACAGCCTTATGTGTTATTAACAACTCACAAAAATATTTAGATCTGTGCTGACAGCATGCAACTGCTGCTACTTCAGCTTTCGGCCAGCAACATCACAGCAACCCCTCTCTCTGCACTTCTACTAATCACTAGCCACTCTGTCATCACTGCATGCACTCCTACAGGGAAGCACACATATCACACAGACAGGTCAAGCACATTTCCCAATGGATAGGCAAAACCTGGAGAAGTTACCCTTGTGGGCATTTTTATTTATCTACCTTTTACTAAGTTCCCAACCACAGATCACAAGATTCTGAATGAGGGTTAGTCAAACAATGCCATTGATGCTATATGAGTTTGTGATGAGCTAAAAAGGCATCTTAATTTACTTGCTTACCAGCGATAATGTCATCCATTTGCTCTAGTGCTGCCGCCAACATATGACTAGCATCGGAGGCCATGTCGGTGGGAAATTTTGTTGTTCGTTAGCTCTCAAGGTGCTGGAAGATATCCTACAAGAAGAAAAAAAAGCGGGACATGAAGTCAGCAAACGAGACAGGACAGGACTAGGATGATCACGGCCAAGATCCCATCCTCTCTCTTTCCGTCCCATTCAAAGCAAAACAACAACAGCTGGTCTGTTGTGTGCACTGTAAATATTTGCTATGGATGTGGTTTTTGGGTTTAGACTTTCCTATCATTTTGCAACACTGGCATCCCGCTGCTCTCAGCATTTTGGACCAAGTGTGAGTGGTAATAGAGGCAAGTTGAAAGCTGTCGGTCTAGTTGAAGTATTTTTGCTTTCTCGTCCCTTACACTGTGTTTAGCCATTTTTCATATAAAGAACAGCTATGTTGTTCTTAAGACTGAACAAGAACATAACTATTGTGCTCGAGGAAACATGGATGAAACAGCAATGTTCCAACATAAGAGTCTAAACATTTGGAAATAGCAAACATGTTTCCTTCCTGCTTATGGGTGGCATTTGTGAAGGAAGTGATGGATGGTGACCTTTGCTGTAAAATACAGTATATGAAATACTCACTAGTCTCAAGGCTCAGGGCTCCATTTGAGGTCCAACTTTGCTTTCACTTCTAATTACCAGTGATTGGGATACAAATGTATACAAATCCTACAATAATTTCACACTCACCATTCCATAATTTAGTCTTACCAAACTACTGCTCAAACACTTTGCATCATACTACACTACTGTCCCATATTGAAGTGCATCATAATAATTAGACATCTTTACCAAGTACTGTATAGTCTAAAAATGAAAAGAACATATACTTATATATTTGCCATTTGTTATATTGGTATTTAAATATCAAGCAACTCTTGTTCTGTTTCAATAAGGCAACAGTACGGTGATTAAACTGAACATGGAGGTATTATTAGTGCAATTATACAGTAGCTCCTCCCTCCTCTGCCTTTGATGATATATCTCACTCTGCAGGGACTATTGCTACTAAGCACTCCCACACACCCAGACTACCCCAGCCCCTCCTGTGAGGTAGTATAAATTGACTGACCATTAAAGCTTGTTGTGTGCCACTGCTGTTGTTTTAACAGTACCATGGGGATTCTGCTGTCAGTGAGATAAGCAGGCGGGCATTTCAGAGTTGTAAAGCAACAAGCAGCCTGGGTTGAACAATACTCTGCATACACAGGTCCTAGCGGTTGCCAAAACTAGCAGCGCCTCATCATTCAAATGAGACAGGAGTCTGACATCAGTGCAGAAACAGCGCTCATTTTTTTTTTCTGTGCAGATTCACACAGGAAACACAATGTTCTATGGACAGGTTTCTCTTTCTGAAAATATACCTTTAGCTTTTAACAGTCACAATTTAGGTTGAGTATCTATGCAGAACCCCACTTTTCTCTAATAGATGGGTCTGCAAAATCCCACAGGAGTTCTAACTCCACAGCAGCATTTCAAATTGCCATCTTGACCTTAGTGGCCATTTATGTCAGTAAATCACAACAACTTAGTCAACAATCACCAATTTTAAAAAAAAATTGTCTCTCATACATTAATTTTAAAACTCATTTAAAACTATGGCTTTTAGAAAACCAAAGCTGCACTCACTTTTAAACTGCCTCACACATTTCACTATGTGACAATCACTTGTTCTCTTGTACTTTGTCTTGGCTGTTGTTGCTAGTGTCTTGTCTTGCCTCTCAAACTATGAGGGTGTTGTTTGCTTGTTACTTGTTTTGTTTCTTTTATGCATCTGCCTAGGGACAATAGATGAAAATTTGCTATGGTGTTAACTCTGCTGATGGCATATCCAATAGGAATGTTTTATCTATTTTACCAGTAACTGACATTGTAGCATAGTTCATGCGTCTTCTCACCAACACTATCCCCCCTATTTCACTGTGTCACTGTCACAGGGCCAAATAATCACTCTTGTGACCAAACTCCTGAATCAACTCGTCCCCATGGAATTGTCCTGACAACACTACAGCGATGGTGTCAAGTACAGGATCACACAGAATAACTAGTGACACCTGATATCACTCTAGTGGCTAGCCCACCTCAATCAGTTCGGAACATGAGATAGAAAGTGACAGAGAGACAGACTGAGAGAGAGAGAGAGAGACAGAGAGAGAGAGAGAGAGAGAGAGAGACAGAGAGAGAGAGAGAGAGAGAGAGAGAGAGAGAGACAGAGAGAGAGAAAGAAAGGACTGGAAAGGGGTGGACTAGTAAAAATAACATTTCACATAAATTCTTCAAACCTACGCTTGTGTACAAACCATTCAGATAAACTACAACATAATGTGCTCGGCCTACAGTGAGGAGCAGCTATTGTCACACCACATAAACAAACGGCCTCCCCTTTAGAAATCCACTCCCTCTGGCGAGAGGAAAGAAAGGAGGGCTGTAATTAGCCAACGTTGCAGTAAACAAAACATTTCTGTGTTCCGAAGGGAAAGCCGGGTGATTTTATAAGAAGGCTTGGGTAGCACAGAGCACGGAGAGGCAATTAAAAAATACCCAAATGATATGGTGCAAATAATGCTGAATGCCTTTGTGTTGGGGGAACTGATTTGGTATATACACAAGACAAAGCTAATTAAGCCTCCAAAGCATTTGACAAAAATTGTGTTGCTAAATCAGTGCAGTCTGCTGCTGCTAGTTGTTTTGGATGTCTTTGTTTTTATGGCTTTACACCTACAAACCAGCCATTAGCACAACATTTATTGCCAATAAATATGACCATAACTTTACACTGGTTTCTCTAGCCACAGGTTTCATAAAATCATGGGACATTCCAATGGTCTACCTGGAAATAAAAGGATGTAAAATGAAGATGCACTGTACTCCAAACTTACATTCTATATTTTAATAACCTGTATTGACTACAGTCTTAACAGTTACATTCAAGGATACAAGGAAGTTTATTGTCACATGCATATAGTTACTGGATGTAAGAAATGCAGTGAAATGATGTCTGGTGTCAGCCTATTTGTGCATTTTTTTTTTGGGGGGGGGGGGGGGGGAGTGCAGTAGAAGAGGGGTTTAGTAGATTAAGTGGCAAGGGCTGCATAAGAAAGGTGGGGGAGGATTGGGATTGGGGGGGCACCAACAAGGAGCACCCAAGAGCAACAGGGGCAAGGAAAAACTCCCTTACCAAGGAAGAAACCTTGGGCAGATCCACGGCTCAAGGGGCTAACCCAACTGCCAGGGGTCTTGGTGTGTGTGTTGGGGCGATGACAAGGGGGATGGGATAGTGTGCTGTGTATGTGGGGAGAGGGCAGTGAATTTACCACCATAAACTCTTGTGTCATATTGGTTATGTAATAAACACAAGATAAAAGCATAATGAAAAACAGTTGAACTATACTGTTCTGCTCTGCATTCATCGTGTTAGGTTCTAACTGGCTTTTGCTTATTTCTGGTTTACATTAAAGTATGCGCGAAGCAGAAGCAGAAATTGCAAAACGATACAGTACTAATGATCAAGAGAGCTCTTTTCTTTCTCATCTAAGCATCCAGAACCCAATGTCTGCCTAGCCTCTAATCCATCCTGGCATCTGTGGCAGAGGCATCAGAGCTGAGGGGGCCAAGGATGGAGAGGAGGAGGAGGAGGGGAGGGCTGGTACACAAGGCTCAAACAACCAGCTGCACATTAGAAGACAGGCTCTACTTCAGGGGTACAACTTACATTCCAGATCACCCCTATTTAGTTAATCACTATATGATTAGTAATGAATTGGATAGATGTCCCAAAAGAAGGCTTAGATGCTGACCCATAACTTGAGACCTCAATTATTAGTCACAGGTTAGACCACCAGAGCATCACTGTAGCATGTACAGTAACATCAACTGTCACCCAGGAAGCCCATGTGTTCATTTGAAAATTCACTATCACTCAAAGCATCAGATGGTAAGTGTTAAAAGCCCTGTCATCACTTATCAGCAAAGGATTGGATAGGCTTTGATCCTCTAGCAAGAAATGACCTAGCTATCCGATCTGATACGTCAGGTTAGTAATGTCACAAGGGGACATTGATCAAAATGCTAGACTGTCAGAAACTGTTTCCTTCCAGTACCCAGGGGCCAACTCGCATCTCATTCCCCCCTCCCTCCCGAGCCGGGTATATCGTTCTGATAATTAAGAGTACTAGCAGGAGGCAGAGCTGTGTAATTATTGTGAGTAGCACACTAGTGGGACCATGTTGCCAAAGGGAGGATGCTTGCCATTTTCAAACACATGGCAGGAGAGTCTTTTAAGCTAGTGAGCAGTGATAGCTTTCCCCTGTGCTGCTGAACTCGGATTTCAACCTTATACATCATTTTTGGAGGAGCACACACGAGAGACGAGAGCAGTGATGCTCATCAGAAAATATGATGCTCATCAAAGAAACACGCAATCTTCAAACAACACATACTGAGCTTCCATGCACAAATTAAAAGCTCTTTGATAAGATAGCACTGCTTTTAACCTCCACTGTGAAAACAAAAGAATCTTCCTAGGGGGCACTTCTCAAAGGGTTACTTTTTGAGGAGATTGATGAGGTGATAACTCTGGGCTTCTTAATTGTAATTTGCTGCCATTATTGAAATCCTCAGAGCGCTCAGGGCTGGGATGATTCATGTTGGCTAGGGCATCAAACTCCAGCATGCACTATGGATTTGCATATCACTGCCAGGCAAGGGAGTAGGAAGGCATTCTACTGGAAATGGTCCTGTGGTGTTCTTAATGACAGTTTTAGCATCAGCATTGTTTGCCGCATCGTTCTCATCCACTGACAGTCAAACCCAATCCCTGCAGTCCTCCTGCCTCTCTCATGCTCTTTGCACTCTCTGATTTCCTTTTGCACATCCTATTCTTCACCCCCTGCCCAACAGCAATTCCCCACTCTCCTTCTCTTCCTTAAATTACTTTAATATTACAGGGTATGATTCTTATCTCTGAATGCTCATTCTGTGTTTCCCTAAGCAGTGTGTAGAAGGTGAACTGTTCTGTTTACAAGACATTTCAGGCCAATCACAACTGGAAATGTCAACAATAACCAGCACACATTGGCATTTATAATTTCAATGAGGCATAGAGAGAGGGTTGGCAGGAAAGACCAAATATGGTACTCATACCTGCAGAACAGTTCAACTATAGCCAAAACTTACAAACTCCAACCTATGTAAAAAACGTACGGACTGCATATAAAAAAAACTGGAAAAGTACAAAGAAGTGTTCAGATGTAAGGTTTCTTTTGTCGTCGTGTTTGATTCCTTGTGCAGGAAAACCAATGGAAATAGAAACTAGACAAATGTTATTTGCAACGAGGCACGTGGCATTCTGACAGAAACAGGCAACGTCTTTGAATGAATATGCCACAAGCTAATCCGAAGAAACTCCGGACTGGTAAATGGGTTAGGTTACTGCAAATTATAATATAATGACAAAAGAATACTTACTTATTTGACTTGGTGCGCTTTAAAATCGATAGCCTTGTGCGCTCTCTCCCCAGATCCTAATGTCTGCTGGTCAAGCTTTGACTTTTCATTGCCGTTGCTTTTCAGTGCGCCTTTTTTGAACGCTGTTGCGGTCACCTGTCACATAGTCGAAAGCAGGGGACACATTTCTGTCAAATTGACAGAGAAACCTTTTGAGGCAGAAACTTGTCAAAAATACGGAACATTTTTCGTTTTGTTCTGTGACTAATTTGTACTGAGGTGGAGAAGTTAACCCCTACGTGACGATTTTTCTGAGGCTCTGGCTCAACCTCTCAAAATCATTTTGCAACACTGGTGTCAGCAACAATTCATCTACGTCTCTGGGATATCAGATAGTGCAAAATGAATGCTCATCGACACGTTGGGAACCTTCACATAACATAGCCCATCTCTCATCTCAAAGTTTACGCCTGAAAAGTTTGAAGAGGTAACAGGTGCTCTGTCGCCCCTCTGCGGTTGGCTGCGATGTGTGCAAGTGACGCCATGCTTTGAGTAGTCTAAACTCTAGTCTAGCAAACGTCGGAAAGGTCTGTTTGGTTTGTTTGTTGGTAGCCTATGTCTGTTTGTGTATTTGTTTGTTTGTTTGTTTATTTGTTTATGTTCATACAGTAGGCAAGCATAGCCTCATGCCTTTTCGTAAAAAAGGAAAACGCAATTAATTATGTAAAGAAAAATGAAATAGCTATCCAAATAAGCCTTCAACTCCATGATGTGCCATGTAGCCTCATGATTGATCAGTTCTGTTCAAAGTTCAGAGATTGATAACTGATTCAATGGAGGATGAATTCTTTTATCATGCTCACTTCCTCCTCCTCTTTGTTGAAGATTTGTTTATCTGGAATAACTTTTAGCAATTATTTATTTCTGTCCACTGATGTATTGCTCTGCCTGTATGCTGTAGGCTATTACCTATAAACCATACCATAATCGAAATAATGGCTGTGTTGATTTTTTTTATTTTATCATATCTTGGCTACTTACAGGTAATTGATTTTTTGTTGATTTTGTCATATCTTGGCTACTTACATGTAATTGATTAGATGTTTCAAGCAGTATGCTGTATAGTAATAAAATAATAAAGTTATCTGCCAAGTTTTGTAAATGTATGTTTTCAAATATCTGTTTGCAGAAACCATACCCCTCCCTTCACTTTTTTGGAGGATTGTTGTGACCCCATTGTCCACTATGGGGCGCTAGAGCTTCATGCACAGTCATGACGTTTTTAAAGAGCAGAATGATCATTTCCATAATGCATGAAATGTTTGCAGTAATTGGAATACATTTATCATTGCATATGTTTATTCCACCATACTCTATGTCGGCCAACTCCTCCATGCATTTATGTATTGTGTGTGTGTGTGTGTGTGAGAGAGAGAGAGAGAGATGCAGGGTGGGTGTGGAAGGTTGCACTGATCTGTTCTGTATGTGTGAGGGTGTGTGTGTGGAGGGGGGGGATTTGTGTGTGTGTGTGTGTGAGAGAGAGAGAGAGAGAGAGAGAGAGAGAGAGAGAGAGAGAGAGAGCATGCAGGGTGGGTGCGGGGGAGGTTGCACTGATCTGTTCTGTGTGTGTGTGCAAGCATGCGGAGTGGGAGTGAGGGGTTGCGCTGTTTGTGTGGGTGTTGATGTGTGTGTGGATGTGTGTACGTATGTGTGTGTGTGTGT
>NW_027468630.1:9877618-9885118 GCF_046254945.1 Alosa pseudoharengus | reverse complement strand
CATCAAAGACCAATTTTCTACAAGCCTATTGCGCCACATGAGCACATCAAAGGTCATTTTCCGTTGTCACACCAGTTTCATCCATGTTGTAGATCTTGTGTGGAGGGAAGTCATACCTGAAATGAGATTAAAGTTTTGTTGATCAGAGAAGTTTACAGTAGATTTAGGTGGTTGGATGTGGTTGTGTAGATGTCAACTCTGCCACTGCTACTACCTAGAGATGATGTTCCCCCTCTCTTTCCCAGGCTTCCTGGTCAGTGTGTGTGTGTGTGAGAGAGAGAGAGGGAGAGAGAGTATGTGTGTGTGAGAGAGAGTATGGGAGAGAGAGACAGAGAGAGTCCTGTATACAGGAGTGTTATGGGGCTGACATGTCAAAGCCATATGATTACCTGTCCGTCACTTTAGGTTATCAAATAACTCTTTCATGTTGTGCCTATTAATGGCAGTAGCTCTACCAACAGAGGTTGCTTCAGGAGTGCGGCATGACAAATGACGGCGTGCTTTAAAGGCTCCAAACCAATCACATCCTAGAAAATATTAAAAGTTTATTAGTATTATATCTCTTAAATTGTCCCTTATTGAGCCCTTGCGTCCCTTGTCTTTAGATAAGTTGATGCTATACGCTCTAAATAAGTACCCAATTTTGCTTCTCTTATCTGCATGAGCATTGAGCATTCCTGCTAGTGCCTTTATATGTTCTGCCAGCTCCTTCTCCATACAGTACTGTATGCCCTGCCTGTCTTCCTCTTAACTCTGTGGCATGATGGTATATTTCTATTTTTGGTCTAAAATTAAGAATGTCACATAGTTTTAGTGATAAAATGTAAGAATAAAATGCACAATTACAATAAAATAATATGTTTAAAACATTATTTATAAGTGGGGGTGAGTTGTGCCACTGGCACAACTTAACCCAGGCCCTTTGGCACAAATCACCCCAACCCCACCATTTTGGAAAAAATGCATCATCCATCAGATTTGAGCTAACATCATGCTAGCTGTATAGACTCATAATGTAGCTAACCAAAGCACTAAAACATGTGTGAAATGTTTTCGAACTTGTCTATATCTGTTTTGACACAACAATCAAAAAAACATGATCATAGAAATTTTACTTTGAAAGGCAAAAAACAGTTTTTTAACTTAAATGTGCTTACCTCTAATGCAATGAGGCTCTCTTCTCTGCAGGATGATTGAAATGGCTGAGTCTTTAAAAATGTGTGGTCACATGACCAATTTTTTCTATGGTTCCCTAGAAATAGGGGGTGGCACAACTTCCCCGCTGGCACCAATCACCCCACTCTCCCCTATTTATCTCTTTTACACAAAATGAAAGAAGACAGCATCTGGTTCTCAGCCTACTGCCTATTCAGATGACTTGCCCCCACCTGACATTACTGTAGTGCCTAGAAGCTTTCGAGTTGGTTGAGCTTCCGTGAATAGGAGAGAAAGTTCCACTTAGATGGTGATTTGGTCGTGAGTCATGCCATCAGCCCAGACAGGTAAGAGGCCATCGATACTGGAAGCTATTACCGTGTTCAGTTCAGCCAGTGTAGCAGAGACGTTTTTAGTGAGCATTTCAAACGTCTTAAAGTCCATTAGGAATTGGTTTTAGTGTGCTTTAATGGTAATGGGAGAAAGTTGAAGCAAGGGGAAAAAATTGACCTGGCCAGAAAGGAACAGTCCAGTATACCTAACCATACTGTCCCTTAGGTTTTGTAATGTTGCTGTGTGCTTTGAGGTCCTTGTATTATGTTATCCTAGTTACCATGGCACATGGGAAGATGACATATAACGTAATATAGCACTAAATATAATACTATGATTACGTTTGCTTTGATTTTATTACAGCTTTTTGAGAGACCCTGCTTGAGTGTCCCGGACACCATAAAAAGCATTATTTTCAAGACAAAGAATTTACCATGAATTATTAGCAATGCTCTTGCCCTAAATAATGTAAAATCATCAGTATTTCACATAGGCCTATATTATTTGCAGAAGGCACAATTTACTCATACACTATTTTAATCCTAAACAAAAAGTATGGATTAAGCCATGGATTAAGCCATGGATTAAGAAAACACTCACAGCCCAGTACACCTGCCTCACTATAGGTATATGTTGGGTAATGTACAGTATGCTGTCAGGTATGGTGCTGAGACAGCAAACACAGGGAAACTGCAATATGGTCTGTCAGTGTGCTGTCACCTAATCTATAACCATCCCTTTCTGTGCATCTTCATGCTACCATGATTGTGTTGTATTGTTCAAAAATGTAGTGACAACCTCAGACACAGAGCCTGTATCATCACTGAGAGGACTGTCGCCTTGGGTTTGGACCTGCTGCCATGGCATGTCACTCATTTCACTCATCTCTTAATGAGGCCCTAACGTACCCTCTAACGAGCCTCTAACGATGGCCGGCTCTCTGGAGTGTCGCCGCCTCACAGCTGTTAAGTGACAGGCCCAGGCGAGTGTAGGAGGACCAGGTCGTGATTGTTCGACGGTGGAGAGCGACCGCCAACGTCGCGTGGAAGAGAGAGACAGATAGACTGTTGGCATTCGGCCTCTTAACGAGCTCTGAATAATTCACTGCCTTCGTGACATTGTGGCATAGTGTGCAGTGGGGATGGTGCAGGAAGAGACAAACGCTTCAAATCTAAACCGCCACCTTTGCTCCGTTACACGTTTCACAAAATCATGTCTTTCCTGAATGTGTGTACTCAAATGTAATTACTTATGCCATTTCCCCAGCCATAACACTGCACTGCATACACTGCATACCCATATTTCCCATAGTGTGTTATTTAGACATGTGCAGTCTGTAGGCCTAATGTCTCTGAACTGAACTCAAATGGATTTCAACATAACAAATCAAGTGGCATTAAGCTGTGTGCTTGTCAAGCAGTATGCCTTTGTGATATGAAGGGTAATGTGTCAGTGGGAGTGTAGCTACAGTACAGTACGTAGGGGTAAATGTGTATCTGACATAGTACCTTTGATATTCTGAAGTCCATCATAAGTCTTTACAAAAATGCCTTTCATGAATGCTTAAAATGTGCAGTGTTGTTTATGTTAAAAAAAGATTGTGCACTCAGAAGTACAAAGAGAATGAAAACATTCTCTGCTGTCACAAGGGGATGATAGACATTCTTTAGATGGACTTTTTTTCAGTGAGCTATGCCATTCATCTGTCTATTAAGCTTTCTGAGTGAGATTGCCTGCGAAATAGTACACATTTCATCATTATGTGCTGCTGAGTGCTTGAGTATCTGAGGAAAGAATGCATGTTCCTATTGTAGCTCAGATCAAAGCAAGGGCAGGTTTATTTCCCTTTCATGACACACAACATCTCTTTTGTCTGTGTCCACATTTTAATATTTGCGTGAATTTTTATCTTAAATTCCAAGGTAATGGACAGATTTTTTGTGTTTAGGTAAGATCGAATACACACAAACACATACACAAACTCACACACACACACACACACACACACACACACACACACACACACACACACCTGAAAATGTGATCCACTCGGTGGGCACTGAGGCTTTGTTCTTCCAGACAGACTGTAGTTTCCAATTTAGAACCCGGGAGGAGAGTATAAAAGGAATTGATTGGTGCATCCACGAAAACCAGAATACCACAGAGATCCTGGCTCAGGCTATAGTGTCATTAAGTGCTTGGAGAGGGATGGTAATACTGAGGCAATGCGTGTTCAAAGCTGTACAAAGCTCTGATAAAAGATGTTCAGAAATAGTCCCTGAGGATAACTTTATATTCGGCGAAACCAGGCCAGTCTAATTGTAAACATGCCTTCTGATGGTTGACAATAGCTCTTGGCCATGAGAGAGTGTGCCAATCAACTGAACCACAAAGCATACATTAATTCTGCCTTCCTGTGGAAATGCAGAAAAGTACTGTTAGATGTGTGTGTCTACTGTAAGTCAAACCAATGACTCTAACATGAAAAGAGTTTGATGAGCACATCTATCTCTGCATACACTACATATTCCATATTTTCAACTGCCTTCAGCCAGAGTAAATTCATTTGCATGCCAAAGTAATTAGTAATATATGTTTTTGCATACTGTATTTGTGTTCTCTCTGACTTGCCATCTCTCAGAATAGTCCAGATATCAGGATAGTTTTAATAATTTCATCTTTAGGGTAAGATGTACGTTTAAAAACACTGAATGTATGAGTGGTTTCAAAATAATGAGACCCTTTTTAAGAAAAGAAATGTGTTTAATAACAGTTTCTTAGGACAGTTTTACTTGCAAAGTCTATAAATTAACTTTCATCTAACACCATTAGATGTTATAACAAAACTTCACATTCCATTTCATAACAAAAAAAAAGAAAAACAGAGAGTACCCCACCTAAATTGATTCATGCACTGTGTCCTCAGGAAACCATGGCAACTGGACGAAATCTTTAGAACACCATGTGATACAGAGACACTCCAATAAAAACAGGTATCAAGACTATGGTAGAAAACATTGACTGTAGTTTCAGACTGAAGCTGACATGAAACTGTTGTGACAGCTCTGGACAATCGTCACATATCTTTCATCACATCACAGAGGAAAACAAACAACCACACTGTATGCCACTCAACATGCAACTTTTAGGCAATCCGCAGCGACCATGCAAAGTTATCCTCCCATTGGGGTCTGACCATGGTGGTGACTGTCTCTCTCTCTCTCTCTCTCTCTCTCTCTCTCTCTCTCTCTCTCTCTCTCTCTCTCTCTCTCTCTCTCTCTCTCTCTCTCTCTCTCTCTCTCTCTCTTTCTCTCTCTCTCTCTCTCTCAGGATTCAGCATCAGCCTCCACACTCTTGGTGCTGTAGCCTTGGTCTCGTCCAAGCGGCTTTGGTTCCCTTTCCTCCCCTCTCTCTCTCTTTCTTTCTCTCTCTGCTCTCTCTCTCTTTCTCTGTCTCTCTCTTTCTCTGCTCTCTCTCTCTCTTTCTTTCTCTCTCTGCTCTCTCTCTCTTTCTCTGTCTCTCTCTTTCTCTGCTCTCTCTCTCTCTTTCTCTCCGCTTGCTCACGGTGCCATGTGTGCGGGTCAGGACTGGTCAGGGTGAGGGAGGTGCTTTGAGGGAGTTGCAGGAACCTCCTTGACTTCCACTGCCACTCCCCTGATACTGTGGAGGGAAAGCAGAAACATAAGCTGGATCAATAGACATTTATCAAGCTCTGGTCATTCTCCTCAAGGCCTCCTGTCCAGCTGTATATTAGCATTTGCAAAACATGTCATTTTACAAACTAAAAATAACGGTAACACTTTCTATGAAGGTTGTATTTATAACGCCCTATGAATGCATTCATAATGTTTTATAAGGTGTCTATAAAGCATTGTAATGCTCATTATTACCATCTATATGTATTCACAAGTTGTCATAACCAACTTCATGAGGCATTATGACAGCTTATTATGAATGATAATAATTTTAATCTAAATAATGAATTATAAATATGTCAAGATCTGCCTACTCACTTGTCAGTTTTATGATGCATCATAACCACTTTGCTTTGCTAAATGTGTATAGTGATGCATAAAGAGTTTTGACTTCTACTGTAGTCCTATATATCTATAGCTATAAGTATATGTAATACATTTATAATAATTTATACATCTCCCTATAGCACACAATTATAAACAGCTATGGAATATCATAAGTGTTATTTGTCAGTTCTAAGTAAAGTGACAAGAATATGACCCTATTATCCTACAATGAAATGAGAGCCTGGACAGTAAAGACAAAAGGAATGCATTTAGTTCACTTTATATTCATTTAAACCAAAGGTCTATTTTAATCTTTCATAATGTCCCAAGATAGATTTCAGTGGCATTGTGAGTTTTATTCCAATAATAACCACCACCACAAAATATAGGACCATGCAGTGCCACTTTTTTGGCCTGTCTCATTGTGTTTGTGTAATGTGCTCAGAGCATTGATAATCAGTCTGATTATGTGTGTTGGTTTAAATGAAAATAAAGTGAACTAAATGCATTCCTTTTGTCTTTACTGTCCAGGCCTCATTTTGTTTATAATAACCTTATATCTATTTATAACAACACCTCATTTGCTCTACTTTACCTAAAGCTGACAAATAACACCTATGACATTAACATAGTGATTTATAATATTGTGCATATGGGGTAAAGATGCTAGACTCGGTACTTAGTTCATTGCACCCTGTAATTACTCAGTGAACTTATATCTGTTAATAATAGGGTCATATTCTTGTCACTTTACTTAGAGCTGACAAATAACACTTATGATATTCCATAGCTGTTTATAATTGTGTGCTGTACGGAGATGTATAAATTATTATAACTTTATTACATATACTTATAGCTATAGATATAAATAGGACTACAGTAGAAATCAAGACTCTTTATGCATCACTACGCATTTAGCAAAGCAAAGTAGTTATGATGCATCATAAAACTGACAAGTGAGTAGGCAGATCATGACATATTCATAATGCATTATTCAGATTAAAATTATAATCATTCATAATTAGCTGTCATAATGCATCATGAAGTTGGTTATGACGACTTGTGAATACATATAGATGGTAATAATGAGCATTACAATGCTTTATAGACACCTTATAAAACATTATGAATGCATTCATAGGGCGTTATAAATACAACCTTCATAGAAAGTGTTACCATAATAACTATAAAACTATAACTATAATCTATAAAAATAAATCCCTGGGAACAGATGCACAGGTCATTAACATGAAGGCAAGAACAAACCTACAGTATATGCTGTACTGAATCAGTTTTATATACATTCAACTATATGTTCTGTCATGAATTTTGTTCTCTGAAAGTGGTCGTTAAAAAAGCATTTTTTTTGTGAGAGTAATGATTCCTTTTCTCTCTCTCTAAGGCAACACAAAGGCTTTAAACAAGCTGCCTTCATGGCCATATACCCAGTTATCTACGACAGAACTGCCTTCCCTTTCTCACTGCTATTTGTCCAGAGCCAGTTCCACCTCTTATGATAAATTGCCTGTTCCTTTGTTTTTCTCTCCCGCGTCTTGCCGCCGCAATTATTATTCTCTACCTAAAAGGAATGTATGAATGTCTTCCACCAACAGAGAGCATCTCTGGTTCTCTGCTGGAAACGCACTACAGCTGTTTAAAATACACAGAGTTTAAAATAGGGCTCTTTTTGAAGCGGTAAGACCAACAACAATGTTTTGAATACGAGTCTGGTTGAAGAAAACTGGGGCCTGTGTAGGCAGTGCAACCTTGACTCAAATGGCCTGGGATGCACACTGCTAAATAATAGATGAGCTTCCCATCGGTTCGGCCTGGGATTTCAGGGCAATACGACAGCCAATGACCCTGCAGCAACCAGATAAAACATCAGCCTGCCTTCTCTCTCTCTCTCTCTCTCTCTCTCTCTCTCTCTCTCTCTCTCTCTCTCTCTCTCTCTCTCTCTCCCTTGTACAGTACATCTTCTTTGACTGTG
>NW_027468630.1:9805118-9872618 GCF_046254945.1 Alosa pseudoharengus | reverse complement strand
CTGCTCTAGAGATTGTAGCACATGTATTATAAGTGGATTCTTTCAATGACGGTGACAGCAAGTTCCCATTTCTTCGGGGGCAGCCTCTCCCTCTGTGTGTGTGTGTGTGTGTGTGTGTGTGTGTGTGTGTGTGACCCTTTGGAGACTAGCCCCCTTTCTCCTTCCTTCTTTCTCGTAATAGATCTTAACACCACATCAGCTCCCTTGTAGAAAGTAACAGCTCAATTAACACATGCTCCGAAAATAACTTCCCAGATAATGTGAGACTTTCTCTTCAGACACTTCGTCACACACGTAGAATAAATTTCTCAACGATCTCTTAAAACCCCTAATGCAAAGTGGATAAAAAAATGGCAATGCTTTTTGCGAATTGCGAATGAATTCAGCTTAATTCAAAATTAGACATGCCTTTTTCTCTAGCAGAAATACAATACAAAGAGATTCATAAAAATATCACACTCTAAATCTCCCCGAAAGCCTGAAGGACATCATAAAGAATAGCCAAGCCTGTTTAAAAAGCAGTTAATCCTCTAGTGCTTACATCAAACTGATATGATTCAGGTATGAATACAAGGCAGAATGTGTTCCCTTCTCCAGACTGCAGGACTGTCCCTAAGCCAACCAGTCACTCAGACAGTGCTGCTGTGCCTCTGACATTTGCAGATAATTTCCTAATAGCTTCTCCGGTGGACCGCTGGGGGGCACAGAGTGGGTTGTGGCACAGATAAGAGGAGTTAGATCTGTGCTCTGCACCCTGTTGAGTCCCGCAGGTGTTGTGCCACACACACCTTATAAACACACACACACACACACACACACACACACACACACACACACACAATTGTACTGTTATTATTTTTTCTTCTTTTTTTTTCCTCATCGAGAAAAGGTCACTGCGGCTTTTTATTTCCTGCAGTTCACTTGCTACCACGGTAACATGGCCCTCTGCCCACTCAGGCTGCACACAGTCCAGGAGCCCCTGAAGGCTACTTAGCAGATTAGCAAACAGTACATTTTACGAAAAATGAGTTCATAAGGACTTTACGAAGATACAAATACAAAACAGTGGTCTAAAAGTCAAAAAAATATTTATTTTAACTGTGCTATGGTTTTCCGAGCTTATGCCTACTACATTCTAGTAGCCTACTATGACATCTTAGCCTGGCTCCGCCTATCTACAATACATACTTCCGCTGCAAAGTCAGAGAGTCTCATATCCAGGCTACAGTATAATCATCTAGGGAAAAGCAAAACAACACTGTGTTGGCATCATCCATGCAAACCAGCATTTTGAGAAGCATATGAAGTGAAACAATCACAATCTGAGAGAAAACTATGCACTGCACAAAACCCAAATTACTCAGTGTGCATCTCTGGCTTTCAATACATTTTGAGAAAATGGGGGTTATACACATATGCTGCCTCTTTAGCTGAGGTCAGTTTGTAGAGTCCAGTCTCTTGGCACCAGGCTGTTCCTAGGTGTCCCCGTGTTAGAATGACACACACATTGACATTTACCTTTGCAATGTGCAGGGGCATTCACTTGAGGCCGAAAGCAAACCGCATAAATGTCAGCCTCGTCCTCTGCCGCAGAGCTTTTTATTGCACCATTATGCATCTTTGGTTTTAAATGAATTGAGAAATGTGAACGCCCCTGCTAAGTCCAATAAGAGCAAATCCCATTTCTTCTGTCACGGTCTGTCTCACATGCATCAAATGCATTTCATACGATAACAGTGCCCGTCTGAGTCAGGGTTTAACACTTACCGGTATACCAGTAAAGTATCAGCTTTTCTATACACTGGCATACTATATTGACCAGAGATTGCCCTTACAGTAGCCTTCAGTAAGTGATCTAAATAAACAGTAATTAATGTACCACAAACCACAGAGAGATGCTTAAGATGAGGAAATACATGCAATTAATTCCAAAGCCAAAAACAACATAATTCATAGGCCTTCTGAAATCCATATTCATGCAAATCTATTCCATCGACTCATGCTTCAAGGCTCAAAACACCAGGAGAGGGAAATATGATGGCTTCATCAGTATGATTTGTTTGCAGTGGGCTGGATGAAGGTTTAAAATCATCGACTGAGTCACTTGATGAATCACTAATCCTGCGCCTAATTAGATAAAAGTCAACTCCTGTCCTTAAACCCCTTCATCACTATAGGAATATTTCTGTAACATAGCAAGGCGCATATTTGGTAAGACTCCGTAATCAGCCTGTTTTATTGCACATTATTTGGTCTAACACTGGTTGGATAAAGGTGGATTAGACGGGCTTTATTTCTTCATTCCCTGTTGCGCCCCAGGAGACTTGATGTATTAGAACATGATGTGGTAATATCTTTTGGGTCACATTTTTGAGCGGTTAGCTGTGTCGAGGTCTACTGGGAGCCATTTTGTTCTTGGCAGTGCAAACAATATTGAGAAATCTTGTGAGGCTGCGCTAAAGACTTATTTGTCAATGTGTTGCCACTGTCAAAAGCACTGAAGTGTTGAGACTATACAAGCTGAAAAGACACATTGGCACAGCATAAAGCTGCAGTTATGCCAGATTCTGCACATGAAAACTGGATTAGTTTCAGAGATTCACAGATACTCTATGATCAAGTCCGAAGGAGACTTGTAAATTTGAAGAATGGATCCAGCTTTTTGGACTTGACAAAGGGAGACCGACAATAGATAACTGTACTTCTGTTGGTCCCCAGAGACTACAGTAAGCCATGATATGACCAAATTCAATTCAACCCAGATGCTTAAGGGCTTCACTATCATAATATGGACTCACAGATTATCACTGTTTGGGATGTAGGCCACTCACCCACCTTTGGCAGAATCCTCTGAAATATTCAGCAAAGTGTGTCAGGTCTCCCTGGCGTTTCATCCGGTCCATTATGACTGGATGTGGACTTAGGAGCCATTTAAATTCTGCCCGTTTCACACAAAGGGGCTGAATACACACTGGAGTCAAGAGGTCTCCATGGGAGACCTTGACATGATGGGGGAAAAGAGAGATGGGAAGAGAAAGGCTGGGTGGTGGCGGGGGGGGGGGGGGTGGTAAGGTTGGGGGTGTATGGTTCCAGTGCCATAATCATTTCTCTCCACCACACTACGAGAGGTGGTGAGACAGGGAGTGTGCATCAGTCATGAATTAATTACTCTCCGGAATCCAGTTCAGGAGCTGATTAAGACTCACCCCTCCCCTTTGTCGCATCACAGCAAGATTTTTTTTTTTTGGTGTGCCATGAAATAATACAATGAAGTCGCACAAAAAGTGTGTGACGTGCATGTGCCAAAAAGCCACACAATAGTGTCACAAAGTCAGTGATGATTTGGAATGGAATTAAGGGGTTGAAGAAAACAGACTTAGGTACACTTGGTATAAGCATCCAATCCAAAAAGAAAGATATGTTGAGGAGACATGTATTTTTTTTCTTGTACCGTGATTGCATTTGTGATTTTTTTGCCACCACAAACCTCTTGAGTATACAGTAGAATTGCCACTTACGTCCACTAGACAGCACTCACATTGAGAATACAAAGCATAAACTACACATATATGGATTAACAGGACAAATGGGTTAGCTGTTTTTGTGATGTAGTAGTCAATAACTGAAATTACAGTCTTTCAAAGACTTCTGGTTCTACAATTTAAACTAAAGCCATATTGTGAAAACAGCTGACAAAAGCTCATCATTATACACCAATTTCACCCATCCTTATTATTTCCTATTTGAAGCAGATTAGAAGGACAAGCAGAACTAATTGGACTGATTTTTATAAATGTCTCCCATGGGTAATGTCTTACCATCCATGGCTGAAAAAGTATGGATGCCAAAACCACAAAATGGATTGATAGCTGTGGGCTCAAAAGGAAGGCTCTCATTATCATTGTCGTGGTGCGATTGACTACTGTCTTCATTAGCGCAAAGCCACTGAAGTATTGGATCTGTATTGACTACAAAGGATTGCTGGGTGCCTGAAATTAATTGACCTTAAACACGAATGCTGAAAGGAGAGCAGATGGGTGCCATGTCCATATTTAATAAGCTATGGCACATAATCAATGCTTCCACAGCTTCGCAAGACCCACAGGGAGAGGTGGAGAGCGTTGGCTCTGCGTGCACTGCTGTATTCCCCAGGGAATTTCAACATACGTTGGCTTTATGGTGAACATTTCAGACACTAATAAGTGAGTAATTCAGAATTCGGAGCCGTACCAGTCACATAAAAGGTGGAGGCCCATTGAGAGTTTAGGGCTGAGGGCTTGTGCCCTGTGCCTTAAGGCTCCCATCAACCTGACAACCCCTTCATTTAGCTTTCTCCCCTCTGGAGATCAGATGCCAGGACCAAATATGATCCCTCCATCACTCATGCCCTCAGAGAAAGGCTGGAAGAGATTGCTTGTGCCGTCATGAAATGAGAGGGGGCCATAACCCAAATCTATCAAGCCTATCCCAAACATGAATCAAATCCGAAGGCAGAGAGCAACCAGAGGCTGTGTGGAAAGATGTAGAATACCAGGTTTGATTTGGCAGAACACGGATTCAGCGGTGAGAGCGATCAGCCGTTTGGCATGGGCACCATCTTGAACATGCACAGGGAAGGCAGTGTTCTGTTTAAATACAGGATAATGACAAGAACTCACCAGCACACAAGACACGTTCCCCTGTTGAGTAAAGAGTAAAACCAGGAGTGGAAAAGACACAGAATATAACAGACCAAGCCGCTGAGAGAAGAAAAAGCTAGGATGAGTGATGTTGAAGGACTGAGACTTCTACAGATGAGAGGAGAGTCAAGAGGAGGGGGGGGGGGGGGTATGCACACACGCAGTAGCTTCATCTACCATGATCACCATGGCGACTGCGTTGCAAGCATTTGCATTGTAACTAGTGCCGTGTCAATATTTTTGTCTCATTAGAGTAAAGCCTTGCTTAATGCAGGAGGCCACAGCACTGACAGCAGGGAGCCTGCACTCTTTCCATTACTTTGCATCATTATCGCTAACACCCAGTGCCTGCTGGTCTCAGTCTCAGCGCAGCCACGACTGCAAGTGCCTCACAGATGGCCGGCTCTAAAGGTCTCTGACTCAAGACTCTGACTCTGACAAAACTCTGACTGACTGATAAAAAATTCTGCAATTTCTACTCTCTGAGAGTCTAATCAGCCACCAGTGTGTTGCTGAGCAGTTTGTGTATCTATGAGGGAGAGTGTAGAGTAATTGCCGTGCACACATCAAATGTCGCCCTGCACTTCATGCACTTTATGCCTATTTGCTGTAGCCTAGAAATCTTGACGCACCCTAGCGGCAGCAAATGTAATTTGCAGCCAGGCTAGTCTAGCAACTCTCCGTTGACTTGCGAGCTGGAAAAAATAAACTTCATTCAGGCCAATCACGTCGTTTATGGAGTTGGTAGACGGGCTTAATTGCAGAGTTGCGTCGGTTCCGTGTGAATTCCCTGCTACTTGAAAACAAAGAAGATGGATGCTGCCGCTGGCGAACAGCGCAACACGAGTTAAGCTTTTCTTAAGTGCCAAAAGTTTGATCAACTTTTCTTGCCAAAAGTTTGATCAACTAGCCAACTAGCACCGCTGGTGGGAAAACGCACGGGACTCATGAGTTGTAGCGCTATCCTATTGCGTGCAGAGGGAATTTGAAAGAGAACCATTTATCCCGCCACCTCGGATTGAGCACTGTGAATTATGAGTTCCCAGACTCTACATCTTGATCTTGATGTGGGTCTGGTTCGTCAGGCTTTTTTCGCTGCATATTACCTGTATATTGTATGCACATTGTATCTGTATGTTGCTTAACAGCCTGAAAAACAGGACCAGATTCCTTGTATACTGTATGTCGACATACTTGGACAAAAGCCCTCTGATTGTGATGTCGTAAGTAAGTAGGGGTTTACTCACCGAGGACACATATTGGATCTCCCTGCAGAGCTTTGTTTCCCTGGGAAAATCAGCCAGGTCCAGGAAATTGTCCACCACCACCTGGCCAATGATATCGTGGCGCGAGAAGCGGTCAAAGTCGTAGATGCTGAAGTGCAGCTTCCTCGAGGGCAGCTCGCCGTAGGCCACAGGGAACAGGAAGACCTCGTCGAAAATGGGGTTCAGAGTCTTACGGTGCACCTTGGTCTGGTGCTTGGTCTTGCGGTCAGGAAGTAGGTAGATCTTGACGTAGGGGTCCGAGGTGCCCGAGAAGTCCTTGGCAGGCAGGTCCTCCGCGCGGTGGATCTTGACAATGAGTTGCTCCAGGTCGCAGTCGAACTTGAGGATGAAGTGCAGGCGGCCGCAGCCCCCGCCACGCCCACTGGCCCGGCTCTCGTCGCCCTCCAGGGACCGTTGCTTGTACAGCTCGGGCTTGAGGCGGCCCAAGCTCATGCCGGTCAGCGACTCCTGCCGCTGGAACTGCGCCACGTTGAAGTCCGGGTTGGACAGGTTCATCTGCCGGCGGATGGAATTATTCCTTTTTTTTCCCATCAGGACATAGGAGAGGAGAGAGAGAACAGGTAGAAGAGAAGTTAAATGGCTGGGGTTTGTGGGGGGGAACGGTGCGGATAGAGGGAGATGAGAGAGGATCAGCAGGTGAGAAGCCACTGCATCAAGCCTCCTGTTCATTTTGTGGATGGATGGGTCTCATCCGTCTCAGGTGAGAGTACTCGCACCTGTCTGTCAGCGACGCCGGCACTGCTGTGGAATCCTTAAACAGGGAAGTCTTTCTAAAGTGTGGGGAAAAGTGGCACTCCTGAAGGTAAAATGAAGGGGAACGCTGACGCCAGGATGGAATTTTGAAATCATAATAGATTGATATGAAGAATGGCGGGGCAGGGGGTTGGGGATGGGTGGATGCGTGGGTAAATGCTGCAGCACATTTTCACTGTTTTAAAATTAGTTCTGTTCACTGTCTGCATATTATCTGGGCTTATTTGGTGAGTGGAGCGGAACATTGTGGCTGGAACTTTTGGCTTCAGTGCAAATTGACCCCCTCCGGTACTTCCTCATAAACATATCGCATCAAGTGTCCACAGCGCAGAAGTGTGAATGATTTGACAAGAGTCCACGCCATACACTTGACTCAGCGGAGGGACTTCTGACCTGAAGATGGTCTCAGGCCTGAGAGATTGTGACAAATGCTTCTCTAGGGCTGGGAAACAATATATGTCAGCCCAAACTCTTTCATATCTACCGTATCTATTCATTTCTCAAGCCTGCCTTTCACTTGTTTACTATTCTTTACTGCTTTTCACTGTGGCTTTTACGTTTGAATACTGACATTTACATTCCATCAGCAGCATTGCGGTACTGCAGTCTCTGGAAAAAATGAGAAAGGGAAAAGAGACCAGTGCACATTTGAATATGAGCCTCAACTCATTCCAATGTCACTCAGCAATCGTGAAATGACATCAGAAAAATGTGCACTGGTCTCTTAATTTTTTCGAGAGCTGTATCATTATATAGTTTGATATACAGTATACTGTATATATAGAGCAAAACTCTTGCTTTGACCCACACACTGAGACCTGAATTTTCTCTTTTCTTTTCCTGGTTATTCACTAGCGTGACCCCACTTGGATGCTAAATGGTAAAACTCAAGTCAGCTTCACTTAAATCATGCTATCTCCACCAGCAATGTGTTCGGCATCATAAGCATGGCATTAGTAGTATTAGTCATTCTGGGAATTCGATCATAAGAGTGACTGACGCAGTACTGACCCGATCTCTGTGTGGGACGTGGAGCGCACAGACGTGGACGCTGGGTCGGTGGTCTGCCTCTGCATCCGCAGGGTCCCGCCGTGGATGGAGTTCTGCCGGCTCTTGCACTGCACCTCCAAGGGGATATCAGGCGAGGTGTGGCTGATCTTCATGGCTGCCTCCGCCGTGGCCGTCGGCGTGGTGACCGGCGGCGGAGACGACGGCACCGACGGAACGGCGGTGGTGGGCGCCAGCGATGGCGTCGGCGTCGTCACCTTCACCACAGAGCCGCGGGCGCAGTCCCTCCTGTCGCAGACGGCGTCCACCTCGGTGTAGATTGCCTGGGGCTGAAGAGGGGGCTCGGGGTGGCTCTGGTGCTCCTTGGTGGCTGAGGAAAGGCCTCGCTCCCGCCATGGTATCCAGCAGAGTTTCCAGGAGACAAAGAGGGAGACGCCGAACAAGGCCAAACCACAGGCCGTCACCACCAGAGATAGCAGGCTCACGGACACATCTGCTAAAAGAAGATTAAAGGGAAGGCAGTTCTAAGACACCAAAGCAACTTACAGAGACTTGCGGCATTAGGGAAACTGAGCTGACCACTTGCAAAGACGCAGCACTAAATGCACCCACAGAGCAGAGGCGTCGGACTGGGGGTAAAACCAGTACTGGTTACTAGGGCCCCAAGGGGAGGGAAGGCCCTTGAAAAGTCTGGAATGTATGCATAAGGGGGGGGGGGACATGGGGGCCCATTAGGACTGCCTACAGTATGCATAGGGCCCAGGATCTTGTGCTACGCCCCTGCCACAGAGAGCGTCTCAATACTTTCCACTAGTAACATGTACAGCATTGTACAATACTCATACCAGTGAAAGGCAAAGGTGTACCATCACACCGGTGTGACGGGAATGTTGGAAAATGAACGTTCTAAAGGATATCTGGGTTCATTCAGAGCCATATAGATAGATTCTATCTAAAAGGCTCTGGGTTCATTGAATTCAACATAGAATTTTAAAATCTTGTTGTGGAACGGAATCTTATGTTAGAATGTTCAAATACCCACACCAAAGATCATTAATTACTCTTACTCTGATTTAACCCTCTCTGCCAATGCCTTTAAGGGTTAAAAAGTTGTTTTGTATCTGGAGTTGCACATTGTTTACACCCATCTGCTCTGGTCAGGAGGGTTGAGGTGCAAAGTTTCAGAAGCTGTGGTGTAAACTTTTATGTTAATGCCCTATAAAACATTCATGCCAGTATCACTGAGGTTAATAACTGTCTGAGCATACATTTGATTTTTTTGGTAATCAAACAAGCAATCAGTGAGAAATGAACACATTTTGGATGTTTGTTTGATACAAAATTAAATGAGAAAGACTTTTTGATTGGAACAAGCAATTTATTTTTTCCTTCATTAAAATCATTACAGCATGAAATGTGCATACTTTGCACAAATGCTTTAGATGACTGAACAGAAATGAAACCTACAGCCCAAATCAGCTAAAGTACACAGTATCCTTTGAAAATATCAATCAATATCAAGGAGTCAGCATAGCCAGTCGTCCTGCAATATTCCCACCAGTGATACTTTTGGGAGTCCCTGGCCTCCCTTCCACCCTCGTGAACAGTGGACCGGCCCGTCTGAGATAGCAGACATTACTGCGGCTTTTTCAGAGTTTGTTAAGATATCCTCTGCTGCACTCCAAGGCTGACTCACAGTCCCCAGACACTTTTTTTTTCAAAATAACTTTCACGGATGAGTGTGCCGTCACCCCGCGTTTGACTTGCCTGCGCCGCGGCAACCACAGCTGCTCTTTGAACACTGGGCTGCTGTCACCATTACAGTGAGTTATAACGGATAGCAGCTCTAATGAAATCAGTGTGTTTTTAATTGAAAATTAAAAAAGGCTACTAACAATTGAATACAGGATCAGTTTGTCAAAAAGAAAGTGAAAGAAAAAAGCAGAAAGCAATCATTCAAATGTATTATTGGCATGTCATGAAGGAACATGCATATTATCCAGGTGGCATATGTGACACAGTTGCATTTAGAGGGATCTGACCCAAATATACTCAACTGGTGATTAGAAAAGAAGCTGTAAACCACAACCAAATGGCAACATTCTAAAACTTCAAACTTCTATTCCTAAAATCTGTGTCACCGGCAGGAGCAGAATTCATCTGATGGAAGGCTGAGGGAAACACGCAGTATTTGGAAACACACTATTCCACTCAGTGTCTAACCCAGCGCTGCCGCTGCACTCACGGCCTTGCAGTCCTGCAGGCGCAGAGGCACATGTTAGCAGATAAGCAAGAAGCCACGACAACATCTCTGAATCATCTCTCACTTCGCTTCACAGGGAGCGGTGACGACGAGAAGTTCCACGCAACATTTTGTGAAGGGGGTTGCCTCCCTGGCTCAGTGTTCTCCCTGACGCCTTGAACCTGAGAGCTGCAGGGATCTTTACAGCATTGTGACAGGGGTTAGACACTGAGTGGAATAAAATGGAGTTTAAAAATTCTGAATCCTGCCACTGAACTGTAATTTCTCACAGATGGTGCCAAGGAATGGAGTGCAACTGTGCTATAATGACAGAATTAGTTTGAGTATCTTTCATTTTGATGTCAACTTATTTATTTCAGGCCATCAACCACAATTAATTATCCATCTATTTGGACGCCTTCCCATTTCTCATCCAGGAAAAAACAAACAAACGAAAGAAGTGAAAAAAACACAAAGTGCTTCTGCAATTAATTTTTCTCTCTTGTCAATTAAGCTTCGTTTCTGTGGGTGCTCCTGGCCTCTATAGAGACAGAGGAGGATGCTCAGCAGTTTGTAGACAAGTTTTTACCATCTGACAGAAGACATCTGCCTATATTGTCTCACTGCCTGGTTCAATGAACAGTTTAGATTGAGGAATATTATGAAGATTAGATACATCCTCGACACTCAGTTAAATAACCAAAGGGTAAATGTTATTGGAAGAAAAATAGCAATCCAAATGAATGTGTGTACGCAAGAGCATGGGAGGCCCAATGCCTTTGATTCCAGTGGAAATTTACTGGGAGGGTTTGCTGCATTACATATTCCCTCAGAATCTAAAGCCCAATACAATATTCACAGCTCTGGGCTTTCATTAATGAGGCCACATTATTTTCCTGCAAGTCAAGGAATAGAAGACTTGTTTGCATATACACATGCATTTGTTGGTCTTTGTTTCCACATATCCTATGGTTTCCTCTGTATTCCTGTACAACATAAAAGTGCATAGTTAATTCATGAACATTCTCCCATGATTTCTCCCTACATGTCATGGAACTGTTGGTTAGGTATTTATTATACCTGTCACTGTCCATACCTATGATAAAATGATCAGAATGAAAATAAAGTAATTTAATTAATCAGTTTGGTTCATTCTATTTGGTTATATTATATTTGGACAACAAGTTGTGCTGAGACTGATTTCAGGAAAACAGAAAGTCTACTCATTTCCATTAAGACTTGTGACAAAGGTGTAATATTCTATGTCATTATCCACAACACTATTTCAATTCTGACAGATTGTAACAACAGCAGTTTCAAACTTGAATCTGTGGCATTTGACATGGTATACAATTTACTTTTCAACCTCTCTGGACATAATGTTTACTTTTTTGCATCTTATATATGGAAAGGCAGGGTCTTTGACATCCATTCAATTTCCGTTTTATTCCTTACACGGAGGCATGTCTCTGGACAATCATAACTGCATTCCAGATGAGTCTTGCCTTTGTGTCTTTCTGCTAGACCTTGTGAGTGGACCGAATGTGAATGAGAAAGCTGGCAGGGGCCTTTTATTGATCATCAAAGAACTAAACTGACGTGTGGGGCATCAAGCCTGGAATCCAAAAGATAAAGACGCTTGTTTGACTCCAAAACTCTCTGGAGATGTTGGTGTTAAGGAATGTTTATGGTGTTTATCCGCCTCCATCTTTCCATTGGGGCGGAGAAGTAGACTGTGGGCGCCGTGTGTATACATATCACACCAGCCTTAGTGCTGCTGACAGTTCCTACAGGTTTGTGGAAACATGAGACACAGTCTTGCACACCATTTCTTTTTCTTTGCCTTAAGTCCATTTTCTTTCTCTCACAGCAATGAAGAGGAATGACCGAAGAATTTGTTGGTTGTTGTTTTCTGAGAGTCCATCATGAGTGTGGAGAGGGGCAGGTCTGGGACGCCAGATACCACTGTTGAGCCTTCTGATGGTGTCGTGAGCTTAATTTAATGAAACACCCATGAAGGAAAGTGCCTGCTTGATAACCCCTGTGAAATGCTCTTGAAGGCTGTTCTGTTGGTGATGTTTTTTGCCCACAAAGGATAATTTGTTAGTGATTCTGTTTTTGATAAGGTTTTGTTTTTGAATGGCTGCTGTGTGAAATCCCCTACCTATAGCACTAAGAATTTAACATCTCTTCTGTGTATATTTGAAATTACTCTCTGTGCAGTGTATCAGATACTGTGCATGCCATGTTGTAGGCAGTCAACAGGAAGTCAAACAGTATCTTGTACTTTGGAAGTATCTTTGGTATCCTCAGACAGCTTGATAATTCCTTAATCATATGGAAATATGTTTCGTAGGTCGTAGAAAGACCACATCTTTTTTTTTTCACTGATGAAATTTGATCATTGTCCTTCACCTTCATTCAAACAGTGATTAATCTTTCCCAGCCTGTGAGGGAATGATGATGGTGGGCATTATACAGGTCAGTTTCTTTCACACAGCCACTTACTGGCTCTGACCTGATTTTGAGAGATGTGTTTTAATTTCCCTTGGGGTGGTCATTACAGACCACTCAGCAACCGGTATACAGTGTGCACACACACACACGCACACAGACACACACACACACACACACACACACACACACACACACACACACTCCACCCCACCCCCAGCATGTACATGAGTGTGTATACTGTAAATATCTGTGGCACACATTTGCACTACTACTAGCACAGATGTCTGGAGGCATCTGTTTTCTTCATGCCTGACTTGGAAAAGTCTTGGTCACAAGCAGTCTCTTGTGTCTCATGGTGCTGCTGGAAGGAGATATCACTGGTGGCATCGGTTTCAACTCCATATGAAAATACTGTTGTTTTCAACGTGTACGGAGCAGAGAGGTACAAGAGAACACTGCAGGCTGGCAGGCAAGCCTCTGCCTCGTGTGGATTTGACATGGCTTGCGGATTTCAATATTTTCAAGGGTCTCTCTCTCTCTCTCTCTTTCTCTCTCTCTATCCTCTCCGTCTCCATCTCTACGTTCTTTTGATCCATCTCATCCAAATTGAAGAGGCATTTCTCAGCTGTGGTGATTTATTAAAAACCAGGCCTGGGGCTTTGGGAAAAGACTAAGCCATTGTGGGTCTATGCAACAACGTTACCTCCCACTCACGGCTGTCAGTATGGTGAGGAGCATGTAGGTATTTCAAATAATTGCTCAGCACAGGAGCCTTTATACAGGCATGGAATGGGTATCGAACAGGGTTCAGGTCGCCTTTATACAGGCATGGAATGGATATCAAACAGGGTCTAGGTCAGGCGAGCAGAAGTCTCACAGCAGAACATTTCTGTGGGGCTTTTACAGACGTCTGGAATTAGTAAAGAAAGACAATGCCTCATCTCAGCTACACCCTTGTCTTGGATCTTATCTGTTTACATTTCTTCTAAGTATTATCTAACATTTTAAACCTTTATAATCAAAAATGTATGCCAATTGGTTTTATTTACACTGTCAGAGATGAAGTCCAGTATCCGATCCATGAATATACTTACACAATTATATGAATCTGATTGTTCAAAAGGATTCATATTTGCAATAGTCATTAGTGCTTATTCATGGTTGTCAGTACATGTTACCCTAGTGCCATTTCAAGTCCCTCTAATTCCAATTCACAATGACAGGTAGCTAACAGGCATTCCATCCCCCCATTCCGTCTTCTTATTGGTTTTTAATTGAACTGAGAAGGCGCCTGGATACTTATAGTAGGCTATTCTATGAAACACCATTTAGACCCTTGAGGATGTTCTGTGTTCGTGCAAACGGGTTCGTGCTATCACTCTGACCTGTTCAGAGTCCGTCTTTCCCAAAGCTACCGCAATGCTGCTGTGTTCTCACTTTGCGCCTCAATGTCTTCAGAGTTAATCTTGCATGAGAGGGTGACCAAAAAACTCCCATCTGTACTGCTGTCTCACTTCCGCGATGAAGACAACAAGATCACACGCTTACGAGCGATAAATGGGTCACGTACTCTTCGGGGAAAACGTGTATGAGAGTGCATGTGTGCGTGCATGCGTGCGTGTGAGTGTGTGTGTGTGTGTGTGCGTGTGTGTGTGTGTGTGTGTGAAACAGAGTTTAAAATGGTATTCATTCTATATAGTTTGTCATGCTTAGGCTACATAATGGCCGGCAGTGCGATGTGTCACTCTTGTGCTTGGGACGCTCTTTTGCCTAAATGTCCTTATTCGCAACCAACGACAGCGCGCTTTCATTTGACTTCATTTTCAGAAGCGCAGCAAGATGTAGTAGTAGTACTTCTACACTGATACTGAGCTATAACCTAGGTTATCTTTGCCAGTCATTATTAATAACGCTTCTATACTGATACTGAGCTTAACCTAGGTTATCTTTGCCAGTTGACTCCGTCCTTGTTCTCTCTATCCTTATGGAACATATCAAATTCGGCATATACAGTAGGTCACAATTTCCATTGTTTGCATGAATGAAATTAAAACTGATTTTGAAAAGTATTTCATAAAACGTAAAGCGAAAGGCGATGGCACAAGTGTTAAGCGGCACACCCGCTATCACTTATTGGAGGAATGCTAAAAGTCAATGCAACAAGTCTATTGTGATTTAAATTGTCCGTGCATGCATGTGTGTCCTTTCGTGATCAGCATCATTCAAGTTATTACTGCCGTTTACTCAATAAATGGGTAAAAATGACTTTTTGACTTTATTTAAAAAAAAGTGATTTTCGGCTATAGGCTATATGATAGCACAGAAAAGACAGTAGCCTACCGCCACTGCAATATTCGAGCATCAGACACCTA
The DNA here is from genome assembly GCF_046254945.1 of Alosa pseudoharengus. Classification (NCBI taxonomy): domain Eukaryota; kingdom Metazoa; phylum Chordata; class Actinopteri; order Clupeiformes; family Clupeidae; genus Alosa; species Alosa pseudoharengus. The sequence continues at coordinate 9,857,821 of NW_027468630.1, read as the reverse complement.
CCTGAGTCGGAGTACCTCGGTCTGGCCAAGTCTCGGAAATAGTATATGAAATCCAAACAATTATCATTTTGTACTTCGCCCTTAGAGCAGAGATCTGACAAGAGTTCTAGTGCCTTTTGACAAATCTCGTCCTCTCTGTCTCCAGGCATTTCCCACGAGCATCCTTCTGAATGGAGGGGCTCCTCGCTCGGCAGCACCGCACCACTCCTTCGCCGGAACAGACACCAATTCCCACACTCGTTACCAGCCAAGCTGCATCTGAGACTGCAGATCACCACATTGTTGCTCAGTGCCGAGTGTAGCGGAACAAGCGGTGGGAAATATTTTTTATGTCTCTTACAAGCTCTGCGATCCCGAATATCCCTCTAAGTCTATAGATTTGAAGTTGATTTCTCTAATTTAGTTTCTTCTTCGCTGCATCTCATACCGAAGTCCCACACGAAAGTGCCACTGGTTGATTCCGCATGCACACACACACACACTCTCCGCACCGCTTTGCGCTGTCTGCTCTCAACGCGGTGCTGAAATGACTGCGCTCATGTCGATGAGCAGCGCTTGTGTCGCACACTTTTTTCTCATTGAGCTTTCCGGTGTTTCACTTTTCACACCGATCCCCAGTCTCTCCGTCTATGACGTACAGCCTCAGCAAACAAGTCTCCAACCCGCCTTCAACTTACCTTGCGCATCATTACGAAAAAGATTAAGATATCTCCCTGGATTATAAACGACCATCAAACTTAATTAATTTTAGATCGAAGTTACAGGAATAATTACTTGTTACTTGTACAATGTTGCTTAATTCATTAGCTTCTTGGCTTATCCAGACTATTTTTCCTTTGGTTTTGGACATGCCACAACTCACAGACTAGACAGTGTATATATATATATGTATACTATGTCTACTATATATATCTGCCATATATATATATATATATATATATATATATATATATATATATACAGAGCCGGACAGTAACAGAGTACATTTACTTGAGTACTTGAGTACAATTTTGAGGGATCTGTACTTTACTCGAGTATCATTTTTGGGGAGTACTCATGACTTTACTCAAGTATATTTGAGAGGCAAATATTGTACTCTTTACTCCACTACATTTCTATCCATAACCGTGAGTAGCCGTTACAACTTAAAAAAAAGAAGAATCTCGGAAACCCTCAATTTGTTGTTTCCCTCTCAAACGTGATTGGATTGTGCATGCACCACTGATTGGGACAGCCTATCAGCAATCACCTTCAGCTTTCCGCCAAAGTCAACTCCATGGTTAGATTTAGATAAGAGACGAAACCATGGACGAAACAATTGATGAAGACGCAGCAGGTTACTGGATGCTGGGAATGTGCCAACCCGTGGCCCCACCTCGCCAGACTATTTCAATTTGCTGAACAAGTTAATGATAGTTTTCGCTTCAAGTGTTTCAATTACAAAATAGCATTTTGTATTTGAAATACGTATTTTAAGTACATGTATTATAAAAACTGTCCATCTCTGGCAACATGGTAAAAAGATGAAAATGACTCGATTTTACTTTCAATTCCTTTTACATTCTCCACATTAACATTTTTCATAACTCCATGTAGGACGTTTCTGTACATAAATGTAAGCACTGTGGCAGTAGTAATGCAATATTTAGAAAATGTACTCTTGTACTCTTGATACTCAAGTACTTTTCTTCAGTACTTTTACTTAAGTAGACATCTGACTGTTGTACTTTTACTTGTACTTGAGTAAAATTTAGCAAGGGGTATCTGTACTTTTACTCAAGTAATGAAGCTGTGTACTCTGTCCGCCTCTGTATATATATATATGTAAGCACCTGCAAAAAGTGTTTGCAGTTTAGCCTCTATTCCTGTGTTTTCCCCTGTCACTACAATGACCAAAATGCTTTGTTTAAATGTTTATGTTGTGATATAGAATTCTGTAGACCAATCAGATGTATTTGTTTGATAAGTTTTATTTGAATTTTATACTCAGCCAATCATTATTTGTTATTTGTTTATGCCCGCGAAATCGCAGGGAATGTGAAGGTTCCATCTCCTCAGAGAGGAGAAGGCTCATTGTCCCAGTTGCCCTAAGAAGAGAGAGGTCACTGTTTTCTCTGCTCCGCCAGTCAGTGCTGCATCCGTTGGAGACCACTCGCACTTCTCGGTGTGTTTAGGCCCACATGCGTGCATCAGTGCGGAGGTGTGGGATGACCTGTCTCGGGATTGATTGATTGACTTTGTGTTATAGAACTATCTTAAGTTAGCTGCCAGTTTAGCTAACATTAGCTAACTAGGAGACGTGGTTGCATTCTCCTTCGGAGACGGACTCTATTGTGCTTCGGTGCTGGGCCCACCGGAGCCAGACCTCCCAGGGACGACTGCGTTTTGCCTCCGGTGCTGGGCCCACCGGAGTGCCAACCGCCAACTACCCGCTGCTGCTGTTGAGGTTTGCCGGCTGACTGCAGCAACATCCTCCACCGGAGACATAGCTGCCTCCCATCCTCTGAGTCAGGACTGAGCGGAATCTCCCGGTTCTGAGTGATCGGTCGTGAGTAACGTCAACTGCATTTACACTGACATACACACACACCCGTTCTCTCGTCTCGCTTGGATCACCGGCGAGTTGGAGGGCCGTTCAGCGGTTGCTGTCCTGCCTGCAGCTCAGAGAGCTGCCACCTGTGCACCAACGAGCTCCAACAGAAAGCGCTTGGGGGTTATTGTATATTGTCAATTATCATTGTATATTGTAGCGATCTCACCCTCAGACAAGATTCACCTTTGGCCAGGACGGCCATTTATTGGAACAGGAAGACTCATACGGACACAGACATCTACATAGGGCAACACAGGGGTAGTCTCAGCCGCACATGCTACACACAATAAGGGTTTACCACACACATCAACACGAGGATAAGCACATGAGGTACAACTAAAGAGACTAACACGCTAACAAATACACAACATGCTAAACGTAACTACAACTATTATAATCGACATTACACATCCTAGCATTCACTCGCACTGCATTCTGGGAGACACTCATTCAACGTTAGACATGTACATCCACCGACGCTACATAACCCCCTCCCGAGCCATTGTCGTCCCCGGCAATGACAGCTCAGCTCACCGCTCGCGGCTGCGTCGGTGTCAGTCCCAGTGCTTAGTCCAAGTGACCAGAAAGCCTCCGGCTGCACGATAACCCCTCCCGACTGGAAGGGCTCTCGGCTGCCTCTGTCACGTCAGTTCTCCCCCGAACAAGCACCAGAACCGGCCAGACGTGGGGTCGTGGTGTCGCTTGGGCCCTCAGTTTCCCGCCGTGCAGCTGCACTACCTCAAACAGCAGCAAACAGTCCCACTGCAAGCCGAACCCCCGGATACGCTGGAACCCCTGGACGTTCGGTAGCCCCCTCTGGCTACTGTGACAGCTCGTGGCCGTTGCCACCTGTCCACAGTGTGCCGATCTCCAGGCGGTCAGCAGTCCACGTCGAGGTCCCTCCTCGCGCTGCCCTCGTGTAGAACTTTTGTCGGCTGTCTCTCGAGCACAACGATGCTCCACTGTGGCGGGAAATGGAGACCCCGACCCTCTCAGCAGGCTCGGGACACACAGAAACTCACACACAAAACATGAAAAACTTTGCGCAGACTTGCGTCAACCGGAACGTGCGCACTTCAAATCTCAACAGTCCACAAAACGATAGCTCCCAAGGCTCTACAGGTCGACGTTACCCTCTTGGTCACTAGCTGGAGCACCGCAAGCTCCCGAACTAGCAGCTATGACTCCATCACACTCTCGACCGGCAGCTGACGCTCTGGAAGTTCTTCAGTAGCTGGCCGTGTAAACCCGGCCGCTGTGGTCGTGTTCCAAGGTCGTCAGAGAGTTCGCGCTCTCTATGGATGAGATCCTCGGATGACGGCAGCATCGACATCGGCGTCGAGCCGGGAACACCTCAGCCGGGGCCGCTTCCTTCAGCGTTGGCAGCTCTCGTCGACTGTGCAGGGCTGGTCCCGCTGGTCGCCTGCACAGGTCCCGCGCCGGGCCGGAAGGTCCTCCATCCTCCGCAGGGGCGAGCTCAGCGAGCTGGCTAGTCCTTAAAAGGACCATTGGAACATCTGCTGAGGTCCGCCGCCATCTTGCTGGTCTGGTCTTCGGCCTTCTTCTCCGTCTTGATCTGGCGTAGATCTTCGCGCCCCTGGAGGGGCCCATCCCACTTCTGACACCAATGTAGCGATCTCACCCTCAGACAAGATTCACCTTTGGCCAGGACGGCCATTTATTGGAACAGGAAGACTCATACGGACACAGACATCTACATAGGGCAACACAGGGGTAGTCTCAGCCGCACATGCTACACACAATAAGGGTTTACCACACACATCAACACGAGGATAAGCACATGAGGTACAACTAAAGAGACTAACACGCTAACAAATACACAACATGCTAAACGTAACTACAACTATTATAATCGACATTACACATCCTAGCATTCACTCGCACTGCATTCTGGGAGACACTCATTCAACGTTAGACATGTACATCCACCGACGCTACAATATATTGTCTATGGTGGTTTATCCGTGTTACCGTTACCTTTTACACGGTGCATTACTGTCTGTATATATTGTATTGTCTTCCATACTGTTTACTTAACTTTTTAGCTTAAGCTAACGTGTTGGCCAACCTTTAGCTAAAGTCTGTTAACCTTAGTTAACGTTCGAGTGAATTGTTCACTCGCTGACTGTTGTCAGCTTTTTGGTCGTCACGTTTACGACGTGGCTATTATTATTAAATAAACATATTATTATTATATTACATTATTTACAGGGTGTATTGGTAATTCATTTAACTACATTAACCACTAGCATAGCTGTGGGAAGTGGAGGTGCTGGGGGTGCGGCAGCACCCCCTGCAGGAAAGCACGCGTATTTATGTCATACCACTTACGATCACAAAAAAAAAGAAGCAGCTCTCGTCCCCTTGTCTATTATACACTAAAAGAAATTACATTAAACCTGGGAGATCTAAACAAAAATAAAAAACAAATTAACAAAACAAATATGAGGGAAATATCCTATGATGCTAAGCTTTATGGTAGCCTACGACAAATACGTCATATTAAGTAGCCGAATATTACAGTGAGTTATGCTAGGTAGCCTATGTATGTCAGTGAGATATGGCACAGAAAAGAATTTCCGATTTTTTCAAAAGTAGGCCTACTGAACAAAACCCAACACAGATCACCACACCTCCGCTGTCTGTGTCAAGTCCGGATGAGCATTTTGGTAATGTTGTTGTTGATGATGTTGAAGGTGAGAGACAGAGACCCCAAGAGCCTACCTTAGTTCCACCGATCGCTGCTGCTAGCAGGCTACCTGGCACTGTAACAGTGCCTTTTCAGCTCGTCAGCTACAAGTTCCCTGGTCGCCGTTTTGGGACAGAAACATTTTGTAGATCATTCACGCCGGACTGGTTCAACAGGTGGAAATGGCTTCATTATGACACTGAGACTGATCGAGTTTTTTGTTTTCCGTGTTTGAATGCTAGAGAGAAAAGGTTAATACCGGAGGACACTTTCAGGGCAGACAACCCATTCCTAAATGGGTTTGGAAATTGGCGTAAAGCCACCACCAAATTCACTGATCACGAAAAATCAAAACTACACAACGAATCGATTCAGAGGATCGCTGCCTTGGAGAACGTGCCAATTAATGCCCTACTGTCCGATGCAATTTCCAGCAGACAGGCAACTGCACGACATGTTCTGGAGCTGCTGTTCAGGACCATTCGGTTCTTTGGCAGTAAGGGGGTTCCCTTCAGAGGTGACACTACTAGGGATGGGAACCTCTACGAAATGATGTTGGAACGCACATATGACCAACCGAAAGAGCAAGAATGGATAAAGGGAAGGGATAACTGGATGTCCAACACCATACAAAATGAGATCATTCAGCAGTTTGCCCATGCTGTACAGAGGGACATAGTCTCGCATTCATCCGAGTCCACCTTCTATGGATTAATGGCTGACGGCACTACCGATGTGAGCACAACAGAGCAGTTTTCATGCAGTATACAGTTTGTTGACAATAGCCTTCAATCGCACTGTGTGTTTTTGGGGTTTTATAACGCCCACGACACCACCGGGCAAACTCTTTTTTCCTGCATTGTGGATGTGTTTTTAAGGCTGAACATTACGATGGAGCGCCTTGTCGCATACTGTTTTGATGGCGCCAGTAATATTTCGGGGTGCTTCTCTGGAGTCCAGGCCCGACTGAAAGAGCTGTGCCCTCAGTCCATGTATGTGCATTGTAGCAATCATGCACTTGACCTGGTTCTCCAGGAAGTTGCTGGAGAAGTAAGCCTTGTTGCGGATACTTTGAACTTTGTGCGCAACGTTGCGACAGTTATCGGAGAGTCAGCAAAACGCAAAGCGCTGTTCGAGTCGCTTTTCGCTGGTGATGAGGTTGCTGTGAATATTTTAGGCCTGTGCCCGACTAGGTGGTGTGTTCGTGCCATAGCTATAAGCCGCATATTGACCTCGTACTGCGCTCTTTTGGCCACACTGACTGCGCTAAAGGATGACAAGGGGACGAGGGGAGACACCAGGTCAAAGATTGTGGGGCTGTGTAAGCAGGCCCGAAACGGCAGGACACTGTTTGGGCTGCTCAGCTGCCAAGCACTGTTCGAACCCTGCGAGGCAGTGGCTAGAAGGTTGCAGAGCTCAAACATAACGGCACTCAGTGCACTTGAATGCGCAAATGTGCTCAAACAGCGGATAGCGGCACTTCGACGTGACGAAAATGTGGAGAAGATGCTTGAAAAAGTGAACGTATATGCTGCGACAAATGACCTGAGGATGCCTAACACCACTGCGAGAGAGAGCAGAACCCCTGCCCGCCTTCGCCAAACCACGGAGCCAGAGGCACTTGCGCCCAGCGCATCCATTCTGACTTGGAGACGTGAGTTCTATCAGGCTGTCGATTTAGTGTCATCAGAACTGGAAAGACGGTTTAACCAAGACACCATGATGCTAGCAGCGAATCGAGAGAGAGCGGTCATAGTGGCAGCATGTGGATCCCCGGTTGACTTGGATACCCTTCAGCTTCCCAAGGAGCTGGACACAGGCCGCCTCGATCTCCAGCTTAAAATGATGCACAGTGTTACCGGGGAGTCTCGGTGCACCACGGTGAAAGGTGTGGCATCGATATTGAGTAAGCTCCATCCACAAACGAGAGCTCTCTTCAGCGAGGTGGATAAACTTATTCATCTGTGTCTTTGCGTGCCTGTTTCAGTGGCCTCCTCAGAGCGTTCTTTCTCCAATCTGAGAAGATTGAAAACATGGTTGAGGTCCACAATGACACAGAAACAACTCACACACCTGTCCCTCATGAATGTGCACTCGGATATCCTGAATGCTTTAGACATCAAAGCCCTCATGAAGGACTTTATATCCACTACCCCTGAACGTCAAGCAGTGTTTGGTGTTATTCATTAAAGAACAAATTGTCGTCTCATGGTAAGGGATGGATTTATTATCAGCTGCCGCCGAGCAGTGTATGCCTAATGATGAGGCCTGAATAGTTTAATTATTTCTCTTTTATGCTGATGGTTTATATGCTCTGCGCTGTGTTTTTTTAAATTGTAGGCTACACTGTGCGTTTATGATGTTGTATAGCATTTGTTGTATATCTGTGTTATGTGGATCAGTTTAATGTAGCCTATGAATATTGCGTTGTGTAGGCCTATGTTTTGAGTCAATGTGTTGAGTTCTGTCTCATATGCTGTGCGATAGTCTTTAGCCTGTTTTGACGCCCATGTCAGAAGCGTCAATAATTATTAAGTTTTATTTATGTTGGTGTTCAACAGTTTTATATTTCACGTGTTCACCGTCGATTTCGGTGCAAGGCTACAGCAACATTTGTTACCTTACTATGTAGCGTCCGATAGCAGACGGTTACTTTGTTTGCATTAGTAGCCTATCAATCTGCGTTTTGCGACATTTTGTCGCATTTTTTTGTAGTGTAGCCATCATTTTCCTGACAGTGATATATGCCTGTGCTGTGTGCCATGCAATGCCAGTATGCTGTCCATTAACAGAGAAAGGTGTGTCAATAAAATACAATAATTTTTTTACCATTTCAATAAAGCCTATTTTTATGGGTTCCTGGAAAACTACACCCCCCCCCCAACTACAGCACCCCCAACCAAAACTCACTTCCCACGGCCCTGACCACTAGTATTATTATTTTCACATTGATTAGTTAAATTCTGTAGAAGTGCATTATACACGAGCTTTGAGGTAAGTGTAGTATTTTTACAGTGGAGGCACCGCGCTATTGAATGTATTGTCTGTAATTGTTAGCCTACTGGTATTCAGGAATCTCAGCCAGCTCACCATTCCACCGCTGAGACCTTCAGGATCCTGTTTGCGCCATTTAACATACTGATTGTAACTAGTGCCTGTGCACACTGTTAAGAAGGGGTTACATTTTAGAGGCACCGCTGGGATGTTTCTGTTTACCAAAACAGTAGGTAATTTGTATTTGATTAGTGTTTAGGTTTCAGCTATTGATATTTTGTTCTGTAAAATGTAATATGGACCTTAGTCAGGCTGTTGAGTTGAGCCTGCCTGCTAACCCTGTGCCTGAAGGGGATACGTTTGAGGCCAAGCTGGTGGCATTGTTACAGCAGGAGGGCAAGTCAATGGGTGATATGAAAGCTGTTTTTATGGGCCCTCAGCCTTCTAACCCTGATGTCAGTATTGATCTGGTAACTGCCATAGGCAAGCTTGTTGACTGCTGTAACCGTGCATTGTACACGCCTAGCTATAGAAAACTGAGGGTTTTCTCAGGATTGAGACCTGTCCTCCCTGGTGAGGAAGAGTTTGATGTCTGGATGGAGCAAGCTGATCTGATGATTACGGAATGGCAGTGTAATGATGCTGAAAAGAGGCAATGCATCGTTGAGAGTTTGCGTGGGCCTGCTGCAGACATTATACGGTTCTTGAAGGTCAGTAATCCCTGTGCCACTGCTACAGAGTACTTAGCCGCTCTTGACACTTCTTATGGCTCCACTGAGAGTGGAGCTGATCTTATGACCTCGTTTCGCCATACTTGCCAGGAAGATGGAGAGAAACTTTCAGCTTTCTTGTACCGCTTGGACAAGCTTCTCCATCGTGCTCTTTTGAGAGGAGGCATTGATGCTGCAGGCCTGAATCATGCAGGCAGGGAACAGCTATTTAAAGGTGCACTCACCGATGACGTAGTGGCTCTGCGCATGCGGGTGACGTACACTTTGAGAGATCCGCCTTCCTTTTTTCAGTTGATGCGAGCAGTGAGAGAAGAGGAGCACTGGGTAGGTGTGAGAGAGAGTGCAACAGTTCCTGTGGCTGCTACGGCTGCTGTTCCCCAGGTCCCTGTGACCGCTACTGTTGCTGTCTCCCAAGTGTCTGTGACTCCGGTGACGTCTGAGGTAGATAGTTTGAGGAATGAAGTTAAAGAGTTGACGTTGTTAGTGACAAAACTTTTGACTGCTGCTACCATGGCTCCTGCTAGTACGCCAGTCATGCAGCATGCTGTGGGCCAGAGCATAGAGCCCACTGTCTTGACTGTCTCCTTTAGCAAGCCCAGGTCTTCTGCAGCTTCTCCTCTGCCTGGCATATTTTGCCTTAAGTGTGGCAAAGATGGCCATGGCAAGGACGTTTGTACTGACTCTGAGAATCTGAGATCGGTAAATCAGAAGCTGATTAAAATGACCAGGTCACCGGCAGGACGGAGCTCAGTGCATGAACGGCGCAGTGCACCGTCGCGCAAAACACCGTCTGCTCAGTGTGCACCTCCAAGTAAAGTCAGCCAGTCACACCTGCCGCCTTGGTTAGTGGGGCCCTCTGCTGAGGTGCCTGTTCAGATAGAGGGAATTTATGCTAAAGCTCTTCTGGATAGTGGTTCCCAGGTCACTATTTTATATCGCAGCTTTTATAAAGCGTATTTGAAGCATTTGCCACTGCAGCCAGTGGAAAATCTGGAAATATGGGGTTTGAGCTCTCACAAATACCCATATGACGGATACTTGTCTCTCAGGCTTGAGTTCACGGAGTCTGTCACAGGAGTGCCTCAGGTGGTAGACACGTTAGCGCTTGTGTGTCCTGACCCGCAGACAAAAGAGGGGATAGCCATTTTAGTTGGCACAAACACTCACTTGGTGAAAAAGTTGTTTGAGTCTTGCAGAGAACAGGCTGGAGACTGTTTTCTAAGCACTCTAACCATACACCCTGTGATAAAAGAGGCTTTCAAGTCCATTAAGTACACTGGTGTCTCACAGGTTGATGTTGATAAGCATGGTACGGTGTGGTTCACAAAGTCTAAGCCCGTTGTCTTGAAGCCTGGACAGGTGCTACAGCTTTCAGGGTTGCCTAAGTTTCCTGGTAAGCTGAATGAGTCTTTGGTGCTTGTAGACCAGGTTGTTGCCACTGATGGTGTGTCTGCCCCTGAGCTTGAGGTTAGGCCCGAAGTTCATCCAGTCTCTGCTGTGCTCAGTAGACACATTTTGGTTACTGTGAGGAACATTTCGTCCAAGGAAATGCTGGTGAAGCGAGGTAGTCCCCTTGCTCACATATTCCCTGTAGACATGGTGTCACAGTGTCCGACCACTAGCAGCTCGGAGAGTAACAGAGTGTTTTCTTCTTCTTTTGACTTTGGCACTTCTTCTATGCCAGAGGAGGCAAAGAAGCGCCTGTGTGAGAAAATGATGCAGAGGAGAGAAGTGTTTTCTTGCCATGAATGGGAGGTTGGTTGTTCAAAAAGCACCACGCATGAGATTAGGTTGAATGACTCAAGGCCTTTTCGAGAGAGATCTCGCCGTTTAGCCCCAGCTGATCTGGAGGATGTTCGAAAGCACTTACAGGAGCTTCAGAACCACGGCATTATTTCTGAGTCTCGGAGCCCGTATGCATCCCCTATTGTGGTAGTGCGTAAGAAGTCTGGTAAGGTCAGGATGTGTGTTGACTACCGCACGCTTAACCAGCGGACCATCCCTGATCAGTACACAGTCCCCAGAATTGAAGACGCCCTCCATTGTCTCTCTGGTAGCAAGTGGTTCTCAGTCTTGGACTTGAGAAGTGGTTACTATCCGATTCCCATGAGTGAGGCTGATAAAGAGAAAACTGCATTCATTTGTCCTTTAGGTTTTTATCAGTTTGAGCGGATGCCTCAGGGAATCTGTGGTGCCCCTGCCACATTTCAGAGAGTCATGGAGCGGACTGTTGGGGACATGAATTTTCTAGAAGTTCTGGTGTACTTGGACGACTTGATAATTTTCGGTCGCACGTTAGAAGAGCATGAAGAACGGCTTCTAAAGGTTCTAGATCGATTGAGAGACGAAGGTCTCAAGATATCTTTGGATAAGTGTCAGTTTGGCAGGACGTCTGTGAACTATGTTGGGCACATTGTTTCACAAGACGGAATAGCCACTGACCCCTCTAAGATAGATGCTGTTGTGTCTTGGCCTCGACTGTCACTGAGCTTCGATTGTTTCTGGGTTTTTGTGGCTACTACCGTCGGTTTGTGAAGGGTTTTTCCACGTTGTGTCGACCGCTAAATGAGTTGCTGCAGGGCTGTCCGCCACACAAGAAGACCTCGAGTTCACAGGCTGCTGACACAAAACCTGCTTTACGGCCTTCTGAACCTTTTGGTCCCAGGTGGAGTGACCAGTGTGAGTCTGCTTTTCAGGAGCTTAAGATGAGGCTTACTCGGGCTCCAGTGCTGGCCTTTGCGGACCCCCAAAAGCCATATGTATTGCATGTCGATGCAAGCCTGGATGGTCTAGGTGGTGTCCTGTATCAGGATCACATTGAAGGTTTGCGCCCTGTGGCGTTCATCAGTCGTAGTCTTTCTCCTTCAGAGAAGAATTATCCAGTTCACAAGCTTGAGTTTTTAGCTTTGAATTGGGCCATTGTGGATAAGCTGCATGACTACCTTTATGGGGTTAAGTTAGAGGTCAGAACTGACAACAACCCACTGACGTATATAACCAAGTCCGCCAAACTGGATGCCACTGGTCACCGTTGGCTATCTGCACTGTCAACCTATAATTTCAGCTTGAAGTATAGGCCGGGGCGAAGGAACGTGGATGCTGATGCGCTGTCGAGACACCCTCACATCAGTTTGTCCCCCGATGATGAGTGGCAAGAAATTCCAGCGCCTGGTGTGAGAGCGATTTGTCAAGTTGTATCCATGCAGAGAGCAGGTTGTCCCTCTTTTCCGTGTGTGGTTGATCAGATTGGTAGTCATAAGTCAGCCATCCCTACGGCGTACTGTCATGCTGCTACAGTAGCCACTGACCAGCTTCCTACTTTCAGCCCTGGTGAGCTTCAACAGGCCCAGAGTAGTGATCTTTGTATAGGAGAGGTCTGGCAAGCTATTAGTCTAAAGAAACCTGCCAACAGTATCCAGACTAGGCACCCAGACATGAAGGTCTTGAAAAGGGAGTGGATAAAGCTGTCCCTCAACAAAGGGTTGTTGTATAGGACCATTAAGCAGGGTGACCAGTGTGTAAGGCAATTGGTGCTGCCTAAGCAGTTTCACAGTCTTGTTTTTAAGTTGCTGCATGACGACATTGGCCACTTGGGTTTTGATAAGTCGTATAGCTTGGTACGTGACAGATTTTACTGGCCCTGTATGAAGCTGGATGTTGAGAAACACTGTAAGACCTGTGAACGCTGCATTAAGCGGAAAACGCTGCCTCAGAGAGCTGCTCCACTTTCCCACATACAGAGTTCTGGACCCTTGGATCTGGTGTGCATTGACTTTCTTTCGATTGAGCCTGACTCTCGGAATGTTTGTAATGTGCTGGTTGTCACCGACCACTTCACTCGGTATGCACAAGCCTTTCCCACAAAGGACCAGACAGCTGTTACTGTGGCGAAGACTCTGTGGGAGAAGTATTTTATACATTACGGCTTGCCCACCCGCATTCACTCAGACCAGGGTAGGGATTTTGAGAGTAGACTGGTGACTGAGATGTTGACTATGTTGGGTGTTAAAAAGTCTAGGACGTCCCCTTACCATCCACAGGGTGACCCTCAACCGGAGAGGTTCAATAGGACTTTGCTGGATATGTTGGGCACCCTTGAGTCTCAGCAAAAGTCCCAATGGAGCCAGCACATTGTGCATCTGGTGCATGCGTATAATTGCACACCCAATGAGGCAACAGGGTACTCACCTTATTTTTTGATGTTTGGTAGGGAAGCTCGACTCCCTGTTGATGTCTGTTTTGGTGTTTCGTCTAATGACACGTCATCTGCGTCACATTTGAGGTATGTGACAAAGATGAAAGAGGAGTTGCAAGCTGCTTACTAGCTAGCCCGAGCCTCGGCGGATAGGATGAACCAGAGCAATAAGGAGCGTTATGACCAGAAAGTCCGCTATCATAGCCTGAGTCCTAGGGATCGGGTGTTGATTCGGAATCTGGGTCTTAAAGGGAAGCAAAAGCTGGCAGACAGATGGAGCTCTTGTCCGTATGTTGTGGACAGTCAGCTTTCGGATCTCCCTGTGACTGAAGCCTGTTGACGGTGCAGGGCCGGTGAAGGTGATGCACCGTAACCATATTTTGCCTTTGGGACAGGAGGTAAGATTGGGTCCTGTGGTTGATACCGCTCTAGCTTCATGCCCTAGAGCTGTGAGGCGTAGAAAGGCTAAAGAGAAGCATAGAGCTGTTGATCTTGAAGTGTTGCCTCCTGCAGTTCTTAGACAAGAAAGCTCTTCGGATTCTGAATCTGAGTTCGGCTGTTGTGCTGAGGATGTAGTGCAACACGCTCCTCTGAGTGACACCACACCGAATTCCGCGTCTGTACTGGAGTTGGACTCCACTGCGCTGTGTGTCTCCACTCCACCTACTGTCCCTAGGTTAGTGCACACACCTAGTGATGTAGTCGCATCTCCCCTCAACACGGCACTCCCCATCTCTCCATACCGGTCCCTTGAGGTAATAGAAGACTTAGCAGCTGCAGGCCAGGATGGTAGCCGTCCTGATGTTCCTGTAACTACTGCTGCAGCTCCCTTAGAGTCAGTGCCTCTTGTAGTGCGTAGATCACATAGGGAAAGGAAGCCTACTGACCGCTTGACATATGGCAAGCCGGGAGTGCAAAGCAGGAACTATAGTTGTGTCATATATATAGCATCAGTGCAGTAGTTATCAAGCTCTTTTCAACACATACAGACACGCCTTTACTTTTGCCATTACACCCACAGCTAGTTTTTGAGTACTAGCCTTTGTTTGTTGTTTTGGTTGTTTGATTTTAGAGTATTTCTTAGTTTGTTTTGTCTTAAAGTGTATGTGTCTCAGCATGGGGGCATGCTGTATATTTGGTGGGGGGAGAGTGTAAGCACCTGCAAAAAGTGTTTGCAGTTTAGCCTCTATTCCTGTGTTTTCCCCTGTCACTACAATGACCACAATGCTTTGTTTAAATGTTTATGTTGTGATATAGAATTCTGTAGACCAATCAGATGTATTTGTTTGATAAGTTTTATTTGAATTTTATACTCAGCCAATCATTATTTGTTATTTGTTTATGCCTGCGAAATCGCGGGGAATGTGAAGGTTCCATCTCCTCAGAGAGGAGAAGGCTCATTGTCCCAGTTGCCCTAAGAAGAGAGAGGTCACTGTTTTCTCTGCTCCGCCAGTCAGTGCTGCATCCGTTGGAGACCACTCGCACTTTTCGGTGTGTTTAGGCCCACATGCGTGCATCAGTGCGGAGGTGTGGGATGACCTGTCTCGGGATTGATTGATTGACTTTGTGTTATAGAACTATCTTAAGTTAGCTGCCAGTTTAGCTAACGTTAGCTAACTAGGAGACGCGGTTGCATTCTCCTTCGGAGACGGACTCTATTGTGCTTCGGTGCTGGGCCCACCGGAGCCAGACCTCCCAGGGACGACTGCGTTTTGCCTCCGGTGCTGGGCCCACCGGAGTGCCAACCACCAACTACCCGCTGCTGCTGTTGAGGTTTGCCGGCTGACTGCAGCAACATCCTCCACCGGAGTCGCATCCTCAGCTAGCTTGGACATAGCTGCCTCCCATCCTCTGAGTCAGGACTGAGCGGAATCTCCCGGTTCTGAGTGATCGGTCGTGAGTAATGTCAACTGCATTTACACTGACATACACACACACCCGTTCTCTCGTCTCGCTTGGATCACCGGCGAGTTGGAGGGCCGTTCAGCGGTTGCTGTCCTGCCTGCAGCTCAGAGAGCTGCCACCTGTGCACCAACGAGCTCCAACAGAAAGCGCTTAGGGGTTATTGTATATTGTCAATTATCATTGTATATATTGTCTATGGTGGTTTATCCGTGTTACCGTTACCTTTTACACGGTGCATTACTGTCTGTATATATTGTATTGTCTTCCATACTGTTTACTTAACTTTTTAGCTTAAGCTAACGGTGTTGGCCAACCTTTAGCTAAAGTCTGTTAACCTTAACGTTAACGTTCGAGTGAATTGTTCACTCGCTGACTGTTGTCAGCTTTTTGGTCGTCACGTTTACGACGTGGCTATTATTATTAAATAAACATATTCAGGGTGTCCGCGCGGTAGTAAAAGGTAGTAAATGGAATCTACCAAAATTAAGGCCCTTGAAAGGTATTAAAAGGTAATAAATGCAATTTGACTTGGTAGTAAATTTTTCATCACCACCTCAATATATAATGAGTTTAAATTTTTTGCTTAATATTTGTGTCATGTTTTAACTTCATCTTACCTAATTAAAAAATATATATGCTAACAGGACCTGAGTCAGTCGGAGTTGATAGCAATGACGTAAAAGTAAACTGTGTAGAGTTCCGTGGTTGACAGCCTATCAGCGACGCCAACAACATTTTCGCCTCAGTTGATATTACAGGGATGCAAACAACGCGCTTTTCGGTGCCTCCTTCACGTTCCTTTGGGCGACTTATATGAATCGTACAGATCCGAAGAGTTTTTTCGGGCGGGGGATGCAGGGATGCTTTTTGGCGAGACTTGTTTTTTTCACGTCATTAAGGCCCTACCGCAGGCTACCAGAGGAACCAGAGCAGTGTGTTTATCATATGGGCCTGCTGGTCAAATGTCCAGTGCTTCTGTCACTCATCTGATAATATTTGTAGCAAAGGAGCGGTAGATGTAGGCTAGCCTATCACTCTGATAGCAGCTAAGAAAATATAGGCTACACTCTTAGTTCGCACTAGGCTACTTCAGCTGGAAGTTTTAACAACTGTGGACTTGACTAGTGTGTAAGCTTTCGTTCAGCTGTCAGTGGCACTGCCATCTGACTGTCATCATCCAGAACCGTGCAATAATGAAATTATTCCACCTAGCCCATCAGTAACAAAGTTCAAACTAGTCACTGAGATAGTAATCGACAATTTTTTTTAAAATGTAATATAGACCTACTGTAGTATCTAATGTTACGTGGGAATTGCAAGAAAACGAGTGAAAACAATTCACTTTTAACCACGCAAGTGCGTGTGTCATTTATGGTCGATCAACAAAAACAGCATGCAGTTGAAACGTAAAGTCCCAGACATTTAAAGGGACAGCGATCACTCAAGACATAGGCCTACACCACAACTGAGTGAAATGCTTTGAATAGCCTACAAAACACTGCATTTAGATAACAACTACGTGAAGAACTAATAATCTAGTTAATGGTGAATTAAGTTTATGGCATTCACATTTAAAACAAACTTTGTAACCTACCTGATTCCACAGTCATTGTTCATTATTTGGCCTATAATTTAGCCTATAGTATTGGCATTTGAATCCATGAAAATTAACCAAAATCTATCATTTCCTATCGACAACAGACCCCAGTAACGCATCGAATCGTATTGCTACACATTTTGAAGTATTGAAAAGAATCAAATTGTTGGCTTAAAGAATCGATATTGTATCGAATTGTATAAACTTAATTTACACTCCTAAATGTCATCCTTATAATTACTGTTGTTTTGGGAAGTATTTATCATGCAAGCATCGTGCAACCATACTGAGTAATGCAATGAAATCATAGTTTTCAATTTTGCATTAGTAAAGCAGTCCACTGATGTGCATGTTTTCACGGACTGCTTTAGTGTCAAATGTGCAACAACAATACCATACCAATAATAATGTATTTATATATCCATATAAATAGATTTCTGGGCCTATCCTTAGACTGGAGGTTTTTTTTTGTTTTTTTTTTGGGGGGGGGGGGGGGTAGTCGGTGGTTTGTTCTTCTTTTTTGACCATGTTTGGTTTTTAAGTGTCATTTGTTTTTTATTATTCACCTTATTAGGGCTAAGGACAACTGAAACTCAACTCGACACTACAAAAAAGCATTGTTGTTGACAATGACAATACTTAATGATCACAATTAGAAATTGTTAGGGTACCTAATATTGATTTATACCTTATAGCAAGTAGTAGGCTAAGTGGTGCTTTGCATACCCCCCCACACACACACACACAAAAAAAGGGCTGCTGCTTGATGTCGTGTTGGTAGTAAAAAATATTGTGGAGGTAGTAAAAAAGGTAGTAAAAAGTAGTAAATGCAACTCTATGATTCCTGCATATACCCTGATATTATTATTATATTACATTATTTACAGGGTGTATTGGTAATTCATTTAACTACATTAACCACTAGTATTATTATTTTCACATTGATTAGTTAAATTCTGTAGAAGTGCATTATACACGAGTAGGGATGTAACGGTATGAAAATTTAACCTCACGGTTATAGTAACCAAAATTATCACGGTTTTCGGTATTATCACGGTATTTTTAAAAGTGTGTTCAATATGTTCAGAAAGCACTGATAGGCCTACACAAGCTGAAATAGTTTCAAAAAGTGTCCCGTTCAGTTTTTTATGTTTAATTGGCTATATGTGCTTATAGCTTAACATACCCTAACATTACTTGGAGGTTGCTATTACTGTTATTTGGATCCAATGAGTAAGACCAGGCTTGGAATTTCACCATTCTGGGGGCAAGGCTACTTGGCCTTCAGTTGGGCATATTTGGTGGAGGGCACAAAGGCCACATGTTAGGGCATCAAGGCCAAAGTTAACTATACAGTAGTAGGCTATAAAAATGATCAAAGTTGTATAACCTATTCACTGCAGTAGACCTGCATCACTGTATGAAACATTACAAAAACATGGAACATGACATATTACATAGAACTGCAAATCATCTGATCATCTAATATTTAGGCTATATTTAACATTTATTTTATATTTGGCCTGTTATGAAATCATGTATTGAACAATTTGAGCACAGTTCAGCTTTAAGAAACTCAAATAGCCTAGATGCATGCTTAGCATTTTGTGATCTACTTTCACAAACTCTTAGTCAGCTGTCCTCTGATTTACCGATATCTAGGCGATATTTGTAACATTTATTTTGTATTTGGCCCGTTATGAAATCATGTGGAACAATTTAAACACATTGTAAAACTTAAAGCCCAAATTTGGAGACATCCATGCATGTCGAAATTTACTGCAAATTCAAAACTGGATTACTCTGGAACGGCTAACTGTACAGGGGACTGCTTTACACCTTTGTGTTCGGTAAGGTCTGCTGTTTATTCTGATATATGGTTTGTCATGTGTTAAACAAAAGGTTCGTGAAGTATTGCACAGAGAGGAATGGGTAGGGAGATGGACGCAAAACCTTCAGTAGAATTTATGATTAAATTGAATTATATTATTTACTTTTCTCGCGAACCGTTCACCTCAGCAATTCGCGGCTAACATCGTTTAAAAGCTGAGAAAAAGCTCTTTCATGTGATACTTGTGATGTCTGTGTGATGAGTAGGCTACTTCGCGAGTAGTTCAACTGAGAAGAATGGATGAATTTAGACGCACTTTCTTTCTTGCGCTGTCACTTTCTCCACTGCGTAAAAGACTAAATTAATTTGCGCTGTGAATATTTTGACAGGCCATAGGCTAAATAAAAATCGCTATTAGTAGAACGCAAAGCAGAATATTGAAAGAAGGGCACCAAGGCCACCGTGCCCTGTACCTCTGATTTTCAAAGGGACATCATGGCCAATGCAAGGGGCAACAACGTGGCCGCCGTGAAATTCCTACCCAGAGTGAGACCAAATTAAGTGTTCGAAATAAAACTTTAGGCTAGCCTACTGTGTTCTTCTGATAACGTGAGTGGAATGGATTTAATGTGGACGCGAACATAAAAAGACGCAGAGTGGCTAAATCATACAGTGCAAGTTTTGCGGTTTTGATGTTCCGCCTTTTAAAATCAGTTGTATCCTAATCCAAATAGCAGTTAAAACCATCAATTAGACAACAGAATCAGTAGGGTACCTTGCTTCATTGTACCAGGCCTACTGTATGTCAAAAGCAGGCTCGGATGAAGCTGGGAAGGATTAAACACACGGTTTCAACACCGTGGTAATCAACCGTGATAATTATGATATTTCAAAAGAAAACGGTAATTGTTATCGTCAACATTTTTATCACGGTTTATCATTATACCGGTAATCGTTACATCCCTATACACGAGCTTTGAGGTAAGTGTAGTATTTTTACAGTGGAGGCACCGCGCTATTGAATGTATTGTCTGTAATTGTTAGCCTACTGGTATTCAGGAATCTCAGCCAGCTCACCATTCCACCGCTGAGACCTTCAGGATCCTGTTTGCGCCATTTAACATACTGATTGTAACTAGTGCCTGTGCACACCGTTAAGAAGGGGTTACATATATATATATGGCAGAGCATCTGTTACCCCTAACAGGGAGAAATACGTTTCAATTTATCCGCATGTGCAAACAGATGCTACATGGTTCTGCCCTTGATTAATCCATTGCCATATGATGGGGAAACACCCTCTCCTATTGATATTCCTGTCTAATATCAAGCCTGTTTTGGAGGTTGGCAGAAGCCTATTAAACGTAGGCTAAGTGACTTCTTTCAGTAGCCTGCATGCAAAATTAAGCAGCTGATGGAATTAAGGTGTAACTGATGCATATGGCATATGCTTATCATTGGTCCAGAATGTAACATATATATATATATATATACTCTCTCAGAATGTAATATATAATATATATACTCTCTCACTCTCTCTCTCTCTTTCTCTCTCTCTGCGTGTGTGTGTGTGTGTGTGTGCACATGTTCTGTGTCCATGGATGTGTGCAGCATGTGAGCGAGAATGATAAGAACCACCCAATATAACCAGATCTAATCTTGACACACTATGGATTGCAGATGCGATACAGCTCCAGCCCCTCCAGCCCCTCTCTGGCCTGAGGCATGGACTAGCAGTAGAGGAGGACTGTGGAGGAGAATGGGAGTGGACAGACCCCAGCCACCTAGGGTAATGAAGATGCATGCACCCTCACCGTCGAGCAGCACCACTCTAACACACCTGTCTGGCAGGGAACCCAGGGAAGTGAACCGCCGCCGTGTACTGATGGCAGTGGACACGGCAGGGCATTACCTCGCAAGGCAAGAAAAAGCCCATGACAGAGGGACCCACATTAAAATGGGAGCGCCACAGAGAGTACAGCTGAGATGGTCACACAGTCGCACACAGAATAACAGCTGAAACACTCGCAGCGCTCTGCTTCCATTCTGATGAGGAGGCATCCATGAATGACTGATTCAATGGCTGACCAGCCTCTGGCGTGGCAGTGTAGCAGCGGAGATACATTAATAAATCATGTAATACCACAGACCCCAGAGACGCGGTGTAGTGTAGTTTACTAAAGGTGTATAAAAGCACCCTCAGGCACGGCCAAAAGAAAGAGGGGAAAAGCGCTGTGTTGTACCCAGTGGAAGTAGAGCTACAGTAGACCTTGTGGACCCCAATTACACAGGTCTTACAGGCAGTCAGTGATGAATAATGAATGGATCTAAACTGCCTCCATGCCAAAGGCTTTGATTACATTAGCAAACACCATTTTCCTGACTTTATTCAGACAGCACACCCTCAACACAACAAGCATTCTGAGATGGGCATGGAAAGAAAAAGAAAATCAATGAGAATTAGTCATTCAAGCACAGAATAAAAGATAGAATCACATTGCATTTCTCTGAAAAGCAACAGGATGGTTTAATATACTTTCAAATATAAGGTGTTTGGATCGGATGTAAGGCTCAGGAAACAACATTCCTCAGGAGCATGGACTCAGTTTTCCATGAGCATCAATGCACACAGATCAACAATGAATCAATATCTAATCAATATCTGACATTCTCTGACCTTCATATTCCTGATGCACCAAGAGTCTTAAGAAACCACACACCACAACATGAGGGCCCTTGTCTGACACATGTTTTCTACATCTCTCGACAGACTGGACATGAATGGCTTTTGAATGTGGAGGAAGGCTTTTGAGTCCAGCAAGGCTATTGTCAATCACTCGGGTCTCCTGTTAAAGGCCACACCAGCGGTCAGATTCAAATTTCCCTACCTAGCTGCTCTTAGTGACTCTGCCACTCTTCACAACACCGTGGTGTGGGAGGCAAGAGTGCCATCTCCACGGGAGACTGTAATCACAGCATCTCGACTCTCTCTGCTCCGGCTGAGGCAATCAAAGAACTGGGATTAGAGATCTCTCACAGACACACACACACACACACACACACACACACACACCAGTTGGGTGGGTCTTCTGCACATGCAGACACACACATACACACACACACACACACACACACACACCAGTTGGGTGGGTCTTCCTGACATGCAGACACACACACACACACTCTATGCACTTACGCACCCATATAGTGGAACTAGAGCACAGATAGAAATTGAGAAAGAGAGCGAGGTAAAGAAACTGAGTGAGAGAGAATTACAAGAGAAACGCATGTTGCTCCTCCACTGACGGACTGAACCAGAGCAACAGCTCCCACCACCACAGACGCAGAAGATCCACCCAGCTGGTGTGTGTGTGTGTGTGTCTGCATGTGCAGAAGACCCACCCAATTGGTGTGTGTGTGCAGGAGACCCACCCAATTGGTGTGTGTGTGTGTGTGTCTGCATGTGTGTGTGTGTGTGTGTGTGTCTGTCTGCATGTACATGCCAGCTCTCAGATCCTTGTCAGATTGACTGCTGTGGTTGCTGTAGCCTGCAGCTATACAATCTCCTCTAACCAGTGGGTTGGATAGTGGATAGTTGTTTCTATTTGTCCTGCTGAAGTGCTGGCCTTGTGTGTGTGTTTATAGTTGTGGTTGGGCTTTTACATTGCCTCCAAGGATTCTGTTCAATTTTTTCATGTACAGCATTCAGACAGATGTTCTGCGAGGGGTTAGATTTCCTCTGATTTTTTCCTAGTCTCCGCTAGTTTTTCATACAACATACATACATACATACATACATACAACTATTGTCTGTCATAGGGCTCAAATTTAGTAGCAGCGCCCCTGGGTTATGGTGTTTGAAGGACATGTTTAGAAAACCTTGTGACAAGCAAAGATTTACGGTGTAAGCAGTTGAAAAAAACCTGTAATAACACTACAGCATCATGGTAACAATCAATAACAATCCCGCAGAAAATCTTCATTAAAATGTTCCTTTCTCCATTACTTCCTTTGCTCTGACATGCTGTGTGTTTATACTGTACAAATGTCTCTCTCTCACTCACACACACACACACACACACACACACACAACCTGTGAGAAGAAGGGAGTTGTGGTACAGTGAGACTCGAGAGTAACATTCCCAGTCCTCAGGCTCTCTAAAAATGCATCCCATAGCAGTATTGCTCTGGGCAGCTAATGTGCTTACTAAGGCTCACTGGCATCCACAGCAAGTGCCTCTGAGAAGGAACAACCATAGACGCCTTTGAGTATCTTATTGGACATGTTTGTCTCAGAACCAACAGTGTAAACCTGCTAAGTGTGTTTGGAAACAGGCATTTGTGTGTGTGTGAGTGTGTGCGACTGACTGACTGTGAATTAGCGGTGGTGTCAAAGAGAAGCAGAGAGAAAGAGGAAAGTGAATGCAAAATAAGACATAGGTCGAAAGACTTCCTTCAGCGCTTCAAATCAACTTACTCAGTGTCCATGGCAACAGATATCCAGAGGTGCCTGTTGGTGTTTCTCCAGTGTGAGTTCTCCATCACTAACACCCCCCCCCCCCCCATCCCCCTGGCTCTCGCTCCTTTTTTCTTAATCTTCATCTCTCTCTCTCTCTCTCCCTCGCCCCTCAGTGAACATCCAGCCGTGATTATCTCCCACAGGCAATGCAATGGGCTCTGGTGTACTGGATGGGGCTTTGCCACCCAGGCTGAGCCTCTAATGGGCAACCCCTCAGCGGGGTCTCCCTGGCCTGCATAGCTTGAGCGAAGTGCGCCAGGGTGGTGCAATCCCCCTGCCTCTTAATCAGCCGGCCCTCATCTCATCGCCCCGGCTCCAGTGAATGCATTAACGTGGGATGAGGATGCCAAGCAGTCCACTGGGTAGAGTCCTCTGCATTCACATCTCTCTGCCACTCTATCATTGATAAATGATGCCACGTAGATATCATTGCATTGCTGATGCCTCTAACATGTCTTCCCTTACAACACAAACACCCTTAAAACACAGAAGTTGAAATGCTTAAAAATGCTTTTTTCCCCAGACATTCAAAACATAATGGAGGTTTTATTCCGAGCAGATGCCCAACCACCCACACATGTACAAATCCAACACACACACACACACACACACACACAGATAGATAGATAGATAGATAGATAGATAGATACTT
Source organism: Alosa pseudoharengus (assembly GCF_046254945.1). Lineage (NCBI taxonomy): Eukaryota > Metazoa > Chordata > Actinopteri > Clupeiformes > Clupeidae > Alosa > Alosa pseudoharengus. Next base: position 9,834,094 of record NW_027468630.1, on the reverse strand, counting down.
TATTGACACAACATGCAGTTACAGCAGAAAAAAGTAAATATAAGTATATAGACAGTAGAAGATAAGAAAACTAAAATACTAAATACTAAATATACTATAAACTAAAAACTAAATAAAAAAGTCCACAAAGTGTGCTTAAGGATGACAAGAATGAGGCGCACACACACACACACACACACTTTAGACAAAGACTTTCTTTGGCTTAAGACGCTTCCCCAGGATCTATGTAGATTACCCCTTTCAGATATCCACTGGTGCATCCGGGCCAACCCCAAACCTTCAGTTCAAACAGGCCACTGTGACGGATGTTTCCCTGCGGTCGGTGGATCCAGGGCTTTGCCTTGATGGAGCATTTTCACTGAAATAGAACGATGAAGAGTAGTAAGCAGTGAGACCAGCTGCTATAGCCAAGGCCTAGTGCCATTACAGCCCGTGTCAGGAGAGCTCTTAGCTGGAGGGCTTGCAAAACATGATAGATGAGGGGGACACAGAATGTCTTGGTCCCATTTCTATTTTGAAAGGCCATTTTGTGTGCAAATAATACTGTTGACCCTTTGTTGATGGTGAGGCAATTGGTTGAGGGATGCAAATGGCGGCAGATTTAGGAATAAAGATTGCCTTACGTGTGTGCTATGGTCAGGCCTAGGGTTGGGGTTTGTGTGCCGTAAACTCGTCAGGGAAACTGTTTGACATTGGACAGGTGACTAATTCATTTCTAAATAGATAAGTCAAAGAAATGTAAACAACTAAAACCACAAGGATACTTTGATATATTTAGAACATGGCCAAACAAAGATAGTTATAAAGTTGTAGTCAAAGTAAACCTATAAACTGCATTGATATAGTCTTCATACTGTAGCTATTGGCATATCTGGTCAATCATTTTGCTACAAGTAGATGCTTTCTATCTGCCATGTGAAATGCAATTATTAGCATTTGATTTAGCACTGGTGTTTCTCAAGGGAAATCATGGTGTTGAGCAGATGGGGAGCCAGTCACCCATCCATCTTGGTCTCAAATAGCATTAAATTGATTGCCATGTAAGTAATCTAATAAAAATACATCCCATGACATTTGTATACAAACCACTGTGCCAAGTCATATGCTATGCTCCAGTATGCTTCCTGAGCTATCATGCATCAAGATTGATTTCAAAGGAATCTGATTCCAGAATACATACAGTCCAACAAAATAAACAAAAGATTAGTTTAACCAGATTTTCCAACATTTGGAAAACTATCGGAATAAAAAAAAAGCAACAGTTAGCGTTTAGATGATAGCATTTAGATAATCTATAACAGATTATACAGTATGTTTGATGAAGATGTTGACCTTAGGAATAGTGAACACCAAATCTGCCTGTAAACATACTGTTTTCAGTGATCTAGACATAGAAGTATAGACCACTTAACCCATTCCTAGCCATTGGAGTGCTAAACAGAAGATAGTTGTGGAATTAAGTAAGTACTTTTTTGATTCCCGTGAGGGAAACACACTCAGCACACAGTGAACACACAGTGAGGTGAAGCACACACTAATACCGGTGCAGTGAACAGCGGCACTCGGGGAGCAGTGAGGGGTTAGGTGCCTTGCTCAACGGCACTTCAGCCGTGCCTACTGGTCGGGGTTCGAACCTGCGAGGGACTGCTGTCCCATCTAGGGGGATTGGGCAGCCGTGGCCTACTGGTTAGCGCTTCGGCAACCCTCCGGTTACGAGTCTGAAGCGCTAACCAGTAGGCCACGGTTGCCCAATCCCCCTAGATGGGACACCAGTCCCTCGCAGGTTAGCCCCAGCCAAAGCTGGTTCCCGTTTTACAGCTGAGTGGACTGGGACAATGCAGATGAAGTCCCTTGTCCAAGACCACAACATTCAAATTCAAGTGATCATCTGGGATTCGAACGGGCAATCTTCTGATCGTCAACTCCTTAGTCCACTGAGCTATGCACTCTGCAATACTACACTTTCCAAGATATCATCCTCAACTCTGATAACTTTTACAGTAAATACACTATGGATTTCCATGAGTACTGACTCTACTGCACTGAATAACTGCCTACCTTTGTAAGCAACATAAGCATGTATGAAAAGCACTGATCACATAACATCACATGTGAATAAAAAATAATGTTGTGTTGACAACACACAGTAAAAGATACTTTAAACTTCCATATACTATCCATGGAAACACATATGACTTCTTGTAAAGTCTGATCAGGATGCTGCTGCAAGCCTGAATCTCACCAGCATTCACTATAATCTGATCAACCAGAGGGAAACCCTGTCCACTCCACTGGAGGTACTAACTAGAGATCAAGCATGGCATGTTTAGTTTTGTGACCAAAGTCATGTGTAAAAATAGCAAATAACTATTATTGTGGCGAGGCAGGGGCGAAACTTTCACACTTCGCACCTGGCAGGAACTTTCCATCAAAGGAGGCCCTGTGGCACCCCACATTCATCATCCTGTGGAGAGAGGAAAGTGTTTGTGTGAGCTTGTAGGGGCTTGTTTGTAGGTGTGAAGGTTTTTGCGACCGTGTGACATTCTGTGTGAGCATGTGGGGGTCTGTGTGAGTGTTTGGAGGTGTGCATATGGGATGCTTGCATGCAGTGCAAGTGAGTGTACGTATGTGTGAGAGTGTGTAGGACACAATGAGCTTGGACGTGATTGTGACGTACTGTATGTTCGAGCGAGTATGCACTTGTGTGCATGTATGTGTGCTTTGTGGCAGCAAAGCTGTAATGTATCTCAACCTCTCCCCTGTCTAGACATGATAGGTGGTTGGTTGGGTTGGATAGGTTACAACACCAGTATGTCAACTAGTTAAAACTGCCTTTATTTCTCAGATAACAGCATACAGAAGTGTTAGTACTCAGTGAGTAGAATATCCACTTTAAGACCCCATTTAGATTAGGACTAAGGTTAATTCCGTAAGTGTGGCAGTAATCCATATTATGCATCTCCCCAGCTGCCTCTGTGAATCTCGATGAACTTGCTCCAACTCCAGACATTTAAAACACCATTAGCACATCCCAGCAAGATCTGTTAAGGAAGCTCCTATCATCCTCCTCTGCAATAACAGCCAGTCAGGGTTGACTGAGCAATCACTACCCTGGGCAATTTAAATTTGCTTCATCGTCTAACCCTACCGTCCCATGAGTAATTAATGGAAAAAATAAAAAAATAAATGAAAATTATCTTCCTGATATATAACAGCACAATTAAAGACTCCCTGGTTTAATTGTTCATATTCTACACACTCAGAGAGCAGCACAGTGCTGTTGCATTAATAGCTGCTGATGTTATTTGTCCATCAGGGGAAACCTACCATAAAATGGGCTCATTGCAAATGCTTCTGTAGCAGTGGGATAGCTACTAGACACCCAAGAACATGATAAGCATTGGTCTTCCTATCGCGGTTCTCAGCGTCTTGTTTTTAAATGGAGGAAACAGCGATGAGGGCCAAACTCCTGCAGTGTTGCAGCCGGCCTGTAGAGATGTGTCTCACTGTTGGAACATTCACGACAGCTTCCTGAGGGATTATCATGTTGCTCCAACCATGTGTGTGTGTGAGAGAGAGAGAGAGAGAGAGAGAGAGCGAGCAGGGGCATGCAGAGACCTTTGAAGGGGCAGGGGGTCAAATTGAAAAAAGGGCACATGGAACAAAATTTTCAGAAAACGTGTTAACTTAAACTAAACTAAAACTTAATTTTGATTACAACCCAATAGAGAATACAGTCTCCTTGGTTCTGAAAATTCAATAGGAGTGCATGTACTGTAGGCCTACTGTAGCCAGGGCACAGACAGATTGGTCTTTTCAGTTTTCATTAGGCTATTGTCTACACAGAGATCATAGGCTATAAGGCTACATCTTCTTGATTAAATTCAAAGCTAATTTTAATAGCCTAGAAATCTAGACGCACCCTAGCGGCAGCAAAAATGTTATTGCCTAGTCTGGCTTGTCAGGCTATAATTTTAATGTTTATCATAGTGAACTACCACCATTAGCAAGCTGGTGTCTTGCAGATTCACGTGCTGTGCGTGTGGCCACTGAGTGAAATGACGCATAGCCTACTGTAAACAGAGAACGACATGTGGAGTTGGGTTAGTTAAACAACTACAGTAGCCTATGTCGTCGGTTTATGACGATTTAGAAAAGGTGTGTCTACTCTGTTTTATGAACTAGGCCTACTAACCTAAGCTACTATAACATAGTAACCTAAACAGAATATGTAGATTTTCGAAGCTGCCAGGTTATTGAAATGGATGGACCATGACATGGTTAAAACGGGTTTGATAGAACCGGCACAATTGTAACACTTTTTTATTTTTACACAAAGACGATAGACTTGAGAGTTGTGAAATTTGACCAGAACAGAGTCGTACATGTCTACTACATGAAAGTTGAAACAGAATTTTAAAAAAATGTTATAGTTTGTCAATAATTTAACTTAACAGCCATAAAAAAGTGCGGTACAGTTGTAACAGTAGCGTCATGAATGTAACAGTGCTAAAATCGTGAATCCTATAACATATTTTAACACAAAAAAGTGCTGGGTTAAACAAAGAGCATCTGTTTTAATATAAAATCAAGAAAAAAAGTCCAAATGTATGACTGTTAAAGCTAATTTATTGCATTATTGATTAGCCATTGCAGACCATATTACGGTGTTATGCTAGCTCACAATAACCTTTAAATATGCTTATTTTGGCCATATCCACTTGATAAAACCAGTAAATATAGTTGATAAACTGCTTATTTCTTACATGTCTGAAGCATTTGGTCCAACAGTGATATTTCAAGTTGCTGTGTTAACTTTAATTGGGTGATGGCGGCACAAAAATCATAATCCATAACTCGCAATGAGAATGTTCGCGCATGCGCGATAAAATCAGTTCATTTTGCCATAGAGACTGGTGTTACAACTGACCGCACAGGTCATGTTTTTATTTTCATTTAATTGCATGTGCTGTGACTACATAAATCAAATGGCACTCATGTTAACTTGAAACAGAGGGACTGAAGATATGAATGACATGTGATTGAAGTCCACACGCTCAAATTTCACAAAGCAAACTTAAACAAACAGTTGCGGTTAAAAATTGTAAAAAAATCGCGATGCTTGAATTTTGCACCTTTTTGCTTAATATCTCTGGTCGTATTTATAGTAGACCATTCATATTTGGATGGCTGTAAGATTATACATAATTACATGATATGTGTCTGTTTACGTTTCCGTAGCTACACCATATCTTGAGAATAAAACACTGTGAGTCTGTCTCAATTGGTGTACTTACATGAGTACACTTTCGTGTAGTACACTATGTGCACTGCACTGTGTGCTTACTGGCGGAGTGCGCAAATGTTAACAAAATAGTATTGTCTCATATCAAACACTAACTCCGTGCACTTCACGGACATGACGATCGCAAACATTTTAATATAACTTTATTGGCGTCCTCAATTCGACAGTGACATGTCATCTGTGTCAAAACATGAACCGTTTATGTTATAACTTGCTTGTACCTCCGTAAAGTCTGTTTTCCACTGCTGCTGCTTCAGCTTTCTCAACCGCGATTACCACGAGTTTGAAAACGCTCCCTCCCCTTCCGCTATTTGGGCAAGATGGCGTCCGTTAAGGGCGAAAAGTGTCCAGCGTTGCACACTCAGCTTTTTGACCGTTATGAGTGCACCATCCGGGAACTTACAGCGCCCTTCGTGTCGTTGGAATTTTCAGTGTGAACACCCTCATGCACTCAAATTAGGTATTGTAAGTGCAGAAGTACGCGATTTGAGACAGAGTCTGTTACATTTGTACCGCTGTTACAATTGTACCAGTTCTCCCCTACTTCATTAAACATGAAACAATTTTAAACATTGTATTCTCTATCTCTAAGCTGAATACTATTGCATGTTCTGATAGGCTAACTGCCAAGTGACTTTACCGTGCTCCCAAACGTCTCCTGCACAATGTTGCCAACTATTTCGAATGAAAAGTAGCTAAAGCCTAGCCTAGAAATCTAGACACGCCCTTAGCGGAGGCAAATTATTTTGCTGCCAGGGCTAGCTATTGGTGCATTCTCGGAATGACAAGGACCGCCCCCATGGCTACTTTGTTTTTCCGACAGCAAGGGTTCAAGTGCTTTGCCATCGAATGTGTGACAAACACGGATGCCACAACAAAGGTTAAAACATACACTCACTAATCCTAAACAAACAACTGTATTTGCTTAAAATATAGTGTAAGATGCTCGTGAAAGAAAGATATGCAGCTTTTCAAGTGATAAAAAGGGCAAATTCCCAAGTTCACATTAAAACTGTTGGACATGAAAGGCCACATGGACTACAAACAAACTACAACGTGACGACAAAAGTGATGACGAGCCCCTAACTGGGCAACTCTGTTAGCAAAATCTAGCCCCAGTTTCCGACCTCTGACTCACACAATAGGCTTGTTCGGCATCGGCTGAGTCTGACCTAGCGTTCACGGGCTTCGGAAAAACCTTTCTCCGAGTGAAAACATCATCATTCCGCGTCATTTACGTCACTTAATGTGTGAGTCAGAGGTCGGAAACTGGGGCTAGATTTTGCTAACAGAGTTGCCCAGTTAGGGGCTCGTCATCACTTTTGTCGTCACGTTGTAGTTCGTTTGTAGTCCATGTGGCCTTTCATGTCCAACAGTTTTAATGTAAACTTGGGAATTTGCCCTTTTTATCACTTGAAAAGCTGCATATCTTTCTTTCACGAGCATCTTACACTATATTTTAAGCATACAGTTGTTTGTTTAGGATTAGTGAGTGTATGTTTTAACCTTTGTTGTGGCATCCGTGTTTGTCACACATTCGATGGCAAAGCACTTGAACACTTGCTGTCGGAAAAACAAAGTAGCCATGGGGGCGGTCCTTGTCATTCCGAGGTGCTCTGAATGCACCATGACTTGGTCTGGCTTACTACGTAAACGTGATCTTCAGAGGCTAGCCTGGAGGAGCTACAACAGAGGGCAGCTCATCCCGGACAGAAAGGCTACAGTCTGCCTGACGTGACTCGCGGGAGACATCGCGGAATGTTATTTGCAATAAACACAGCAGAACTTTCATTCTTACTCATTAAAATGAGCATGATGACTGACGAAATAAATTCTTATGATGTAGTTTAAATAAACCACTGTTGTCATACAGTTAACAGGCCTGCATTGTAGCACATAAATTCAATATCAAGTGGTTCCCTTATATGTGTGTCTATCTATTTAGCCAACAGCAGAAAATAACAGAATATCCAAACGTTTTCAGTAGGCTAGCCTACCATTGTTGCAGAAATCACGTATAAGAAGGTATCCCTTCGATTTCTGTTTATTTTCGCATATTCCAACATAAGGAAGCAGCATGAGCCTCCAGTCATAATCGTCATGAGGAAATTCCTCCCAAATGGCCCTATCACGTCTTTGAACTGACGTCATGAGGGCGTGTTTCAGCTCGTGCAGCTCGTGGAAGGCAACTGCAAGATCTGTCTGCAGGCTAACTTAGCGTTCATGGGCTTCGGAAAAACCTTTCTCCGAGTGAAAACATCATCATTCCGCGTCATTCACGTCACTTAATGTGTGAGTCAGAGGTCGGAAACTGGGGCTAGATTTTGCTAACAAAGTTGCCCAGTTAGGGGCTCGTCATCACTTTTGTCGTCACGTTGTAGTTCGTTTGTAGTCCATGTGGCCTTTCATGTCCAACAGTTTTAATGTGAACTTGGGAATTTGCCCTTTTTATCACTTGAAAAGCTGCATATCTTTCTTTCACGAGCATCTTACACTATATTTTAAACAAATACAGTTGTTTGTTTAGGATTAGTGAGTGTATGTTTTACCCTTTGTTGTGGCATCCGTGTTTGTCACACATTCGATGGCAAAGCACTTGAACACTTGCTGTCGGAAAAACAAAGTAGCCATGGGGGCGGTCCTTGTCATTCCGAGGTGCTCTGAATGCACTCTAAGACTCCCGCGATATTTTAAGGCCATGTGACATGGTGTCACGGTGGTAAGTCCCTCCCCGGCTGACAGAAGTCGGACAGAATTTCTAACCAGTATGCATTGCGTCCATCCCAGTATGCATTGTGTTCAACCCAGCATGCATCACATCAAGTCAGATCTGCACAGATCTGCCGCAAGTCGAACTCGCCTATTACGTGACGTGAATGACGCGGAATGATGATGTTTTCACTCGGAGAAAGGTTTTTACGAAGCCCATGAACGCTAGGTAAAGCCAGCTCCAATAGTCGCTAGATGACGTCACGCGCTAATTTGCATATTAATTACGTCAGCACGTCGCACCCCCCCCCCCCCCAAAAAAAAACAAAACGGTGATGGCCCTTTAATTCCCTTTTACTCCTGTTTGCTTTTCTCCTACTCATATAGGCAACTTTAAGAGCCTAGTTTAAATATATTTCATTTAATATACTTGTATATGTATTGATAGGCTACACTTTACTTTTGTAGCCTATCATCTAGAGACTACACTAGCATCAGGTGGCTGAAAAGCAGTCATTTCCAACCTATTCACTGCTGCATCTGCTTTGCACTGCTTGAAGTCTGATTATAATGTGACCATAGGGTAGCCTACACGCAATGTACCCTTACAGCAATGTACCCTTACGGCAAAGGCTATATTTTTCTCCACCAGCTCGTAAATTTGATATAGCATCTAATTTGCGCTTAGTGCCACAATTTAGTGAGCGGGACCTGGACTCATTTTTTAGTTTGTTTGAGAGGGTGGCTGACGCCCAGAGTTGGCCAGACGCTGATCGCACCCTCATGCTGCAATGTGTTTTCAAGGGGAAAGCGCAGCAGGTTTACTCTGCACTTTCCGTGGAGGATAGCCGTGATTATCGTAGAGTTAAAACTGCAGTTCTTAAGGCATATTCTCTTGTCCCAGAAGCGTACAGACAGCGCTTCAGAAATTTGAGGAAGCGTTCGGATCAATCGTATGTTGAGTTTGCGCAGGATTTGAAATTGCAGTGTCAGCGGTGGTGTGCAGCTTATGATGTGGATGATTTTGACGAATAGTTTAATTTGATGGTGTTGGAACAATTCACGAACACTTTACCTGTTCAGTTGGCGACATACATTGGCGAGCATGGTTTGACTTCGGTCTCCGAAGCCGCTGTGTTAGCAGACGATTATGAATTGACCCATAGGTCACGAATGTTCGGTCGGGGAATGCCTGACTGGCATCAGAGGTGTGATTATGGGCCTGCTCACTTCGGTGAGTCCGTGCCTCCTGGGAGGGGGGATGGACGTCCTGCTGGCCGGTATGACTTGAGTAGGGTCTGTAATTATTGCCTGGGTAGAGGGCATTGGAAATCGGACTGCCCACAGTTACGTTCGAAGCTATTTTTTAAGTGACAAGGTGTTGGTGAGAAAGTGGGTTCCGCACATTGGTCGCAATGTGGGAAGTCCACTCATGCAGGTTGTAATTCCCGAAAGTATTCGGCCAATGATTTTGAAAATCACGCATGATAACATGGGGCACTTTGGAGTTAAGAAAACGTATGATTATTTGATGCAGTATTTTTACTGGCCGCGCGTAAAGCGCGATGTGTCAAAGTATATTCGGTCATGCAACACCTGTCAGCTGACGGGAAAACCAAACCAGGCTATTAAGCCTGTACCATTGTCACCCATTGCTGTAGCAGAGAACCCTTTCGACCACCTAATAGTTGATTGTGTTGGTCCCCTCCCGAAGTCTAAGTCTGGAAATAGCTATCTTTTGACCGTCATGTGCCAGACAACTCGCTATCCGGCTGCCTATCCCCTGCACTCAATCAAAGTCAAACCGATTGTGAAGGCATTGAATCAGTTCATCTCGATCGGTCATACAGACTGATAGAGGCTCGAACTTCACATCACGTATTTTTGGGGAAGTGTTGCATATATTAAAGATTAAGCATAACCAGGCGTCCGCTTATCACCCGCAGAGTCAGGGAGCGTTAGAACGCTTCCATCAGACATTAAAATCTTTGCTTAGGGCATATTGCGTGGAGCTCGCTGGTGATTGGGAGGAGGGACTCCCTTGGCTACTGCTAGCCGCGAGAGAGGTGACACAGGAGAGCACTGGATTCAGTCCAAATGCTCTGGTGTTTGGTCATTCAGTGCGTGGGCAGCTAGCCGCGTTGCGGGAACAATGGGTTGCTGTAGAGCCTCCGAAAAAACTCACCGATTATGTTGATGGTTTTAAACGGAGATTATATGAGGCTGGGCGGGTCGCTCGTGAAAACTTAGAGAAGGCCCAAGGAAAAATGAAAAAATGTTATGACCGTCGATCTGTCCGACGCGAGTTTAAAACTGGGGACAGGGTCCTAGCTTTACTACCAGTGGCCGGTTCCCCGTTTCAAGCAAAATTTGATGGCCCTTACCATGTACTACGGCAAGTGTCTAATGAAAATTATGTTATTGCGACTCCAAATCGGCGTAAGTCCACACAACTTTGCCATGTCAATTTGTTAAAGGCATACTATGAGCGGGAGGATGCTAAAGGCCTACCTGTATTGCTGGCTGATACTCCCAGTATACGCCCAGACGATGCAGTGTTGAGGGCGCGTTTGAAGAACTCAGAGTCCCTGAATAACCTGCCAGAGGTTCTTAGCCACTTGCCCGTTGAAATGCGCTCAGAGTTAATTAATGTAATTAATGAGTTCAAGTGTTTGTGTGCAGACAGGCCGTCTCAGACATCACTCATACACCATGATATTGACGTGGGTGTTGCTGAGCCCATCAGGCAGCGTTTTTACAGAGTCTCCGCAGACAAACAGAGCCATCTTGAGTCTGAAGTGAGGTATCTTCTTGACAATGACCTCGCAGAGCCCTCTTCTTCTAGCTGGGCCTCTCCATGTGTCTTGGTAAATAAACCTGACGGTACATTCCGTTTTTGCACGGACTATCGTAAAGTAAAAGCCGTGACTAAGCCAGACTCGTTCCCGTTACCTCGTTACAATCGAGGATTGTGTCGATCAGGTGGGAGGTGCGCGCTTTGTAAGCAAATCTGACCTCCTTAAGGGGTACTGGCAGGTCCCCTTAACAGAACGAGCTCGAGAGGTGTCCGCGTTCATAACTCCTAAAGGCCTATTTTCGTACAAGGTTATGAGTTTCGACCTTCGCAACGCTCCAGCCTCCTTTCAACGATTAATGAATCGGGTGGTCTCGGGTTTGGAGGGGTGTGCTGTTTATTTAGATGACGTGGTCTGCTTCAGTGACACCTGGGAAAACCACATAAAACACATCAGAGAGCTCTTTGAGCGTCTGGCAGCAGCGAATCTGACCATCAACCTAGCTAAATGTGAATTCGCTAGGGCAACGGTAACGTACCTTGGGAAGGTCGTCGGACAGGGCAAAGTGCGTCCTGTGCGAGCTAAGGTTGACGCGATTGACCGCTTTCCTCCGCCGACCTCCAAGAAAGATCTGATGCGGTTCCTAGGTATGATAGGCTTCTACAGGTGCTTCTGTAAAAATTTCTCCACGGTTGTGGAGCCTCTAACTGGTCTCTTGAAGGCATCAGCTAAGTTCCTCTGGTCTGCCTCCTGTCAGAACGCGTTTGAGTCAGTCAAACGACTCCTCACGACCTCGCCAGTTCTAATGGCTCCTCAATTTGCGAAGCCCTTCCAACTCGAGGTAGACGCTAGTAACGTTGGGGCTGGGGCAGTGCTCTTGCAGGAAGATGAAAATGGCATTCGCCGGCCCGTTTCTTACTTCTCCAGAAAATTCACTTCTTATCAATTGAAGTACGCTGTTATTGAGAAGGAAGCACTGGCCCTCATTTGGGCCTTACAGCACTTTGAAGTATATGTCGGAGGACACACACCTCTTATAATATATAGCGATCATAACCCCTTGACGTTTTTGAATTCCTTGCAAAATCCAAATCAACGCCTTATGCGTTGGTCGTTATTCTTGCAGCCATATCACTTGGAGATCCGTCACGTGAAAGGCGCGAACAACGTAGTGGCGGATGCTCTGTCTCGCGCTCTCGCATAATGTCCTAATGTTTCCTTATGCTCTAACATGTTTTGCCGATGGTCCCCCAGGGCCCGGGATTAGGCTAAAGGACTGATTCATTAAGAGTTTTAAAGAAACTGGACAGATGAGTATTACCTCATACACTTTTGAATTATTATTTGTTGGTATTAGGTGGTTGAATAAAGAAAGTATTATGTATGTGTGCTGTTTATGTTGATATTGGCCTATATGTGGTGTTTTGTGTATTTTGACTGTTGACTTTGGGGGTCAACTTTGTATGGGGGGGGATGTGACGAACTCTGCAGGTTCGTCTGCTTCCCCTAGTGGTTGTTTTGTTTTTCAATTTCCGACAGACGCTGCCGTCCCTAATTGGTCCTGTTGAGTACCTGTAGGAGGCTTGCCAGGCTGAACAAAAAGGGCTCTCCCGCGGGCTTGCGGGAGAGATTACTTTGAGCGGCGTTACATGACTTGTCTTGAGAACTGTAAAGCCCAAATAAACTCATTGTAATGATATTGAAACGCCCGGTGTCTCTCAAATTTATTGCAATATCTAACCATATTGTAATACTAGATACACTTTTCAGTCGCCAGAGACGGCCAAAAGTCGCTAAATCTAGCGACAAAGTCGCTAAATTGGCAACACTGCTCCTGCAGCACTGTGCCTGCGTGCACCTTCTGAGAGTTCACTGAATGTATGACGTCACGGATTGGTGGCCGCAAGGCATTTCAATTAACACAGAAAGTTTTTATTTTTGTAAATTTCTAAATTCACAAACTATTAATGAGACATTTTAACGAATATTCAGGTTGAAACTAGCGGAAGTATTACAAATTTCAAAAAGTAAAAAACGGGTCTTGTCAAAAGGGCACTTGGACATCAAAGGGGCAAAAGGGCTGGTGCTAGAGCCCCTCTCTGCACGTGCCTGAGAGAGAGTGTGTGTGTGTGTGTGTGTATGCATGTGTGGTAGACAGAAAATATTCATTTAATTCATGTTGTGATTCCACTAATTAATAACTTGAACTTCCACCCCAACTTCTCGAAACAAAAAAAGAAAATTGAAAATCGTATACGCAATTGTTGGACCCCAGACAAAATTGAAGCACTGCCTCGAACATCACCACATTTTCAATGAGAGAGCCTGCTGTGTAGGACATGCATGTTTTCTCTTCCAAACAATCATTAAAGACACACCTGTGAATATATCCAGAAACTGCTGCAGTGGATGCTAAACATTGCAAATGCCGCCATATTCGTTTTCATTTACTTTATCCACTCGTCCCATATGCATGACTATTGATTCCTTCAGCTCTTGGGAGATGATCATAATAATGAAAGGAAGAGTCCAAATCACTCACTATGCCTTGCTTAATATATGCACATGCATAAATCTGACGTGTTCAATATGAAAAGTCAATATTGTTTTAAAGGGGAAGAGGACAGATGCAAACTGTTGCATGTCAGTGTGGATCTCACTCAGGGGAGGCTACAGGTTATTAGATAACCCTGACGAAGAGGAGGCAGTGAAACCCGCCTTCGTGTAAATATTTATATATATTGCTCCAAATAATTCCCTGGAGAATGACAGCCGCCATGGCATGCTGAAGAACCCGTCAGAATGACTGCCAGCAGGAAGCTCAGCGGGCTAGCTCTCTGTCTCGCTAACGTGTCAAGTAAATAAAACATCTTCATTCCTGGCCTAGCATGTCATCATCTCAAAGGGAAGAAGATATAAAAAGGGGCTCCCACTCGCAGTAAGTCCTGTGGCAGACAAAAGCACCTTTGTGCATTTCTAAAAATGCATTTCATGAGTTTGAGGTATGATTTGAATGTCTTGTTTTCACTCAGGTGCAAAGACAGTGCTGTGTGAGAGCTGCAGTTAAATTAGTCTGTCAAAAGATCAATTTGGGCTCAAGGGCACTCCCTGGTTTAACTTTTTGCAAGACATTTCCAAGGCAATTGTGTGTATCATTCCCCACTAAGTGCTATTTTTACTTGTATTCCCTTTGTTGAGACAGAGTGAGCTGTCATGGAATAAAACTTGATAGGAAAGAATAGCGGTTTAAAGTGTCACACATGCTTTTAAAGCCTTTTGCAGTTCTTTGTTAGCATGCTGCCCACATTGTCACTGATAAATTTTTCAAGAGCCAAGCAAGATGTCCTCCGCACTTAACAGCAAAATGCCTTTGGCTCGCCTTTAAACACTGCCCGGCAATTTTATAAATCTGTCTGTAATCGCGACAGCTTTCTTCGGTCAAGGCTTTTCACAATGTGATGCTTTGCTTTGGCTCAATCCATCATGGGAGACTGCGCACCGGCACAGTGGAAAACAATCTTGAAAACCATCTGTACCATTTGGAATGGCTACCTTTTGAATGTTCAAAGGTTTATAGCTCTCCCTAGCCTCAACAAGCTGCAAGCTACCAGTGTGTGTGTGTGTGTTGGATTTGTGTGTGTGTGTGTGTGTGTGTTGGATTTGTACATGTGCATCTGCTTGGAATAAAACTTCCATTATGTTTTGAATGTCTGGGGAAAAAAGCATTTTTAAGCATTTCAACTTCAGTGTTATTCTTTCAAGGTAGATTCTATTTTACATTCAAACACAAAATCTAATTTGGAATGGAAACACAAAATAAATTTTGCTTGGTATTATGCTGGTGTTGAAACCTGTGGAGTTCCTTCTACAACCATTTCAAACCTCAGAGTTAAAGACCAGATGGAAAAACCATCAGATGTCATTGATAAAATTGCCACTGACTGCCAGCTATATCTTACCGGCTGTGGCTTACCACACTGACAAGTCAAATGCAGATCATACATGTATCAGGTTAGCATATAATAGGGCTGAGATTGTTATCTCCACTGCTTTCTGTGACTGAGAGAATTATGCATGCCTGGTCCCCCATCTGCATGTGGTTCCAGTCTCAAGGAAGTAGGGCATTTGAGAAATCTAGTTAGCTTCATCCGTTGGCAGACTGAGGAGAAGCAGAGCTGGAAACAGGGAGAGGCACATACATACTGCGAATCAAATTGATATCCATTCTTTTGACCCAGGAGAATTCCCGGTGGGCCGCTTCACTTTTGGGCCGGTCGAGGGAAAAATATTAACATTTGCCACGTTAATCTATCTTCTCAGTTGGCTACACACGTTCGCATCCTAACACCGCAGCCTCTGGGTTGTTTTCCCCTCCCAAGAAGAGTTGATTGGTTGGGTCCATATAAACTGTAGCCCGTCTTTTCTAAAAAAAATTCTCAGATACCAGCTGGGCCGGCCCTACCGTAGTGATAAGCGTCAGGGAGGATGGATGGTAGAAAGAGGCCATGAGGGACTGGAAAGGCCATGTAAAAAAGACGAGTATTGGAGGAAAATGCTGCCAAATGTGGCAAGCTTCCAGATTTTTTTTGAAGAGGACAGAATAAGTGGCAACTGGTAAATTAGCCATGATTATAGCGCCGTAGCCTAATTATTGGGCTAATACTGGACGTTGTAGCGTTGTCAACCTATTCGCAAGCAACATATTAAATTAATTTTAAAAAATAGCCTTTTTGTATCATCCAATATGGCGATTCATAGACTTTGCAAATATTATGCAAATATTGATAACAAAACTCAAGCTTGATCTGTGTATGCAGTAGCCTAGGCCTAAAAATAAAAGTAGCCTCTGAGCAGCAGATCAGCCAGTCCCCCGCTGAAAATGATGAGCCTGAAATTAGCTATGACTACAGGGACAAGTAGAAAGGATAATAGAGTTAACCATATGAATTAAAATAATTTTATGTAAGAAAGAACAGTAGGCTATATGACAGCAGTAGGCTACATGATCAACCTATATGCCTTGTTTGCTCAGAAGTGGGTGTAGTAAAGGAGCAAATCACCAAACAACAACATGATAGCTGACCCATGCAGAAAAAAACATGTAAACAATAGTGGGATTGTGGGATACATTTCAAATGCTTTATTTCATCCTTCCTGTTTTTGTTAACTTATCAACTTATCCTTGTGGAATAGTGGAATATTGGTAGCCTATAATAAAAACTACAGGATAGTAAGAGCTGAAATGTTACCTTATTCATCCAATTTCCACCACCACTAAAAAAGTGGGCCGGTCTTGGGCCTGAAACTCCCGGGCTGAAAAGTGGCCCCACTCCGGCCCTGGTTGCTTCTCTTCGGCACAGATGACTCACAAACAAAAGCCTCACCTGATTTTCCCCAAAAAATCGGATAATCATCAGCTGTATCAAAGAACAATTGCAAAACATCTGAGGTGCCTTTCCACCCCAACCTCTTCATCTCAAACTTTAAATTGGACTGCAAAAATGTCTGATAGTGCACAAGTGAGCTCTTAATTGCATTTCTTAATTAAATCTTTTATCTGGTACGGCCAGGTTGCGCGGGTTAAAAGGAAATACTGTATGCGTTATCGTCTCTTGACATTTACCCGCGCTGTGTGAAAGAGATTAGAGCGACGACAGTGACTCTTGTCAAGAGATGTGCAAAGTCACAAAGCATGTGTGTTAACTGCAAATAGCAACATCATAGAGGTCTACTGCTACCATCAAGTTTAACAGCATGTCCTCGCAGCATGGCCTACCCCTAAGGACCTATAATCTTTACTGAACTCTGAATGATCCCCTTTGAATGTATCTACACAGCGTGAGCAAACTGAAAAGACAACTTACCGTTGTGAAACAGGGAGTAAGATGTGGGATGCTGGGACCATTGTGTTCGGGCTCTCTTTCATGGCCTATTCTAAATCTTTATTCAGGCCCACTGTCGCATCCACAGGCATTTGGTGTTGTGGCTTACTGTAACTAGGGAAGCGTTAAGAGGCATTTTCAATGGAAAGGGCTATTACGGTAAGAGGATAAAATGTATATCTCTTTTTTATGTGGTCTTATCTCAGTGTCTGTGAGTTCAAAATGGGTTGAAAGCCAAAACTCATGGCAGGCTTTGGCCGTCAAAAAAGTGATAACACACTCACTCTACTGAGGACATGGTGTCGTGTCCTTATTCCATTGGCCAATCAGCACTCTCCTGGGTCATGACTGACATCACATCACAGTCTCCATTGTTTTCGGTAACCTGGGATACCAGAGGAACCCTGACTGAATGAGAGCTGTTACACCGGCAGCCGAGGGAGTTGAAAGGTCACGGATGCAGTTAACATGTGTGCGCTCCCTCCCGAGTCTCCACTCCTCCATTAGCCTCTACTGCATTTGCGCTACCTCGGTTCCCTGTCTCGTAGCAATGCAAAGCTACGGTATGCTATTGTATGTCCTTGCTTCTCTGAACTCCTTTTGTTCAAACAGTCCCTAATAAGTCAGAAAAGCCCTCTTCAGAAGCGCAATTTCCCTTGCAGTGTGTCCTCTGTCCCTGTGGAGATGAGTGATAACGGTGGGCTCGACAGAAGCGTGGCTGGCTGCATCTCATTTGAATAGCCGTGCTGCACAGAAAGCCATTTACTGTATCGCAACATTTCCATTTCCTTTCTTTATGTAGAGGTGCCACTCTGGACCGTGTGGCGCTGAAACCAATTCAGCTCCATATGGTGTGAGGAGGCCCAGGAGAACCAGCCTCACACGCACAGCACAAAGTGAAAATCAGACTGTCTCTATTTCAGTGATTTTACCTATTTCAGTGATTCTATTTGTGTGTGTGTGTGTGTGTGTGTGGTGTTCTCACACACACCTCTGAGGTGGGGGGGGGGGAGTGTTTTACGTCATTGAGCTGACACAGACCCTGTCGTCCCACGCCTGGGTGAGAGTAGTTCTTGAGAACGAGTGTGGCTGCGTAAGCCGGTAATCTGGAGGTGAGTCTGGCGCTGAATGAAAAGGGCTCAGGGGCTTATCTACGGATTCTGTGGGTTGACAACTCACTATGGGACAACGATCCCCAACACAACAGCATATACAAAAGGATACTGAGGCCAACAACAGGATCAGGGTCTCCATCTGTGATTTTCAGACTAAGGTGCAGAATTACAATCACATCTCATATAGATGGAGGGATTTCATTTGCATTATACTGGTGCATGGATATTGAGGTTGTTGTTGAAAGAGCAGTGCTATAGCTACCTGGCAGTGTTGTTTACATAAGGGTATTTGAGTCAAGCTCCAGATTGAAATTCTGCATTAAAAGAATCAACTTGAGCAAGATTAAAAACACTAATGTTTCTTTCTGTTTTAATTACGTCTGGAACCTAGATGCAGGGACAAAAAACTACCAAGCAATGTTTATTCATATATATATACAAATGAATAATTTACCAGCAGTTCATCACTTATTTAAATAACATGCTGAGATCTCACAGTGGTTCAAGTTACTCTGCGGTAAGCGTAAGGTAGGAGACGAAAACACGGCAAAGAGCTATCTGTCCATCTTGCGGTGTCAACACTAGACTGGGGCCCTCGTGTAGAGTACAGTGAAGTGCTAATGAAATTCTTTGTGGCTGGATGTAACCGTGGGGCTGCTCGGTTGGTGATGTGTGATAAGTATGTAAGTGAACGAATCCCTGGCTGTTTCTTCTCCCTGTCAGGCCGATAAAACCATGCAGTGGCTCCGCCGACTGTGTTACACTGCGAAGCACTTTAAGTGGCCATGTGGGAAAAGGCACAGTGTGTGTGTGCGTGTGATCGCAAAGGAAGAAGTGTTTAAATACTGTGTGTGTGTGTGTGTGTGTGTAAGAGAGAGAGTGAGAGAGAGAAAGACGGACTGTAAGAAGGAAAGAGATAGACTAAGAAGCGTGAGAAAGAGTGAGAGTGCAGTGTGAGTGTATATGTGTGTGTGTGTGTGTGTTTGGGGGGGGGGGGATTACTCATTCGATGGAAACCCAGGGGCTGGAAGTATACATTGCTTGTTACTCCCCAAGGACCTCAAAATACCAGTCGAACAGAAAGGAAACTACAAGACAGATTGGTCTGGTCAGAACATGTCATAACAGACTAAATAGAGAGCGCAGGGCAACAGAACTCTGAGACTGTGTTTGCATTCTGCAGGACAGTGTAAACAAATTGCTTGAGTGAAACTTGTTGGTTTCTTAAAGGAATTGTGCCTGCTACTAATAGACATTTGCTCCCTCTGCCAGTTATAACGCATTTGTTGAATCCCTTTTTGGCAGCGAGTAATTGAAAGCCAGGCACGGTGTATCACACCCAATCTCAGAGAAGTCAATGGAATTCAACCTCAATTCATTAATAATGCTTGTTGTTGGGGTTATCAGCCCTACCCTTGTTTGTGTGTTTGTGTGTGTGTGTGTGTGGTGTGTCTGTGTGTGTGTTTGTATGAGACAAACAGAGAAACAGAGAGAGAGAGAGACAGAGAGAGAGAGAGAGAGAGAGAGAGAGAGAGAGAGAGAGAGAGAGAGAGAAAGAAAGAAAGAAAGAAAGAAAGAAAGAAAGAAAGAAAGAGAGTTGGTAGGTAGAGGTGGGGTTGTGTGCAAATCCTCTCACTGGAGCCACTAGGACAGGCAGTCACTGGGGATTAACCTGCTGGTAAACTCAGAGGAGAGTGTAAGATCCCCCCCCCCCCCATGTACAATCTCTAGATACCCTATATGCTAGTTACTATGGAAACGGACATCTCAAGCTCGGGGTCTCACAAAACCACATCATGTTGTTGAGCTTGTCTTGTGGCATTTTCAGGCTGATGGAATGGTGTTGCCTTCCCTTTTTTCCCTCACCTCAGTTAGTCGAACAGAGATACACTGAGAGATAATGGAAGGTAAAGTGGTTTCTCTACATTACGCTTTCTGGTGTGATGCATAAGAGCATGTAAAAATACCTACCTACCTCGGAATTACATTCTCCTGAGATTCTCGGGATTTAACCATCTGGCTATACAAATAGTAGCTGTTCTGAGAGATTCAAAGATTACTGGTGCACATCTTCGGCCACAGCCTGACCCACATTATGAAGGTGTCAGCTACACATCTGTGGAGTCAGGCAATAATATCGTTCTTCTTTCATCATGTGGCCTGGAAAAGCAAGTAAACAATGAAGTAGAACCAGCGACAAACAGTCTCTGGAGGAGAGGTAGAATGACGGCTAACAGACTGTAACCAAGGGAAGGTTGCATGGAGATTTTCCACAAGCTGTTTTTGTGTTCAGACACTTGTATTATACTTACACTTGTACAGTATTATACTGTATGTATGTATTCCTGCTGGGGATATTGGAGAAGCTGTTGACAGAAAAACATACTAGCAAAAAAAAAGAAACAATATGAAAACAATATGAAATTATGCACAGCTTAGCTTTTCTCTTCTCTGTGTTTTAAGCACAAACACACCACTATCTCTGTCTGCTGCAGTACAGTCATGAACAGTACTGTACAGGGGTGCTGACATTCAGGTGCTGGCCTGGCAGACAAGAGGTGTAAATAATGCATGCAAATGCCCTACAGATATGTCTTCAGGAGGCACTCTTGTGTAAGACTTAGTCAACACAGTCGTCAGTGTTTGGTGCAGCTTGTAGCAAACCTCGGCCTCGATAATGATTAGCCACCAATGACTGTCACTGCCTCCTTTCCACTCCAGTGCTAATGAATTATTCTTCCCTTCTGCTCGGCGATGATAGCTCCCCTTTGCAAAAACTTCACACTTGCTATCACTGATTGAGTCTGCACGGCATGTGGAAATAATGCTGGCAACAGTCCATTTGAAATCATTCACAATTCATCAAGCACGGTGTCACAGAGTACACACATGCCAGGAGTGCAAGTGCATAAGCGCTTCAAGCGCGACTGCATGCTCTTCTGCAGATAAAGACAGAAAGGTTATGGATATGTAGAATTTCATAACTTGAGCAGAATTGTTTGTTATATTCCTGGTGACCCTACTCGATTCCCTTTCCTCCCAGCCCCATGGTGTATGCTTCCACTGGCTAATTACCTGAGACTGCAGTGGAAAATGATTAGGAAACACCATAAACATGTTAGTAGCCTACTCAGCCAAGTCGCTGCTACAGGGAAAATATGTAACAGGAGACCTAACATTTAATTTAGCTAAAATGAGCAGAGCGCATTTAACAGGCATGTGATGTATCCAGCCAATAAACCGAGTGTGAATATTTTAAACTTGGCTGAAATGCACCGTGCAAGGGAGTGATAGACAGGGTGAAAGAGAAAGCAAGCAAGAGACAGATAAAGCAGATGGGTGTTTTGACTTAATATAAACTATAAAAGGTTTTTTTTTTGAGCCAGTCATATAAAGCAGATCAGATTCCTTAGTCTCTGCTATTTTTAATGTGTTCCTGTCACGACTACAAGAACAAACCATTGGGCAAAAAGTAATAAATAAATAATACACTGGCCTTTTAGACACTTTATGAGAGGAGCGGACTGGGAGCAGATAAGGTCAAGAGGGTACTGTCTGACTTTCTTCACATGAATTTTTAATCTGCAAATGGTTTGAAATCAAGCCCAAAAGGCGGAAACCCTGCAAATAAATGTAACATATTTACCATATGCATGTACAAGCATCCTTGCTATATTTGTTGTATTTAACCTTCTGCTTGGTGCAAACAGACAGGCCACTTAAAAGAAAGTACCACAGTCCACAAAACGAAACCAAAAACCAACAAACAGAAATAGAAACAGTGAAGTAGGTTTTTCTTCTCTTCCATCGGCACAGAAAATCACAGCGTGGTCGATCTTGTTTCCTCCCCCCATCCATGACACAATACCTGCAGGGAGAGCCGTAGTCTTCCGGAGGATGCTGGCTCTGACACCAGGGCCTTGATCAAATCTGGCAGGACTTGTCACGAGAGATACTTTCATGTGCCGGTTAAAACCGTAACGGGACGCCGAGTAGTAGTGAAGAGCGCGTGCGGAGAAAGAGACTGGTGAACTGAATGCTAAGGCTCTGCACACATCGCATCTCTCTCTCTCTCCCTCGCTATCTTCCTCTCTCTCTTTTTCTCTCCCTCTGGTTCTCTCCCTCTCTCTCCCTCTCTCTCTGCTTCACCATCTCCCTCTCTCTCTGCTTCTCTCTCTCTCCCTTTCTCTCCATCTCTGTCTCTCTCAGCCTCTCTCAACCAAACTGCCTGAGTCCTAAGCCCTCGAGCTATTGAGCGGGGGAATGGACAATCCCAGTGAGCAATTGTGCATGCATGTTCCATCTTGGAAGCTACACTTGGAGTTCCTCCGATGAAGGGCACAATTTGTAGGTGGATGAAAACTAGGGCCAAATGTCAAGTTATGCCAAGACTGTAAACAAAAACATGTCTAAGGCGTGGAATTCATTTCTGAAATAGCATAAAAGAAAAACCTTTGTTGTCCCTGCCATGGCAAAGTCAGAGGGGAAGGATGATTGTTTCTCCTCGGTTCCACGCGAGGTTGTGGGTGGACGTTTTAAGGCATTAAAGCTTCTTTTGTTCAGTCTGTGAAGTGTGCAGGAATCACCTGGTGTAGGGGATTTGGTTGCACTTCTCCTTCCTACACGCTGGTTCGCTGATTCACCGTGACCATGGCTCATTGCTTGGGATTCAATGCCTCCTGTTCTCTTGTGTGGGATTTCTGCTCCCTGTTTTAAAAAAACAGAGGGATAGAGAGAGAGAGAAAGAGAGAGAGAATGATAGACATAGACACACACATGCACACACACACACACACACATACACAGAGAGAAAGAGAGAGAGAAAGAGACATGCATATTGACACATACCTCCACATACTTGATCACACATACACATACATAGACACACAGGCCTACAAACACACACACACACACACACACACACACAGAGAGAGAGAGGCAGAGGCACTACCATGGTTTGAGTAAAGCCGTTGCCACGGAAACACACACCATAGAGCGGGAGCCACAGGCTAACGTGTTAGATCATTCACACAACAACGGATTTCAGGAATATGAAATTCAGGATGAGAGCGATGAGATGCAAGATGAATGCTGAAAGGTTACCATATACAGCACATCAATACTTAACGACCTTTTCAAGGACTATCAATTTCATATAACTTTCTAACTGCAGATTTAGGCATGTATAGAACATGTAATATTCTGTTAAATGGCTTTGACACTCCAACCATAATGTTCGTGTATATTTAATTTACTCCTGCTTCATTGCACCTGGGACTTTCATCTTGTTTTTTGTTTTTTTACATAGCCTAATACTCAAGTGTCTGGTGCTGCAGTTAATGATATATGTAAAATAATTTTGATTCGACTTTCAATGTAACACATTGTCATGGCAACTATTCCGGTATTATGCATCAACTTAGAAAGATTTGAATTGCATATTGCATATGTACTTTTTTCCTCTCCTAATTTGTGTGGGCTTGTCATTATGAATGGGAATTCATGCATAATAAAGAAGAAATAACATTAAAATTGCTCATCAGTGACAAGGCAATCAATTTAATCAGACCATTACAACAGAAAAATTACCATCTTGAACCTTGAGTTTACCAAATGCTAATAGCCCACGCTTGCAGCACTTGGAGTCAGGCAACTCACTTAGTATGCAAGTCTTCACAGAAAATGAGCAAGGACTCAGATTCAACATGGTGTTGCATTAGCACTTTCACATTTCCATCAACACACACACTCCTGCTGACAAAACAATAGATGCAGTGATCCGTAAAGCTCCAACAAGGCAACTGTACATGGGTGAAATCATGCACAACCTATGCACTTACTGACATGTTTAATGCATGTGGGGAGGTTTCAACCGCACACTGAACACATGTTCTCATGTGGAATAATTTACAATAAAGCAATACGCGCAGGTGCCTTTATTACACTGAAGCAGTTTGCATCAGTATTCTAAAGGGGGGGAAGTGATCTAGAGAGTTAAAGAAAGCAATGGTATTTTACTGTTAGTTCCAGGGGACTACTGTACACATACTGTAAGTATACTCCTCCCATTGCTCTGTAATTTTGTGTGGACATTTACTGTAAAACAAATGTACTGTAGTCTAAGAAACAAAGCAGGCAAAGAGAGAAAACATCCTGAATGGACTTAGGTGGTCAGTACAAATCACATATTTTTAGGACTTTCCCTCTCTCTCTTTCCCTCCCTCCCTCCCTCCCTCTCTCTCTCTCTCTCTCTCTCTCTCTCTCTCATGCTGTCCACTGTGAAGATTCTACAACCAGGGACTCTGTGAGTGCAAATGTCTCACATTGCATTTCTCTGGGGCTGCTAATTGGTGCTTCCTGGAGTTGTCGAAACACGAGTCAATATCGAGTTACTGTCTAGTGTGTTTGAGGGCAAAAACAAATCTACTTTTCTCCGCTCCCATTTGTATGACACATCCATCGGTTTCATTGTCTCCTGTCTTCACAATTAGCCTCTGCCAGTGTATGCTCAGGCTAGAGGAGACGCATTTTGGGAGAGAAAAAAATCAAAGCAATCATTGAGGAGTAAAATGCAGACACCATATCTAATTAAATTTGGGGATAAATCTTGCTTGAATGGGTATTTCCCATGGGATTATGAAACCATCATGACAATATGAAGAATGATTGAAGCAGGCAATAAAGTGTCATTTGGGACGTTAATTACAGATATAAAATATACTGCCAGTCTGTAAAGGTAATGATTCTAGCATTTTTGACTGTCACTGAAATATTACTATGTAACATGGCAAGAAACAGATGGGGGGGTGCATACATACAGTATATTTTATTCCTAAAAAGCATGTAGCAAAAGAAGACCAAATCTGCCATAACAGAACTATATTAAAGGAAAATTCCGGTATTTAGCACTTTGAGTCCCTTTTCTGGTTTGTTTTGGATGAACTAGAGTGGTGGACACCGACATTTTGACGATTGGTCCTGTCTCGACCTTTCTGACTCGTTTTGAATCGCCTTTGACTACTCAGAGTGGTTGCCAAAAGGCATACTGTAGTAGGCTACTCAAACATGTCCTAAAACAACCCTTAACGTATGTTTTCAAAACTGTGTGGTTAGTAGTGTTCGTTGATGTTCCAAAACAAGTAGCGTAGTGAAATACAGTTTCTGTCGTGTTTTATTTGGCATTTTGTAAAATCCCATTGATTTCTGTTGGAAGACTCATTGCACATTGATATTACTGCGCCACCGTCTATGCTTCAGGTTCAAATATTGAGCTGAAGTGAGGTGTCTGAATAAATAGTTTCACAATAGGCCTAGCAAATAAGACGGCTGGAAATCATACATTGCGCCGATATATTTGCTTTTAATAATCAACGAACACCACTAACTACTCGGTGAGTTGCACAGTTTTGAAAACGAACGTTAAGGGTTGTTTTAGGACATGTTTGAGAAGCCTACAGTATGCCTGTTGGCAGCCACTCTGAGCAGTCAAAGGCGATTTAAAACGAGTCAGAAAAGTCGAGACAGGACCAATTGTCAAAATTTCGGTGTCCATCACTCTAGTTCATCCAAAACAAACCAGAAAAGGGACTCAAAGTGCTAAAAAAACGACATTTTCCTTTAAGAGCTATGACTGGAACACAATTATTTACCTAAAAAGCCAAATCAGCTCATAAATCTGTGACCCGGGTTGTTTTGTTGGTCTTGAAAGAAGCTTCTGATGCACTAGTCCTGAGAGAATAACTCAGTAGTGTGTCAGCCAGCACAGCAGGCATCTTCCTTTTTCTATTATAGGCTTAGGGTAGCGTGAGAGAGAGAGAGAGAGAGAGAGAGAGAGAGAGAGCTTCATGCAGTTCACCACAAACAATATAGACCATAAGTTCTAAGTTAATAGTTAATAAGACCATAACACCACAGATAATGTAGACCTGCAATGAATTTTCTCCATGTTTTAATAAGCATATATCTCTGACCCACACCCTGTGCTCTATACCTCCATGCATCATCATCACACAAAAATGCAATTTGCAAATCCAAGAACCTTCAGTGAAGTCTATACATTTGTGCAATAGACTCCCTGGTCCTGGCCATCCTATTTACTTCCTTTAGTCCGTGGCTTATTAGTTTACAGAATCTTATATTTCCTCTTCAGGTTCACATTAATGTCTTGGCCAAGACAAAGGCCAGCCACACTGTTTTTCGTCCTGTCCAAAAAAAAATGGAATTGAGTTATCCCAACCCCCCGCTTTCTCTCATTGGCATGAAATTATCCGTTTCAAACTGGGAGGGCTGCTTGATGTCTGTTTCCAGAGATTAAAATGGAACGGAAGATAGAAAGCAGAAGAGATTTCTGGAGCCTTATCACTAGAGCAGATCACAAACTAACAAAGAATACAGTCGGCAGAATGCTTGACTAATCTAGTTTTGCCTTCCGCTGTACTGCCTCCATCTCCAATGCCATTCTGTATGGTGTGTTTTAGTGGTACAGTGAGCACTATATGAAAAACAGCCACCAAAAGCATGAAAAGCCATATGAAACCTTAGGTGAAATCACTGACTGTTCATAACAATTGCATGTTGACATGTTGAAGTTGTTCATAGCTTGTTATCACAAATCTTTTGGACTCAATAATGAAGTCAGGCCTGTGTTTATCAAATAATGGCTGTATAAAGGTTAAAGGTTCACAGCTAGAGCCATTTTAGACTGTTGCCATAATCAGCACAATTGTACGAGCTGTGTGTATTAGGTAGGTAGTGTGTATTGGGGCTTTGCTTTGCTGATTGAATCACAGCTCTTAAGATAAGTCATGCAGGTGTCACCAGCACCCTACTGTGGCATGTTTTGATTGTAATCGGAAAAGGGGTGTGTGTGTGTTCGTGCACGCGTGTGTGGCAAGAATATCAACCAGCTAGAGCAGATGCATATTATTATTAATCAAGGTAAGATTGTGATGTCCTGTCTCATGTTTCAGTGCCATGAGGAGGATAATTATACGGATGGGAATGCTTCATTGTGTGATGTACCAAACCTTGATTATTTACTGAAGCCTTTTTTTAAATGTGTTACCTCTTCTAATATTAGGAGAAAGTCGGGAGCATTCATAACAAACCTGCATTCTTCAATATTTCTTTCAAATACGATTTGAACTACACAAATAACAAAAATAACACTTGAAACGTGTTTAGCATGCATTAGGCTGGACGTATGTGTTCAAGACTGAAATGTAATATGCACACACCACATGGTACATGATGCATTCTACACAGCAGCTTGTTATTGTACACATATAAGTGGGCTCCCAGGAGAAGCTTGAGTAGGCATTACAGAAAGCAGCGGGGAGGTGCAAGGGGCAGTTTGATCTAAAGTTGAGTATTTTGTGAAAGTAATCTCACCAGACCTCAGGGCAACAGGCTCCGTCTTCAGCAGTATCACATCCACTTCAAAACATATCGCCACTGTGGCACCTGAGTCCCACTGCTGTAATGACCATTTTACTACTGTTAGAATGTGCTACATGCATAAGAACATATACACATTAGGCATATATCCATGTGTGCAAGGATATCACAGTCATCCCAATATCTGCATATCATGGATATCAAGTCTGCTGTAAAAGCATCAATGACAAAAATGTATGATACATCTAAATAATATAAAACATAAATATGTTTGAGTAGATGCTTCTGGCCTTCTTCCTGTAAAGAGCTGTGCTGATGCAAAGTCTCAATCAGTCAGGATATTGACAGCTTATTAATTAAACTGAGTTCTTTTTACTGAATGTCATGTTTAATACTGGCACTGGTATACACTTCATTGGGAGTGAACTTCAGATAACATTTTGTCAAAAACTGAGAAACAACTAATCAATCATGTCATGCTGTTCAAGCTCTTGGCGTTAACTGTGTGTTTACTTCACAGTGATTGATATCGATCAGTGTGGTCAATAATTATCTTTTGCAATGTCAAAATGTTGAAAAGCTGAAGATTGAAAACAGACTGATGAGCAATGCTAGGATGGGGAAAAAGTTGTGTGCTGTTTACTGACATTCCATTTTCAAAATATAATCATTTATACTCATTACTGACTGAAGGAAAGGACATGAGAGTCATGTCCGGCTTCAGTAATTACACTGTTTCTCTGTTTGTTATTGAGCCAGAGCCTCCTTACTGTGCTACCTGCATGTTAAGCTCTTCTTTTCACACATTTGTGATGAAAAACGCATCAGCAATGCAAACGGCTGTTGGTGTTGCTTATACAGTATCACCACTGTATAGGAGCAGCGCGCAGAGAGGAGCGGAGAGTCTGGGAAGCTCGTTAGGCACAGCCTCCCCGCACACAGCCCATCTCAGAGGACACGCCAGATCCAGAGATGCTTTATGTGCACGTCAGCAGATAATTGCCATGACAATTCATAGCAAATCTTACAGAGTCAGAATGTATGCATGCTAAGGACAGTGTGAGCATGTGTGTGTGTGTGTGTGTGTGTGTGTGTATGTGTGTGTGTGAGTATCCATGTACTGTATGTATGCATGTGTGTGTGCGTGTGTGTGTGTGTGTGTGTGTGTGTGAGTGCATGGGGGTGTGCATTGATGTCACCATGGTGACAGAAAATGTATAATGTTACAACATGATTGCTGAATAATTCACCCACATCCCTTCAGCTC
Organism: Alosa pseudoharengus; assembly: GCF_046254945.1. Taxonomy (NCBI): domain Eukaryota; kingdom Metazoa; phylum Chordata; class Actinopteri; order Clupeiformes; family Clupeidae; genus Alosa; species Alosa pseudoharengus. The sequence continues at coordinate 9,805,625 of NW_027468630.1, read as the reverse complement.
CAAAGCTGTGCCATACCGGAGGACGTGTTCAATCCCATTCTAACCCCAGTCACATCGTGGCACACTGCCGCCAGTCTGAAATGAGCCCTGCATTGCACGACTACTTAAAATGGGTGGCATTACCACGAAAGCCTGCAATTGCTCATTAAGACAGGCAGTCACAGGACTAATGAGGCTCCACCTAGCAGGGGCCAAGGTGGAAACTTAAAAGTGGCTCAACCTTTGTTTGAATGTTAAAACCGAAACTTAGAGATAGCCTTGGGCATCAGGAAGTCAGCCTTTCCGGAATTTCTTTAATTAATTTAAGCCTTTACTCTTCCTGCCGCTAAAGAAACACACAGGCCTTATTGAAGATTTATAACACCCTTCCTCTCTTCCTGTTGCCCATCCCCCTTTAAAACATCTCTGTTGCATAATCGTGTGGCAGTGGCGGCCCTGTGTTATGATTGGGTCACCTACATGTTGGGAAGATGAACTGGGAGGGGCAAGCTCCGGGACTGGGAAAAG
>NW_027468630.1:9780118-9800118 GCF_046254945.1 Alosa pseudoharengus | reverse complement strand
TGATGTTGGTATATGTGTATATGTGTGTGTGAGAGAGCCTCCGATGCTGGTGCACTGGTGATTTAAAATGCAGTTTTTGCTATGCTCATAATACAAATTTGTATGCATGTGTGTGAGTGAGTGTATATGGATGTGTGTGTGTGTGTGTGTGTGTGTGTGTGTGTGTGTAATAATAACTCACATTACACTCTGTGTGTGTAATAATAACTCACGGCACTCTGGCATCATGCACTTCTCCACCTCCACCACCTCGGCGCCACACACAGAGCCGTCAGCAGGGGGCGTCTTGACCATTCGCTCGCGCCTCTTCATGCCCAGCCCACAGGTGGCGCTGCAGATATCCCACTCGCCCCACTCTGTCACCAGGCAACTGCTGGGCGCTACGGATACCACAGAGGAAAGAAACAGAGGCCAGTCACTGACCCACCACACAGCAGGGCCTCAGGCAAGGGACAAATAAATATACCGGTACACACTTTGCATACTAAAGCTGCATACATATGTTATTATGACCGTTCATCATGTTTTGGTACTTGTTGTCTAGCAGATACCAGTGAGAATTGAGTGTGGATAATGCAATTTAGTGAGACAGTTAGAATCATATAGGCCTTTCAGCGTGATTTATTTTTGTGGAAAAAATGTGCTGGACTGGGTGGCGGTCATATTTTGTACCGCTCTGCGGTACATCTAGTTTTATGATATGCTAGATGGTCAGTCTTAGCCTAAAGTGAATGCTAGAAATACCCACAGGACCATGTCTTTATAATACACTAGTTTAACTACTTTATGTTAAACTAACTCTGGTACTCTGACACTTTAGAGGCCACATAACTGTTTATGTAAACTAAAGACGGCAACTTCATTGTGTGATAGTGTGTCTGAGAACTGTATAATACATTTAGAGTGTCAAGGGACTATCAGGTTGGTTGTCAAGAGACTGTGATGGTTTGATTACAGTAATAAGTGGTTGGAAGTGATCCGTATGGGCAAAGTGCCGGTTGAGGAGTACCCATGGGCTGACTGACTTGGACTCTCAGGCTGGCTGAGAGAGTGTGTGTGTGTATTGGTGTGTGTGTGTGTGATGTGATTGTGTGTGCCTGTGTGTTTGTTTTAGAGAGAACAACAGGGGGGGTTACTGTGTAACTGACAAGGTCGCAGAAAAGAGCTGATTTTGTCCATAAAAAGGGTTGGGGGGTTATGCCAACATGCTGCAGAGCTACTGTCGACCTTTGTTATGGAGATGTGCCCTCCTGCAGAGTTTAACTCCAGCCCTGGCCAGACACTCCTCACTCAGCTAATATAGCACATCAGGAGGCTCTGGACATTACAGCCAGAGACTGGCTATTAGGCTACAACTCAACCCTAATGTGCCCTAGCAGATTTGCACCCTCCACCTCCTCATCTGCCAGTTGGGTTTTCCTCACACCGTGCCGTCAATCCCGATGCTCTTTTGACACAGTCAGCTCATGTGCAGGCTTCTGTTATGACTCTGCAGCTTTGGCAAAGTCACCCCACACACAGACTTTGTAAACACTTGAGTAAGAACAACAATGTCTCCACGGACCAGAGGGCCAAAGTGTGTGTGTTGTCCTCTGCTGGCTTAGAAGGAATGTGTGTGTGTGTGTGTGTGTGTGTGTGTGTGTGTGTGTGTGTGTGTGTGTGTATGTGTGTGTGTGTGTGTCGTGATGCGTGTGCACTCACAGCAGTCCTCGTTGACGGTGCACTTGTCTGTCTCCTCAGTGGGCAGTGTGCAGATGGAGCCATCCTCTGGAAACTGCTTGACGTAGCGCTCGCGTGAACGTGTGCCCATCCCACAGGAGGCGCTGCACGGGGACCAGGTGATCCACTCGGACATCATACACGTGGACGCATCCACTGTGGGTGTGAACAGCAAGTGGCCATTGTTAAATCAGACGGTGATGGCTCTATATCAGTGGTACTCAATGTTTTCTGTCATTCCCCACTTTGTAGGTGGGGAATTGTCAAGCCACACCTGACCCAATCCCTCCAGCAAAATGGTAACGTTAACATATTAGTTACATTTCCCATCTCGGTCCCCTAGATCTGATGTTGTTTTAATTTATATGTAGGCTTGTTTATATGTCTATGTCTGGTTGTGTCTATTTTGTGTTGAATGTATGATTTTCCTTGTGAAAAAAGAAAGGCATCAATTAAGACAGGCACAAAAAAGCCCAATTTCCTCCTGTTTATCGTGCCCCACCAGCACATGTTTCTACTCCTGCCCGCCCCACACTTTGAGAACCACTGGTCTATCTTCATTGAGAAATGTTTGTGTTCATTACATTCCATAATTAGTTTTTTAGCTGACACTATTATTCAGAGCAGCGTACAAACTATGGGGACAGTCCCTCTGGAGCAATTTAGGATTAAGTGCTTTGCTCAGGGTTACAATTGTGGTAGAGCTCCAGTGATCGAGCTAACAACCTTCTGGTCTTTCACTAGGGGGGGCAGACATTTTGTCTTTTACCACTAAGAGTAGTCCTAAAACTCACTAACTGAGAGTTAACAACATTTTCACAAAGCTGCTGACACCAACTTTTAGTAAGAACAATTAATCCTAAAAAATTACTCCTTAAGTTAAGACAGACACACACCCCCATTATTTTATTGATGCCATCTCCTGATCTATTTAACCGTGGACTCACAAAAGGCATGGCATTGTGTGTAACTTTATAAAGTCTGACTTTCCATGCTTCAAAAACATAATGGGTATTTGTTTTTTTTGTATAGCTCTCCAATACACAACTCAACCACCCTCAACACCCCCACCCCCAAAATCACACTTACCCTATCAACACCACAAAATTGAAGACTTCACTTAGATCTGCTCGATTGAAGCAGCACTAATCTGATCATTAATAAAAGAGCGCTGTGTAAACTCTGTATCCCTGAGGCCTCTGTATCAAGCCAACCACAACAATCGATAATGGATGTTAACAGACCATTAGAAACCAAAGCAGAGGGGATATCTGCCCACTGGGTCTCACTCACTGGGTTTCCTGCTTTTGCAATCTTCCCAGTTTTTATTTGCCATCACACCAATGAGCCTCAGATTCATCGATCGCCAACCAGCTAATAAAATCTCCGCAATAACACATTTGACCTTTCCATGTCTCTGAGTAGGAATCAATGCAAAGTCCTATGTGGGTAAATGGCTCTTGTGTCTCACCGCTTTTGTCATCTGATAAAATGGCCTGTCATTATGAGCATGGAGTCCCTCCCTGTGAACCTTAGAGCATCTCAGGGACTTATTTTACACAGTCTGGAATAAACTAAATGCTAGTTCCAAAGGGCATAATAAATCGCTATTACCGTAAACCTTGTCACACATGTTTGTGTGCAATTTGGTGTAAACCCTTGGGCAGTAATTAACTAACAGTAACTGCAAATAAATTATCTCTGGAATGACCTAGAAAATCTATCATAAAAATTAGTTTTGCCATTGGTTGTAAAGGGACAAAACATCTGAAGGTGTCAAGCCCACATTACACTTTATAGATACAGTTTTTAAAGGTATTAATGGACATCTTCAAATACATGAGTTAAGCCTAGTCCTAGACTAATAGTTTTTTTCAGTGGAGATTTGTATTGATTTTCTTTTAGTCTAGGACCAGGCATGTATGGGAGGCCAGTCCTCAGTGTAAAACAGAACAGTGTAGAGTGAAATGATTTTGGGGAGCTCTCTGATGAAGGTTTAACATGTACTGTATGTATATCTACGTAATAGCAGGTGATAAAGTATGGCCATGTGCACTGTGAGTGCTGAAGTATGGCCATGTACACTGTGAGTGCTGAAGTATGGCCATGTGCACTGTGAGTGCTGAAGTATGGCCATATACACTGTGAGTGCTGAAGTATGGCCATGTGCACTGTGAGTGCTGAAGTATGGCCATGTACACTGTGAGTGCTGAAGTATGTCTATGTGCACTGTGAGTGCTGAAGTATGGCCATGTACACTGTGAGCAGGCGCGCCTGCAGGTGTACGTCCGTACGCACTGTGCGTACCATCAAGCTACTCAACAACAGAACATTTCCCTTGTGTGTGTGTATTCACACCAAATTGGCCTACCATACCTTCCCAAATATGCACAGTATCCCTTTAGCTGCATGCCATTGGGCTATTAACCATCTATTACGTAAAGTTAGTGAACACGTTATCAAAATTAACGTGCACGCATTTTGTTTGAGCAGGAGAGAGAATACGCACGCAGACACGCAATAGGCTACTTGTTGTTTTCTTTTACTCGGCTATCTATATATGATTATCAGCACACAATGTTGAGCTAATTCACTAAATCAATACTCATCATGGATATCACAAGTTTAAACAACGAAAACAGAAAGGATGGAGGCAGCAAAGCTAGGAGTTATTCCAGATGGGCAAGGCAATTGGTGTGCTTGTCAGAACGTTAGACTGCGCTAAAGCCAGACGTCACGTTACGCTAGAACAAAACTAAAGGTAACTTTAGCCTGTATGTATAGGGCTGTATCAAGTTGTCCAAATGAATAGGTCATTGTAGACATTGTCGTTGTATTATTGCATGTGGATGTTGTTATGCTATGTAGGCTACTTTTTTGCTGACCAATGCACGGACCTAAAACGGACAAATATTGTTCACGAGTGATTTTTTTTGCGGGGGGTGATGGGTGTGCGTACCATAGCATTCATTCCTGCAGGCGCCCCTGACTGTGAGTGCTTAAGTATGGCCATGTACACTGTGAGTGCTGAAGTATGGCCATGTGCACTGTGAGTGCTGAAGTATGTCTATGTGCACTGTGAGTGCTTAAGTATGGCCATGTACACTGTGAGTGCTTAAGTATGGCCATGTACACTGTGAGTGCTGAAGTATGGCCATGTACACTGTGAGTGCTGAAGTATGGCCATGTACACTGTGAGTGCTGAAGTATGGCCATGTGCACTGTGAGTGCTGAAGTATGGCCATGTGCACTGTGAGTGCTGAAGTATGGCCATGTGCACTGTGAGTGCTGAAGTATGGCCATGTACACTGTGAGTGCTTAAGTATGGCCATGTACACTGTGAGTGCTGAAGTATGGCCATGTGCACTGTGAGTGCTGAAGTATGGCCATGTGCACTGTGAGTGCTGAAGTATGTCTATGTGCACTGTGAGTGCTGAAGTATGGCCATGTACACTGTGAGTGCTTAAGTATGGCCATGTACACTGTGAGTGCTGAAGTATGGCCATGTGCACTGTGAGTGCTGACTTTTGGTGCTGCAGCCGTGGCCCACGGAGAGACAACACACCAGAATGCAGGTGGCATACCCATATTATGATTCATATGCATACAGTAGGCTTTTCTTCATAAACAGTATACATTAAGTGTATAGCAGGGTGCAGTAAACCGATTCTGGGGAGGTCTTAAAAACATAAAAGCATTAGAAGCAGCCTCTATTTATAGGCACCCCTGATAAAGATGAATAAAAAGAGGTATATAAACATCATCATTGTTTTCTTTGTGAAACTAAGATAAAACACAAAAAGACGTTTTTTTTTAAATATCTCTTTTTACTCATCTTCACCAGGGTCACCAATGCCTGTAGAGGGCGCTGTTCGCATAGTAGGGTTAGCAGCGCTATGTGTAGTATGACCTCTGACCTTCGTCGCTGCAGCCCGGGCCCATGCAAGGCTGGAAGTCCTGAGTGTGAGGACAGGGTACGCTCAGGTCCAGCTGGGCCTTCAGCATGCGCTGCCTCATGCGCTTGCCCTTCTCACAGGTGGACGAGCTGCAGGCTGACCACGGGGACCAGTTGGAGTAGATACATGTCTCAGGTGTGTCGTCTGCTCAGAGAGGGAGAGAGGGGGTGACCATGACAGGAACATATAGAGATGATCAAAGAAATACAAACATATTAAGTATAAGTAAAGAAGTATACGCTTTTGATCCCGTGAGGGAAATTTGGTCTCTGCATTTATCCTAATCCGTGAATTAGTGAAACACACACCACACAGTGAGGTGAAGCACACACTAACCCGGAGCAGTGAGCTGCCTGCTACAGCGGCGCTCATGGAGCAGTGAGGGGTTAGGTGCCTTGCTCAAGGGCACTTCAGCCGTGGATGTGGGCATGGGAAAGCAGTGCTCAACCACTTTCCCCGCCCACATTTTTCCCACTGGTCGGGGATCGAACCGGCAACCCTTCGGTTACAAGCCCGAAGCCCTAACCAGTAGGCCAGCCATCACCAAATGGCGAGCCGCGGTCCGAGTCCGGACCGTGACGTGATCCTATCCGGACCCAGACCATAATAGCCTAATTTAGATTTTCACGTAAGATTTCAAAGCTGCACTAAATGTTTCGTTGGTTAGGATAACAGCATTTACTTTAGGAGCTTCAGGAACCATCATTTCGCTTGCTGCTACTCAGCCAGTGAAATCTGTGAATTCTGATAAAGTCGAGTCAGTGAGTAAAGTAGCCTACTATGGAGAAGAGACTGATAGCCTGAAACGAGCGAGGAGAGGAGACGGGACGAAAAACAATCAGATGGATATCTAAGTTAACGATAAGTAAGTTATTTTCAAATCATCGATTGCTCAAAGAGGAGAAAGCTAGACAGCGAGAACAGAGCTTTATATAACGATACGGGGGCAATAGGCCTACCACGCAAAACTGTCACGTCCGTAACGCCAACTAAATATGGATGTGACAGTTTTGCGCGGAATTGCCCTGGACCTCTTCTATTCTGAGACAGGCGATTTTAAGCGCCAATTTGAAGCACCTCTAGAGAAAGCATATATTTTGAGCAAGCATAGGTAGGCTAGGCCCATTCAACAGTGAACTGAGACCACAGAATATTTTACTATTTAAGAAGGCAATATGATTGATCCACCTCAATCTAGTTAAACCTACATACATTCACTGCCCAACAACGTGATATTCATGGGTTTCCAGAATTTCGGGTCAACATAAAAAAAACTAAAAAAAATAAATTAAACTTGCTGATTAATGGGTGTGGTATATCCATCCTTGTCTCACCTCAAATTTTATTTTAAGTTCGGGTCAACATAAAAAAAACTAAAAAAAAAAATTAAACTTGCTGATTAGGCTAATGGGTGTGGAATATCCATCCTTGTCTCAGCTCAAATTTTATTTTAAGTTCGGGTCAACATAAAAAAAAACTAAAAAAATAAATTAAACTTGCTGATTAATGGGTGTGGAATATCCATCCTTGTCTCAGCTCAAATTTTATTTTAAGTTCATCCTTGTCTCAGCTCAAATTTTATTTTTAGTTTTTTTTTATGTTGACCCGAAGATCTTAAAAATAGCCAAGGCTACTCAGTTTTTCTCCCCAATTAGGCTACTCTTATCTTGCCTTATTTCTCCTCATTTCGAATGTTCTCTTTTAGGCTACTTATTTTATTTCACATTAAACATTAGGCCTAGGCCTACAATCTTCTATTTCTTGAATTTCCCCTTGGGGATCAATAAAGTATCTATCTATCTATCTATCTATCTACAACTAGGCTCCATCCATCCATCCTAATATTATACATAGGCCTACATACATATACATAGCCTAAACACGCACGTTAAACATTATGATGCTCTGGACCTTTGCTTGAGGAAATTTTCCGTAACTGGACCTCGCTGAAGATTAATTGAATACCCCTGCAGTAGGCCAAGATGTAAGTTTGAAAGACCTGAATGGATTTACAGTATCTACAGGAAATGTATTTACAATAAATAAATTAGCATAAACAGAACTCTAACAGCCAATTACAAACAGCTAAGGAATTAACACGATCTCCTTTTAGTAAAGCCGCACTGCTAGTTGAGATATAAAATTTAATTTCAAAGACAGAATGCAATCTCCACAGTCTGTTGGAAAGCAGACAAAAATGACAAAACCAGCTGACCTTCTTCCTTCTCCTCCTGGGCGATATCGGCCACGATGTCATCCACGTTATCAGGCACGATGTTGCACTGCTCACCCTGTGAAACATTAAAATTCACCACATCATTGAAGGGGAATCCCACCTCTCCCCTACTCACCTTTTCAGCAAACCAGAAAAAAGGTTGCTGAGCTGGAGTTTCCTGGATGTAACCTTTTCTCTCCCTCTAACAGATCAGCCATCACTCATGCGGCGGGAAGTGAGATCTGAGCTGGGCAGACAGAGGGTTCATTCCTACTGCTGTATGCGCCCAGAGGCGCATAGATTCAGGCTATGAGTGTGTGGTTAATAAGTGATCTGTGGAGGGATCCTTCAGATAGCCGGAAACGAGGCGATGCTCAACAGTCTGTGTGATCTGAGCCGGGTGTCTGTACAGAGGCTACACCCTGGCATAATAACTGCAGGCCCACAGCCCAACAGAGACATATAACATCTCAATCAGTAGGCTGAGTCTATGCCCAGTGGTTTCCACACCATGAGAGTCCTATTCAAATTACTCTTAGGACTCTGGGTAAAATCATGTCCCTTGAGACAATTAAATATGCATGATATGTACATAATACATCAAGGGAAAAATTCAGCTTTTGATGGACTGATTTCAAACACCATTTTCGGAATATTTGAAGACAATCGACACACAACATGTGTGAAATGTTGATGCAATATTAAGCCATAGTGTAGTTCTGTCTCACTGAGATGATGGTCCAGACCTTGCGAGCGATTCGTTCCACCACCACCCGAGCTACGGGCGTGATGGCGCCCCCCTCAGGATCGTAGAAGGGGCTCTGCGGGTGGTCCAGACTGGTCAGTGGCCGGATCTTCTCCTGCGGAATGGTGGGCTTGTTGGGTGACTGGCGGGAAACACAAACACGGAGGATGGCTGTTAGATCACATTGTGTTAGAGCAGATATCAGGTCACCACAAATTGGCAAATACACTACAATGAATAAAATATAATAAAAAAAAGTGCTACGGAGCCTTTTACGGTTCATAGTTGTGATCTTAAGAACACAAAACGACTGCAAGGTAACGCAAAAGTATAGGAAGGGTATGCAAAAAATGTGCTCTTTAAAAAAAAAAATCACCATGGGCCTTAAGGGGCTTCATCTAATAGACATGACGTCATGTTTTTAATATTTGTATTGGCTGCTTCATTCAGTCCATTCTGGATTAGCCTAATTGCCACTGCGCTAAAAATACTCTCCAAATGCCTGTTCTGCTGAATAAAATGTATCACTGTAGGCCTGAGGATAGATCATCAATATTACATTACTGGCACTGACTTTTCCCTGAAAATAAAAAGTCCCACAATCTTACCTCCATCACTGTAGCACACAATAAAGACCTGAACAGTGATATGAGACCACAATCTACGTCGGTGGGGCTGTGAGGAGAGACGTTCTATTAGTCAGTGGAGGGAAGGATCATGGGAGGAGATTATTACAACAAAACACAGCCTGGGGGGGGGGGGGGGGGGGGGAGCAGAGAGCCTGTGAAAATTACCCAGCCATCTACACCCCACCGAGTGTGACCTAACATCACATCCCGTAAATGATAGGCCAGGCGCCGCGTCGCCACCCTGTGGCGTCCAAAAGGGGCGTGGGGAATTCAGCCGAGGACGGGAGCACAGGATTTGATCAAAGGCCCCTCTAGGCAGAATTTTCCACTGCCGTTTCTCTCCACTTAAGGTCAGAAAAAGAAAAGACCGGTGGTGATGTGGAAGGGGAAGAGGAGCGGGAGGGTGGGAGGGGATGTGGATTACAGGTCTATTTCAATATAAGTGAGCTGCCTGCCTTGCTACTCCTGCAGTACCCTTTGCAAACCAGTAGATGGCACAGTCATGCAGGAGGACGAGTAGAGAGAGAGGGAGAGCGATGTGAATAAGGAGCCTGATATGCGTCTCACATCCAGAAGAAGTAGCAGTCTCCTCAGAGTAGCCATCTGTCCCATGCCTAACGATAAATCTCTGTTCTGCAGATCACCCCGCTCTCGTCTCGGCATGTCCTTTTAAAATACCACGCTGATTGGAGACTTCGGCGAGGTGAAGAGTGGCAGCCAAGGGCCGTCCCACAGAAAGACAGAGAAAGGCCAAAAGGGAGAAAAGGAAAACAGGCGGGGTTCTGCCTAGTTCAACGGGTTCAAGCCTGAGTGCTGTGATTCAGGCCAATGCTTTCCTTCAAAACCCCAAACCAGTGAGTCACTGAATCAGCTTTCCAGTTGGAATCAGTCGAGGGAGGGAACATGACGAGACCTGAGGAGGAAGACTCGGGAAGTCGGTTTTGAGAGAAGGTGGCAGGTAAGGAAGAGGGTGTGTGTGCTGCTGACCTCATAGGTGACGCCGCTGTCGGTGCCGGCATCCCAGGGGATGAGGTCTTGGGCGACCTTCTGCACCCAGCCGCACTCCTTGGTGCAGAGGTCCTCGGCGGACAGACCCACGTCCCAGTCGGGGCTGGGGCCCAGCATGGTCAGGAAGGACATGAGGTGACGCGTGCGGTCCACTGAGAACTCTGCCGAAGGTGCCGCACGCCTGGGGCAAAGAGAGGGAGAGAGAGAGAGAGAGAGGAAAGAGAAAGGACAGAAAGATAGAGTGGAGAGTGAATGGATAGAGAGAGAGGGGAGAGAGAGAGAGATAGAGAGAGAGAGAGAGAAAGAAAGAAAAAACAATGAAAGAATGAAAAAATAAAGAATGAGAAGTAATTAGGGAGGAAGAAAGAGGATGAAACAAAGAAAAGGGGTGATGGTGAAATGAGGAGAAACACAGAGTGAAACAACAAAGAGAGAGAAAGAGAGGAAGAGAAGAGTACAAAAAACAACAAGTCAATAAAACAATGCAACACCCGTGTAACACCTAGAAAAAGCTAGAGGGCGTGGTGGCTAAGAACACTGCACAAAAAATATACATTGAGTACAAATCAAGCATTTGCCTAATCGATAGCTAATTCCCCTTACATACTAATTGCATTCTCCATTCTCAATCAGCACATTTGTATTGTGACAAGCACCATTAATTACTTGCATAATCACACTTTGTAAATGCTGTGTAATTGCCAAAGTTGGAGCTGAAATTGCAGTAAAGGGCAGGGGTGGTGATGGAGGACACACAAATAATCAGTACTTTAAAATTGAATGCAGTGGAGTGTTTTGTTTAGATGGAGTTTTGAAGGGAACTGTCGTGCTGGCTTCGCTGATAAGGAACATGCAGACGGGCAGAAAGATAGTTATCTACTTCCACTCGTGGAAAGCCTATGGCAGTGTCTTATCATGGCCGACTTGTCATCGTAAAGCAGACCAACACACAGTCAAACAGCTTGCACCTGAAGGCAGGAAGTGACATAGTGGTATGGGTGTTTGTCCGACACAGGGGAACAAAGAGGGACAACTGCCGACTTTGCTGTCAGTCTGACAGACATCCGACGCTAAGGCATTGACACTGCTCATCATTAAACCTCACAAACCCTTCGACTCAAAGAGATATATACGGACAGACACAAATCTGTGCACACATCCTCTCACACACACAAACAGACACACACACACACAACAAGACATACTCACAGGAAGGGTAAATGTTGAAAGACACACAAAGACACAAAGTTCCACTCACTCCCAAACACATTTCTCTTAATGCACACGGAAGTAGAGGTAGCTTTTATAATATTTCCCCTATTGCTTTTTTTTGTTGTTTTTTTTTTACTTGAGAGCCACTCTTCATCAAACTCTTAACAATTGCAGAAGACCCAACATGCCTATCACATATAAACTTACGGTAACACCTCCTGGAGCCCTCCAGCCAATGAATGTCTGAGAAGGAGAAAAAAATCAACAGTGAAGACAGCCAGGCTCTGGTACACAGGAGCCTCCTGGACCCAACATGTCTCCACGCACACTTAGAGAAAAGTGTGTGGGCAGGGAAGAGGGAACTACATCTGTTGTAATCTAACCCTGCTATTATGTTGGGGTCATAGTGACCCGAAACTAGTTTCAAACATTGCAAAATGACAGAAATAAGTGGTCAATATTCCTGGCTGTCCATCTAGCTTTTTAAAATGAATGACACTTTATTACTTTCAGTGTACCTGCCATAAAAAACAACAACTATCATGCTAGGGTCAATATGACCCTAAGTAACTTTTGATGTAGAATAAGCTATGTACATTTTCTCACTCAGTGTGTTAAAAGCTAGCCAGCTCTTCTTCTAATAATCATAATTACCTGCTAAAATGGCTATTTAGCATGCTTGTGTACTAACATACTATCAATGCATTGCAACCATGTTGTTTCTATGGTGCAACAAAACCATGGATTTCCCCCTCCACACACAAACACAACATTTTTCGAAACATCATTTCTTTTTTAGATATGTTTAGACCATGGCACATCAAAATTTGACATAACTTCCTAGGTGATGACTGCACACAATTGTTAGCTAAGCCTACTCAAATATAGAGCAACACAACGCCAACACAACGCAGGTCACATTGGTGCCGTGCCGTGACCCAAATCGGAGTAAAGTTTAGGGGGTGATTACTGTAAAGCTGTAGCCAGCTGGTCCTTAGCTGTGCTGTATGTACGTTGGTAAACTTCCCTCCCAAAAGGGTCGTGCTAGTGAGAGAGCTAGCAGCCTGGGTTTTTAGCTCAATTGCAAGTTTGAGTCCAGGCGTGTGAAGGGCTGAACCACGCTGTTCAACACAACACATTTCTATTAGGCTACCTTAGAATGTGAAGATTGACAGTAAAAGATCACCTTTTTCTCATTAATAAACAATTTAGAGATAGCATGAGATGATCGGTGGATGCTAAAACTCGCCCCTTGCACAGTAAAAGCTCAAATGAAACAATAACTAGCATGAGGTGGAAAAAATAGACTTGCTTAAAGAAATAGATGTACTTGGCAATACAGGGATAGGTTGAAACAAACTTCTATGATGTAGCAATTGTACCCTACTACATTTTACACTTTCTAGATTTGGTTGGGCTCTATTTGCCTAAAAAAGGGCATGCATTATATCCCCATAAATGCGTGCCCCATTGTGGATTATTCTTTACACAATCTACTTTATCTGGTGTAAAAGGGTTATATAGGCTACCTCAGAAATATCAGACTTTGCAAACAACACCCAACCTCTCATGCCTCAAATCCCTGAACAAACTCACTTTTTGTTTATATTTCCGATGCTTCAATGAGCCATCATTCTATCTCATCACTCAAGATGCTGCTGAGCTGCCATACTACCGTTAGCTGCCTAGTGTCTGTATTGAGCTATATGCAATCATTGGATGCTAAGTATCTCTAGACTGTTAACTATCATCTGTTGCTATCAAAAGTACATAGCTAGCTATACTGATCTGCATTTTCTAGCATCTGCTCAGAGAGATCTCTCACAACTTCAGTCTGCACTCCAGACAGCCAACTCCAGCTCTCCAAACAGCCAGCTATTCTGGACTGGTCTGCAATGACACCATACTGTGCACACTCTTCACATCAAGAGTCATCACTGCCCATCAACATTTCAGCTGGTTGAATTTCACCAATGAGCTAATTTGTTTTTCTTTTTTCAAATTGTTCAAAGGTGGTACTATAGATTGGATTGATAACCAAATTTTTTCATTACGATTCATACACAACATAATCTGAATAGTCTAAAGACAATGTTAGTACAATTATTTTATATTGAATAATAGTTTACAATATGTTTCATGCATTTGGATTGCATGTGGCAATCGGGGGTGCTAGAAAGAAACACAATAAACAACTATTTTATTCTTTGCCAAATTGTAATGCTTTTCTTAGAAACTAAGGTGAGTTATAATATGAAATATATAATCAAATATATAAGAGGCTGTTTGTTATTCTTAGGCACAATATAGGGTTAAATAGTCTTCAAGGGATGCACAAGTGACTCCCGTAGTCATAAGTGCATTTAAAGAGAGTGCATGCATAGACACACTAAGGTAAAGATCTCTAGTTGAAGTTGCATAGACACACTAAGGTAAAGATCTCTAGTTGAAGTTGCATAGACACACTAAGGTAAAGATCTCTAGTTGAAGTTGATTTCAGATTACACACACACACTAGCTAGCAACTGATCTGATCACTGACATTCTTGTCATTATGTCACACACACACACACACACACACACACACACACAAACATGTAAGTAAAGGTGCACAAGAATAGCCTCTAACCTAATCTATGTCAGTCATTCAACCACTGTTTTCTTACAACCTACATTTTCTTTGGGAAAAATGGTCTCCACTCCACTCAGCTGAACATGGACATAAACACACACACACACACACACACACACACAGACACAGACACAGACACAGACACACACACACACACACACACACACACACACAACATGCATTTAATTTAAGGCTGCATTGACAACCCATGATTTTGCTGTCCGCCTGTCAGGGCACTTGCTAATCAAGTCAGCTCAAGCTTTTCAAGAATTTTGGAAACTTCCACCATGATTGCGAGTCCCTCCCGAGCTCTTTTGTTTTCAGCAGGAATCGGTGGAAGAGACAGATGGAAAGACAGAAGCAAAGTGTGAGAGAGAGAGAGAGAGAGAGAGAGAGAGACAATAAGAGAAGAGAAGAAGAGGGAGAGAGTGATGAGAGTATGAAAAAAGAACGTAAACACAGCTGCCTATTCTGCACCAGCTTATCGTCTTTCTCAAAGTAGAGTTCAGCGTCCTGGTTCCAGATCCGTGTCTGTAGGACGGATAAAGCAGTATAGTCATATGTGACAATGGCCTGAGCGCCGTCTGTTCGATATCTTTGAAGTGTCTCTGCCATGTGTCTGCCAGAGCCAGTGGACAGTGACGAACTGCAGAGTCACGGGACACCCCACCCTCCTCACCCCACCCTCCTCACCCCTGAGGCCATCACACCGAGCTGCAGAGTCACGGGACATCTCCTCCCTCAGCCCACCCTCCTCACCCCTGAGGCCATCACACCGTCTGCTCTGACATTAGCCCCTCTGAGATGAAGTCATGTTTGGATCCTGCCGAGCTGCCATCTTCGATTCCCGAGGTCCCTCGATGATGCACTGTCTATTGAAAATGACAGCAGGGGAGGGGGTTGGGAGAGGGGGGGGGGGTTGGGATGAGAGTGGAGTGTGGGGGCATGGTGAAGTGACAATGATGACCTGCGGGTGTAGTTCATCTGAGCTCATCCACTCTCCACCGTTGCCCGACTGTCGTTTAATTAAGCTCGTACATTTCGCAGGGCCACTAAGGCCCATTAGGGTCTCTGTGAGCCGAGGAGACAGAGGGGGGCCAGGCAAATCAGACGGCCTGGAAGAGGTGCAACCGGAGCTTTACACAGCCGGAGCACATCACACCCCAGGGGTCTTCTGAGTCCAAGGACCTGAAATCGCAATCAGCGCCATCCCGGGCCAAGCTGCGCTGGTATTGGCATCTCTCTTCACGGGGATGAATTTTTCATGCCCCGTAAATTCAAAGTCGAGCGCAAACCTGACTGTGAAATCTGTTTAATGTGCCTCTATACATATCCATTCTGGCCCTGGCTGAGAGACGTGAACTCGACTAGAATGAGATGCATGCCTGAATTAAAAATCAAAGTCCTACAGCTAAACTATGGCGCGCGCTCAAGCCCAGGAAAGAAGAAGATCTAGCAGATCTTTGAGAATGACTGGCCGAGTCGATAGAATGTGTGAGATCATGAATAAAGATGGCGGAGAGGCTGGAGAGGGCCCTCAGGTGTTCAGTCAGCTGAGTCAGGCTCCAGATGCTGAGGACCGAGCGCACGAGGGGGGAGCAGTTTCACAGAAGAGAACTTCTGACGGCAAATTTGAGGAAAAGTTGGTAATCAGCCTTCTTAACTAATTTGAGGGTGCTGATTCTGAATATTTTGTTTACCAAGCTGAGTTCTAAGCCGCATAATCAGCATTTTAACATAAAATAGCGATTTTTTTGCTTATTTTTCCTTAAATTGGGTTGATTTTAAAAGTAATCACTAAAACCAAATAAAAGTGTTCTCTAAATACATGTTTGAGCATTAAAGAAGCCATACTATAGTTTATTAACATATTTAGGAACATGATTACAGTTAACATGTACTAAACTCGGAAATTCTAATAAAATCACAACCATATTTTTATTGCTAACATAGTGAGTCACTCATGTGGTGTTTAATGCATTTTATCACAATAACAAGTTGCACAGGTAACCTTCAACTCAGAATATATCCTACAGTATATGAACTTAGATAGCGGGAATAAGCCTAATGCAGAACTGCATCTACCGTCAGCAACAACTGACAAGTAAAAAACATCTTACTTCTAGTAACACTGGATTTGATATGTGTGCTTGCCTCCATACTAGAGCTTGATAATGCCATTGAGCAGCATCACTTGTTGGTGGTAGAGCCTCCGATCCTCGACATCTAGAAAACAGAGTGGCTCTGGCATAGTGTTGTCACGATACCAAAATTATGACTTTGATACAATACCTGCCATAAATATCTTGATACTCAATACTGAAACGCTATCCAAATCCTAAAATATCTGGAAAAGAAAGGACGCAGGCCTCCTCCAAGTGTATTGAGTCATTTGTGTTGAATTTGGTGCACTTTTGGTCAATTCTGGGTTTTAAACTTCTAAACTTCCTACATAATTATTATTTTTGTAGTCAGTAAAATAGTAGTTTGTGTGTAATTAAATCCTTTATTGTTTGTTATAGCTCATTTATATTGTGTGGTGTTTTGGCAATAAATTACCTTTAAATAGCCAAAGTAGGCTAGATCAAGGTACGTGTTCAAATTACTGCATGCAAATCACTTATTGCTATGCAGAAGAGCCTAATCTTTAGGCCATCTGATGTAGGCTACCCTAGGCCTTCCCGTGTTTATGGGATTTCTTTGACAGTTGCAAAGGGAAAAAAGTGAAGATAGTCTTCTTTGCACCCAGTGTAATTTAATAAGTATGTTTCAACCACTCAGGTCTTAATCAGATAGGCCTACACCATTATCTGTTGCAATATTTGTGTGCATTCCTACATTAGGTCTATTTATTTGATAGTTAACATCATTTGCTACCACATAACAAATACCAAATAACAATACAAACGTTTCTTACAAACCTGCATACTTCTTAAATGTGCTGCAGTCAGATGGGTGTCCTAAAGACATAACTAGATCTTGAGCATCTATTGCCAGTGTTGAATGAGCAGTTTTTGCAGTGACCACTATTGGACATTCCACATTGCTAGACAGCACTTGAGTAAGGGTAGACTTATTTCCACTTCACAAATAACCATCGCTATCTGCAATAGCTACAGTACAGGGACATTAATCAGTTCGTAGCTGAGGATTTGTCCTAGGTCCACTTCCCTTTCAGCATCATATGCAGTAATGAATCACTGGAGAATGTTTCTTTTTTTTGCACTTTAAAGGATATCTTGTCTAACTTTTTTGCAAATAATGCAATCTCCATAGCACTCTTCAGCACTCCTCAAACATGCACACTCTTCCATTGTTTTGCATGGCTGGAATTTGAATGATAGGAAAGAGCACCAGTGAGATGTGTTAACTAGGCAAGCACAGTCGCCTTTACAGTAAAAAAAATACAGTGTAAATCCTCTGTAAAGACTGACAACTGTTCATAATAGTTAGTGACAAAGTACTTTCTACAGAAAAATGTAGTCACCTACTATTCAATTATCATTTTATTATCAAGGAATCTATTTTTTTTCTTAACATCATACTGAATTTTAGCTATTATTTCAATTTATATTTTAGTTTTAACTTATTTTCATTTGCTACTTGAGGGTCATTGGGGTACATATCTGATACATAAAGAGTTTATTAATGCCTTATGTTTGGCAATTCTTATGATATCTGATGGCAAAACCAAAAAGTATGTGAATTATGCTAAGTATGCTAATTAGCAAGCTTAAAACTCAAAATTCAACTTGGTAAACAACATATTTGAATTCAGCACCCTCAAATTGTGTGAAATAGCCCTTTTACCGACTTTTCCTCAAATTTGCCAACAGGACTTTTTCTGAACGTTTGTTAGCTATCTGCTCTCCCTCTATACAGTCTGCTGCCGGGTCTCTGTGGATGTGAGACTTTCTTTTCACACACACACACACACTTGCACACACCCGCACACACACACACATGTGCACCCATACTATACACACACACACACACACACACACACACACACACACACACACACACACACACACACACACAAACACACACACACACACACACACACACACACACACACACACACACACACACACACTCAGAGTCTAACTGTCTAACACACTCTTACCATTTCAAAAACAGCTGGAACGCTGTGTTTGATAGTAGTGCAAAGACAACGTAGCAATTATGTAAACAAATGAATTATCTTGTTTTTGAATTTGAAGGCACGTCTAAAAGAAAGATGGGTCAGGAGCATGTTTACCACTGTGTTGCTGCACCTCATCTTTTTAACAACAGTCTATAAATATTTGGGAACTGTCCAGAGGCCAGTTGCTGGAGTTTTGAGAATGAAATGTTGTTCCATTCTTGCCTAATATAGGATTTCAGCTTGCATATCATCAGTTCATCAATCTTGGGTCTTCTTAATCATGTTCATTCCATGTTGCACCCAATGTGACCGATCTGGACTGCAGACAGAGCATTTTACTTCTTCTATGGAGCCATACTGCTGTAATATGTGCAGAATGAATGGCATTGTTTCCTGAAAATATTCAAGGCCTTCCCTGGCAGTATATGTTGCTCAAAAATCCTCCAGCCTTAACTGTGCCTTTCCAGATGTGCAAGCTGGCCATGCCATAGTCACTTATGCAACCCACACCATCACATATGCTGGCTTTTGAACTGAGGCAAATTGGAAAACTGTCCTGTGATTACACCAATCAAAATGTCTAATTATTTTTGGAAATCATGAACTCCACATCCTAAAGAGCTAAAGAGGAGAGAGATCATTCAACTTGTTCTTAGTGCAGTCCATCTTAAATGAGCTCAGATAAGACGGCGGATCATGTTTCTTCTGGATGGTAAAAGCATCAAACTGTGTTCATAGACAATGGTTATCGGAGATTATTGTAAATTATTTTCTTCACAAAAACAGGTCTGGTTTTGATACAGTGCCACCTGAGGTCCCAATGATCATGGTCATCCAGTATTGTTTCTCAGCCCTGTCCATTGTTTACAAAAAAAGCTCTGCATTGTTTTCTAAATATTTGAATGATATTATGTACAATGGAGGATAAAATGCACAAATGCATCATCATTTCAAGTTAAAAAGCATTATTCTTATATTGTTGCATTATTTGCTCACACAGGTTTTCACAGAGTGATCTCATATCCTCCGCATCTTTAGTTCTAAGAGACTCTGCCTCTCTTCTCTGGATTTCATGATAAGAAACACTATTTGTATATTGTTTCATCATTTGCCCACACAGGTTTACACAGAATGATGAATACCTCCACATCTTTACTTCTGAGTGACTCAGTCTCTCTGGGATGCTAATTTTATCCCCATTTCAATTAATTAGTTGTTCCTCCTTTTGTTGCCTTTATCATTACACAACTTTTCCAGCCTTTTGTTGTCCCTGTCCAACTTTTTTGAGACGTGTTGCTGGCATCAAATTCAAAATGTGCTAATATTTTCCATGAAACAGTCAAATTTCCCTCCTTCATCAAATGATATGTCGTCTTTGAACTCAATTAAATATAGTGCTTATATGATTTGTAAATTCACGTTATTTCAAGATAATGAAGCTAAACGAAACGATAGACAAGAACAGGCTATGGCATTTACACGACTCAATCAAATTCTATTTTAAGCTCGGTTTAAGATGGTGAGATTCTCGTTATTGAACACGCCGGATGATATTGTTATAGCCTATGCAAACACCCAAGCATTGTCCAGAATATTCTGCACCTGAGTAGCCTAGTGGAGTGGCAATCGGGAGAGTCGGGAGGATTCCCGGTGGGACCGGGCTGATTACTGTAGTGTGATCTCAAAAAGCGCATGCTATTGCTGTTTGAATACTTTCTTTGCTGTGCTCACCAGCAG
>NW_027468630.1:9752618-9775118 GCF_046254945.1 Alosa pseudoharengus | reverse complement strand
AACTGCTTCAAACCAAACGGCCTCAGAAAAACATCTCAAAGGAGTCAGGTCTCAGAAAAAACGCTGTCAGAAAAAGTGGAGTCAGGTCTCAGAAAATCAGGTCTCAGAAAAAACGCTGTCAGAAAAAACAGAGTCAGACAAAAAAGTCTCAGATGAAAAGTTATCAGAGTCAGGTATCAGACATCAGATGAAAATGAGTCGGGTCTCAGGAAAACCGCTGTCAGAAAAAGTGGAGTCAGACGAAAACGTCTCAAATGAAAAGTTATCAGAAGCTGAAAAATATCACGCATCATCGCGGCATGATACATATTCAAAATGTGACCGCCATACAACGTAGCCTCATGCTTACTAGCCAGTAGCCATAGTGTAAGAGTGCGGGGAAAGAAGAAGATGACGGATACAGAACGGTGAGTTTAATATTATGCTTAATACATTTATTCTGTCACCGGCATGTTACAGTATATTTGGTGCTTGGTTAGATGTAGAAATTGTAAGTAAAGGTAGAAAGTGATCCAACGGTATACACATTGTAGGAAATCGATGTATGTAACTTAGCTAAACCTCACTTCGCTAGTAACATTAGCAGCTGCTGTAAGGCACATACTGGAGTATGCTACGTACTACATACAGCAAAATAATTTGTTTTTCATAGGACTACAGTACGTTCAATGATCTAGGGAAAAGTGGGTTAAAAACATTTTTCCACCACCATTGTTTTTGGCTCTTCATGCTGTACTGGTTAGCCACCCCTGGGCTATGCCAGGATGTAATACCAAAAAATACCATTATAAAACGTTAGCAGTTGTCATTGTCATTGCACAACAATAATAGACAGACATAAAGATAGACAGGTACTTGAAATGTAATCCCCAGGGGACAATAACTGCAGCGTTGTTGAATTAATTTGATATGAGATGTTATCTTAACTTATTTAGAGAAATGTGCCGTGTTGTTACCACTTTTTCTGACAGCGGTTTTCCTGAGACACGATTTTCATCTGATGTCTGATACCTGACTCTGATAACTTTTCATCTGAGACTTTTTCGTCTGACTGTTTTTTCTGAGACCTGATTTTCTGAGACCTGACTCGTTTTTCGTCTGACAGCGTTTTTTCTGAAATCTGACTCCACTTTTTCTGACAGCATTTTTTCTGAGACCTGACTCCACTATTGGTTTGAAGCAGTTTTATCTGAGGATGACAGAGGTTTTTCTGACGCTGAGGCAGTTTTGTCTGAAGATGACAGAGGTTTTTCTGAAGCTGAGGCAGTTTTGTCTGAAGATGACAGATGTTTTTCTGAGTCTGACACCTGAGTCTGAGGATGTCCTAAAATGAACACCGTACGGCACAGCTACCTACCATGAATGAGCACCAAAAGCCAAAGCGTAGGATGCCAGCACTTCATGACAAGCTAAATCTTGAAATGATGCTCATCAGTGATGCTCAATATGTTCCATGATGGAGGAATCGCTAGATGAGCCTATCAGGCAGACATCCATCAGCTAGTAGATGATTCTCCCTGTCTCCATGCACAGTCTATTTCATGTATGGCTGTTGCACAGGTAATGATAGTTTGATCCCTGGTGCGTCTCCCAAAAATAATTACACAAGGAACAATGCTACATTACACACCAATCTCGGGCCCTGCCTCTGGCTTACTGTGTCCCATCGGACTGCCTGTGTTGTTTCAGTCCATGGCGTGCATGCGGCCTGAATAACAGAGCAGCGATTAAGATGTCAAATGAGCTGTGGGCTTTCTCACTATGCTGCTCTGCACTCTCTCTCTCTCTCTCTCTCTCTCACACACACACACACACATACACACACACATACACACAAATGCACAAACAAACAAACAAATATATACATGTACATATAATATATTGTACACTTACTCAGGCGCATAAGTATAAGAACACATACAGCACACACACACGCAGCCATGCAAAAATGCAGTAGGAAGAGATCAGGTTCTTGGCAGTTGAAGTGTTGTTTGTGGCTGAGTGCTCAAATACCCCCCTCCCCCCCACCCGCCCTCTGTGCACGAGCACCCACCCCTCCCATCTCTCTGGCACCCCTTATGCCAAAGTGCTGGCCTGATTTAGATGGAATTTGGTGCTTTTGGATGGCACTCTCTCACAACAAACAGGGGCTTTCACATGCAAGAGGCAGGAGACAAGTGCACTGTCAGATGCCGAGAACAGTTCAAAAGCACTAAGAGTACAACGCTGCCAATTCGGATGCTTTCTTTTTCACGATCTGTACACAATGTATGCTTTTGGAAGTCTTCTGCCATGTGTTATGTGTGGAAATAACTCAACATATAACTCATCATATTGCATCTACTCCTCTGATAACACAATACAAGCAATGTAAAAAAATATAGCTGATATATTTATTTATTGTTTGTTGGCAAGTCTCAGTCAGTCTGTGACAAACACTTCTCGTTTTTCTTTTCTCTATATTCACCTTTTGAGTTAGATGAGTACTTGGATGAGTTTTGGATGGTTTCAATGCACAGATAACAGTTTGCTAATCAGTCGGAAAGCCAATCCACTCTCAAGGCAAGTTTCACAACAAATTAGAAATGTTTTTTTCTCTGCTCTCTTTCAGGGCTAAGAGGTCACATCTTACACCTTTGAAACTTCTTTTTGAGATGTGTGAGTCTCTAAAACCCACTCAGTCTGTAACAGTCTCATTTCTCTTTTCACGTTTTTAGAGTTAGACATAGAGGGTTTTAACCCTTAAAGGTGTAGGTTTTTGAACATTCTAAGTTCCGCAACAATTGAAGGTTCTAAAATTCTATGTTGAATTCAATGAACCCAGATATTCTTTAGAACGTTCATTTCTCAACATTCCCATCACACCGGTGTGACGGTACTCCTTTAAGGGTTAATGCACATATATCAGTTTGCTAATCAGTCGGCAAAGCCAATGTTTTTTCTCCACTCTTTTAGGGCCAAGAGGTCACATCTGAAACATTTGGACCTGATGCTTCTTTTTGTGGTGTATGGGTCTACGAAACAGCATCTGTTGACAAGACCGCAACACAGATAAAATGCCAACCACATCCACGGAGGGGGTGGGGGGTGTGGGTGTGGGGGGGTGGCAATACCAATCCCAATGGAAGGCACAGAAGGTGTTCAGCTTCCACGACTCCCACAGTGTGAACAATGTCTAAACATCCCACTTGCTGCTCAGCCTCACTAATGCATTTCCATGTTTGCTCTCTGTCTCTCAGCTGCTGGTGAATTTCTCGTCAACGCTTATTAATTCTGCAAACCAGACAGCGTGCGCTCCTTGCTTTTGAAGTCATGGTGAAAGAATAGGCGGGATTGCGCTGCTTTTTCGTGAAATGCCTCTCGGCAGCCTCTAACTACACTTACGATGCCGGTGACTAATGATGACCACACTTCGACCTCTCCATGAAGAAACATTTATAGCGCGCCTAATGAAAGACTTAGGCTGAGAGAGAGAGAGAGAGAGAGAGGGAGAGAGAGAGAGAGGGAGAGTGAAAACTGCAGAGAAAAGAGAGTCGGACGGCAGAAATAAGCTCTATCCTGCACCGCCTGGGGTGGAATTGCATACAGGGCTGAAACAATGGATGGCAGGAGGTCTAAATAGTGCAACCCTTAGTTCAGGTCTGATGGTGCCTCACTACCAGAGGCCCTGGAGTGATTCATTAAGGCGCATTAGTCACATGAGTAACAGAAAAGGTCTCTCGCGAGCCCATCTCTGGCTAAATGGAGGAGGATGCACCGTGTGGTTATTTGTACGAGTTGCCTTTGGGAAAGGAGCTCATGCGTGCCTGCCTGCCTCACTCTTGATCTGTTAAACCATGTTTCGGCATTTCTTAGCCATACACTCAGTCACTTGAAATCCCATTTGATTTCATTCAGTGGGGTATGATTCATCTGAATGAGAGCGAAAGCCCCTTCCTGCCTATTACCCCCCCACCACACACACACACTTACAATCCAACTGATGACATTTTAAACATGGCAAGAGGTAAGAGTCCCATAGTGAGGAATACCACAATAGGGTTCTCTGTGACTAAGCCTTTGAGATGAAATGGTAATGGGTCTGCATTTGGGGGAAATTATGTGCTGGAATTGTAATAAGCCACATTCAAGTGCTCAGAGAAGTTGAATTGTGTTATTTTCCTCTCTTGGCCAAAAGAAAGTGCCTCTTTAAAGTGCCTTGCATGCTGAGTTTAAGATTAAGTTACTCTTGTCCTTCTGTAATTAGTGCTTCTATTCTTGCTGATTTCTATGAGAGTTTAAAAATGTATGTTTTTACTACATTGAACTGTCAAATGTGTATACAACAGCTTTCCTATAAGCACATGCGAGCCAAATTAGCCATTTGCAGAGTTGTCATGAATAGTGTGATCGCGCCAGCACAAAATAATCATATCCTCACAATGTGACTTTCAAATCAGGCCATTCTTGGAAAATAAGCCTATTAGCACTAATAATGTTACTATAATTAGTCATTTGGAATGAGAAAACAAGTCTGAAGAGTCAACTCAGAAGGGATTACACAACATGACTCTTATTTTACACAATAATGAGATACACGGTCCCAAATTATTAATTGGGACAGTAGTGATTATCAAAAACGCTGGGGCAAAGTGAGACTATTTATTGTAATGATATTACCTCACTCTATTGGTTAACCTAAAACTATGCACAGCATCTTTGCATGCAGAAAAGGCTAATTATTAATATAATCAAATGGTCAAAAGCAACAGTATCCTCAATATTTTTGTCCTCCTAAATGAGTCATTCTGTTTTAATGGAATGTGTACTAGCCAGTGAATTGCAAGGTCATCATGTGTAACACTGGTACTGCTATAATCTAATAAACTTCCTACTACCATTCTGTACGTGTCTTGTTTCTCCCTAGTTCTCCTCCGACACCAGTTAAAATAGACACATTTCACACCTTTGCAGATTTCCCATTATCATCTGAGTTCACTGCAGCTACTAACTATGATAGCTCAATTTCCAATTCCCTTTAGCCTTGCACATACACTTTGAAGGCTGATTATAATAAATAAGGGCAAAAGGATGTGTTTCATGTAACAAGGTGAAAAACAGTCTGATGTGAAAAAATAATACCCTGAAGACAGGTTAGAAGGCAGGCATGTTCTACATACATGTTAGGGCAGCCGTGGCCTACTGGTTAGCACTTCGGACCTGTAACCGGAGGGTTGCCGGTTTGAACCCCGACCAGTTAGGCACGGCTGAAGTGCCCTTGAGCAAGGCCCTGAGCGCCGCTGTTGATGCAGGCAGCTCACTGCGCCGGGATTAGTGTGTGCTTCACTTCACTGTGTGCAGTGTGTGTTTCACTAATTCACGGATTGGGATAAATGCAGAGACCAAATTTCCCTCACGGGATCAAAAGAGTATATACTGTATATATATATATATATATATATATACTGTACTTATATATACTTATATATATAATGTTTCACATCTGTCTACAACAGTCTTAGCATCCTCTCTGCTGATAATTGTTTTACTTTTATACACACAAACATTGTAGAGCAAAACTTTGAGCACATTATTATATCTTCATATTGAAACATACTTCAGATGCATGCTGTCTCCTGCCTTTGAAAGTAAAGGGGTCTAACATGGTCTTTTTTTGATTTAAGAAAACCTCGTCAATTTTCTTTGAACTCTGAGAAGGAACCAAACCATAAAAGAGAAAAGCAGCGACAGCATAGCAATGAAATCAGATTTCTTTGCACAAATAAGCAGTGGAGAGATGTGACTCCTGTCACACAAAACAACCTTGCCTACAATGAGTGGCCTTAAAATATTTGATTGGTCCATCTGTCCCTGCATTCACTATGGGGATACAGCCTCTGTTTCTATGAGAATTTATAGTATCAGCCTTTCTTTTAGTCATGAAAGAGCAAGTATGTTTGGCTGATTACGAAAGGATTACTGTAGGCAGTATAGTCGATTTGCGGCTAACAATAGGGGATGTGCTTTGTGAAATGACAGGTAGAGGGCAACTCAATGTGTGGTAAATGAATGGCATCCAACCACAAGCACATTTTTTAATCATCGCCAGGTAACAGATAAAAATCCTTCAATAATAAAATATGGCAACGTCACACTCGCTTAGGATGAAAGTGCCTTTTTTAAAATTCTACTCTAACTGGGTGCCATGTTTTTCCGTCCAAGTTCAGTTTTGAAAATAAATAAATAAATAAATAAATAAATAAATAATACTCTGCCAATATTTGCTTCAATCCAGCCTCCATTTGTGCTGGGGCCTGCTTTGATTGTGAAAAGGTATTGTGGCTGTGCCCAGAGAAGGCCGAAGCCTTAAACAAAAAAAATCAAAATACTGTTTTTTGCACTTCTTCTCTCCCATTTCTATTAATGTATACATCCATTTCTCTCCCGGCAGGCCACAGATGTTCAAAATTTCTCACAGACCGAGCTGACCTGTGTCTATAAATGTCTTCATTAAGACAGAAATAAAGGCAAGGACAGACAATGGATGTGAGGCTTCTGGCCTGGCATCCCACGAAAAAACCTCCCTCTCAAGCAGCAGCTGCAGTTTAGAGGTAATAATCCAATAAAGGCCCAGTTTTTTTCGCATTTCCTGTGTCTGATAACAGGAACAAAGTCATAGCAGTGGCAGCAGGCTTCCCACAGTGGCACAAAAAATGAGTCTGGCAAAGTAAAAAAAAAAAAAAAACAGGAAATACAATTTACTTAATGTCACCCGCTGCAGCCACCTATATCTGCTCTTATTATGGCGCCGTTGCCTCGGAGTCCCTGCAGACCAGGGAAATTTAATATGGTATGTACCCTTTTAATTGGAAGAGCTGAGAGGCTTCTATCTCTAAGAAACCAGCTTTAATAGTCTGCTCATTTTAATCCTTAATGAAATGTTTGATGGAGAAGGCTTACCAGACCCTATTCCTAATTGGTAATTTTTGTTCACAAAAATTCTAAAAAGAGTTAAACAAAAAAACCTTCCTCACTGTCCCCCTCCATGTAATGTTCTTCCCCAGAAGTGTGTAGCACTGCAGATGGGCGTCACTTAGGTATGTGAGGGGCTTCTTTGCTTCCAACATCCATTTTTAACAGACCATAGGGCAACACGGTAATTCAGAGCTTTGTACTATGAAGGCTAGCTGGCACAGGTACAGCTCCGGAGTGCAGCTCATGCCAAGATGGCCCTGACAAAGCACTGGTCCACTCTGCACCTTGTTCATCATGACTGTCAAGCATGTGGACTCGTTTCCACCCTGTTTTATTACTCTGACAGTGTAGCTGCAGTGACCATAGTTTATCAATTTAGCTCCTGTCCTGGATGAGACAGAGAGAGTGGCTAAATTCTTCTAACTTTTGGTGTCACAATCCGGCCCAGAATCCCCACTTAGTCTGTGATCTGTCATGCCTCTGCTGTCCCAGGTTTTCCCTCTGTCCTGGCTCCTAGTTGACTGACAGGGGAGCTGCCCAATCATCAGTGCTTGCTCTGTCACACCTGTTGCCACTCTCCTCGTCAGCCATAGCATAGACCTCTCCAGAATATATCCCGCCTCCTAACTTCCGTATCCATCCAACTTCCGGGCGTGGATTGTCTATGGGAAATAACATGGCGTTTTGAAAGATCGTACCTGTCAAACTCTGTAGGTGACAAAGTAGAAAAAGCTGCTGGGCAGATTCCACTGGATTTTTAGATTTTCGGTGCCGTTTGAGTAGTATAGTCTATAGTATACTACTTAAACGGCACCGACAATCAAAAAATCCAGTGGAAACTATATGGCAGAAGTGTGTAGGCCAATCTGCCCACCAGCTTTTTCAACTTCGCTACCTACAGATGTTTTACCGGTATGATATTTCGAAACGCCATGTTATTCCCCATAGACAATCCACGCCCGGAAGTTGGATGGATACGGAAGTTACGGAGGCGGGACTTATTCTGGAGAGGTCTATTTAAGCAGTGCCAGGAGAAACACTCTTTGCCAGATTGTCACGTCTTTCACAGTGGATTCTCGCCTTTGCTCATGCTCTTTTGGATTACTGGTTTTTGACCTAAGCCTGTTTTTTGGACCTGTGAATTGGACTCAACCCTTTTGAAAACCTTTGTTTGGACCTTGCCTTCTTTTGTTGCCAACCTATGCCTGTTCAACCACGTGAGTCTCGCCTACCCCCTTTGATTCATCTGCCTGTGTTTTTCTTGGCCTACCCGTGTACTGAACTCTGCCTGTTTTTGCCACCTTGGATTTTGACTGAACCTTGCCTGTACTGCTGCCTGTGTTTTTGCCTGCCAACCTGTGTACCAAACTCTGCCTGTCTTGCCACTTTGGATTTTGACTGAAACCTGCCTGTACCTCTGCTGTTTTTGGATTTTTTGAGTTTGCACTGTTTTGTCAAGTCACTCTGCCTTGCCGATTCCTGTGTTCTGTCATTAAAACCCACTAAATATACTCTCTGCTTCCTGAGTCTGCTTTTGGTTCCACAGTAACTTACCTGGCCTCACCGGCCCTGACATTTGGCAGCCTAAGAGATGATAGCTTCAGAGAGGGAGAAGCTAGAGAAAAAGTGTCAAGATAAAGGGAGACTACAGCAAAATTAGGGGGCATGATTTAAAATAGACCTAAATTCCTTTGGCCTTTGGGAAGCGTATTCTACTCTTTTTCACTGCAACTGCAACATTTATCAAAGCATACAGTACTTAGTCGCACAATCAACACATTTACAAATGAGAGTGAGAATGGACTGAAGGATGAAGAGCCTCAAGAGTTGATAAGACAAAACAATTCTGGAAATGCTACTGACTACCCTGTGCTGCATCACCTAACTGCCCAGACTGTGATCACTGGCATTTCAGCCCGAGACATGGGACTCCATATGACACTTATCAACTGCACTGATCCAACCTCCAAATGCTACCCAGCATCTGGGGAGGGTGTAGCATTTATCTCAGTAAAGTTTGAAGAGCTCCGAGCAACACCGTCGTCAAGCATAAAAGCACCAAGAGCGAGGTGAGAGAACGAAATGCCACACACTCTTGTAAACCTGCGTGCGGAGCACATCAAAGGATTATAAGAAAAGGACAAGAGAATGTTGAAAAGGAGTAAGGGGGGGGGGGGTGACACTGAAGAATTCTCCTCTTCCGGAAATAATGTTGAGCATTTTCAGTCTCACATACACAAAACACTTTTCCGCCCTAATCTGTGATCACAATAACATTCTTATATTCTGAGACAAACGTACTGGTCAGACTGTATTCCTGTCATGTAGGCATACTGCTTTTGTCTCAGCACAAAGTCATTTGTTATTCAACAAAAGCCTTTTCCTAACAGATCGTTTGCTTTGACCTTTAACAAAACAATCCCAACAACCTTTGTGTACAGTGTACACCAGACTCAAATTTATTGATTCCTGGAACAGCGGATTGAAAAACAACAAACTTCAATATCTACTTTGAGGCCTATCCCAAAAAAAGGCATTCAAGTCTAGTTTCTTCACACCAGCCTGATCCTTCGGAGATTACATCCTCTCCGAAGGTGTCATGACAGGGTTGAGCCCGCCTGTGATGACTTAGGCTAATTCAGATAAAAGTCTACTCCACTTGGCACCAAATGAAATATTGAGTGTTATTCCATCCAGAGTGGTACACACTCTCACCATACTGTATACTTTAGAACAATGAAAATCATTCTCAGGCATTCCTGTTTATTGGGGAGAACCAAACAGCATGCTTGAAATATACTGCAGCGTTAATATGGATGTCATGGCTGACCTGTCAGAGCTTGAGAGTTTACTTCTCTTGCATACAGATTTGTATACATGACAGGCGGCGTATGCAAATTCAGCCTCTTATTAGCCAAGATTTGCATTGTTAGCCTGAAATGCACTAGCTGCTGACAGCATCCAATACAGAGGAGAAGAGCTGGGTTGCTTTTTCCTGCTTATACCATGCTATGAAATATGGGGGAAAGGTGTGTGTGTGTGTGTGTGTGTGTGTGTGTGTGTGTGTGTGTGTGTGTGTGTGGACGGGGGGAGGGGGTAGACAGATATGTCTTCAGTGACAGCAAACATTTTCATAAATAAGCTTCATCTATCCTCCCTGTGAAGCTCTTTTCAACTCAAAGCAGGAAAAATTAATAGGAGTTGGGGGCTATGCCATCAAGCAGTCATGCATGGGACATTTTATTTTATTTCATTTATTTTTTTATTTATTTTTGGAATACCTTACCTACACTTATTTCCACATTTTTACACAATGGAACACTGCTCTAAAATGGTAAATAGTTGTGGTCAGTACAAATTAATGTGCTTGCTTGCGCCTGGGTTTTTAATATATGGACCTCTATGTATATACAGTACATTTCAACACACTGTTCTATGTATACAGTCTATGATCTAAACGCTCCCTAAGAAGGCCCCTAGTTTTATAGGTCAAGCTGATGCCACTTTCAACTTGAGAATCTACCCTCTGGACCACAATGGTGAGCAAAATAATATATCAAAACCCAAACATTCTGCCACTGTCTTCAGTGGAAGTTAGAGGATAACACTGCATTGTTTAGCATTTGCAAAGTAAACTGAAAAAGTTGAATTTGTTCACATTAGCAAGCAACAACTTCAGAAATGCCACAACATCCCAAATATATTCAGCCATTTAGGCTTCTGTGGAGAACATTGCTATTATGCTTAATGATCGGTAGCGCTCTGATTTATTGGATAAATGGCAGGATACAGCACAGATCATTACCTTAGCACAGATCATGTTGCGGATTAGCTCTGGCAAAAAAAAATGAAATAAAATGAAATGAAATGAAAATAAAATTGAGAAAACATGAAGGACATTTCAAATGAAAAATGACTGTAGATGAAATGTCAAGAGTTGTTGGTGCACTGTGTGACCTGACTGGATGTTTTGGTACAACAGAACTTCTGCCTGAAGGAGAAATGAGGGTATGCAAGGGAGATGTATGCAGGGATCTATACGAGATAGAGAGAGAGAGAGAGAGAGAGTCTGTGTGTGGGACAGAGGGAAAGAAAGAACTAAACAGAAAGTGAAAGGATGTAAAGAAGGTGTGTGTTTATGTGTGTGTGTAGCATGTGCATTTGATCTGTTTATGGAGGACTCTTACCTTTCTAAGACTGTAAAATATCCATCATTAATATCTACCATCGAAAACCTTGGCTACAGATGCCAGCTTATTGTGCTAGTGTTTGGTAGTCTAGGGCATGTACACAGGCTGGCGACCCGGGGACTTTGTATTGGGGGGCTACTGAAAACAAGAGCCAAACAGTTGGTAAAGTACTGCTCAATTTCAGCCATTATAGGAAGCATGTTTATTTGGAAAAGGAGATGTTTTCTGTACCCCTGAGATTGTATTGTCATACATAACAATGTGTTGATGTGGTTAAATCTGTTTGATCATTCAAAACATTTGATTCCTAATGAAAATTTACTTGTAATGTGGAATTGAATAAAGTATCTAAAATGTGTGTGTGTGTGTAGTGTACGTGTACGCACTAGGGTAAGGAGTCTCAAACAGCATTTAAATACTTGGATACAGCGGCCTTTGCAGTGACTCCTCAAAAAGTTCCAGACCAACAGATCTCTTACATTCAAAAGCTGATGAATCAGCACCCCCCCCCCCCCCCAAAAAAAAAAAAAGTCTTGGGCATCGCCCCAAAAGTCCCCCAAGCATTTTGGCTCTCTGTAATGGGAAGAGTTCAATGCTTGGGCAAGGTATTATTGGAGGAAACAGAACGCCACCCCTGTGTCCCACTGCAGATAATTTACCTTCATGTTTGAGTTTACTCTATTCCCCACTGCCCACACAACCAGCTATTTGGAGAAGCCCCCGCCAATACACAAAATGGATGCCCAGAGAGACCTACAGTGTGCGTGCACCACCGTGATAAAAAACGTGCCACAGAGGGAGGGGTGAACGCGAGGGCTGGGGCCGTGTGGCACTTTTTGCGACGGAGCCCCCGGTCGGCCAAATAACTAGACAGAGTCCCTTGTTCGCCTGGCAAAGATATTCCCCAATTAGCTTCTAAGAGTGACTGGCATCTCCTCCAAAAGCCTAATTTAATAGGAAACAATAGAAAGATCTATAATCCCTGCGTTATCCTTCCAAATGACAACCGAGGAAAGTACTTGTGGGGAGCTCATTAGACGAGGCGTGAATGGACAGCGCTCCATGTCCACACCTTAGTATGAGTCTGCATTAGTTTATAGGAGCACAACAACTGTCTCATTCTCTCTATCTCTGCCAGCCCCGGAGTAAATACATGCTAATACATTCAAGCACTCACAGACGCTCTTTTCTTCCTCCTTTCCCTCTCAACTTTGAGCGAATCTTTTTTGGGTAAGGAATATCGAGGCCTTGCCAGAAGTACGCATCAGAACACCCACTGGATAACACTCCTCCAGGATTTAATTACATGCAAGAAAACATTTTTATATTCCCGTATATTACAGTCAAAAAAATCATCCTCATGCTAGACTTAATGAGAGAGTTTATGCTCTTATTTAGTGGGATATAAAAGTCTGCATTTCAGCTGGTTAGTGGCCTCCTAAGCTCTCTCTGCCCAGTTGTTGCCATGTGCCACTGAGGCGTCATAGAAACACGAGAGAAATGTCTGATTTCCAAGATGGCAAATCTGGTTCCTCATTAATTAAATTAGGCAGAGGCTAAAAGAAGAGATTTAACCACAGAGACAGGGACACTGTCACCCTCGGGAATAAAGAAATGAACATGATTAAAAATATGCTGCTACTTGAGACAACAGCTGTTAATTATCTAACTGTAGACCGCCATTTCAGTGAAAGCACATTCATCACTGTCGGAGGTGTGATTTTCCATCAAGATAACTGCCTTTATTAATTTGTACCTGTCTGATGACATTTAAATGTTTACTATATCAAAGCATAATGAAGGAGCCCCAACAGAATTTCATATATTTTAGCATTCACTGAAAACTCACATGAATAAATTATTTTTATATTGCTACAATCTAATTTCAAAATGTTTATAGCAACCATGCCTGAAGCATTTGGGGAATGGGGAATATCAGTAACACCTATAATGCAGAGACACAAGCAAACAAACATTTTACTAGTGATCTCCTAAAATGTCCCCTCTCTCAAGTAACGCTTGCTTGACCAGCCAATATGCCTTTATCACGCATATGTGAACCATCTGGTACATCTTCAAACCACTACACTCTGGAAACAAATTTGATGCTTTCTTTTTTTTTTCCAGTCCAGGGTGAGACAGATGGACGTTGAAGGCCAGCCTTCTTCTTCCTCACAGGGGTCATCGGATCAGACAGGGAGACATTTCTAGCCCGTGTCCCTCATCGAGAAAAAATACCAACTTGCAAGGACACTTATGAATATTTAAATCTTTATTAACTTGAATTAGCAATTATGCAGCTGCTTAATGCATTTTAATTTGCTCTTGACCCATTAAAACGGTGACAGAGCACACTGATTCCCCAGCGTGCATGTGTCTGCAACACCAGGGCCTTGTTAGGGAAGAATTGGCCTGTAGTGTCCGAGAGGCGAGGAGACCAGCCATGAAATTGGTTTAAGCCAAGTCAAAAAAATAAAAAAATAAAACTAGTCTGGTTTATAAATCACCTCTCATCAGGGCCGTTCATAGAACAACAGCACTCCACTTAAGCATAACAGAAAATTGAGAGAGGAAAGGGCTATTTTACCACAGTTTGACCCTGCACTATGTGAGCTCACTCGTTGTGTTCACACACATTCTTTGTATAAGTATGTATAGTATATACTCTTTTGATCCCGTGAGGGAAATTGGGTCTCTGCATTTATCCCAATCCATGAATTAGTGAAACACACTGCACACAGTGAAGCACACACTAATCCCGGCGCAGTGAGCTGCCTGCAACAACAGCGGCGCTCGGGGAGCAGTGAGGGGTTAGGTGCCTTGCTTAAGGGCACTTCAGCCGTGCCTACTGGTCAGGGTTCGAACCGGCAACCCTCCGGTTACAGGTCCGAAGCGCTAACCAGTAGGCCACGGCTAACTTCTCTGTACCTTCTCCCTCTGCATACGCTCTCTCGCTGGTTTCCCATAATCAGTATTTGTTTTGTGCCCTCCCGGGTTGCCACTAAGTAACGGCCATGTTGTTGAAATGCAAATTTGTTTTTGACTCAAAAGTGTGCTTTCGATGGCACATTGAATTTGTTTGACTAATCTTTAATTACCATGGCACAAGGAGAAAGAGGGGGTGGAAGGGATTGGTGGGGGTGAGGGCAGTTGGAGGGTTGGTGTGTGTGTGTGTGTGTGTGTGGGGGGGGGAGAAACACAAAAAGCCCTCTGCTAGGAGGCTTTAGTGCCGCGGAGGTGCCATGGCATGGTGGGGAGGAATCGTGGGTGGCAGGGGCGGCTAATTGCCACTCTTATGCCAGCTATCTCGCCTGGCACTTGGACGCACTTGTGAAAAGACAAGCTTGTCCCTCTTCCTCTCCTTATTAAACTGTCTTGAGATCCAGCTCTGCTTAATTAGGCAAAAACATGTCGAAACAGAGAAGCCTTGCTCATGCACCCTCTCTGTCTCCCTCTCTTTCTACAAGGCTGTTGATGATTCGCAAGCATAGCGAAATGCCTGTCAAAGCACCATATGCTATGTTCGACAGTCACACCACCGGGGAATAATGTGGGTCGAACAGCAGAAAAGATCTCCACTCACAGTAAATGCAAACCATTACAGGATAAGCTACGCCTGATAGGAAGAATGGCATCAGGACACACTGGGCTGTATTTTGCACCCTGGCGCATGGCGTAAAACTCGTTTTCCACCCGGTGCAAAGTTTCATTTCTTATTTTGCATGTTTATTTTTTAAACAATGCACCCAGGAGTGTGGCAATTAACAACTTAGGGAGTGGCCTGGAGCATTGTCTAAAAATCGCTATTGTACACCTGGTCAGAGGTCTATGGCGAGTTGTTTATGGGCCACTATGGTAAATACAATGTCAGCTCCTTCCATTTAAATGGAGAGAGATTTAAGACTCAGCCACAGAGTATTAACTTGACGTGGGTTGACATTTCACGAGACAACGTAGTGACATGAAATGGCCACTGAGAGTCTCCTGATTGCTCTGACCTTGGACAAGTCATTACTATGGATGTATACAACCATCACCATTATTCACATTGCTCTCAAAGGTAAACAATCATCGAGACCTGCACCCAATCCAAGCAGGCGAACCATCCTATAAGAACATTGTATTCCCCTCACATTCACAAACATTGACCTACACCATCAGGAGCCCTTTTGCAGTCACTGATGACACTGCCTCAGAACATTCATCTAATGGTCCTTTCCCAGCCTTCCAGCCGACATCATTTGACTTCATTATCTTTAATAAATCACCCTGGAGACGAAGCCATGACCAGAGCTAGCTGGCTTACACTGGCATGGAAGTGTGTCTGTAATTGAGTCATGGAGTGCATGTTTTCCCGCTTAATATTTATAACATCCAGGTTATGATACTGCTATAGGATGCCTTCACTATATAGTTGCACATACAGGATTTGAGCGCATAGTCTGTAGGTGTTGCATGTTTCCCAAAGTTAAATTACATTTTTGATTCAGAACCAATAAAATTCAGTCTACCACATCATTTTCAACGATTCTCTGCAAGTAGTGTCTTCTAAAATAGCTGCTATATTGCTTTATCTGGAATAGAAAGCTGAGAAGAAATGAAAACACATTTTTATGGTTGCGTGCTCCCATTGTTTCACACATTTTAATGGGGTTTCTGGACTTCCTGGTTCCAATTAAAGCTCAAATTTTGCTCCGGAGTCATTTAATCTTCTCGTCCCCCCCCCCCCCCCCCCCCCCAAACTGCTGACCCAAGCAGTGTTGCCTAAGCCGCACACACGTCATTGCTAATTCATGCCTATATTTTATTATTCATGGAATCCACAAGGGGGGTTTCCTTAGAAATTTGTTAGGAGCCGCATTCCCTGTGATGTCACCAGGCAGCAAACAAAAACAACAGGTGTGGTTCTCCGTCGGAACGCACTCAAAGCATTTCACCGATTTTTCCGCAGCGGTGAGGCGGAGAGGCGGGAGTGAGGGAGGGGAACAGGGGTTATCAAAATTAATGCCGAACATCCTGGAGCATTTAGATTAATCGCAACGCAGGCTGTGCAATACATATTCATTACCCTTATCTCATTAGGGACCAGAATCCCGGCAGAAGTAATGAGTGAATAGATCAGATATCTAATCAAACAGTTTATCCCGTCTATCTGTCTCAAGGGCCATTCTTTCACATCAGCCACGTACACCCCCTGCCTGCCTTAAATTGCCTTGGATTCCAAGCTCTAATAGTGCCATTTCCAGAAGAACGGGAGTTTGGGGAGAAAAAAACGAGAGAGACAGATGGGAGTTATCTAATGACTGAAAAAAGTTGATGACAAACCTGGTTGTTTTTCTCTCTCTGTCTCTGTCTCTGTCTCTGTCTCTGTCTCTCTCTCTCTCTCTCTCTCTCTCTCTCTCTCTCTCTCTCTCTCTCTCTCTCTCTCTCTCTCTCTCTCTCTCTCTCTCTCTTCCTCCCCCCCCACTTGATTGTCTGTCTCTCCCATGGTTTCTATCTCTCTTTGCATCTTTTCATTGGTGGGGATGGTGTGTGTAGTTGAGGTGTTTTTTAATGAATGTTCAGATGCCTGGCGCGCACTCCCCTCTTTCTTTTGAGAACCCACACAGAACACCTGCTCCCTCTTTTGAGAACCCACACAGAACACCTGCTAGAAGATTGTGCCAGGGTGGACAGAAGGGCAGGCGCCGCAGAACGTGCTCAGTGAGATGAGGGGAACCGAGGCGACCCAGTCCCTCTGCTCCCGTTTGCCCGTCCATGTGCCAGCGGACGTGATGAAGCACGCACCGGAGACTAGAGAGCCGCCAAAAGCTGCTTTAAGTAAGCCCAGACAGGTTGTTCTGGAGCCGGATGGCAAAGCTCGCAACAGCTGGCTGGAGCTAACAGCTGCCACTTGGGACGCCTCGCCACCCCACTGAAGAAGATGTGTGTACCGGAGCGATGGATATAGGCATAAGGGGAGGACGAATACCGCGTGACAAGCAGACAGACAGACAGACAGACAGACAGACAGACAGACAGACAGATGGTCATTAAATCTGTGACGGGAAGGACTCCCTTCACTGGATAAAATGAAAGGGTGAATCCGGCGGAATTATCTCTCCAAGAGCGCTGAAGCTTGAGGCGGAGCTAAAATGTGAGCGACTTACGTAAAAAAAAACTCCTCGGCTGATGTAAGCTGCAAGTCCGCAGCGCTCCTAGTTCATTGCAGTAATGGCCCCTTTCATAACAGAACTTTGTAATTGAGTTGTTTGACATTTCACATTTGTATGAAACGGCATCTCAAGGTCCAAATGAAAATTGCTTGTCCACTGTGGCATATTTGGAGCGTTATATGGCTCTGAATGAGATGAAAGAATGGGAAGCATTTGTCTGGCACTGGCCTTAAACATCTGTTTCCCGAACACGTGCCAGAGCCTAAGAGGCTTTTCACGCATACTCGGCTGGCATGACATTGACTGTGCTGTCGAAGTGCTGGACACAGCATGACTCCACATGTTGTCGCAGGTGGTTCTGATTTTCACATCTGCGATTTATTCAACCCTCTCGGAAAAAAAAAAAAATGAAAGTATTGCACATTTAACCACTGCTGAGCGAAAAGAGGCCTGCGTGTAATGAACGGCCTCTGAACATGACAGAGATTACTGTATTGGCCTCACCAGCGATTCCTTCTTAGAAAACCTGGCGACAAATCGATTGGTTTACCATTAGGAGAACAGATGTGTTTTTTATGAAGAGCATGTCTGATCAATATGTACCACGAAGGAGATTAACACCTCCACTTATTTGTGGAGGACTAAAGGGGTCTGCTATTTGCCATGTCTTTCAGATAAAGCCTGACACAAGCAATGCTTTCTATCTGCAATGAACAGTATTCTGTACAACACTGACAACATTCACTCACTTATAGGAAGGCATCACTCACCCTAGTTACCTTAGAAGTTGCATTTTCTCTCTGTATCACTGAGAGAGGAATCATGTGGATTGTATGCTGACAAGCACATGGGTCTTGTATAATCATATAGGAATGATCTTCTCATTTCCATATGAAGGTTTTAAGCAAATAAATCTTCAGAAATTACAAAAAAAATACTGGTGGGCAGAAATGCCATGCTCTTGGCACAAGCAGAATCATACAGCGTGTATAATTCCTATCAAGTGGTGACAAGCGCGGTGAACCATAATTTGCAATGCTTGATTTAACATTTCTAATTCATCATTAGGCAAGGAAGCAGGGTAGTACACTGACATGATTACCATCTAGCAATCTCTGGGCCAGGAGTCAAAATGTTAATGTGTTTAAACAAAACCTCCTTGCTCTTGTCACCACTCTAATGATTTTGTATTGTGATGAGGTAGCAGGGCAGAATTCATGCTTTCTGGTTGTTCAACCGACTGGAAGTCCTGTCTAAGGCGACAGTTAAAACGCAACCTCTACCACTGTTTGAAATCCAAAACAATTACAGAGTCTACTAATGACTTTCATTATACAGCAAGCTTGACTGGACTAACAAATTTTACTCTCGCAATATGTCTCCAACTCATCTGAACAGTCCAGAGCATGGAAACATAACATAATTGATTATGTAGTGTTAACCCACCCTTGTCAAGCTCAAGCAGTAAAATACAGCAACATATAAATAAGCCAAACAAAAATCCCTCTAAACACCTGAGAGTTAGAATAGTGATGCAAAAATGGATAAGTGTTGCCCCAATTATGTGGACCAACCTTGCAGAAACAGCCAGTTGATAGCACAGCCCCTGGAATGCTGTGGCATGACCTAACAAATTGGCCACCTTCTAGCCAAACTCGTCTCCGCCTGGGTAGCCCCCGCTGAACGGTAGCAGGCCGACAGACAGTGGACGGGCCAAACTGGTCTCAAAACAGCATTCGATAGCGACAGCCAGCAGCCAGGAGCCAATGGCTGTGATTAACTCACTGTGGCTACTGTGGTGCGTGCGAGTGAGGCTAGCGTGCGTGGCTAGCGTGTGTGACTAGCGTGCGCCGCTGATGCCAAGGGACAAGATCCCAAATTGTATTATTGTCTTGAGCACGCGGGGCGAGGCGAAAGGGCAAAGCCCGTCAGGTGGGAGGCGAAGCATGCCCCCAGGCACACCAGCTGGAAGGTCTTAGCCTACCGATGCCACAAGGGTATTCCCAGCTGCTCAACCCAGAGTTAATCATCATGCTAAAAAGCTCATTAGCGCTAATTATAAATTGCAAATACCTCGGTTATTTATTCACCCCATTAATAATACCGGGTAGCTTGCTTGCTGGCAAACTGAGTACACAGCTGTATGGATTTATCATTATCAGTGGTGCCCTATGCATTCCCCACAATAATATAATTTGTGGATAGAGGTGGCCTTCACGTGCCCTGACTGTGAGCAGCTGGATCGGACTCTTATGGTCTGATAGAGGGTTTATCGTCTAAATGAAGCATCAGTGCAGGTGAGGGTATAATGATGAAAGTATATCACTGGAAGGGGGATCATATCAATTATGTCAAAGATTTCTTGGTGGCCTGAACTTTCTCTGACATAAAATAATGCTGTGAAAAAAGGATCTAAATGA
Organism: Alosa pseudoharengus; assembly: GCF_046254945.1. Taxonomy (NCBI): domain Eukaryota; kingdom Metazoa; phylum Chordata; class Actinopteri; order Clupeiformes; family Clupeidae; genus Alosa; species Alosa pseudoharengus. The sequence goes on along the minus strand of NW_027468630.1, from coordinate 9,755,399 downwards.
TTTGAATGTGCCATTCAAGAAATTGCATCATAAAATGTGTCTTCTTGGTGACGCTTTGTCAGAAATAGCTGTTGACATAAGATAAGAACAGGCTTAGTTACTTACTAATTAATCTATTTTACTTAGCAGGTGGATCCGTGGAAAGTGAATAATAATCCTGCAAATGCATATATTGCTTCAGTCTTTGTGCTTCCAGCAAAAATCGATTGTCTGACCTTGACACTGCTAGAATTTGATTCAAGGGAGCTAGCACTACTTTGCATCACAAAGCCTGCTCAACCAGTGTGACCTCCATATTGATTTGTAGTCTTTTGATTGTTTTATTGAACTTTCCATAATCCTTGCAAATTACTATCAATATACTTTTTTCAGAGAATAGTAAAACCAGGGGGTACTGAATTATTAGAGCAGTGTCAGCTGCGTATATCTTATTTTCAGAGCCTTAATTACATATTCCCTAGGACACCACAATTATGCCAAATTAATAATGGTTTTATGCCTGCAGGGAAACAGCAGACAGCACTTAAAATTTCATTTAACAAAATGGTGGATTCCTGTGCTTGTCTGATGTTGTCATCAAAGCTCAAAACAGAAAGTTTCTGATCTGTTTGTTTAGGCATGCAACAAAGATTTCATATGAAATTTGGGTGAATAAACTTGCCTATCATACTGTACCTTTCAGGTATAAATCTCAGAGAGTTTTAATACACCATTTTCCTATGCAATTGCTGCTAGGCAGCAGCCACAAAGCCCTTCATAAATCATCCCAAGAACATTCTGTCCGCTTCTCAACAGCGCCAGTAAGACAATGACAACAGACAAAGCGTTCATTTTCGAAACAATAAGAACTAGAAAAATGCCTACACTTCATTTCCCTTCTTTCTTAGCCTTGTCTTTCCTATGGGTGGTTTTCAGGATTGATTTCTCTGCGGTCGCCCCGACTGACGAGCATAACTGGGCCCTCAGAGCATGGCCACAAACAGAAACAGGACAGCTCACCAGGCTCCTCTAGCCATTCATCACAGGTAGCGAGCGACGACGCGGCGAGAGCTTTAGGAGAAGTGTGAGGGGCTTTGGGGGTGGCATTAACACTGAGCTGCAGGTTACTGGCACTGGTGACCTAGTTTACGCTCTCCATCTATTCCTCTGCCCTCTCCTTATTCCTTTTTCGCTTCCTCCACCCTTCCCACGCCAACCCTTTGTTCCTTAAGCAGGTCAGAGACTATTATGGCCCCTCGTGGCTGGCTGAGCTCCAATTTTGTATAGACACGCGGGCAGTAGTGAGCGATGATGATGTGTGATAGCCTAGCTTAACCTGTCCCAGGGACTCACAGGCTAAACAGAGCAGCCTGATAAATGCAGACCTTTCATGAACCATTCTTGAAATTTACAGTATAATGGAAGCTTAGGTTGTGTTCCTGAAGCCAGGTTGCCCATGTAGACTCCAATTTGAGTCTCTTGAAGGTTCACAATCTCTGAGGCTGACGTCTAATATGAAAAGTGTTAAGAGTTGAGACGTGTGAGTAAAAGGGGTTGGGCTAGTATCACCAAGTTTACATGAAGAGTGTGGTCCACATGGTAAATACCGTGAACAGCCTGTAGAAGCATATGACGAGGTATGAATGTGCCAGGAATTGTACAGCCTTCTGACCTTGTGGACCTTCATGACAGAGGTTATGAATATATAATGTCCCTGTAAGTACACAGTGGCAAACATGCATGGTTTGGCTGTGACTTCTGGCACTGGCCTGTTGTTACACTCTTATGTTCTGGACCCTAATGCTTCATAGGCCACTTCTACTGTTCAGGACCATAAAACATTAGCACAGCAGTATGGGATTAATAAAAGCTATACAAGAAACAGATGCCGATGATTAATTTAGCAATAGGCCAAATGTTATTTCAAGGTCCTTGAACTGGCAGCCTCCCAAAGAGCAAAGCAGTAGTGGAGACAGCCTTCATGCAATACTTAACACTGTAATGGCTGTGGTATTTCATTACAAACTTCAAACGAACCAAATGATAGCCTTCCTTGGGTTTGGGGTTAAAATTGCATCCTCCCATGATAAATGGAATGACCATGGAGTTTTGTGGAACAATGGGCTTTGTTTTCAGGGATGCCTCCCTTTTTCCAAAATCTGAGTCATTTGTGCCATAATGGGTGGTGAGACTAGCCTGTGCTTGACTCCTGCCTTCTCTTGACTCCTTCCTTGTAAGGATCCTCTGGCTGTCCCTCTAAATGAGCCTCGTTCTGTCCATCACCCCATCACCCTATTAGGTCACATCTGTACTGTATGTCCACAGGCACCAAAAACAGGGTTTTTTGTTTCCTCAAATGACCATTGTATACGGTGCTGGTGGTCGTATTGGTGTAGTGTATTAGTCGTATTAACATTATTTTCATCAGGGTTGATTTCCATTCCTTATTTTCATGGCTTAATACTTTCAATGATTTCTGTGTCAGACTTGGGTCAATGGTAAGGGTGAGAGTGGAAAGAGTTTTTTTTTTTTTTTTTTTTGTGTGTACGCTTTACTTAGTGTCGCACCGTGCAGCCACACTGTGTACCACACACTAACTTTAGTGTGCCCTATTCACAGTCACAGACATTATGGCATGTCTCAAATCACACCTTTTGTCTATTTTTTTAACACACTAGACTCCCACAGACGGAGAGAGGGGTGGGGGTGTGGTGGTGGTTTTAAAGATACAGAGAACACCATAATGACTGTGGCAGTACTTTCTGGTCTAGTGACACCCCCCAAATCATTAGAAAATAATAA
>NW_027468630.1:9732618-9747618 GCF_046254945.1 Alosa pseudoharengus | reverse complement strand
AGACATCATCCCACGGAACATGTCTACACAAAGCATATGCCTGACAGGGCTTTCTGACAGAATATCTATCTTATTCTACGCAATTACAAAGAGAAAGTCTGGCATGTCTAACCCGAGGGAAATTACAGCTATCTAATACACACAGAGGGCCAGAACGGAAGACAAGACTCTCCCTAAGCCACTGCGTAGTACAGTATCTTCTATTAGTGAAATGGCCCATACACATGGGAACCCAATGATAAGACAAATGCAAAATCCACACTCTGAAAATGAACATTTTGAAACTTGAAAGTAAATACTGAACTGAACTATGCCCTCTCCCAATTGTCCACTTGTGGATTGACAGAAACCAAACTGGCCATCATTTTAATCCTTGAAGAAAAACACTTTCAAAGGAGCATCAGGGATTGACCATGTGGCACAGAATAGTTCATGCTAGAGAAATGTCCAGTGGTAAAAGCATTTCGTTTGGAAATGGCCAAACGGTCTTTTTTCCCAGCTGCATCATGACTCACAGGATGGAGCGCGCCTGATTCCCACATTTCGAGCAGACTAAGGCTGCGTGAGAACTGCTGGAGCCACTCGCCTCATTCACCGACTCAAACCCTTCCTCTCACACGGCTGTTTGACAAGAGGATTTAGCACACTGCAGACTGCAATCCCCTCTACACCCTGACCCCATTTAAAACACCACTTGTCTTCCTGTTAGCACTTGGTAGAGGCTCTATTAATACGACCCTCCTATTTTTGTGCAAGGTTTGTGTTCAGTAATACATTAGCAAGATCCCTCCTCTCTCGTTCTGTGTGTCTATTAAACAATGAGATCTGTGCTACTGAGAAGCACAGTTTCATTTGGACAATTAAAGAAGCAATGTCATTTTGTAAATGTTGATCTTGCTGATTGAAGTAATGATGTAATTTTTGTTGTTGCTTCACACACTCACAAAAAAAAAACACTAAAACACATTAAAATATGTGATAGATATCTACTACCTCAGCAGATATGTACTACGTTCCGACAAACGATCATTAACCACTAAAATTAAGGATGAGATTGTTTCTGCTTCCCATGCCCCCACACATACCAACTAGTTCATTCAGATAGTCGCCCTTAAAACCCCTGCACACCTTTGACGTTCTCTGATGCTGGGCTTGACGCAAGCAGGGACTTCACAAAAGCCGCATTAAAACTAATGGAGTGTGGAAGGAAGGAGGCTTTGACAAACATCCCAAATTCATTAAGCCCTCATGTTCCCCAGCCGAGTAGGAGAGTAGGTGAGGTGAAGAGGAGGGGGGTGGGGGGGGGGTGGCACTGCCATTATGATCAGTATTATGCCATCCATTAAAGGGGAACAGGGGAAAGTCATTCCCCCATGACGCAGAGATGAACAGACTCATTAGGGTGGTACTCCAGAGAGGAACAGATAAGCTGATGAGAGTAAATAAGTGTAGAACATTTTGAAGGGAGAGGGAGAGAAATGAGGAGTAGAAACTAACAGGCCCATCACAATCTCTCTCCCTTTCCTTCTCTAGTCTCTTTCTCTCTCACTCTCTCTATCCCTCTCTTTCTTTCTCTCTCTCTCTGATACTTACTGATGTTTGTCCTAGAATCTGTTATTTATATGAAGTTGCTTCCAAATCTCCACCATAGACACAGTAAGCAGCGGTTGTAGTGTTTGTATGAGATTAGACTGTTCACTGGCACATTCTTCCATGGGAGTAGCATACATTCTGTTCCAACACACCCCACTCGCACGCTTGTTCGCTGCATCGATGCCAGGAAAGCACACATCTCGTTAAATCACTTTTTTTCCCTCCTCTCTTTTTTGGCACTTAAAATGAATATCCAATCAATACTGCAGCGTTGCTAATGAATGCACTTCTATTGCTCCCCTTTCACTTCATCAATTAAAGGGTTTGGCTGCAGCCTTCGACAGAGCGTGTTAGATGTGCTCCTACCCGTGATCTTTTTTTAGGGGGGAAGAAAAGATAAGATGTTTTTCTTATTTCTCCAAAAGGAAAAATACAAACCGCCAGCTGAATGCTGACTGCTCCTTGTCAAATCTGTCATTCTGTCAGACAAAAACAAGCATTCTTTGCTTGCTTGAGAATCACCGAACAAATGCTTCCCCTTTTTTAAACACATCCAGGTTCCGAGCAGTTTCTGTCTTGTAGATCAAAATCCTTTTTTGAAAGAAACACATCCTTCGGTGTCTGAAGAGATTGTGTGAGTAAGAGTGTGTGTGCTGTAGAATTTATGTTTCAATCAGGAAGCCTGTATGAAGATAAATTGGCACAGAGAACAAGAGGATTGTGGGTAAGGCGGACTGGTGCAGTAACAGCTGTCTTGCCATAGATCACCAAGCAGATGTCACCTACTCTGGTGAAAATCTTGGTATCGCTTGGCATTGAGGCTACACAGAGCAAGGGACAAAATACCTGGTTCTATGTAATGTGTAAAATACCTGGCTCTGTCTCCATCTAATGTGTAAAATACCTGGCTCTGTCGTCTCCCTTAATCACCTGGGATGGTTTCCTATGCTTATGTTCAGTAAAATACCGTTGGGTTTGTAAAGTTTCATACATACACACTGTGTTTTACCAAAGAGTATACGAAGGAAATCACACATGGGTAAGGTTTGCTTTATTGAGTGTCTCATTGAACCTCTGCCACAGGCACAGTGCCATGGCCGCCGTAAATAAAAGTCATTTTTCTGCGTGTTGACGTGTTGTTACTTGTAGTACCACTTTGGCTTTATGAGTCATCATGTGCGCAGAAATTCATTAACGCAACACACACAATTTACCGTCACAACATGGGTGGTGTGAATTACGATGCACTATATGCCTACTACTACTTAATACAATCTTGACTTCCCCATGGGGTGTGCATGTGTGTGTGTGTGTGTGTATGTGTGTGTGTGTGTGTGTGCATGTGTATGTGTGTACATGCACGCATGCAAGAGAGAGAGAGAAATAAAGAGAGAGAGAAAGTGGGAGCAATTAGGTGAAAGAGAAAGAGAGAGAGAAAGAGCAAGAGAAAAAGGATGGAGAGTAAAAACCCATCGACTTCGTGAACCACACTAGCATCCAACAGCCAGCAGCAGGATTATCATTCCGCTGAACGTACCCACCACATCTAAAAAAGAGACACCAAACAACCACATACCGTCTTCTCCGTGGCTCACTTGATTGATTAACTGATTGATTGAATGATTTCATTTTATTTATTTATTTAGATGACTTGTATCCAAAGCGACTTACAAAGACCAATTGCAGGAACAGCACCCCTGGAACAAGTCAGGGTTATAGACCTTGCTCAGGAGTACAACAGCAGAATACAGGATTCAAACACTGCATGCTAACACTTCATGTCCACTGCATGCTAGCGCAGTCCCTCACCCACTACACCAACACCAAGCCCATTCTGTTTAATATGTTGAAAACATGCAGAAACTAGCTTCTCATGCACATTCCTCCAAAGTTAGCAAGGACAACACGATAAAGCTAGAAAGCTTCTTTCCACTGAGGTCCTTAAAGCACTAAGCACTAAGCCCTTCAACAACCACATAAGCCTATTACCAGCCCAGTCCCTGCTTAACAACATGTGCAACCTTTCCACAAAAACATAAATAAATAAATAAAATAAAGTAACAGAGGCACTAAGATCAAAGAACTCAACTCTTCTGCTCTCGACCTCTAAGTGGAATCAAGCTTGCAGCTGTCAAAGAGAGGGAGGCACCAAGACAGTGCGGAGCGTTTAAGGAGAGGAAGTGTTGCTCCTGATCTCACATTTAGTGCTGAGCTCCACATTCAGAGGCCGAGCGACCCTCAGAAGGCTGACACTGACAACAGCAGCGGAGGCACGGTGAGAAAAAAAGAAGGAAATGAAAGGCAACCTACAGCGGAGAGTAGCACGGAGGTGAAGGCAGGACAGGGAGGCTGAGATCCCGCTCCTAAGAGAAGAGTCAAGTGGCCCCTTTCATGAAAATATAATGCTCCTGCTCTCACCTCCGTCTAGCGGCCTCGCTAGTCAGAATGCTCTCGCTGTCAGACACTTTCATCATCTGTTCTCACGCCAACACAGGGATTGTTTACACGTCTGAGAAAATGCAATGTTTGTGTGTGTGTGTGTGTGTGTGTGTGTGTGTGTGTGTGTGTGTATGTGTGTGTGTACGTGTGTGTGTGTGTGTGTGTGTGTGTGTGTGTGTGTGTGTGTGTGTGTGTGTTTGGGGCGGGGGGGTCTCCGTGTGCTGTTTGAGGAAATGGAGTATTTCACAACCCATAGGAGGCTGAGCGGTGGGACTGATCCACGACCGAGCCACGATGTCACCGCAGGGCGGTGCCCATTTGCACGGCCTATTTCATTAGTGCCATGCTGAGCACAGGGCAATGCCGCTCCGCCGACTCAACGCCAGTACCTGCCCAGATCCGCCCCAGTGCCAACAGCCATCTGGGAAGCAGCCGGCTGCACAAATTACGAATCAGGGACGAGGGCGAGGGTGAGGACAGACGGCGATGTGCTTTAGTGGCATTAGGGTGCCCAGATTTCGAGCAGTCCCCCTAAACCAAACAGCAATGATGTTGTCTTTCGAATCGGAAAACTCACAGGAAACATGTGGTCTGGCTAATTCTAATGTGAAGAGGGGCACTATGCTGTTAAAGCCATAAGCACTAAGCATAACTAAGTTTGTAAGCAGTTCCCACATAGTGAGTTAAAACGTACACATATTCAAATAAAATGTCCTCGCTTTCCCGCTGTAAATCAGAGTTGACACACAGAGGCAATCTCAGTGGGTAGCGAACGAGAACCCATTGGTCGAGCGAAAAGCTGAGCCATGTCATATTGTGCTGGGAGGAAGAGGTCGGCTGAAGTCGTCTTGACAATAGTGTCGTATCCGTTTCATACAATCCTCATCCAACGTCTCCCTCTGTATGCTTCCAATGCCTACCATCCCGTCCTATTGTGGTGAAGTCTGTTCCACTGGAGAAATGACTTCTGACAGCAACGCTGTGACGCGAGGCCTCTTTTATCATGTGAAAACACAAAGTAAATAGCACGAGGGCCACCGAAGCACCACAGGCAGCACAGAGGAGCGCGTTGTACAAGAGACACGTGAAACACCACAGAGAGATTTTTTCAAGAATACCAAAGATGAAAATGAAAGGAAGGGGGTGCCCAGCGGACTCCAGCGACGCTCGGCTATTATATTTCCAATTAAATCGCCTACGGGGAGTAAGAGATGAGCTCTGGCTTCGTGAAAACGTATATCAATCCGCCGTGATTGCCACCGTTCTCCATAGGATTTTACAGGCAATGGCAATATGGATATAGGACCCTGTCTGGCTATAAATGAAACCAAATGTGTTAGTTCCCAAGAGATCTTTCATCGAAAGAGCACAGACTGTAAAAGGAGTATGGAGGGGGGTGTGGTAGGAGGAGTGTGTAAACGAAAAGAAAGACAGATGGTGGCACACATCTAAAAAGATGACAAACTGCAATAAAAAAAATATAAAGTCATCATCTGAGGATGGGTGCTGAGGGACAAAATATATATATAAAGAGCTTGTCTGTCCTCCACGCATCCTTGGGTCGACAAATGAAATGGTGAGCTCTCTGAACCCCCATGGCTAACACCTACACTCCTTGTGAATTTCAATTTGAATTTCATCTCTGCTATACCCCCCCAGCACCCTCGCCCCATCCACACACACAAACACACACACACACACACACCTCCACCCCCAGCACCCCCGCCCCATCCACACACACACACACACACACACCTCCACCCCTCGCCTGACTTCTTGTTTTCACGGCGAACACAGTGGGTAAGACAGATTTTTGTTTGTGTCAGCATTTAGCCCTGCCTGGCCATTTTCTTGCTCCAGTGCTCAAATTCATCGTGGTTACTTCACCTTGGGCAGGATTTCGACAAGGTCACCGGCAGGAAGAGAAGAGACGAGACGAGACGAGAGCAGAGCGGAGCAGTGATGGAGTACCGGGTCCCTGTCTCATCCCTCCACATCATCACCGCGGTGACAGAACATGCCCATGGCAAACAACAGCACATGCATCACTCATACATAGTACAACTACATAAAACGCATTACTCATATGGCAACATTCAATTTGTTTTAAAAGTTCTTCTGATACTTCAGCTGAAGTGTGTGGCATTACATATCAATACCTCCTCTAGGTAAAAAAAATGGAGGTAACCTTGAATTTCCTTCCAAAGTGCTGGAGAAAAGACACACCACCCCCACCCCACCCTCCACCCTTCAATCCCACCCCCTGTTGTCCAAGCGTATTAACACAGCCGCATCACTCTGATTTCTGCACTGATTTCTGGGGAAGCTGGTAATTGATGCAGCGCTTTGCTTCAAGCCAAGCAATCAGTGTGACTATTGATCCTTCAGGTGTAAGTAGTGGCATTATCACCGCAGGGATGGGGGGAATGGCTACAGCTACTACTGGCCAAGCCATTCCCTCCATGAATGACAGCCCCCGAGCCAAATGTCATCAGGTCAAGCTGATGAGATCTCAAGCACAATCGCAGCAACAATCTAATGTCATTTTCCTGTATCGGACAAACGCCCGCGGAGGATGGTGATTATGTGGCGCCCCTCCGACACTAACAGAGCCCTTATAGCATAGAGGGAAATCGACCCTTAGCCCTCAGCATCTGTTCTATCTCCCATCAACCCAACACCCCCAGCACACCCCACCCCACCCCCACCACAACCCCACACCCACCATCCTGCTCCCTCACCGTGTATTCTCAAGCCTCCCACTTTGCAAGCCTGCCACAATCACTCAATAAGCAGCCACCCACGGTGATCAACCCCTGTAATCAAAATGCCCCGTCTCAGTGGGGGATGGAGAGGCGGTGAGGAGGACACGCCGGCTGGTCCAGATTGGCGTCTTGCTGGCACACACAGGTCGGGGGGGAATGTGTCTGGGGCATTATTGTAAACGCTCCAGCTGTCAGGCCCCGCCGAGCTGATAAATCTTGTACGCCATCTCGTACGTGCTGAGAGAAGCCCTCTGGATCCGATCCGGCCCCTCTCTGAGCTTTTTTCGCTCTTCCACAGAGCGCCGAGGAAATGAATGGCCGATTACTATCGGCATTAGTCTCGATGACGCCCTACAGTATCTAGAACGTATATCAGTGCCAACGTAATGGCTGACATTCTTGTCAGATTCATGCCTCTTATCTCTTGTGCAAATGTTAATGCTCAGAGGAGGGTGTCTAATAGAGAGAGAGGGAGAGAGAGAGAGAGAGAGAGAGAAAGAAAGAGAGAGAGTTGTGTGTCTGTGTCTGCATGTATGAGTCTCTATGTGTGTGTGTGTGTGTGTGTGTGTGTGTGTGTGTGCGTCCGTGTGTGAGTGTGTGTGTGTGCGTGTGTGTGTGTGTGTGAGAGAGAGAGAGTCTGTGTGTGTGTGTGTGTGTGTGTGTGTGTGTGTGTGTGTGTGTGTGTGTGTGTGTGTGTGTGTGTGAGAGAGAGAGAGAGAGTGTGTGTGTGTGTGTGTGTGTGTGTGTGTGTGTGTGTGTGTGTGTGTGTGTGTGTGTGTGTGTGTGTGTGCGTGTGTGTGTACGTGTGTGTGTGTGTGTGTGTGTGCGTGTGTGTGTGGAAAAGAAAAGGAGTGAGGTGGAGGACAGTGAGAGGAGATAAGCCCAGTCAATGCTCTGGCGCTAAGAGGTTTCCTCTCACGCACACACACGCACATGGCCACTGACGTCTGTAATGTCCTCATTATGTGCCGAGACTCGGGGTCTCCATTACTTTTCAATAAGCACTCCGTGGGAGCATCTGCTCAACAAGCCTACAGCACAAGAACAAGCAGATGATCAGCAGGAGAGGAGAGGAGAGGAGGACATGGGGGAGGAACGACAGATGAAAGAAGGACGGTAGAAAAAGATGTGAGATGAGAAAGGAAGAGAGAAGGACAGAGAGAGAGAGAGAGCTTTGGCTCAAATGTCCTTGTTAGCATAAAATCTGGAAGGACACTCAAATCTGGATTTGCATTCAAATCTGGATTTGCACATTTGTTTGACAGTAATTAAGTCGTGACTGTAAGTTGAAATGCATCACAAGGACACCATCTATTTCACTGTTTCCATACACAGGCAAATGTCCATCGCATTTCTTCACCTCTGCAAAAGAAAAACATCTCCTCTAAAGGAAAAGGATTGTACACACTGTCCACTGACAGAAATCAACGTCTGGACCACATGAAGCCAGCCCAGCACACTGTCGAACTTCTAGCTAGGCTTATCCATCGGCCTCTCCCATGACCACGTAATTACCCAGCTATAGCGTCAAAGTAATATAATGACCACGCAGCGCCTTCCCAACGCAATTTTATCACTCTTCCTCTGTATGGAACCTGCCTATAATTTCCATTATTATTCTTATCGGACTTCTCCAAGGACAAAAGGGATATTGCCTACCCAATTTCCAGGGAGGGATTAGTGTTAAATCAGTAACTGTTTGGAACTGCAGGTGCTGAGCAATGTATTTATTTGAGGATAGAGCGAACCTTGTTAGCATGGGGCTGTAGACATGGCTGACATTAATTCTGAACAGAAAAGCACCGCAATAGGAGACCAAATCCTCTCCTCAAACGTCCATGTCGGCATCCGTGCAGTGTGTTGTGCAACTTGTGCTGCTTATTCCCTCATTTGAGAGAGATGAGTTTGATATGATTGTAACATTATACGTATTCCCTTGTCTGGAAAAGATGAGTTCAGTATTGCATCAGATTATTAAGTATCACTCATTAGCAAGTTTTTTTTACCTTAATTTAACAGCTTTGCAGTCATTTTGATGGTAAACAAACGTGTGATGGGGAGAATCGGACACCTAGCATAGCTGGCAGTGCCCCGCAGGCAGAGAACCAGCCTTGCAATTTGGCTGTCGGCGCCCTGGTGACATTGTGAGACATTAAAGAGGCCCTATGCAACAATTTTAGCAAAAATTACCTTAATTATGAAGGTTGAGAGTCGTTCTGATGGTTCTACAACACTTTTTGGGTCGTTTGGTGGGTGCTTTGTCTCCCCCTAGTGCTTCTCAGCGGAAAAAACGAATATGCAACTTTCTGGTCCCGGACCGAAGAAATCCGGATGTGACTCGGCGGAAGGCCTCGAAAATGTAGTAAGATTGTAGTTTCTAAGAAGACTGCAAAACGGACTCCGACTTGGCTTTGTTGCTGCTGAAATTGTAAGTAGCCTACCCTTGGGTGAACTTCGTTTTTGTAATGTGGTTTGATAGTCTCTTGAACAATGTGTTTGCTCGACCGTTTTATTGTGAGCCCTGTATGTGTTTAGCTTGGTTTCTTGATGGCTAGCTAGCTAGCTAGTGGGGGTTTAGCGTAGCAGTCACTTGCTACCGAAGCTGCAGGGGGAGCTATGTCGTGAAAAATGCGAGCCAAAATCAGGTGAAAACCCAGAAACAGCGAAGGAATAACCAGACTTGCATAGGGCTTCTTTAACTAGTCAGTAGATATGGCTCTTTGGATATTGTCTTCATCTGTTGCGTCATTCGATTCTAAAAGGGTTTGGGTGGATGGATTCTGCATGAGCCTCAGAAGTTGGTCTGTTCCACAAGCCTACCTTTTGGCGGATCTCTTCCTCCATCTTGACAGGCGAGCCCAGTTCTGCGACCTGCTTGACCCCATCACTCGAAAAGCCTCCATACTCCCACAGCACGTAGTTCTTTGAATGGGAGGCTCCAATGAGCGCTGACCAGTGGTTGGCACGCCCTGTGATAATAAAGGACAAGTATTTTCATTATTTTTCTTCAGCAAAGTTTATTACGTAGATGTTTTGGTGTTCAGCTAAACTCTACCAGTTTTGCAAGTGACCCTTCCATGTCTGGATATCTCCACATGAAAAACATAATCTAAAACATTTATGAATGTAATGTAATGTAAGTATGAATGTATGAATGTATGTATGTATGTATGTATGTATGTATGTATGTATGTATGTATGTATGTACTGTATGTATACAATTCAATACAATTAGCTAGAATTCAGCATCCTTGAATCCATACATTCCCAACAGGCTCTTGTTCCAAAGCTGCTTTGCTGTGTCTGCTTTGCCCCTTACGAGAGCCAATTTCCACTTATTTGGATTGGCTGCTGCTGTCTCTCTACATTATCAGTCACTGAGTCTGTCAGATCATTCCCCTGGTCCAGAGCCTTTGGCTGCGGCATCTCTAACACAGACTTTTTTATAGCAGCGGGTCAGGCCAACTTGTTGAGAAGAGACATGATAAGTCAACCTCTGACATAAGGACCCAGGGGCATCCTATGGTTCTCTGTCACAGAAAGAACATCGATGGGAGATGTGTTCCCCAATTACACCCTCTCTGACAGATAATTAGTCTAGGGACAAGTATAACGGACATCCTAACTGCCAGAAAATGGTTCTGGCAAAAGGCATCGCTATGGGTAGTTCCACAATCAGGTTAAGTGCTGTCGTTAAGACATAAAAATTAAACCTTCTTGAAATATTATTTTTTTGTTGTTGTTTAATCTATATTCGTTGAAGGATAAAAAAAGCAACTTCTCATTGACAATAGGCATAATTCCAATTCCAAAATACATTTTGTTTCTTTCTATGAGCACTCAAAAGTTTTAAGACTCTATCTTTTTCGGTCACACAAGCACTATGTTTGAGTAAAGGTCACTGTTAAAAAGCACAATTGTTCAGAACAAAACTCTTCAGCTCCCACTTGGCCCTCCTGGCGTCCTGTTCAAAATCCCTCCAATCTAATTTCCTTTTGCAATTTACACCATTCCTGCGGCGTGACGGACTGTATACACATCTTTAGAGGAAGTGCTTACCCTACAGTTCCTCAGTGAGGTTAATCCCTCACAATCCGTCAGACCTGGGCCTAATCTCTGCACTACTGTCTGATGTTCGAATGCTTATTTTCATATTTTCTGCCCAACTCAGCTCTCTCTCTCTTTCTCTCTCTCTCTCTCTCTCTCTCTCTCTCTCTCTCTCTCTCTCTCTCTCTCTCTCTCTCTCTCTCTCTCTCTCTCTCTCTCTCTCTTTCTTTTGGTCAGTCTCTGGGACTGGTTCTCATACAATTAAAGGATATTTCAATGAGGACTTGAGGACAGGCAACACTTGCTTGTCCTCAAGTTTACTCCTGTTAGGTGAGGTGCACTACATTTTCTATTTGTCTATTTCCATTGTCTATTTCTCTGACCTTTGATAACATTCACACATTGAAAAGAGAAGAAGCTTTTTCAGATGACACAAAACAATCAAAGTTGCAGGTGGGATTTCAAATTGCTGCAGGGCAGAGACACAAAGCGGAGAGCCCTTAGAGCCTGGTGATGAGACATGTGTCCCCATCTCCCCACATTACTCAGCCACCTGATTCAAGTCCAGCATCATTTCAAATGCAGCCTCTTTAACCTTCCCCTGCCTTTGTCTCAAGGTGCCTGAACAGCCAAGGCCCATCTGGCTGCAATGTCCCCATGCAAAAGGGAAAGTGAGGCATACAAAGCAGGGGGGGGGGGGAGGTGGGGACACAAGGGGACGTTGGGGGGGTGGGAGTCAATAAATTCAGGTGAGTGAGGACATAAAAAAACATGTTGCCCTGATTCAGAATAACCTTCATGATGAGAATGTGTGGCACTGACACTTGTTCATTCGGTTGTGTCTGCCGTGTTCTCCTTGTGGCTGAAGGGAGAATGGAGAGTGGACGGATTGTGCTGTAAAAATAGAAAGGTGCGGTGACAGTTCCGTACTATCGGTGTTGTGAAGCGCTCTGTTTTACCAGATCCTGCTACCATGAATGACACAGGAAAGAACTGTTTAATATCTGGCTTAACTATTCAAATTCTGTGTTGGGGCTGCATTCTACTACTTTCAACATGAGTAAACCTGAGGGGCTTTATACCTTTACACATACACTTACAGTATACAATTATTCATTTAACACACACTTTTGTCCAAAGCGACTCATCTAGGTCCAAGAATTGTGCAAATTTAGCAACCGGTATAGTATAAATTTAGGGGACAAATGAATACTACAACGATAAATCCTACTACAGAAGGATGAGAGTGCAGAAGTGTAAGTACTACAGGGAAGTGCAAGACAAGTGTATGTTAGGTGCTATAATACATCCATTCAACTGGCTACTTTTCAGATGTTAACTACACCTGTGAGTTAGCATATGTGTGTTGTTTGGTGTATGGTAGTGTATTTATATCTTTGTAGATATTGTCTGTGTTTGGTGTGTGATAGTGTATTTATATATTTGTAGATATTGTCTGTCTCAAGCTGCATGTGCTCTGTATGTGTCTTTCTAAGAGTTCAAGATGGTGCCCATGCCAACTCTCTCTAAAATCAGTCTCTCTCTCTCTCTCTCTCTCTCTCTCTCTCTCTCTCTCTCCCTGCCTCTTTGCTCTGACTGTTAAGCTCATATATTAGAGAGCTACCTCTATCTCTGGGTTTATCTTACTCTGGGAGTCCATTCTAATCAGTATATTGATCTGTGTTTGCGGGTGCACAACCTCAAGTGGAGAGCGGCAGTAATCCGGCGGCTTAATTCACTGCCAACGAGGCCGTCTCAAGGTTATCCACAAACACCCCGCAAAAGACAAGAGGGCTGGCTAGGAGCAAGCGTAGGCTTCAGACGCCTCGTTCACAGTCATTTTGTGAGGTGCATAGCTGTCAGTAGGTGTCATTTCTTGGTGTCACATTTAGGAAGCAGTTAAATCCTCTTTCACAAACATGTCATTGGAAGGAACTGACACTGAAGATACCCCCAAGGTAAAGTCTAACTCCGACAAAAATGCTCAAAAATGTTTAAACAATTCAGTGGTGAGGTGACTACACCACATGCTGATGTAGCATTTCGAAACTGGGATAATGGCTGGGAGTTTCATCATTAGCTTGTCCTGTGGCAATAGAGGCAATCATTAGGGCACGTAAGTGGGTTGTCAGGGTCATAAGGAGGTGTCATCTGCCTACCACTGAGGCCACGCCAGCAGTGACATGCTAACATTCACCACTGCTGCTATAGAACACGGTTTTAAGTAATAGCAATTTTGAATTGGCCAAGGTTAAAGGTCAAACCAAGAAAGAAACTGTCAATGGCCAGGGGCTGCGTAGGCTGATGCAAAGTTTGTGCAAGAGCACTTCCATGGTAATAGGGAGGTAATATGCGGACACAGATGATTTTTCGACTGAGAAAAGACATTCTAAAGGCCATCAATATAAACGCTAAATCATTTTTCCCAAGCATATACAAGGTATGATGTGAGTTCAGCTTGCTTCCATCTAAGGTACCCATCGACTGAGTAGGAGCTTGCACAAGCAAAATTTAAGCACCGCCATTTAAGCAAAGACAAGCGATTAATCAGCTACTACACAGAAAAGGACGAGTGAATGTGGAGACGTACGGCTGATGGCTGCACTACATTACATTCATCACTGCTATCAGTTACCATTTTATTCTAAACCCAGAACCTCAGTACATTATGAGAAGTGATCTTTCACACTTTGCCTTACGCTCACAGACACTACAAAATCACTGACATAATCAGAAAACAAAATCATTAGGGTTTCTTGTCTCTCTGTTAGCACTGTGTGAAGAGTGTCATTGTCATGCCACAGCCATTAATAAGTGTAGAATGAGTAAAACAAAGGAATTAGACGATAACAGCCAAAACCAACAGTCAGCTTGAAGTAACTCTGCATATCTTTAAGACAATTTTAAGGCTGTTCACTAATGATTGCTTTAAAAAGAGTTATTCAAGGCATAGGTAGTGCCTTTGGCCTCACCCCATGTTATTCTGTTTGTGGCCTATGTTTTGGTAGCTACATGTAATGGCAAATCTGGCATTTGTGAAGAAATCCCATATACAGCATAAGGCCTGACTGAACATCCAGAGCACCAGTGAATCAGTCATGGCCTTAGTCATCAGGGACACGTGGCTGCTATCTCTTGAGGAGGAGACGAAAACGAAATGTACTAGTGGCACACACTGTTCCAGTGGGGTTAGTCATGGCCATGCAGCAGGCAGGCTCTGTGGTTCTCCTTGTGCCATAGTCATCTATGGCATGTTTTGGATGCCTGCAGGCGTCTTTGTTGGTAGCCAAGATTATAGAAGTACCAAAATTCAGCTATTTTGAGTGTGACATTTTGACAATTCATAGTATGAAGTAAATAACAACACCATCAGAACCCAACATTCCTCTTCACGTAGTCATTTATAGCATGCTTCATTGTTACCTTTCTTACTTCTATTTTTAAAACATTGGCTGGTTACCTTAAACTCTGTCACAGTAAATTTAACAACGCTCTATTTGGGTAACAGATGTTTTGTTGTACATGTGAGAATGAGGTTCCGATTTAGTTTTATGAACTACATGGTACATTTACTTTTTCATAGCATGTGTGGCACAATAGACAACAGTTTATTTTGAATGTACCAAGCTTTTAAGTGAGTAGTCTTTAGGGAAAACCACAATCACCAGTCTGCAGTGAAGGAGATGTTTCAGAGATCCAACAGAGAGTGAAATAGCCATCTTAATGGTGTGGACTTTATATAACCTGCACATGAGGTATACGCAGCAAGTTCTAGCCTGAGGTAAGAACACAGAGTGAATGTGTAATGTATAGCAGGTTCCATCCATTGTGATACACGTGCTTATATAAGAGGTGCATGTGCAGCAGTAATAAGACACCTGTTTCTAGGGGTTCATCCAGGTTTGAATGGCACTTACTGGGGTAGTCTTTGGGATGCATCTTCTCAGACCAGTTGCCATAAAATGTCACCCTGTACTTAGCGGTGCCACAGGCACAGCAGTCCAGGAGCGGCTTGTCTGTGGCCTCCCCAAAGAGTGGCTCTGCAGAGGGAGGGAGAGGAGATCAGAAACACAGGAGTGGCTTGTTTACAAGATCACTGGGCACACACACACACACACACGCGCACACACATACACACACACACACACACACACAC
>NW_027468630.1:9718468-9723468 GCF_046254945.1 Alosa pseudoharengus | reverse complement strand
CTCCATTTCCCACTCTCCTCCTCCTCCCTGTTCATCTCTCTCTCGTGTGCTGCCCCAACTCCCATGTTCCTCTCTTACCCGCTCTCAAAATGCTAATGTTCAACTCTAACATGATTTGTTGTGCTGCCTGTTTGTCTGTGTTTGTGTTTTTTTTTTCTTCTCTCCCTTGCCTTACATATTGAAATGAGGCAGTGAAATATCAGAAGGATGCATAAATTGTCCTCTTTGAGAGAGGAGAGTATATCATCACCGCCATCACAACAGGATCCTTTCTGTGCAAGGCCCTAACGCAATATGCTCTCGAGAAGGCATTAATAATTCAGCATGCACGGCAGAAATTATTTTACACTTTTCAGATCATGATCAATTAAGGCTCACTGTACATTCGCACTCACTCAAAAAGGGCCTGAGCCCATTGATTGCTCTGCCTCTGCCGTGCATTGGGGGGGGGGGGGGTACCTTCCAGAATGCAAATACATACTCATTTACCAAACCTGAGACTGAATTGAAATCAATAATGCACAGACTGTCGATTCCCGGAGCAGACGTGAGCTCGGTGCTGCTGCTGCAGGAGGTGGGGAGGCAGGCATGAGAGGCACCCTGAGGGACCCTGCCATGGAGGTGTTAGAAAGACCTGGAGACAGTGATGGATTACTTATCTAATCAGCCTATGTTGATGCAGAGTAAGAAAAGTAAGTGAGAGGGATTTCACAGACTTGCCATGTCTGGGATGACTGTTTCTTGCGTGGCAACACTACCGCTGATCCACTGTGTAAAATCTCAACTCTATACCCAGATGTCCTCACGTAGACAGAACATCCTCCCCACACCCCACTCCATCGGCTGAATCAGCTCAAGGTATCTTCCTACAATGGAGCTTTTTTTTTTCTTCCCCCTTTTGCTCTGGGAACTTCAAGGATCAAGCTCAAACTGGGTTCTCTAAAGCACCTTGAGACTAAACTGAACATAAACTGAACTGAACCGAACTAAACTGATTTACTGCTCTCATTCATTTCAGTGTCCAGTGCTGCAGAGATGAGAGACATGGCTCAAGAGGAACCTACTTGAGGACGACACAGCCACTGCCTGAGGGGGGCGCTGTCCAGAACACCTCTATCCTGGTCCTCCTACGAGGCGTGCTCTCAGTCACAGCAGGAGGGCAGTTGGTCATGAACTGGGTCTCCTCCTCATCGATGATCTATGGATTGGATGCACACACACACACACACACACACACACACACACACACACACACACACACACACACACACACACACACACACACAGGAAGAGATAGTAAAGAGGTCAGAAGTAGAGCTAATCTAAAGCTGAATAAACCCAGTGACCCCAATAAAGTCAATAAGCAAGACAAATGCTGAGCAACTTCCATAGAACTCGTTCGACACAAATGGTGGAAAATAAGTCATTAGAGTACGTTAGAGTAGAGTAAGTTAAACTTACCAAAGAAATCGTAATTCAAGAAACTTTATTCTAAAGGGAAATTACAGAAGAAAGCTAGACACATGCTGGGCACAAACATTACTTGTTTGTAATCCATCAAAGTGAAAAACCTGAAATTATACCATGATAAAGAAACACACTTTCCAACCAAGCCGAGGAAGTTTATCCCACTATCTATCTGGAATTAAACTTCATAGACACCTTTTCTTAAAGAGACAAGGCTGATGTTCATAATGTTTAATATGCCAGCAAAGCCATTGTCCTGCAGAATGACCATCACTGACACCCGTAATCATACAAAGATATAATTAGATTTAGATGTAGCATGCAGCGCCCTTATTACTGCATTGACGTTACTCAGTAAGAGATCTGTGGTTTTTACCATCACTATCTCATTGTGTTAATTATACCCATGGTGTGCTATTTAATTTCCTGCACTTTGTCACTGCTGCAATTTGTTTTTAATTATAAAGTGCCTGAATATTTCAGCAATCATTTACACATTAAAACTTTGTTGTGTTTCCTATAACAGATTAAAGCTCAAGTTAATGACAACAACTTCAAGAGGCAAACAGTGTGTGTCTGTCTGGATTTAATTGCTCTGTGATTAAGATCATGACGTGTCAGTCCAGAACTAAGCCAATTGTTTTCTACAGATTATATTACCTGTACAACTGTGAGCTGCAACCATTAACCAATATGCTCCTTCAGTTAAACATAAAAAAAAACATAACAGTTCAACAAACAACAGCCCCTGAGTAACGAAAAGATGGAGGAGGAAAAGAACAGCTGTGCCAAAGTGTAAGTGAACAACAATGGAAAAGCATCTGAAATGCATTTAAACTGTTATCGTGTTTTACTACATTTACTACATTCTATATAAGTCACATCTGTCATTCAGTCATTTCCTGCAGTGATAAATTACTTGCCTTTTTACATTTACCTTTGGCATTACGGATAATGCATCTTGGCTGATACGTAAAATGGAAATGTGACAACCACTATAAAAGGCAAGCCCTTGATAAATCAATACTGTGTTTGAGACACTCCTGCACATGCATATGTGTGTACACGCATCCTTATAAGGAAACAGTATCTGCTTAGAGATGTCAGGATGGAAGGGTGCTCCTCAAGGGTCAGATGGAGGTTGTGTGTTCTCAGCTAGAAGTGCTTTACTGGGAAGAATGACGAGTGTCACTGTGTGTGTGAGTGTGTGTGTGTGTGTGTGTGTGTGTGTGTGTGTGTGTGTGTGTGTGTGTGTGTGTCTGTGTGTGTGAAGGGGTAGTGTTATTCTTACAAAGAGCGAGGTCAAAGTGGATCTCTTATCTTATCAGTCAGTCAGACAGAACTAAAATTTACTTCATGAATGCATTCCACATAGATACATTATTATGACCGCCGCGCAGCGAAGCGGCGGTCATATAGGTTTAGTCAGATTTTTTTTTTTTTTTCTTTTTTTTTTTTTTTTTTTTGCATGTCCAAATTTCCGTCAATGATTCCCGGGACACTGAAAGACCGGGGTAGACGAAACTTGGTGGGCATGTAACCCCATATGGATAGCATGGAACCATCGTTTTGATCTGTAGCCCCCCCCGCTGGACTGCACCCCCCAAAAGGAGGGTAGGGCAGACACAGTTTTCTGTGAATATCTCGAGAACCGTAAGGTTTAGGAGGACCTTTTTTTTTTTGTATGTTAATCTCAAGGGGCCATGTCAACCCATTCCATAACCACTCATTTCATGTATAGCGCCACATAGTTAAACACAAAAAAGTAAAAATGAGGTGTTGTAATCGCAGGTATCTGTGACCTAACATAGTCAAAACTGCACGAAATTGGAAGTGTATGATCATTATGACACCCTCTGAATGCACGCCAAGTTTCGTGGAATTCCGTTCATGGGGGGCCACACAATAAATCAATTTATGTTACTATACACCAACTGGCCTGTAGGTGGCCGGAGACAGTTTTCTGTGAATATCTCGAGAACAGTAGGGCCTAGGAGATCCACTTTTTTTTGTATGTTGGTCTTAAGGGGGCATGTCAACCCATCTCATTACCACTTATTTCATGTATAGCGCCACCTAGTTAAAAATTAAAAAGCAAAAAATTAGGTGTTTTCATCACAATATCTCTGGCTGACATGGTCAAAACTGCACGAAATTAAAAGTGTAGGATCATTATGACGCCCTCCGAATGCATGCCACGTTTTGTAAACTTTCGTTCATGGGGGGCCTTACAATAAAATAATGTATGTGTACATTTAGTGACCGTGCACCAACAAGGATTCCCAGGACACTGAAAGACCGGGGTACACGGAACTTGGTGGGCATGTAACCCCACATGGATAGCATGGAACCATCATTTTTCGTTTTGATCTGTAGCCCCCCCGCTGTACTGGACCCCCCGAAAGGAGGGTAGGGCAGACACAGTTCTCTGTGAATATCTTGAGAACCGTAGGGCCTAGGATGACCACTTTTTTCCATGTTTGCCTCCAGGGGTCAAGTTAACCCATTCCATGTGCACACATGTGCATAAACAGATACACACGCACACACATACATTCACAGTAATCATACGTATGACACATACTCACACAGTAGACATATGTATGCATGCATGCACATGCACAAACACACATACGCAGGCAAACACAAGCACGCACACACACACACCCACACACATAAAGATAAACGTGTACACGCACACATGCACACAATTCAAGAATTTCTCAGAATTATGAACAGGCAAGATGGAGGTGGGGTTGTATAAAATGAATTTTACATGTGAAATCTATGAACTAATCATGTTTTGGTACTTGTTGTCTAGCAGATACCAGTGAGAATTAAGTGTGGATAATGAAATTTAGTGAGACAGAATCATATACGCCTTTCAGCGTGATTTATTTTTGTGGAAAAAATGTGCTGGACTGGGCGGCGGTCATATTTTGTACCGCTCTGCGGTACATCTAGTTAAGATTTATGTTCAGCATCCTTTCTGCCATGCACATGGATTGAACTCAGTCCAAAATCAATATTCATGAATCTGAGAACTTCCAGGTTTAAAGTACAAGGTAAAGATGCTGTACTATTACAACAGTAATCTCTCTCCATGGACTATGGAGTTGATATGTCTACTCCAAATGAGGCTAAACATTCAGAATAACATTCAGAATATGCATGTAGCAATATATAATATCCTTCATTTCCTGCAGCAGCCACACAATAGTCAATATTATACACCTAAAAACAAACCAGATGAACACACTGATGTTTTTTTTATTTTTTATTTAATGTAACAGATGGTTTCTCATTCACGTCAGCTGTTGCAAGGACACACAGTCAACTCTCATTAAATTAAAATCTGGCATATGGTTGTAAATGTATACATACTTGCAAAATCACTGCATTTCCAATGTCATAACATGGTTATGGAGAATTGCTCTTGAAAGCATATTTCATTAAGTTGTCAAACTACACAAAATCCAGCATAACAAAGACATATTTTCTAACTATTCTGCCATCGTTGGCAGAGCAACAGC
>NW_027468630.1:9653468-9715968 GCF_046254945.1 Alosa pseudoharengus | reverse complement strand
CCCACAGAAATGTTTCATTTTGCGAGTGAGATGCACGCTGCCCCCTCTGCGGCGCGTTCGCCCCTAGTTTCAGAGTTATTCTAGGACCGTGACTGTGGTAAACAAACTATACAACTATGCACAATTCTTGCAGGTAGCACATTTCTTGCTCACCAGGTTTATTTTTGTATCTTCCTATATCTCCGCGGCATCATCAAAGTCCGATGCTTTGACTGTATAGGCGTATAGAGGAGACTTTTTCAGGCTGTCCCAGTGCGTGGCTAGATGTGTCAATTTCCGACTGTAGATTTTCAACCGTAGCACCTTAACTGAATTTAAGCAGACATTCTCTTATGTTTCGAAGTGCATTTGGGGGCAGTTTATTAGCTTTTATAAGGGGAAAATTCCGAGGATCAAGGCATGCTAGATCGGCAATTTCCCGTGCTGAAGGAAGTAGGCTAGATGCATTCGGTTTTGGAATTCCCAGAAGTCATTGCTTCATGTAGCCTAACTTTTGTAAACCAATAATAAAATAAAAGATACAGGCATCATATTTATTGTATTTCAATTTCCAACAATGCACTTTTAAATCATTTGATTGAATAAGGTTACAAAAGAATGTAGACTGATGTAAATATTGAGGGTCACCATGACTGTAGTGTAGAGACTCATATCTGGTATAAATACTGATCAGTTTCAATCAATGACAGAGAAAAAGGGAGTTAGAGATAAATGGCTTATTCGTAAGCCATGTAACACTATTGATGTTTGATAGTGGGCCGAGAGATATTGTAAAACCGCCTTTACGATAGGGCCGCGCAAACCCGACAAATATGCCGCTCCGTGATTGGCCGGCCCAAACGGCCCACGAGGGGCCGCGGCCCTTCTGGCATCTGCCCAAATGCCAAACCGTTCAGTCCGTCACTGAGTGTGTGTGTGTGTGTTGCAGGGTGTGGCCCCCCAGGAGAGGGCCTCTGTGGATGGTGGAGAGTTCTGGGGAGTTAGTCATTTGAGAGGCCAGAGAGCCACCGCAGCTGCACAGGGCTTCTGACTGATTTCACTCGGATCATCTGGCCACCTGGAATCCGCTCTCTCGAAGTGAGTGTGTGTGTGTGTGTGTTTGTGTGTGAAAGAGGGTGAGAGAGAAAGAGAGAACGTGTGTGTGTGTGTGTGTGTGCAGTAAGAGTATGAGAGAGACAGGGAATATACAGGGAATATTACAGCGCACATAAGAGCCTGCCCTATCCTGAATGGGAACGCGATGTGTGTACAGTAGTGTGATGGCAGTGGAAGAACGTGAAAGACAGAGCTCCTTGCAGGCAGCTTGTTAAAGCCCCTCAGCAGGTATAAACTCTTCTTCACCCCCCAAATAATGTGCCCTCTGTCCTCACACCATTCTGGGGCTTCAGCAGAGTCAGGCAGCGTATCCGCACACACTCTTCCTCTCCAAGCCCTTGGCATTTCCCTCAGTCAGCCCTGCCATCACAAGCAAGCCTCTCAAACACAGAGGATCAAGACCAGGGCTACATAACAATGGCATGAAATCAATTTCAGGAACAGATAAAAAATAGAAAGCTGAGGACAGGGCCCGTACAACAGACTCCCAGGATAGCAAGAATTGGGTGACACTAAAAGTGAAAAATAAAATAATAAAGGCTGTAAAAAAGTTTCTTCACATTTTTATTTTTTTTTGTAAAGCTTATGGTACATGGGTCAAGTTTTGAGCAATGTTGCTTGGCAATGTTCCTCATAAGTATGGTTCCCATTGATGTTGGGCAACAATTGCTTTTCTGAAGAATGTTAATCATCAGTAGGGAAATCATCATGATCATCCAATCAGAATAAATGGAACTGGATATGTGGTTGCCCAGCAACTTGGCTCAAAAAGTTGGCCCATGTATAATCACCTTAAGATGAAGGTGACATATTCTAGATCTATTACCTTTTGAATGAAATGTGCAAGTGAATGGTAAAACATAAGCAGGAGGGAAACCAAAGCCATGAAAGATGGACAGCAAATTCTATAGCAGCACAAATACAAGCACGTAACCTCATCCATGGAATTACAGCAAAGCTCTACATAACATGTTTAGAAAACTGCTGCATCGCCACTGTACAGTAACAACCATTGCAGGGTGTATGCAATACCACATTCAGCAGGCCCTTCTTTGTGTAGTAGAGACCCAGCTATGGACTGGAGGGAGGCCGTGTGGGTGGGTGTAGTGTGTGTGTGTGGACATGTGGGGGCGCTACACTCCGTTACAGCATCAACACCCTGTCAGCACTGCCATCGTCCGGAGGGGACTGAGTCATTAGTCCTACCACACACGCAGGGTCAGCTCCCAGACTGACAGCTCCACAGTGTGTGTGTGTGTGTGTGTGTGTATGTGTGTGTGTGTGTATGTGTATATGTGTGTGTGTGTGTGTGTGTGTGTGTGTGTGTGTGTATGTGTGTGTGTGTGAGTATGTACTGTATGTGTGTGTGTGTGTGTGTGTGTGTGTATTTGTGCTGAGGGTTTTTCCCCTCAGCGGGCACACTAAAGCCCTGTCCTGCCTCTCTCCTTTCTTTGGAGTGTTGTTATGGTCCCCTGGGGCGGGCTCCACACAGCCACTGTGTGTGTGTGTGTGTGTGTGTGTGTGTGTGTGTATGGGCTCCACACAGCCACTGTCATTAGTCTGAGTAATTACACTTAGAGCTGCCCGCTGCCCCTGTGACGTCGCCCGGCCAATTACAGAGCAGCGCCACAAGTGACACTGGCTGAGTGAATGAGAGAGCGGGAGAGCGAGAGAGCGAGAGAGCGAGAGAGAGAGAGAGAGAGAGAAAGAGTGAGAGATGAGAGGGGTTCTCATGATGTTCTTGACATCTACAGTATTTAAACCAAGCGAAGAGAGAGTCGGTTTCAGCTCTGAAGGGTCCACAGTTGAACATCCCATATGTATCACAATGACACACTCAAATGTAATTGCCACACTCATCTCTAACTACTATGCAAATGTCCAACGTTGCAATAGAGGAATCCATGCGCGGCATTGTTTAAAGACATTCTGTTTTGTTAACGACAGCTTTTCTCTTTCCCCTCGCTCTAGGCATGAGAACTCGCTCTCGCCTTGTGGACCGGACCGGAGACTGAAATCATTACTCATGCAGTTCAGCAAAAGGTTGGGTTCAGCAAAAGGTTGGGTTCTGGGGGCTTACAGGTGCGTAAGGGCATTCAGGGGCCCCGGGGTGGAGAACCAAAAACAAGATGGACGGCAGGTGATGGAGTGAGGACAGAGTATCAAAATATCAAAAAAGGAACACTTGCACCCGGCCTCACCAAGATGTATAAGCACTGAAGCAAAGCTACCCAAAAGCTAAAGCAGCAACAAAAGCAAAAGCTTGTTTCATCACACTAGTTATTTTCTTACGGGCCTTCTGTGTGCTTTCTGAAATTGTCGGAAGGTAATAATATAACAAGGGTACATGTATATACCCCAAAGGTCCTCTACTTTGATTGCTATGCAGCTCCTCTACATATTAAAGTGCCTGTTTGGTCAAAGCCTTTGGTTTGCTGTTGAACTGACCTGTTTTTAAACTCCACTTGTCTGGCTGAATGAGAAGGGCACTGGTGCTAGAGGCATGCTTGGTCTCTCTAGTTTTTTTTTTTCTTCTCTAAAACCAAACATATTGTCTGTCTCTCCATCTCAGGCAGTGAGCAGAGCACTTAGTCTGCACTTAGCCCCTACACCAGGCTGGTCGGTGCCCACGTGAAATGGCTCTCATTCACGAGAGCCATAAAGAAGATAGTGAGAGAGAGAGTGAGTGAGAAAGAGAGTTAGAGAGAGAGAGAGAGTGAGTGAGAAAGAGAGAGAGAGAGAGAGAGACAGAGAGAAAGAGAGAGTGAGTGAGAACACTTCACTCCATGTCCGTACTTGTTAGTGGACTTGTTAATGTGTTCAGGGGTGTGTGAAATGGCCTGGCCACGGACATACGCATCAGGGCTCATAAATGGAGGGATTTCAGTGGGCGAGGTGAGAACTAATCAAGCTGCCACTAGAACACAAGCGTGTGTGTGTGTGTGCATGTGTGTGTGCATGTGTGTGTGTGTGTGTGTGTGTGTGTGTGTGTGTGTAAACATGTGAACATCTGCGTACGGAGTGTATGCCCGTATGCCCCTGTGTGTATGTCCCTTCATCCTGTGGCTGTGCACTGGTGGTGGTGGTGGTGGTGATGGGGGGGGGGGTTCTTTCATTTGGGAGCAGAACTCTGGAACTCTGCAGGTGGCCTTGGTGTGCTGTATGTCTGTGGGGGGTTTCAGAGCTGTGCTCCCCGCTCCTGTCCTCCCGCCTGCCTGCACGCCTGCACGCCCGTGCACCCTCCCCTCCCCTCCCCTCTGATTTCTGATTCATATTACACGGGAGCTTGTGCAGAGAGGCACCCCTGGTGGCTGAGCAGCAGCATATGGCACACGTGTTAGAGCACTGCCAGGTGTGGCTGAGTGAGCGCACACTTCGGTCCTTGGAGACCAAAGCTATAGCAAGCTTTCCATATCGCTTACACCAACCAACCTGGCTCTGTTTCAATATCAAGGGAACCAGAGAAAATTCATTTTAAAAAAGACTGTTACCACTGTCTTCAAAGACTGACATCATAACACTTGTCCACCTTGATATGTGAACACACTCACAGTCTAATAAGTGCAGAGTTTAACAACTAACCTGAAAATTTCCGGCGTAATCATCGTCGTTGTCCCCTTCTCTGCCTTCCTTCAGAGCTATAAGGGTGAAGCCTCTGAAGTAAGCATTGTGGGACGCGAACAGTGTCACTGTTCAACACAGAACCAGAAGGAGCAGGATGTTAATAGTAAAGGAGTCCTCACACATAATAACATAATACAACATTACTGCTTCCCTTTCATGGCTGCCAGGTTTATCTCCACTGAAATTTAACTTATGTGCATAACCTGTGAGAAGCATCCAGACCAACCAAGAAAAGCTCTTAGATGTATGTTTTTTTTTAAATGTGTGTGTGATCTTATTTTGACATTTTCAAAAAAGTAAGAGTTGTTTATCTTCTGCTTTGGCAAACTGAAATAGAATAATATAGGGGTTGTAAACCAATCAGCCATTAATTGCTCTGAACTATGAAATAGTTTTGAATGTCAATTTAATTATACCATTAACATCCTTCTCGGAGTTTAACATCCTCTGATGAGGACATTTCAGTGGAAGTGGAGAAAAAGCATCGTTTTTTGCATTTTACTGGACGTGTTACAACCCTCTAAGGCTTTTCACTTAACCCAGATAGCTCTCTACCTGTAATGTATTTCGAGCTTAAGGCAAAAAAAATGGGCTCGTCTCACCACACGCTAATAAAATAGGCTAACTTACAACATGTTCTCCAGGTATCCCTGCGACACCATTTATGGACTTTTAGTGACAACGTGCGCCGTCAAAACGATGGGACAGCGACGCGCTAAAGTACTCCAACTCTATCAGAGAGCACAGTGACATTTCCATCGTGCATACGTACCTCTGTATGTACTCCCGGATTGGTAATTCTCTGGGTCGCCTTCAACTCGCAGACGAAACTCGTTGTAGCCCTCTTTTTTCGCTCCCTGAGCCCTTAAAATCCGACTGCAATATCCATCCGACTTGGCAGCTCTCTCCGCAGGTTCCTCGGTGAAAGTGAACGCGGTACAGAGGGTGCCGGTGATCAGACACTGCAACAGCAAAATTCCCGTACGTACTCTACTTACTGACATTGTGTATAGCTAACTACAATAGTAGTGACGGCAGTCAGGGACAAAACCGTATTAAGCAAAGAGGCAAGGACTTCCCAAACTGAAGATATAAGACAAACTTGTGGACTTCACCCACCCTGCAGAAATAAAACTGTCTCACTCCTCTACGGAGGTAATGCCATCCTGAAATGAACGAGTTCAGAATCCAAAGCGCCCTCGCTTCGCGGAGAAGCGCACACCGATTTGCTGAGAGGCGAGTGATAGTCGACGAGGCTACTGTGTACTTATCAGCGCGCAAGTCACAGGATCTGGGGAGGGGAAGAGGGCAGTGCAGCGCTGTCTCCAAGACATCGAGGCATGGACTGTGAACTGAATGGGTTCAGACAAC
The DNA here is from genome assembly GCF_046254945.1 of Alosa pseudoharengus. NCBI lineage: Eukaryota > Metazoa > Chordata > Actinopteri > Clupeiformes > Clupeidae > Alosa > Alosa pseudoharengus. The sequence continues at coordinate 9,709,878 of NW_027468630.1, read as the reverse complement.
AGAATTGAGACAAAACCCAGACATTCCTACCAATGGCTTCATTGACGGAGAAAGGGGGGGCTTGCCATTCGCAGAGCAAGACCCCACTTTAAAAACCTGCTAGTGTTTGTTCAGCAAGAACAGAATTAAGGCAAGCTTGGAATCTCATTCATTATTCATGCGAAACGTTTAGGCGGTAGAAGTGGAATCCTAACCTGAATAAGTGTGGAGGAATGAAATGTTTTAAGTTGGTCATTGCGCTTCGTTAAGAAACGCTGGCGGCACTTCGGAAAGGTTTTCAACTTCCAAATGAACTTCCTATGCTCGCAACATTTATTATCTTTAATAATGAAATGCTGTAAAGTAAAACGAATATCAAATTGTTCTTGACAGTTGACCATAAGCATACACGTTGGCCTACATTTACCAAAAGGCAGAATGTTTGCAGGCAGCCTGTCCAAAATATTGCATACGTCTATGAGATAAATATAAATATTATTTTCAACCACAAATACTTTCAGAGCACAAGGAACCGGTTTGTGCTTAGAGCGTGATGGTCAGATAGTAGCCTACAATATCGCTTAGAACTCCCACTCTGCCTTGGGACGGGGAGGCAGCAGTCGAGAAGAAATCGATAAATGCTGAAGCGTTGGAGTAATCTCAGTTGTAATCAAAGTTTTTATTGGAGTTCTATCTGACCCATTTTGCACTTTTCAGTTCTCGACTGTATTGCCAACTCCCAAGTTTATTTTATTGTTCAAATGAGTAAATGTCTTCATGGAATCGGAGGAGCCTGACAAAGGGAGTGGGAAGGCATTCGAGCTCTGCGTGACGGCGCTGGATGTGAAGTCCGGCGTATTGCTCCCAGCTGCAGTGATTGAGGATGGAGTAAATAGCAGGCGGTTGCACCAGCAGGTGTCACAAGAGCCTCCTCGCAGCTGAACTCTTCACTCACCCCTCCGCATCGGTGTACGCAACTGCCTCTCTCAGCTGATGGAAGTCCCATACTGAGAAACAAATGTCTTTTAGGGGTTCGGCTGTTAGAGTAATGTGGGCTATGAATATGGTAATATCGAAACAGGAGCGTTATAAACTTCCTTCAAATCAGCCTCCCAAAAGACACTCTAAAAAACTAGTTTAATCTTGGCCCTAATTATAGGAAATACAATCCTAATATTTCCTCCTTTACACAAAGTGGATTGGGTGGATTCTTATTAAATATTCCTTCTCTTCACAGCGTTGGGTATAAATGGAGAGTGCAGAGAAGGGTCGCTTATTGCTGCTCAGAGACCTATCAATAGACCTGTGACTGTGCCAACTGTTGTTACAGCTCTAAAGTGTACAGCAATGTCAGCAAGGGCCATATATATGATAAGCCCACGCACAATAATACCAAACTTCAGACCATTTTTAAGTACTCCACATATAGGCACCGACATTTAGTGTGCCGACACTGTCTGTCACTCACCTACACACACCAGTGCAGGAACTTGCTGACAACTGACAGGCATTCAATAAACAATGGATTTCAAAACTGGAACTGAATCATAATCAACATGGCGTGAGGGGTTGTGCTGAAAACAGTGGAATCTAATGTAATCGTACATTAAAAACACCCCACTCATGTTGGTGCCTGTGTGCAAAGGCCTTTACAGAGCATGCCAGTGGTGAATACAGAGCTATCACTATAACTCCCCGCTTCAGACACAGCTCCAGCCATTCATTCCAATGACAAGCAAAATCAAGTAGTTAGTATTCAGGCCCCTTCTACTGCCTCCATGTCTACTTAAAATAGTCTGGGCATGTGTGACTTTAAATAGGTGGCTGGTACTGAGACTTGGACGGAGGTTTTTATGACGCTGGGTGGAACATGGCAACAGCTGCTGAATCATCAGTTGGATGAGGGAAAAAAAAATGACCCAGAAAATCAGGAATCACTCAAAGCATCCTGAAGTTTTTATCACCGGCGTACTCTTATACAGGAAGACGTGTTGGTTTTTCATATCAGAAACCTGGCTAAAAACACGTACTCTGACCATAACCAACCGTCTGATGAGACCATTAAACAAAAAATTACCTTCAATATTTGTCAATGGAAAGGGCTGCCATGTAATGAGAAAACACTTTAGAAAACATGAAAACATTAATTGAGGGAAAAGTGCAGGTGGCTATTCTCTGTATTGCATCATGCAATGAATCATCTATAAAGAGAATAGAAATAGCATAGTCTAGCACAGTTTGCTTTATAAAGAATGATGATGGCAGAGGCAGAGCACCATTTATTTTTCTACTTTAGAGCAGTTATAAGAGATTTCACTATGAAACTAAAATATGATGTATGATTTAGTGTTGTCCAAGAGAATCAGCCCAGGTAAGTTAAACAGATATTTTGCTATATTACTCGCCCAGTAAGCAATGTAATGACTTCACTCTCTGGTTGATGTCTTATTATGATTTTATCTAACCTTAAGATAGAATGAACTAGTAGTTTGTTTTCAATCTTTTGAGAGCTTTGACCATGCACACAAGTGCCTTCATGCACATTATATCTTCTTTGTATTTTAAGGCCATTGCACTAGAGCCCTTTGATGTATGGTGGTCATATACTGTGAAATCCAATGTGGAATAGTTTCCCCAGCAACCTAGGTCAAATTGAAGGCCTCAATCTAAAATGCACCAGCTGTGACATGATGTCACATTCTGGAGTGATGCCCAATCACTTTTATACCTGAAAAAGACAATATCAATTCACTCTGTGTGTGTGTGTGTGTGTGTGTGTGTGTGTGTGTGTGTGTGTGTGTGTGTGTGTGTGTGTGTGTGTGTGTGTGTGTGCACGCATGTGTGGGTTTGTGTGTGTGTGTGTGTGTGCATGTATGTGTGCATGCACGTGTGTGTGTGTGTGTGTGTGTGTCTATGTGTGTCTCTGTGTGTGTTTTTCTTTTTGCTATTAATTTTTTTTTTTTTAACTTGAAGTATATTTAAAAGCTGAATTTATTCATCTATTCTTCAAACAACCTCATCTTCTTGCTGTTAAGCGAGTGCCAGGGTCACCAAAAAGCGCTCAAATCCCACCCACACATGAAGAGGTGCCCTTTCCCTTGGACCCCCCCCCCCCCCCCCCCGGACCACCTTCCTCCTCCAAGATCAGCTCTTTTTCCCACCCATTCTCCCTGGGCTTTGATGTGAATTCCCCCTGAACCTCGACATGCCCGGTGAGGAAGAAGAGGTCAAGAGGCAGGATGAAATTAGACTTTCATTTGATCAGTGGCGAGACCAAAGGAGCAGGCTGGTTACAGAGCTGTGACTCCCACTGTGAAGTCATTAGGCTGCATTTACGTAATGGCCTCTGAAAAGCACGAGGATCTGTTCTGCATTTCCAACGGTAGCTACCACACCAAAAGACACGAGGCAGGCAAGGAAGGAGGAGGATGGCATATGTGTCACATACAATATAGTCTCTTAGAAGAGCAACTAACTGTTCTTCATTGTTAAAGAAAGCAAGTCTGCGAGGGGTCAAATGAGAAATTATCTCACTGGGCAGTCAGTTTGATATATTTGTCATTTGATAAAGTAGATTACTCTACAGGAGGGCCCAACATAGATGTTACATTAAAAAATTAGGACTTGGGTAAGAGATCCCCCAGGTAAAATATATATTAAACAGCCAGACTGAACAACTGAAAGCACAACCTGAGCTTTCTCTCTTGTGTCGGGCTGAATTCAGATCTGTTGTTCAAAAGAATCCCTTTCACAGTTAAATGAGAGCACCAGCCTCCATCAGCGTTTGGTGTAATGCGTTTTGATGTCCATCTAAACGGCCGGCTAAAAAATATCTGTATTCCGCGAGTACGCGGCCCTTTCAGAAGCCATTATTGCCGGGCAGTGTGGACGGCTCTCGGAGGAAATCCCCAGGTGGAGGGGGGAGCTCAAGCGTTACTCGTTGGGTTTTGTGCATCATTGCAAAGGGGCCGCGCCACATCCAGAGGGCTTAGACGAAATCACCCACCCTTTTAAAAGTCAGTGAACCTCCACTGCAGAACCTTCACAGATCAGCAAAAGTTTGCATTAGGAGACTGTAAGAACAATCATGCCAGTTAAGCACTGAAACAGACTCAATGTTAGGACAGTCAAACAAAGCTTGCCTGACCTTGGCTTGTCAAGCTATTTCTTGAGTTGAAAAAATAGACATTAGTTATTACATTTAAGCCTATTTCTATTAAATGAATTTGCAAACAAAGCGGACCAGAAATGAAGGCTGACCAGAGAGATATGGACTGAGAAACTGATTAAGAATACTTAAGACACTTGATGCATCGGCAATCCTGTAAACAAGAGCAAAATGATTTGCGCTCAACACATCATACTGCTTAGGATACCACAAGAAACATTATGAGTGGACTGAAAACGGCCAAGAGTTACAAAGTCTTTGTTAGCAGCTATAAGTGTACTTACCCGCCAAGTAGCAGTAGCATAACACCTCATTCATACCAGATGCATGGCATTTAAATTCTGTCACTGCTTGCTTCATGACTGCAGTGTCATGGTTGCATGTGTGCATTCACACCAGGAATGTGATAAATCCAAATACAAACTCTACCACCAGACATTACAAAGGTCAAAGGTCACAACATATGAGAAATAAATATAAAAACATTTTAGGAAGAATTTCTAACAATAATCTTAAATATTATATTTTCCTCAAAATTATGTGGCTTTATGCACATATTCACCTTTTCCATGTTGTGTTTTGTGTTTTTCACAGTGTGTTTTTTTTTGTGTCTGAAGCAGGACATAAGGTCAACTGAGGACTCCTGGGCAGACATGTGGGCAGATTCTGGAGAGATCGGAAAGGACATGAACTTTGCCTCTTCGGGCATAGAGAAAAATTACAATGTTGAAGCATTGCCACGTTAAGATGGTTGCCAACACCCCCCCCCCCCCATCCACCTTTCAACAGAATTTGTTTAAAAAAACATAGTTTCTCATTATTACTTGTTATTGTCAACTATCGTGACATTCATTTCACTGATTTACTTAAAATAAAACCTACTTTGGGCAGCCGTGGCCTACTGGTTAGCACTTCAGACTTGTAACCAGAGGGTTGCCGGTTCGACTCCCCAACCAATAGGCCACGGCTGAAGTGCCCTTGAGCAAGGCACCTAACCCCTCACTGCTCCCCGAGCGCCGCTGTTGTTGCAGGCAGCTCACTGTGCCGGGATTAGTGTGTGCTTCACCGCAGTGTGTTTCACTAATTCACGGATTGGGATACATGCAGAGACCAAATTTCCTTCACGGGATCAAAAGAGTATATATACTTATACTTACTTATATTACTTTTTCCCATAGAGTTAGAGTTTGTTTAGAATAATCCTCCAACTGCTCTGACCTTTTCTGGTGGTTTGGCCCTATGCTTGGATACTGACCTTTTCTTGTGGACAGGAATGCTAAGGCTGAGACTTCTCACATGTGGTCCCAGGTGAATGTCAAGCCTGCAGGGCCAGTATTGGAATTGCTCCTTGGTCTTTCATCATAAGGCACCACCACCTCTGGTTCTTTTAATACCACAAAACATAAAGTTGAGTAAAAAAAACAGCAGTATAAAACCAGATCATAAAAGTAGAAGTGCCATAAAAGTTCTTGATGAAATGGTGCAATCTTCCCAATAACTCTACTCTGCCACTACAAACAATCTGATTCCATAACATTCATATTTTTAAGAAATGGAGAAATGTCGAGAATGATTGTATTTTATGTGTGTTTTTGTATTTTACAATCCAGTACAGTATGACATTATTGAACTCTGGCTCACAATAGCAAAGGCTTCAGAGCTGGCAGCTCTTGTAGTGCATGCTGTTAACTAACAAGAAACAATAGCTAATGGTTACAAGGCATTGCTTGACCATGTACGATATCATTTAGACTGAATAGAATCTATGCGGTAGTGTAGACTGTGTTTCAGTGATAGCGAAGCATTACAGTACTCATGTTGTTATCACAGGCCATTCTGTTAAGGTACTGTACATATCAGTGTTGTACAGACACAGCGTAAATCTCCCCCTCCTCTTGTTCATTATTGTTTGGGCATGGTACTTAATGGGTATTACATTACATGCTACACAAATACTGTATTTTGTATTGTTTATCCTGCAACCATGACACAATGACCCATACAATCTATTACAGTGATACACCTTGCTTGTTAAAAGTAATATTCCAGGGATTATAGTGGGTCCTATGTTATAAACGACACTGACATGTAAAAACACACATATTAGGGTCAACTTAATATCTAGAAACTGGTGGACTTACTGTGTCATGTTGTCACATTTACACCTTAATGGCAATCATGTTGCTTTGTCAACAACAATACATGCCTGGGTGTCATTCTATGGAAAAGACTAGTGAAGCAATCCAACCCCAGCTAGAATATCATTATATGCACCACCAGTGAAAATAGAAGGTGTGTTTATTTTGCCTATTGCCTATTTGCATCTGTATTGCCTTGTATGAGCTTGACTTGGTGCTGAGATCTGTGAAACCTTGCATCCAATTTGCAAGGTCATGTATTTCTTTTCCATGTAAGTAATCAGTGGAGCATGCATAAAGAATTACATTATGTATAATGGAAATTTCATTCTGTGAACTTACAGACACACACACACACACGCGCGCACACCGCACACGATATCAAAAAAGTGCTTAGAGCCACAGAATCATCTTGGGGTTGCCTATAAAAAAAAGACACATTTATGATAATAAGCAAGGCAGCAAACCGTAACAAATACACGCAAAAGGAAAGACAGGCTTTATGGCTGAGAGACGCTATGTGACATTGGTCAATGACATTTTATGTGATCCTTGTAATTAAATCAAAACTCACCAAGCATGCAATGACTGGCATGGCTGAAAGTATTCCCTTGCACACAGGGGTCTCTCTGACAGATTTAAATCTGATTGTTCTGATGTTGTACTCTACCTTCACATTAGCTGCAGAGGACTATCTGAAAATGTACATTTATCTTTCTCACACTCAGGCACATGGTCTAAGCAACCCAATTTCTTGAAATACTCACATGGCTTGATTCACGGTCTGCTAACCTTTGCCCGAGAGGGTTTTTATTGAAGTATAATAGCTTTTATTGCCGCATTTAGTAATTGGCTAGTAAATGTGTGTGCTCCAGTGTGTTCGATGTAGACTGTTCACTGGAACAGGGAGAGCATCACAGCCTTTGGCGCGGACTCAGAGAGGGATGGGGGCCAGAGGTGCTTCACTGCCTCAGTCCCTCATTGTTGCTGTTGACCATGTGCCCTTGAATGTGGACAGAAACTGTGTGAGCAAGCACTTTTTAGGCAGCGAAGCCTGATAAATATGGAGGTGGAGAAAAAATATTTCAAGAAAGAACCAACTGTCCTCAAGAACACAGGGGTTACATTACCACCTACCCATGTGTGTGTGTGTGTGTCTGTGTATGTGTGTGTGTGTGTGTGTCTGTGTGTCAGTGTGTGTGTGTGTGTGTCTGTGTGTCAGTGTTTGCGTGTGTGTGTTGTTGTTGTTGTTGTCACTCAGTGTCTCTCTACTTCGCTGAAGTGTTGCTCCCTTCCTGGTGAGCGCTGTTTATCAAATCATCAACATTCGAGGCAGCACATACCTCCAGCCACCTGGCCTGCCACTGCCGATGCCGCTGCTGATGCCGCGGGCTTCGCTTGTACTCAGACACGCAGGGGGGAGAAGTGTGACAGAGGGGGGAAATGATGAGAGAGACTGAGAAACAGAGTTGTCCATCAGTCTGGGAGTCAGAGCCCGTCAGTCAGGTGGACTGGAGGCCCAGGGGACGCCAGTGTTCGTAGTCAGCGAAGGATGGCCAACTACATCAAAAGGTTGTGCCAGATTTCTTTCTCCACTTCTCTTTGAAGCCACTGTAGTATCCGCAGTCAGTGCATATATGAAGCCCATTTTCTCTGGAGGTTGAGCTACAGTAAATGTCAGTATAACTCTCACTGTCTTTTGTGGTCTCTGTGTGTGTGTGTGTGTGTGTGTGTGTGTGTGCGCGCGCGTGCACATGTGTCTCTTGATAGTATAGTATAAAGTCTGCGGTGTTGCAGTGTGTTGTGCTTTTTCTTAAAATATCTCACACTAACCTCCCATGGCTAATATATATTTACAGGTACTCAATGTAATATGTGACAGAATTCACATTCACACAAGCAAATCAGTATAATACAGGGTGTAGAGTCAAGATTAAGATACAGTTAATGATGACCCATAGGGGTCTCATAAAGAAAATGTGAAATGTTTAAGGGCTAAAGGGAAAATACTACTGTTCCATACGTTTTTGGTTGCTTATTCCTCTCAATTTCTGTCTTCATAACTTCCTATTTAAAAAAAGTCAAATTGCTTTTAATTGTGGCACACTTAATGGTAATTTAAGCATTCCGTCTGAAAGTCCTTCAAAGAGATGATTTGTATTCACCATACAAACCACTAGTCTATATCAATTTGAAATTTCACATGATATATCATGAAATATCTGATGTCAAATACTTCCATTTAAAGCTTATTTTCTACCTGGGTTTGCTCAGTATGCAAAGCATGAGTATCTTTTCAAAGGGTGGTGACTAAACTGTTTGACCTTTCATTCGCACCCCACAAGGCATCTGCATTTCATGCCTCGCCGATGGGTAAGGCACGGCAAATATCTGTCTTGAAATTTGAGGGAGATAGCGGCCCTTCCTGACAGCTGGCAGTAATAAAAATCTAAAAAAAAGCCAAACATAGCAAAAAATGTTGTGATAAAAGCACTGTAATTGGACCTTACTCACTGAAGGATCAGATACTGACAAAATACAACCCCCAAGCTCAGGGGCGAGGAAAGTTCCATTAATCACTGCCAGAGCCGCAAGCACTCCTCTCTGCCCCACCACAGAGACAGTTGGCCAGAGTTGTGAGGGGTTGAGGGACCTGAGAAATAGTCAGAGAGAGAGAAATATGAATGGCAGAGCTGAGCAAAGTGTCAGTGAGAGAACTCTGAGCGAGGCCGAGGCAGGCAGGACTGCTGAAAGCAAAGGGAATGTGTTTGGACTAATGTATCTAGCCAAATTGCCGCGGTAGCTGCTCCTGCATGTTGGTCTCCACAGCGAGTCGCCGATGACGATGTGCGCTGTGTGTGCTTCATCAGCCGTTACTGCTGAGGTAATGCCACCGGGGAGGCGTGCGCCCAGGCACTGAACTCGGCCCCTTCTCCCTTTAGCCCCATGATAAATGGTCCATGTCACTGTCTCCCGTCTGGAGGGGTAGCCAAGTGTAAATATTTCAGAGCCAGGGCCACAGCACAGCCTTGCTGTCTGATCTTATTGTGCCCCGAAGAGCTGGGGCGTTAGCCAGAACACCCCCCCAAAAAGTGTCCGTGTAAAAGTCCACTGTGCAGGCAACCATGCTGTCAGTCTGCTCAGAGTCATTTCCACCCCTCAGCCCAAAAACTCGTCAAAGGCCCACTCTGCCGGTGTTGATTGCCAGCTGTGTTAAGTAGTTGTGTTATTATATTGGAATGTATCTGTGGTGTGAGTGGCACGCTGTGTGTGGGCTATCACTGCTGTGAGGACTGCATTAATGCCAAGCTGTGTTGAGTGCACCCTGTCAGTCAGCAGTGTGGAGTGAAAATCAGTCCACACACACACACACACACACACACACACATACACACACACACACACACACACACACACACACACACACACACACACACACACATGATTATCACAGCTTGGAGGGACACGAGAAAGCTTTCAGATCGGGGCAACATAAAAGCCAGTCCTGCTTCAGCTTCTATCCGATGAATGAGTGCCCTTTACGACAGACGGAAAATAATCCCGTTTTACCAGTGAGTGAAAACATTTGGCCCAAATTTCACTGTCATGCACCTGAGAAGAAACAAGCAAAGCTGCATGTGAACTAAAGCTATTGTATGGTGTGGGGCATTGTGCTCACCCCCTCATGCGTGCACTTAGGATCCTACTCATAGTGTTACATAGGCAAAATGTCGCAAGTTTGCAAGTTACTAAATTAGATTTGGTCCATGCTTGGCAGACATGCTTTAGCCTATAGTGTTTGTATTACCCGTCCTAGCCTCAAGAATTTAACTATGTAGTGGTAAAGAGAACTCTTGCACACTGTCCACGTGCTATTTTTCTGCCTGACAATGGTCGTTTGACCAAAACGTAGCTGAAATAAATATACTGCTTACGAAGAGAACAGTGTGAGGGAGTTTTCTCTACCACGTTGATGACCTTTGATCTTCTCCGATGCACCTGTCCGTAAGAGCTGTGCAAACGTTTTTTTGCTTTATTTTGAACTACATTGTAGTAAAAGATATTTGTTTCTGGAGATCATGATGACAAATAGAAAAGACAGTTACCATATAAATGAGAGCAAAAATAGACTTGTGATTATCCTAAGACCATAGCTGAGTATTCAAACCATGCTTACTTCCAGTAGCATACAGTAATTTGTATAGTATCAATGGATCCCCTCAAGACCCATCACTAGCTTTACTTGCCAAAGAAGAAAAGACATCACAGCAGGGCTAGAGCAGTTTATCTCATGGCTGTTAATGAGTCCTTGTGGAGTATTAGATCGACCCAGCTATGTGGAGAATGAAGGGGGATTTGTATGAGCTCTCGTGGATCGCATTGCCCAGTGGACCGCTGGTATGGCTAATTAAGCCAAGCATCTCCCCAAACAAGGGAAAGACTAGAAGAAAATTGTGCATTTTGAGGTTAGGCATTTGTACACTTCTTTTCCCGCACTGGCAGCCATCTTTCTTCAAAAAGTTTGGAGTTCGCAAGGTATCCGGGGAAATTTTCCTCTTCATTTATAGATTGCATCTGACCACATTCCATTTTTAAGGGTTTGAAGGGTTGAACAACACTTCCCCTTGGTCCTAAAAGAAATACAGTAGGACACCCTACCCCTACATGTGAACGCGGAAACAGAGAGGAAGGATAAAGTGGTAGGGTGAAGTGGTAGTAATGGGACAGGCCCAAAATCTTGTATCAATAGGGAGAGCATAAGGAGTAATTACTTCACATTTTTTCCAGTAAGTCAAAGTATTGTAATATATATTGCAATGCAATATAAAGACAGCATGTCAGCAAATCTGTCACAATAAAAAGCCACATTAACAATATAACTTATATATCGGAACTCCCCCTATTACTGTCGGTCCCGTATTTCCGCCGTCTTGCGTGTATGTGTCACTTATTATCCATTTCTATACAAACCAAGACGGCGGATTCCTAAAGAAACGCAAGCACCCACACCATAGGTGTATCTAAATTGGCTATGTACCAAAAATGACATTTTACCGTGACTCAAAGAGCTGTAAACAATGTTGTAAGGCTGCGTGTACACATCCGCTTGGAGCTCCAGTGGAATTTTAATTTCATGACGAGAATTCTCGGTCTAAGTGTTCATGTGCCGTTGAAACGGCGTAGATAGGCCAGCACTATAACTCCGAGCGTGGTAAAAAAAATCGGATATTTCAGGCAGTAAATGCTCCCGTTTTTTGTTCAAATCTACATACCTATGGCTACTGAAAAATGTAAGGTTAATTTAGAAAATGTTATTTTGAAGTGTTAAAAAACATCATTGTTTTAGAATTTCCGAACAAAAGTGGTGATAATTGGGGGTGTTACGATAACACAATTACAATAATAACTTTGTGGCAGCGCTCTATGGCAAAGTTTAACATATAGGGCTAACTGGGGAGAGAGAATTTAAAAAGTGAGTTAGAGGAGCTCAGTTTCTTGGCTCTCATCCAAATCAGGCAAATCTCCTTGAGAACCTTCCTGCTCCTCTCCCCCTGGTAAGGATTCTATTGCTTCTCTGATTAGAGGAAGTGAACCATTACACTCTGAATCTGATCATCGCGTAATGACTTTTTTATTAGATGATTTCATTTTAACTTCACCAGAACCTCGCTTTAAATTGGTCTGCATGATATAGGGGGTAATTTGGTGGCATTCGTTTTGGCCTCCTCAGGATGAGGGATTAGTAGTTAGGCAGAGGCACTTGAAAAATTCTGTAAACATTTCCACAGTGGTTAATTACACTGATTATGGAGGGAAGCCCTTACTTTTTTTTAAAAGTGATATTTATTAATATATTCCAGCCTTTCTCCAGAAGGGGAAATTTAATACATGCAGAGCCTTAGCCAAGAACCTGCACAACGCTCTGCAGTCCCACGCAGTGGGCATACACACATGCGTACACTCCAGCACAGATTCCACCTGACATGGCACAGCTGTGCTGCCTGACACACTTCTTCACACACACATGAAATCACACCAGAAATCTGCACTCTGGGAACCTGCAGACGTGTCAGTCAGTCGGAGAGCTTTTTTAGCCCCCTCATAGATTTGGCAGGCTTAAGGCCTCATCCTCCACTAGTATGAGAGGGACTTACACGCCTGTATCAAAAGCTCATTTGCAAAAAAAGACAGAGAGAGCACTTAGAGAGGAGCTGCCAGTCTAATTATTCAGAATGGATCTGTTGTTCTTCAGATGTCTGAGAGGAGGATTTCGATATGCATAGGAGACGCGACTCAGAGAAGAACTTGAGAAATATGAACGTTGAGAAATATGAACGACATGAAGAGGAGCTCAAAAACTGCTTCGCCCGGCCAGAGAACAAATTTGTAATAAGGGAGAAGCGACATGATCTGCTCTCGTCCATCATTCTTTATGAGCCTTGGAAATTGTGTTGAAGGTAAACAAAATCCTCTGGTGTAAGATGAGCTCCCAGTAAATGCACTACCTTGCCTTGTCAATATCTCCTCTGGAAAAAAAAAGACTCAGAACATGTGCAGCGAACCACCAAGAATCTATGTCATCTCAAATAAAGATTCCTTCCTTTCTGTGCAGGAAGCATTCTAGGTTTTTAGCATTTCCTCTAATTCATACCTCAGGATCTAGTTCAAAAGCATATTCTACAATGGAATTGTATATATGCACTCTGTTCTGTGTGAAGGAAAACAAAAGAGTGGAAAGATGCCCAGTAGAACATGCAGCTTGTGTGCTGAGCGTATACAATAAACAATAATTATCTGCCCTGGAAATGGCAGCTGCTTTACAGTAAATTCCATTAGATAGATAGACAGATAGACAGATAGATAGATAGATAGATAGATAGATAGATAGATAGATAGATAGATAGATAGATACAGTAGATAGATAGATAGATAGATAGATAGATAGATAGATAGATAGATAGATAGATAGATAGATAGATACTTTATTGATCCCCAAGGGGAAATTCAAGACAATACATGTGAGAGCTCACAGGAGAATTCCTGTGTGAGGCTAATATGACATTGTTTGCAAGGAGTGGGCCTCTTAAGGATACAATCTGGATTTTGCGATATTATTTGCACTGAACCATTCCCCATTTTCAAATATTGCACAGAACATGTAGAAGATTGTACATGTAGAAGATACAATTCAATGAGCAGGGAGAGGGGGAAAAACGTTTTCTCAAACATGTAGAAGATTGTATGAGAAAACGTTTTTCCCCCTCTCCCTGCTCATTGAATTGTATGATTGATTCCTCGGCCATGCATTTACATGATACTTAGCGAGACTGATTGTAACAGACACCACATGACCCAGACAGGGTCAAGCATATTGCTAATTTAACAGCTGGGGCAAAGCAGCATATGCGCTTAATTGAGATCTCATTTTCTGCTGCATCATGAGCACTTCATTTAGTGCTTCTTATGCTCTCGAATGCCACATTATAGTAAGTAATGGCCATATCCAATGCAAAAGCACCCCAGAGGAACATGCATGTGATGCAGACCTACTTAATAGAGGTAGGGACCAGCTATCATCACTTTTTACATGTTTTGCTTCTTTTTTTATCTGTATTATCATGTGGAAAACATATCATAATCTGTGTGGATTTACTGCTTTCCTGGAAGATATGAAGATCTATAAAGCATACTTATACAGTTCTATAGAGCTCTCGGCATGCAGTGAAAACAAATTCTAGTCCAGCCTGAGAAACTAACAAAAAAAGAGTCAGCTGTGGAAATTCTTTCCCATGAGCACGCTGGACAGCGACTCTGATGTATCGTTCACTTATAGGACTATTTTTCCCCTTCCTCCACCATTTCACTTTTGGACCAACAGTTTATCACTTTCCTCTTAACGCAGCTGCTCTTTTTAATCCTACCTCTCATTCTCCCCCTCTATCTCTCTCCCCATCGCGCAGGAAAGTGATGAAGCCTTGACTCTGGTGTCACAAAAGCCAGCGATGCTCACGGCTGCTCTGAAAATGCCCGCACACACACACGCACCCGCACGCACGCACGCACGCACGCACACACACGTACGCAGACAAGGCGTCCATGCCTCAGGCGATGTGGCTAAAATTTACCAGCTCTCAGCAGAGACAGCAGACACTGACACCTCCTGAGCGTCTCTCACCCAGTCTGCTCGTGAACCAGGCTGCCCTCATTATACACACCCCACATCCGCCTCCATCATGAAGAACAAATTTACCCTGTTTTTGTGAACTGTGGCTGAGTGCAAACTGGGAGGCTCAATCAGGAAGTATCAGCTAGCAAGGGCAATATGAACTCAATTCCATGGGGAAGCAGAAATTATTTGGAATGGGATTTTACCCTCTCTCTCTCTTTCTTTCTCTCTCTCTCTCTCTGTCTGTCCCTCCCTAATTCACTCTCTTCACTTGCAAGCACCACCGAAAATGTGGACGTATAAATCCAAAACAACGTTATGCACTTTTCAGACCCATCCCATGTGTGTCCATGGCGATGACCTAGACCTCTGCAATCTCAGTGCTACTGACCCCGCCATGGCATCTCTGTGACAAGACCGAGGAGCAGGGAACAGAAAATGAGAATATGGTGGGGTCTGTGTGTGCCCGTGTGCTGGAGAGAGGGTCGGCTCACTGGAGCATAGCTGTAATGGAGGGGAAAGAGAAGGCATGGGGAAAGGGCCACGGACGCGTTCAGCACAGATGCAGCACGGGGACCCAGAGGGAAAGGTTATACAGAAAGACAGACAGGGAGGTAGAGGAGGATGAGGAGGAGGAAGATGAGGGGGAGGAAGAATAAGGATGCTGACATGGTAAGGTGTTGCTTATAAAGCAGAGGCACCTGAACCCATAGTCCTTATCAGTCTGGCATACACACACACACACACACACACATACACACACACACACACACTGAGGGGATGGAGGAGGACCAACCTAGATTCTATTTTTCTCTTAAGTCGCATGTAGGATGGAAAAAGAACAATGAAAAGGAACCGCAGCAGGTAGAGAAGCATACCTTCTTCAGAGGAGCTGCGCCGATCTGTTCCTTAAAAGCTTTAATCCTGGCAGCCTTTGTGTAATAGGATGGTAGTACTGTAGGTTTTAAGAGGCGTCGATTCATCAAACAGCCCTCAGTCCTCCATCCAACACACCACTGAGACGCCGTCTAAACCCACGCATCATTATACAAGAGCCGAGCCAGCAGTCGGATAGCCACCCAAAATATCAAAAAGGAAAATAAGCAAAATATATAATAGAGTTCAATGTCAGGTCATATCTTTGATAAACTCACAGGATTTGTATTCTGTTCGGGTAGATGAAAGCCGGTAATGACCTATTGCACTCTTTTTTTCAGACAACATCAAATACTGTGTTGGTGAATACAACTGGCAGAAGATTGTTATACTTGTTGCAATTTCAATTCCACTGTGGCAGGTTATAGCTTATTGAAATTACACTGAGCACAGAACAGGTTTAGGACAGAGACAGAAAGAGAGAGATGAGGCTTTGAATTCAGACCTCTCTGAACACTATCCAGAGTTTTAAACTAAAAATCAACACCATGTTATAGACACTCTCAGTTGTGGCTAGAAAGTAAAGAAAAAAGCAGCGAAGCAGGAGTCATCATACTCTATGAAAATGTCTCTGCCTAAGAGAGGAACTTTTTAAGGTAATTTCTCTCAGGGTTTCTGAATTATAATTTGTTGGAGAGAAGATGGGTTTAGTATGATTTCAGACACGGCTTTAAACCATATTCCAATACCAGGCATCGTTAATTTAAAATGACTCCACTGAATGCAATGCAAAGAGAGAGAGAGAGAGAGAGAGGGAGGGAGAGGGAGAGAGAGAGTGAGTGAACCACAACGAGACGGAGGTTTCCATTTTCGCTTTGTCAAATCAGATGTTGCGTCCGTAAGATTTATGTGTTAATACACTCTGATTTTCCGCACTCTCCAGATACATGAGGTGGAATAAGAGAGAAAGAGAGAGAGAGAGATAAAGAAGGAGTGACAGAAAGAGAAGAAAAATGGCTGGTAATAACCTTTGAAGCCAGAGAGTGAAAACTTAATCTAACAATCTAACTCTCAAGCCATTAGAGAGTAGGAGAGAGGTGGGCTAAGAGCAGGTCGCAAGGGAGCGTGTGACTTTTACCGTCTCTGATGGGCGTAGAGGATTGAAACTGATATACAGTATATATACACATAATATATTATGTCACAGAATTCTTCTCACTAAATCTTCAGCCCACCCTTCTTGTGGCATGATGGGAAAATAGTTCTAGTTTCAACCTGAATAAACTTAACACCTCACTGGTAAGCTATGATGACTACTACTGTACATATAAGTGTTTATAGCACAGAGGTGAACTGAACACTGAGTCCTTAATATGGGGTGCGTTTCCCAAAACCATAGTTGCTAATCTGTTAGCAATTTAGTTGGTTGGCAATGGGAAATTGCATTGCAACCAACAAAGTGGGGCAGCCGTGGCCTACTGGTTAGCGCTTCGGATTTGTTACCGGAGGGTTGCCGGTTCGAACCCCGACCAGCAGGCATGGCTGAAGCGCCCTTGACACATGAAAAGTCCATGATAGCACTATGCTATAGCAGCATAACTAAGGCATGGTGAGGGGTAGTCGACACCAGCGCAGGTATGGTCAGTGACCACCATCGCACGCGCGACTGGGGTGCCAGTCACACGAGGACTCAGCAGGGTGGTCCATTCCAAAAACCCTGAGGTGGGTGAATTTCCACGCACCATACCTAACTATGGGAGGCAGTAAAGAGGTATGTTTTAAGTATAGACTTAAAAATAGGGAGGGTGTCTGCTAGTCGAATTGAGGTAGGAAGATTATTCCAGAGGAGGGGTGCGCGATAGCTGAAAGCTCTGCCTCCTACTGTAGTTTTTGAGATTCTTGGAATTACAAGAAGGCCAGTATTCTGTGATCGTAGCGGTCTGGGTGGGTTATATGGGACTAGGAGATCTTTAATATATTCTGGTGCCTGGCCATTAATGGCTTTGTATGTTAGAAGTAATATTTTGAAGTCAATGCGACTTCTAACAGGCAGCCAGTGTACAGATGCCAGGATAGGGGAAATATGTTCATATTTTTTAGTTCTAGTGAGTGTGCGAGCAGCTGCATTTTGTATAAGCTGTAAGCTCTTTAGACAGGTGTTATTGCAGCCAGCGTATAGAGCATTGCAATAATCAATCCTTGAGGTGACAAAAGCATGGATTAATTTCTCAGCGTCTGATAGGGATAAAGACTTCCTTATCTTTGAAATGTTCCTTAAATGATAGAATGAAACTTTAGTAATCTGTTTTATGTGATTACTTAGTGATAGGTCTTGGTCAATTGTAACTCCTAGATTTTTAACACATGTGGATGAGGATAGTCGGAGATCAGTAAATGTAGCCTGCGATGAGGATAGGATATCCCTCATCTTTTTAGGACCTAAAACCATGACTTCTGTTTTATCGGAGTTCAAAAGCAGGAAATTGTTTGTCATCCATGTCTTTATGTCTCGTATACATGTGTCAAGTTTGGCTAACGGAGTCAATTCGTCAGGTTTTATGGAAAGGTATAGTTGTGTATCGTCTGCATAAGAACGAAATTTAATGCCATGTTTCCTAATTTCTGAGCCTAGAGGAAGCATATAGATAGAAAATAACAGGGGCCCTAGTACTGAGCCTTGAGGCACCCCATATTTTACCATAGTCTGGGTAGATGGTTCATTGTGAACCTGTACAAATTGTCTGCGGTTGGAAAGGTATGATCAAAACCAAGCGAGTGCTGAGTCTTTAATGCCTATCGAATGTTCAAGCCTGTGGAGTAGTATGTTGTGGTCTATGGTGTCAAAGGCAGCACTGAGGTCCAGGAGGACCAATATTGATATATGTCCATTATCGGCAGCGATGAGGAGGTCATTAAAAACTTTAACTAAGGCTGATTCAGTACTGTGGTGAGCTCTGAAACCAGACTGATATAATTCTTGGATTTTATTCATATGCAAGAAGGTACCAATTTGTTTCGAGACTATTTTTTCTAGTATTTTTGACAAAAAAGGGAGATTAGATATAGGCCTATAGTTGGCCAGGTTGTTAGGGTCAAGGGTGGGCTTTTTGAGGGATGGCTTAATGACAGATAACTTAAACGACTGTGGTACATGGCCTGATAGCAGTGAGTTATTTATAATCTGGAGCAAAGCATTATCCAAGAAAGGAAGAGCAGTCTTCAGAAGATGAGTAGGAATAGGATCTAGTAGACTAGTTGTAGATTTTGATGAAGAGATTGTGGAAGTGAGGTCTAATATGTCAATAGGTGTAAATGAATTCAACGTTGTTCGTCTCATCTGTGATTCAATTATGTTTTCGCTACCGTTCAGCAATGGAGTATGAATATTTGGTGAGACTGACTGGATATTAATCTTATCTCTAATTGTTTCAATTTTGTCATTGAAAAAGTTCATGAAGTCATTACTGTTTAGGCAAATAGGGATAGATTCGGTTACTTCGGTGTGGCTCTTCGTCAGGCGGGAGATTGTGGTAAAGAGAAATTTTGTATTGTTTTGTTTGAGGAGACACAGCACTCAAAAAATCCTCCATAGAAATGCATGGGCTTAGTTTGTAACGCCAATATGGCAGTTGTCTACGCATATCACACCCCTACCGCGGCAAAACGTCGACATGTGAATACATTGAGCCAATCATGTGCTGTGTTGTGAATACATTGAGCCAATAATGTGGTGTGTTGTGAAGACATTGTGCCAATCATGTGTTGTGATCTCGCCGCTGGAGCAAGATTGGTGTCGTGAAGCCTTGCGCACGCACATTTCTGCCGAAATGGATGCCCGATGAGTGCCCAAAAAGCGTTGCAATATGGCCACCGAGTGGAGGGACTTGCCTAAAATGACTTTGTCTTGGCCTGCTAAGAATTCTCTGAATTTTCCAAATGAAGGTCCCAGCTTTCCAGCTGTTCTGTTTGTTATAGGTCAAGGGATAAAGAGACCTCTTACAAACTGCTTTGAAACATAACTCCTGGCAAAATGTAATTTATGACTGAGACTGCTGGTTGAATTTTGAGAGAGTGTTTTTATTATACTAAATAAGAGCAATTCAAACAATTGAACAATTCAAAATCACACTCACCTTCAAAGTGAACAACTTATCTTCTTCTGGTTTCATGTTGCTTTCAGATTCTGATTCTATGTGTACAGAGAGAGACAGAGACAAAAAGAGCGAGCGAGCGAGCGAAAGAGAGAGAGAGAGAGAGAGAGAGATACAAGGGCGAGGGAAACAGTCTGTGCTTTTGCACAGTCTCTGCTGGGTATCACGGGGATTACTTACAATAAGGAATAGCACTAGGTGCCATGTGACAATAAGCCCAAAGTGCCCCTCTGAATGGCGAACTGAAAATGTAGCTGAGAGTGCAGGCGTCTGACACGCCTGTGGGAGTACAGGCATGGAAGATGTTCCTGCCGCTCGGCGCAGAGCACAAAGAGAAGGTTGAAGTGTATGTCTCAGAGACACTATAAAAGACACTCTCTGTCTCTCACCAATGCACAATGTACTTCTTCTTTTTGTTGCTTGGAAACTCAAGGGGTGGGGGAGACCGAGGCCCTCTCACTCATCAGAGACATGCCAGCCCACTCATGCTGTTTAGTGCTCTGTCACCCAATCAATTCTAATCAAAGGCGTACAGGCCTTGTCTTGATAAGCACTCTTCAATGAGATTTAACCGTCAGGACAGTGAGTCAGATTAAGCAATGCACCCCATTGTGTAGTCTACAACTTCATCTGCATATTTTATTATTTATAATTTTCTATTTTATGCAATTTAATTGTTATTTATTACCTCTGGACCAATTTGTTCTTTATCTTTGTATTTAGGGAACAGAATTTAGGGTTCAGAATATGAACAATCAGGGTTCCCCAAGTCAAATGTAAAACTTTTCCCTCACTTTCCCTGACAAAAAACTTACCATATTTTCCGGACTATAAATCGCGACAGGTCAGACATTTTTTCACTTAAGCCCAAAAGTTAGATGGGGTTGTCACCACCGGGAAAATGTATTAAATATTGTTATGTAAATGCACAAGCCTGGGCAATGCCTACCTACATTGCACTCACTGATTTGAGTTCAACTCCCTAATTATTGTTTCAGTGTCTTCACCTGTGTCTTGTTACCCTGTGTATTTAAAGTTGTTGTTGGCCTTTGTTTGTGTTAGGTCATGCTGTCTGTTTGTATGTGGCCTTGGTTGTTGAAGTAAAGCTCTGTTGATCCCAAGTTTACCTTGTGTGCCCTGCGTTTCGGTCCAAACCCATAAGCAAATCAGGACAGTTACCCAGAGACAGACATGGGCAGTATTTTAATTATATGTATTTTAAATACGTATTTAATTATTTTAGCGTATTTTGTAATTAGTATTTTGCAGGATTGGAACAAATCTAATGTAGTTTGTCACAAAATACTTTGAGGGATTGTATTTAGAGCAGTGGTTCTTAAGTGGTCTGGCTTTGGGACCCACAATTTCCTATGTTCGTAAAGTCGCGACCCATATATATATATTTTTAGCGTTCAAGCCAATCGATATGGTGAGCTACATGGTAAGACAAGTGAACTGCCTGTAGGCCTACTTGTTTGGAACATGCAGATGTTTGGCATTAGCCTACATTTGTGAAGTCTTCAACTCTTGATGTCACCTTTCAAAGTACTCGACCGGTATGACTTTGACAGGGGTGCCTTGTTTCCATATGGCATTTTAGTTTTGATGGTTTCATGCTCTCATGTGCCAGCCATCTACTGCACACCACACAATGGGGTTTCTGTCCTATTTTGTCCTCAGTTTAAGTGAATCCATATCCGAGCCTACTGTAGGGTACTTCAAATATTCAGAGTAGCAGCCTACTTGCGTTTACCACTAAAATTATGTCTAACATGACTTGTCATATAAACATTGTCTATGTCCATGACAATGACTGATATGTAGGCTATGAATAAAGTTTATCAAAATAAAGGTCCAACATTAGATCTGATAAGGCAGCATTTTACATTGCCGATTTTTTAATTTATTTTTAACCACAAGCTGTGCGACCCACCCAGAACGGTTCCGCGACCCACTTTTGGGTCCCGACCCACCAGTTAAGAAACACTGTATGTTACAGTTGATTCCACTGTTGCGAAGTTTGCTTCTTTTCAGTTCAATCATCAATATGGGATGCTGTTTACATTTTTTTTTACCAGATCTACTTCACAGTATGTTCACAGACAAGGTAGAATATTTTGCATGACTTATAAAAGTACGATGTATTGCGACATCAGATGCAAGTCAAATTTGTAGTTTCTTATGTCTCATTCCATCGAACTACAGATCCGCTACCCGATCTGGCAAACTTACATGCGGTTAAAGCCGATAGAGAGCCACGAAGCGAATGCAGAATTGCCTTTCACCCTGTTACGAGTTGATGAACCACTGAAATGATTTTGGAAACATTATTTTAAGGTATAAAAAACTCTTTGGTGTTGCTTTAAATACATTTTTTACATCAGTATTTTGTATTTTATTTTGTTACATTTTATGAGCCAGTATTTGTAGTTTGTAACAAAATAGTTTTTGATGTATTTGTGCCCACCTCTGCCCAGAGACAAATGAGAGATTGTGTACATGTAGTAACTTAGCCATTTTTTATTACATGCATGTAGTTTTATTATTGTCACAGGAAAGAAAGTAATAAACACACTACAGTGACAAGGGTGCTGGATTGATGGGGAAAAAAGATCCTACAGTATATAGTCAAAATCTGAGGCAGCACTAATAAAGATAAAAAAGTAAAAAGTTCAATAACAATACAGGACGATAAAGCTAACTCATAACTATGTTTATGGTATGTTTATATATGATATAGTGCAGCCTCTTACTTTCTGCATTTGTATTGTTCTTTACACAGCCCGCCCTGATTCTTGAGCAGTGTTTCAGCAAAAACCTCTTAAAGGGACACCAGGCAAGCCTGATGCTTTTTCTCTACAAAGTTCCCCCTAGCGTCTGTACGTGTCGATACGTGTCGATATGTGTGCGAGCCCTCGCTAGGTCTGAAGCTCTTTTCCGTTTCTTTGCACCTTCCGTCAAGGGTTTTCGCTGCTTCTTCGCCGGCTCTGCCATTATACACACATTTGCAACAATCGCTAATAATAGTAGTAGTAGTAGTAGTAGTAGTAAAAGCAGTAGTAGGAGCTCACTATGATGGAGAACGGAAGAACAAACCCCAACAGAGTCTCACACAAGAGAATGGCGAGAGTCTCCTGATTTGGCGCCGAGAATCGCCAGCAGTGGTGGCGCTGTCCTTCCTCTCTTACGTGTGCTGTGAACCACCAGGTACCTTTGGACACTCATCACAGTTACAGTCAACACACCAGAGTACTTACTGGTGAA
This sequence comes from Alosa pseudoharengus, assembly GCF_046254945.1. Classification (NCBI taxonomy): domain Eukaryota; kingdom Metazoa; phylum Chordata; class Actinopteri; order Clupeiformes; family Clupeidae; genus Alosa; species Alosa pseudoharengus. The sequence goes on along the minus strand of NW_027468630.1, from coordinate 9,687,135 downwards.
TACAAGGAAGAAAATAAACTTGCAGAGAGCTTGGCTGAAGATCCAATCAATTTTCAAGTAATAGATCCATACAGGCAAGGAGATCAAACATAAGATGTCAGAGACAGCCAGATTCAGCATTAGATGCAGAGTGTAATTGTCCTTCTTAAAGTGGCGAAGGATGACCACCACTACTACAATGTTCCCAGGAATACTGACGTGTTGCCTGAACACCATCCATATGGACCACAGAGCGGTAGCACAAAACCAATACGTCTTACAAGGCGAAAATGCAGAAAAGCTAGATTCAGCGCTAGCTATCAAGGTAATCTGTCTGATTTAGAAAATATGATTAGGCAAATTAGGAAAGAAACTGACCAGGAATTGAATCGTAATGTTAAACCAATGACCTTGCAACCTACTCTTGAATTGAGTTCACCTGAAAGCGTGGAAGTGAATGAATGTGCTGAAACAGATGTTGAACAATGTGCTGGATTACTAAACCAGATAACCCTTACCTCAGGAATACTTGATGATTATTGAATGTGAATAAAAGAATGGAAAATGAACCATAACTGCAAACAATGACCTCATAATAAATAATAAAGTGCGATGAATGAAATGTATCATTACAAGTATTTTAGTAGCCTGACCTTGTAAAGTCTAGGGAATTATGCATGTAATGCATGTATGTCTCAAACTGTGAAATGGGTAAAGTGCCTTAAACTGTTTAAATTAATGTATTCAGATTGCATTGCGTGAAGAGTTAATGCCATAAGTGTTTGTAACCTGTAAGAATGTAACCGAACTCTCTTGATGACTGTAAGTGTATGTTGTTAAATGTAATGTGTCACATTGTTATAATTGTCATTGAATGTAAACTGTTTGTGTACTACCGTGAGGATATTCCCAGCTACCGTGAGAATTTTCCCAGCTATCGTGGAAACTTCTAGAAGGTTCTAAACTGTCGTGGGAAAGTAGGATTGATTTGTCTCAGGAATGTGTGGGGGAGGTCAAGTCTACCTAGTATAAATAGGGGTCGAACCAAATGATCGGGGCTGCTTCTTCTTTTTTTTTTTCCTTCCTTCAACTCGTTGGGTTTTTGCTTTATGATGTCGCGTGTGGTTGTCAGAATTCGTCCTCCGAAATTCGTTGAGAAGCAAAGTGTAGGACGTCGTGCCAGGCTGAGTCGCGGACCGAAACTCCGTGGAACCTGTTGCAGATATCAGACCTGCTACTCCGACAGAGAGTGACTGCAGAAGACAATCAGCTGACTTTTTCCCCTTTTTGAGGACTTACTTTTTTCCTTATATTCTCTTTTTCTCCATTTGTGGATTTACCATTGTTATTGTAATCTCTTCTCCATTTGTGGATTTACTATTTTTAATCTCTTCTCCATTTGTGGATTTACTATTTTACTATTTTGTGGATTTACTCTTTTTATATTTTCTACAACATTGTAACCTGCAAGTGGATATTACGCCACATTTTGTTAACATCACCAAAGTGCTGAAAAGTAAAGAACTCATTTAACCTTGGCATCCAATTCTTCAAGCAGTATTTTTGTCTTTTCTTGGTTTTTCTACGAATTCCAGCAGTAGGGTAAGATAACTGGTTTCTTCTGTGGTTATTCATCTGCTCTGTCTAAGACTTGGGTTAGTTGCACTTGAGTGCTGCTGGACGGTAACAAAATCTCCATCCTTATAAAACCTGAGCAAGAAGTAGCCTATAACCTGTGTCTCTAGATAATCTCTAGGGTCAAACATCTTTGCACGTTAGCCAACTGTTCGAGACCTAGGCGTAGTCGCTCCTTATTTCATAAACATCTCAATAAATCCACCACGGAAGCCTGATCAACTTCCAAGGGGGATATTTAAAATAGGAGTAATAGGTTATCTGCGCCGCAGAGGGAAGACGTGCGACTTCGCTCGACAGTAGGTCCCTGCTATCTACAATAACCTCAAGGGGGTATCGTGGGTCTTAACTGCCTAGGCCTGGGGTTACGTCTGAGAAACGGCTGACGTTGACTAGGTTCTGGGGGTTACCTGCATGGGGCAACACAATACCTATCAGAAAGCAGAGGCTCAGCAATGCAGTGCTAACTTGGTTCCCTACTGAAGTGCTGGTGATGTTTGAGTTTGAGTGATTTAGAACCTGCATGTTGCCCCAGTGTGAGGTGTGCGTCTATTGAGAGTTAGTGCTGTGATAATGTCAGAACAGCAACTGAGAGCAAATGTTCACCACACGTGGCTAAATAAAGATTTGGTTAAGGTGTGACTTCCTGTATGCTGATTAGAGTTTCCTGACAATGAAATGAAGTGTTTGAAAAGTTATCTTCTGCATATTACACCTGAACATTGTGAAGCAAATGGTGTCACATATCTGAAAACAAGAAATTACCTATGAGAGCAGCAATTCATTATGCACCTCTAGTTTTAGCCCTCTGGTTCCTGGTTAATACAGCCATTAAAACACTTTTTAAAACCCCATCATTGTAAATAATTCAAACTAGCCAATGAGTATCTCCTAAACGTTCTCTTTATTGTTGTATGAGTATTGTTTTCATGCATATTTGCTTTCATGAAACATTACATCATAAATATAGACCCTTTCAAGAGAGTTCCATTATCAGCATCATAGTTGGCCCCACAAGGCTTCCGTTTTAACATTCCATATGTTATCTTAAAGGTCCAGTATGTAGGAAATAATGGAAAATAAACTGTAACCATTCCAAAAATGATCACCATATGTTGTCAGAGAGTGAGGAAACACGATGAATTGAAGTAATGGCTTATTTGACAACATTACTCTAACCCGTGAAACCCCCGTAAAACCCATGAAAAAAAATCAGTTACGGGGCGGAATCTCTTGGAATTTTCGTTTATGTTTTGAACGATTAATTCTAGAATAGCGTATTAATAATGGGCTAGCGCGTCCTCCTATTTGGGTTGCCAAATTAGCAAAGGCCAACTGTCAACAGCTGTCAGTTGTAGTCATGAACGCCTTCAAGAGGCAGGCAAATTTCCAAAATTAAAACAAGAAACAAATTAAGTGGACATCGGAGGAGCTTCCTGAGATGGTGACGTCTTCGTCAAACGAAGAATATCAAGTCTGACGCAGAGCTGGCCATATTTCTCCACAACAGGTAGCCTATGCTAAACTTCATCTGCATCGCTAACTTCAGCTAAATATGTTACGTTGGTTAGAGAGGTATTTTTTGTTTTCACTGTTTCCGTAATGTGTAGCTGGGTCATGGTTGGAGAAACGTTAAAGCAGCTGCAGGTCAACTAACGTTAGCTAAGTCTTCATTACATCTGGCAACCCAGAAGAGGCTCGCGTCTGGTAGTCTTGAGAACGTTCACCAGTGTTTTGATTTTGGCCTACAGAACGTTCGTTAACAATCCTACAAATCGCACCTTTAATGAAGCGGAAGTAGATTGGGAACCAAATAGAACGTTCAAGCATTGTTTTTGTTTTTATTGTTGAAAGGGTCATGCTGTAAATGTTGAAAAAGTTGAAATCAGAATCAGAATTGCCTTTTACTCGGGGCACTGTGGTTCAACAGGTTACAGCACCCATACCATGTCCAAGTGCCTACGGGGACCAAGGTTCAAAATACAACCTGCAGTCATTTCCCGATCTTTCTCTCCCACTCACTTCCTATCACTCTTCACTGTCCTATTTGAATAAAGGACAAAAATCCTAAAACATACTGTCCATGTAAGGAGGGGGGGGGTTAGTGCTGTGGATATGTATGTTGTGTCTTCGATGTCTTTGAACATCCTGGAGACCTGTTCCAAGACATCGAAGACATAACATACATGTCATATGTACATGTAAGTAATTTACTGGTACACTTAATAGGTTTATTCCACTGTATCAAAGAGTAACAAGGTTGTAGCAGCACAGCTGTTACATGTACACTGAAGACAATGAGGCCTTGACTGGAGCTAAGAATGCTTTGTATATCAAATCGATCATGACCAGATTTACCCCATCCAGCAGGTCTCAGGTCAGCTCTTTGCCTCTGATGAAAATTTAGGCAAATTGGCAAAGTTTTGTAAAAGCACTCAGTATTACAATGTAACAACTATATGTAGGTACCCACAAATACATAATGCAAGTACAATGATGGTACCTGATAGTACACGTTGTTACACAGGTTGTACCACAGTACCTAATTAGGTAGGTACACTGTAACAGCGACACATTAAAATAAAGTGTTACCAAATTGGAATGAGAGTATAGTTCCATGTCAAATCAGCCTAGAAAATCACCACGTTTCATTTTCCGTTTCCGTCTTATTACACTTTTTAACTTGAGCAGAGACAAGTTTTAAATGGGAAAATTACCGGAAATCTTAGTTACTTTTAAGTGTGATGCTAGTAGGTGAGATGCTAATGGTCGATTCAATGATCTAAGCTGGCTGGAGCTAAAAGTGGTATCGCCAAACTCAGTGAATGGCTGGATGAATTGGAAAAAGGTAAAAATCAATTGTTTAACTCGAGGGGAGGTGGAAAATGAGTGTAATTCCCTAAATGTTAAGTCTCCATCTCTTTGTAGCTCGAAGTTCTAGATGTTGAGTTAGTAATTTAGAAGTCTGATTTCATACATTTCAGAAAGATGCAAACTCATTGCATATATTTGTTGAGAGAAGTTTCGGTTCTAATTGTGAGGGGGGATTTGTTTTCGACTTCTCGACAAATGAAAATACCACACAAGTGTTATTCCTACTTCTACTGATGATGTTAGAGAAGAAAGACTTCTGCTTTGCATTAGGGGCAGCTGTGGCCTACTGGTTAGCACTTTGGACTTGTAACTGGAGGGTTGCCAGTTCGAACCCTGACCAGTAGGAACAGCTGAAGTGCCCTTGAGCAAGGCACCTAACCCCTCACTGCACCCAGAGCGCCGCTGTAGCAGGCAGCTCACTGCGTCCGGATTAGTGTGTGCTTCACCTCACTGTGTGCTTTGTGTGTTTCACTAATTCATGGATTGGGATAAATGCAGAGACCAAATTTCCCTCACATGATCAAAAGAGTAAATAAATTATTATATATATAGACTATATATAATATTATTATATACAGTATATAGAGTATAGAGTATATATAATTATACTTATTTCAGAGTTATGTGAGGAGCATCTCTATGGATTTCATAGTGGATCTGAAGTGTGAAGATGGTCACAGTCCAGTGGTCTGCGTCCTCTTCCCTTCTTTCTCTGGCTTTTCAGGATGTTGAAAAAGTCCTCTGAACCTGCACACCTATACAACAATTGAGACAAGTGAAGCTGTTAATAGCATTTGAGCTTACATTCCAAAAGTTAATGAGTTTTGCTGAAACAGAATGATTGGTTCACTAGAGGGCAACTGCTAGTATCTTCACAACATTGATCACATGGGTAAGTAGCCAAAGAATCACAAAAGTCACCACAATGGTGGTCACCAGTTTGGTCAGTCTCTGGTTGCTGAAGAAGGTTGTCTGGCTGACCTTGTTATGGAGGCGTAGTAAAAGCTCACTATGATGGAGAACGGAAGAACAAGCTGCCACCATATTATAATGATATGACCAACGAGCTACCCTGAGACAGATGAGAGATTGTGTACTGTACGTGTAGTAACTAAGCCATTTTTTACTATATGCATGTAGTTTTATTATTGTCCCTGGTGTAGTCACAGGAAAGAAAGTAATCCTAAATAATCAATATCTGAGGCAGCACTAATAAAAATATAAAAGTTAAAAATCCAATAACAATACAGGAAGATAAAGCTAACTCATAACTATATTTATGTTATGTTTATTTATTACACGGCTCTTCAGAGTGCTGCAGAAAGTTCCATTCACATGAATGGGCCTTCCCAACGTTCGGGCCTATGTTAAATCTATATAAATCAACGGCAAAGTATATAATCACCGCTGTCAATGGCAACGGGTTGATTAACGTCTTTCATATCCCTCCGCAAGAATTCTGTTCGCTTATTGCAATGGAATTTCATTGAAAGTGAAAGTAAGCTAGTAAGATGTTGCCACGCAACATCTGAAACTGTCAAGTTCTATCTGTTTGGCGAACTATTTATTTTGTCAGCGGAAGACACGAAACGGTAGAAAAATAATTTTTAAAGATTTATTGTGTTAGGTTTCTTTTCTCGTTTTGGCAAGTAGCCGTGTAATAAGCGGGATAATGTATTGTCCGCCGGTAATTATTAGAAAATAAGTCCCTTCAGGTCGAAGCAAAATCCCGCCGCTGCGCGTCGGGGTTCTGTTCTCCCTGTCGGGACTTATTTTCTGATAATTACCGGCGGACAATACATTATCCCTTACATATGATATAGTGCAGCCTACACTGCATTTGTATTGTTTCTTTTCCACAGCCCGTCGTGATTCTTGAGCAATGTAAAGGTTTTAGCAAAAACCTCTTAGGATAACAAATCTGTGCAAATAGATGAGCAGTCCTGCATCTGTGTCACGGTCTGTCACGGGCTGCTACTTAAATTGACCCAAATGCAGGACAACACACCAAGAGTAGATTCTACTGACTTTACTTACAGAGTGCAGCACAGGAACATTACAACAATGACACAGAAGGAACATAACAAAACTAGGGGTTTATATACACAGGGATTTAACAAGGCACAAGTGGACAAGAAACAAGAGACAGGTGAACACCGGGCTGAAAATCATAATTAAACTAGCAGACTAATAATGAGGAACAGGTGAGGGGCGGAGACACAGGGAACTGAGACATGGCAAGACAAACAAAGGAGCACATGGCTGACAGGAACTAAAACACAGGGACAGGAAGTAAACACAGGAGCACATGGACCGGAGGTAAACAAAGGAGGGACAGGGAACACAGGATCGTTACAATCTGTAATATCTTTATCAGAATGAGGTACAAAATATAAACATGCACAAAGTAAGGGCCATAGACTGCTCTGTATCTGCATGTAATATATAAAGGATATTATGGAAAACTGACAAACGATAAAAATGTGAAATCACTGAGCATGTCAGTCAAGAGGTCGCACTGTGGAGAAGAGAACCCACAACCCTCAGTGTTTTCTTGACTTCAGTCCTACACACAAGGCCAGAGTTAGAGTGCTCTTTCAAATGCAGTTAAGAATTAATTAGGCTATGGAACATCCAGTCCTCTTTTCATCATTCAAAAGTAGACATTAGCATCACAAAGAAAAACATTATCTGTTCATTCCCACCACGCCTTCAAAAGCCATGTCTCCCAAGTGAATTAGCTCCTATCCAGGAAGTAGGGCTACAGTTGAGGCTATAAAAGCTCTCTCTCTCTCACTCACACACACACACACACATATATATACACACACACACACACACACACACACACACATACACACATACACACACACACACACTAGCTCTCTGCTTTGTATGACAGGCCAGGGTAGACATCCTCTCCTAGTGCAGTCCCCTGTGTCAATCTTAGCCTTAAGCCCCACATAAATGCCCAACCCATCCCATTACCTTTGTGCTGGACGTTTTTTAAAGGTGCCATGGACCGAGCCTTTCACGCTTATAATTATGGCCGCAAGACCATGGGCCAGTCACAATTGTCCTATTCAGTCCATCTGCTATGCCTGGCTAAATCTCCCAGGAAGGCCAGAGATGGTGTCTGTAATGGGCACTCACGTACTGTAGGGTCTGCACAGGTGAAAAATGGCTAGCTGGGCATTTTCCAAAGTCTTTACAGAACTTTTCTGTGGGGGGAAAAAAGCTCTACTTTGGTAGCGAGGGAGAAGGCATACGAGGACTAAGCTGTACGGTATGAGCAGAGGAAGATAAAAAATGAAACTGTGGGATCATAACAAGCTCATACGCACTGTGGACCACATTGGGTTCTATTTTTCGCCCTCCCTTCCCGCTCTCCTGATACTGAACATGTCATTAGCTGTTGTGGTTTCTGGTTCATGAAATTTTAACGCAGTAATCCTTTCTCCTCTCTTATTATCCTCGTATTCACCACACATGGACACACACTTCTGCCCTGAATAATGACATGATAAATTGTAAACTCTCATGCCACAAGAAACCCCCATGAATAATTGAAATACTCTTACGCTTGGATTGGGAGGTGGAAAATAAGGAAGTTGAGATCTATAGATCTGACTGAAAACCTTGGCCCTCCATGAGACTGGACGACATACAATACAATATGTGTTATTATGAGATAATTGTACAATTGTTATATTCATAAAGCAAGTGGTCCATTGTGCTATTATTATTACATACATACAACTGCTTTGTCAATGTTTCGTAAGACATTGTTTGTCAGCTGAATTGTCAGCTGTGTGTTTTTGAAGTTTGCAGGTGGATTTGGAGCAGTTTCATATCTAATGGTAGTTGAGTGACTTTTCCTGCTGGTGAGCAAGGATGGGTCACCTACAGTCCGCATGCATACTGCCGCGCTTCATTAAAGGGAGTGTGGTGAGCGGCGGTGACCTGCCCAGGAGCACCGTCTGGGTGACAAACGAGCGGTCAGCTCAGCGGGAGATAAGTGATTGTGCGGTCAAGGCCCTCCCTCTCTGTGCCACCCCACTGTCCCTGCAACACACACACACACACACACACACACACACACACACACACACACACACAGGCATGCATACACTCATACACTATGCATACACACATGCACACACACACACGTACACACACATACACCTATGCATACGCACACATACATACAAACAGCCTTTCACACTTTCTCTTTCTCTCTGTCTTACACCAACCAACCTTACACACACACACACACGTAATCTCCTCTACTGTATAGTGTTCCATTAGGCTCTACAAACGCTTCACTTTAGCTACACCACAATATTCATCTTGTAATTTCATGCAAATTATTTCTATTTCCTTATTACCAGCAAAAGTCCTAAGTGGAAATCTCCTCCTAACCCCAGACAAACTGTTGTGACACATATACAGAGCGAGAGAGAGCAAGAGAGAGAAAGAGAGAGCAAGAGAGAGAGAGAGAGATTTGGTCCATTTCCATTCCCCTGTGAGAGTTTTAATTAAGATTTTACATGTAGACAAGGCACGTCTAATTCATTGGCTCTTGCACATCAGCCGGTGACACAGGACTCCCACAAATAAGAGAGATAAATGTCGCCTATGAAAAGGTGGTTTTAATTAATCTCATATTCCCAGCTTCATCTTTGTGTCTCCTTCCGCTCACTTTTTTGCCTCCATGATTACAATTAATCAGTGCCCTTAAAGAGAGTCATGTACACCAGAAGCTCTCTTTCTCTCTCTCTCTTTCTCTCTCTTTCTCTTTCTCTCTCTCTCTCTCTCTCTCTCTCTCTCCATACACAAAACACACAATCATATGCACACAAACCAGCCTGATCCTTATTGAACCCAAACCTATCCTTGATACAAAGATCAGTTTTACCATGTCATTTATCTCAATCACTTTTAATTTAATTTCTCAGGGCAAGGCCTCTATATTGGCCTCATAAACACTACTATGCTGTCTAACGACAAAGATGCTCCAGAGACAAACATTGATCACTGTGCAGTGGTCATCACTCCTTCATGAATACCAATGACCAGCTATTTCCAGTAGTTGCTTTGTCAGTACCCTGCCATTGCACATCACATTCAGGACACCAACACCAAGTATTGACTGCAGTAACATAAACAACAGTGTAGTGTTGCTTTAAGTAAAGCACCTAAAGTGGTTCTGGAGCTGTCAGTCAGGTGTTATTATTGGGCCCCCCATTGAAACCACCAGTAGAGCATAAACACATTAGGATACATTTTATTTTTTAAATATTACTGAATTGAATTCCATATTTGATGTGATACTACAGACATAAGCAACAGTCCAATATGCATAGATAAGCAATAATTAACTAAACAAGACACATTTTCTTCTGCTTAGTAGTAGTGATGGGACCTTACATGTACCTGTAAACACAATTATGGAAAAAATCTCTAAAATGTTGGACTCATCTTGCCCGACACTTCCTGATAAAAACAAACATGATTCTAATTTAAACTTTAATTAATTTTTCTGTTGTACAATATTGATAACATCAGAAGTAGGCTAACAGGAAGAGAAAATAGTTTAGAGGAAAACACAAAGTTGGACAACTCTGCCTGAGGCCATTGCATACAGTACATTCTAGCTGCATTTACTTTGTGAGCTACAGAACTGCACAACCCATTCTTAAATAAATGTTTAATAGATCATTAAAATAGATTAAAGTGATTGGATAAATGTAATCTTCTCATAAACAAGGAGTGAAAACAAGCATCATACATTATCAATGGATGGGACAATATTATGCCTTCCTTGAACAACAACAACACCGACAAAAAGAAAATATCTTGCTTGAAAAACGGTGAAAAATTCATAAAGCTTATCACTAAAATATAACAGCCTGTGGGCACAACAGAATTGGCCAGATAACTTTGTCTGTGTGTGATGTCAATAATTCTGTATTTTAATTAACAGCATCATAACTGCCTGTCTGGCATGGTTAATGTCAACTGCTCCCACCAAGCCCGCGGAGTACATTTCCTTCCCCATTTCCTGATTTTTGACCTAATTAATAAAGCACAAGGTTAAAAAGCTAATCGATTGCCTCGAGCCCTCATAATGACCACTTGATCTCTAAACCTTGGTTTAAAAAAGCTGTCTTGACTCGTGGCCAATTTGGCCATTAGAAATGTTCTGATCGCCAATTATGTAGTATAAAACCATAAGGCTATGTGAAGCCTTGTCCATTCTCTTAGGCAGGATTAACATACACTGAAAAAACTACTATCGCCAACGGCATTAAACTTTTCTATGAACTTTAATCAATTTATTATCTTGGCAAGAGGACTCTTCTAAGTGCAATCATGACAAGCATATTCAATGAGTCACATCTCCTGTTAAAAGCTAGCATGCATTAAACCCTGCCAACAAAGCAATGCAGTCCATGTGATTAATGCAGAAATAACCTTGAGAAGCCTTCAGAAATAATAGACACAACTGAACTCAGAGGATTTTAGCTCGACTGTCTCTCTGTGTGTGAATGTTAGCACTGTCTGCATCCAGAGTGATTCTGTCACTGACAGACGTTCTGTGAAGGTAAGGCACTCTTTGAGCCCACACATCCCATAGGAGAGAAACAAACCATGCCTCCCGGTGTTGCAAGTGAATATAGTTTTTGTACATTTGTGTGTGTGTGTGTGTGTGTGTGTGTGTGTGTGTGTGTGTGTGTGTGTGTGTGTCAGGGTTGTGCACATTTGAATGGCAATTCTGCTTCCTGTTTGTTACCACAATTGAAATGCAAGTGAAATTGAAGAATTGAATTGGAATTAAAGAGCCAGTTTCAATTCAATTCTGGAATTTTGCACAAGCCTGGTGTGTGTGTATGTGTGTGTGTGTGTGTGTGCATGTGTGTCCATGAGCAGGGACATTGCTAGACATTTTTGGCTCTATAAAATAATGTTGTGGGTAATTATGTTCTGTGAGGGCGCTGTTAGTGAAGGGCCCTCGGAATTGTTCTAATTTTCTCATTTCACCCCACTTTATGGTGCCCCTGTCTGTGAGTAGACTTTGTGTATAGGTTTTCTCTCTCTCTCTCTCTCTCTCTCTCTCTCTCTCTCTCTCTCTCTCTCTCTCTCTCTCTCTCTCTCTCTCTGTGTGTGTTTGTGTATGTTCTCTCTCTCTTTCTGTATAGGTTGTCTCTGTCTCTGTGTGTCTGTAGGTAAGTGCTCTCACACTTCTGTGCCAGACTGAATTACATTTTACCTGACCACTGACCTCTAAAAGAGCATTTCACATCATAACATTGCTGACTACAGTATATTTTTACAATGGTTTTGTTAACCATTGTAAACAAGGTGATGTTTTCAGGGTTTTGCATGATTGGTGTTACATAGTTCACTAGTTTTAGACTAAAACTCCTTAGTGCTGCTTTAACCAATATCATTGTCAGGCAATCCCTTTAATCTGAAAGCATCGGGAGAGATTACAGTGTAAAGAGATTGCAATGTCGTATCTGGACAGTGTTCACTAAGATTGATTGGATGCAGTGCTCTCCCTTACCCATTTCCAATGTTTTCTATCCATCCTTATTATCATGGAAAGCAAGCCCCTTTTCTAAAGACTTGCTGTATTGTATTGCCTGTCTTTCATTAATGACCTGTAATTAACTAATTTCATGGCAGGGAAGAGTTAGGTATCAACGCTATTGTTTGTCACAGCATCAGCGCTCAACAGCTGAAAAGGCCTGATCAATTACAGCTCTTTTAATGGGGGCAGTGGGCAGCTTAATTAAAAAGCCCGCTGCAGTCAGGGGCAGAAACAACCATTTGTCTACGAAGTAAAAATAAAGGGCCGCCAACAGTCAGGGCTGGCTTGGCATACAATTGTCTAAAATCTTACTATGAGATGGGTTGTCATCAATTCAGAGAGCAAAATGATGGTGGGAGATAGACTTAAATTACTTGCAATCTCCCTTGAGACATGCAATAATCATTAGTTTCCAACCTGCCATGCAGCATATGTATTAGCAAGCAAATATTAGGCTATATACAATATGTGTCAACTTAAAACATAGTTTTTTTACTAAAGGAAAATGCTAAAGAAGCATGTTAGGGTGGTTCTGAAAAACACACCACTGATTGTTCACCATACATACCAGCTGGAGTGAAAGTGAGCTATATAATAATATAATAATTTACTCAACAAAGTCTCTAGACAAAAGGTATTCTAAAAAGGGGTGGGGGATACAAAATATGGATATTTGTATACAGTAACCACATGTGTACATAAGGGTATATTGTCTAATAAAATGCAGCATATCACAAAAGAGTAAGCAAGCAAGGCAGTGAATAACTTGAGGAGAATTTAATTACTTTAAGCAAATACACGGGGGGGGGTTGCCGTTCAACTCATTCATGGGCTGTAATGAGTTTCTAGGCATGCATTACAAAGCTATTTATCAAAGCAAAGAAAGTTGGGGTGGCAGCAGTAGTTTGTTACTGTCATCTTGCCAGCAGGGCCAAAGATTTATCATTTCATTCCTTTCTTTTTTTCTTTCTCTCTCTCTCTCTTTTTCTCTCTCTCTCTCTCCACCTCCCTCTCTCTCTCTCTCTTCCTCTTTGTGAGTGAGCAAGCACACATGACTGGCCTTCAAGGCATTTAGATTTTTCTGCAGCTAATTTAAACCTTTACAAATGATTGCTGGGCCAAAGCCTTTTTTGTTCAATCTGTAGGGACCTGCATCACGTATGCAGCCAACGTGTGCCAACAAGCCCCAAGATAGAAATGGGCCCAAAAAGACAAGAGACATCAGGGCTCAAAGCCTCTGCCCGAGTTCTTTTTTCTGGTCCAAGAACAGGTGCTGGTTAAAGAGGGTCTAATTTGGTGCCTTTCTTGTCACTTTGAGAAGAAACTTTTCTTCAAAAAAAAAAAAAAAAGTCTGATGTAACCACTGATTCAACTTTGCCCCAGCCATCAGAATTCTGTGCACTTGATTAAACAGAGAGCTTGCAGTACTTTCTGCATGAACCCAGGGGTCGGGGACCCCAGGAAACTTTTAACATTTGGCCCAAAACACCAGAACAATTCCAGCAACTGCACAGTGAGCACCGCAGCCTGCATTAGATATTCAATAAATCATCCCTGCCTTCCCTAGGCTGTTTAATGCAAGATAAACAACGCTGAGGCAAGAGGGCAAGGACTATCAGGGTCAGCCTTGTCCAATAGTGCAGTGATATTTACACATTTAGACATGGCAAATGCTGCATAACATTTCACACCATTTTTACTGGGGTTAATCATAGTCCTACAAACAGAACAGACAACAAAATTCAATATTTAATACTTCAGTTGGTTGACTTGAGTATGAGGACATTGACCTTGAAGAAACAAATCCAGATGTTATTTCCTCTTTTGTTTACCATGCTTTTTTGGCTTGAAAGTAGTTTTATAGAGATCAACGTGATGGTTAAATTATGACTTCTGTCAAGTTTTGTGCAAATAAATGGACAGATTGAGACAAATATAACCAACACCAATTGTGTTGTTCTTATCTGGACATAGAAATGTGTTAAAAACAACACAAGTGTTTTTGTTTTAAGAATGTATGGTTGCACTTTACTTGACAGTATCAACATAAGACTCATATCGACGCTGTCATGAATGTGTCATAAACAAGTCATAAACGTTTATGACATAACGCTTTGGTTATTAAGTGACATTCGGTTTTTGTCATAACAAGTTAGGATTAGGGTTAGGTTTAGGGTTAGGGTTCATGTGTCATGACAGTGTCATGTCACTCTTATGTCGATACTATATCGATAGCTACTTCCCATTTACTTCTGTCAAAAACATGCGAGATCTGTGTTGTACTTAATTACAAGATGGCGCCAACCCGCAAACGACTTACGGTATTGTCTGTATACTGTCCTTTTTAATAAACTATCTGCGCATTTACAAAGTTGTCAATGCCTCGTTACAGTATACAGTATGTTAAGACCCTCATTAATAAATGTTTTAAAGTTTTACCTTTTTACCATGAGAGATGCCCAATCGGTACCAGTGTTAGCATTTTGGAAGCATCAGCTAAAAACAGGCTAGTTTAGAATGCATCGGATTAGCATTTTTTTTGCTCGTCAACGAACGTTCAAACTCGTTATCATGCTAAGAATATCCAAAATCCATTTTGCACCGGATTTCCCCTTTAAAGGGCATATGAGCACACAGGTAGATAGAAAAACGGAGTGTCTATCCGTACCCCTGGTACGAATAGCCTTGGTCACACAACTGGGCTATTCACACCCTGTTACATAACAACAAAAAAATGTTGCTCGTGTGCCCAAAAAACATGGCCGACATTTGTTTTTTCGTCAGCAGAAAGTGAAGAATTCTGAACGGTTTCAGCACTAATATCTGTTCAAATTAAAGTTGAGATGGAAAAGTTGTGTTTTATTTTCATAATCTTTGTTCAGTGAACACATACAACCATCAGTTTGTTAGCTAACAGAAATTTCGTGAATATGACGTTCAGGCCCATAAACAATAAGTTTACCTGCAAACCTCAACTTCTTGTTCAAGCAGATAGTGCAGTGGTCACAGGCAAAGGCTGGCATGCAGGAGACTGGGGTTCAATTCCTGTGTGATTTGTTTTGGCGGAGTGAGTGTGCATGTGTACCAACGTCTCTGGAGAGAAGGCGCGCAATTTGAAGAAATCGGTTCTCAAACGGAAGTTTTGATTGCAACAATTAGCTAGTTCATGCACCAGGGTGTAAATAGCATGCAGTACTATAAATACCTGGGTACAAATAGCATCCACTTCTAACTGTACATTGATGCAAAACAGCATACCTTATTCAGAGTGTCTATTACACAGCTGAGCTATTCACACTCTGTTATGTAACAACAAAAAAAACATGTTGCTTGTTTTTTTTTTTTTTATATATTATTACATTGTGTGATCAATATGCCAGATTAAATGCACAGGGGTGCAAATAGCATACACTGATATTTGTACCAGACGAGGTACTAATAGAATACATTGCTGTGTGCACCGGGGTACGAATAGCATACATTGATATTTCTACCAGACGAGGTACTAATAGAACACATTGCTGTGTGCACCGGGGTACGAATAGCATACATTGATATTTGTACCAGACGGGGTACTAATAGGACACATTGCTGTGTGCACCGGGGTACGAATAGAATTCACTTCTTATTGCACCAGGGTACGAATAGCATACACTGCTAATTGTACCAGGGGTGCAAATAGCCTTACCCATAGAAAAAACAAAGAACCTGTAAAACAATTCTCAGAAATCTATCAAAGGCCAACATGATATTTTTCCAAAAAAAAAAAGACAAATGACAGTAAAGTCATTGCATGTAAGTGTATAGTTGAATGATCTACAGATCTACACTCCCCTTGGTCAAAATGTGATCCCCAGTATTTTGTTATGTAATCTATCTAATCTCTCAATTATCAAAATTCTATTTTACAAAAAATATGCATGCAAAACAAAACAGGTCACACCCCTCTGTAGTAGAAGTTTGTTTGCTTTGCTTTCACTTGTTTTATAGGGGGGCCCTAGAGTAACATATAGTCATGGTCTCAGTGCTCACCAACTTCATTCATAACATCATTCCCATCAGACAAAGCAGCAGACAATCGTGAACCAAATTAGAGAAGTGGGGGGGGGGGGGCAATGTGCTAGATGATGCCTACACATCCTCAAGCATCTGGAGCTGACCAGAGAGGAGCAGGTCTTATCCCCACTCTCCTCCACCAGCCTTCTGCACACAATGTCTGAAATGGTCAGGGAGAGAGGAGAGGAACATGAGCCATGAGTTCTCGAGATATTCACAGAAAACTGTGAACTGTGAACACTTCGCTAGCCCAACAGTCTGGGTTCCCCTATAGTTGCAAAGATTTGTATTTATATATATATATGTCATAAATATTCCTCATGGCTTGAACGCTTCTTCCTGGACATGGTACATATGGATTTGTTTTCAAGCCGAAGCACAATTGCAATAAAGCAATTCGTGATTCTCCACCATCTCTGATCTATCTATATCTGTTTGTCCATGAGACTATATCTTCAGAGATGTTTATTTGTTAAGCCTGGTAAAACAGTTTTTTTTTTTGTAAAGGCTGACAAAAGACAATTTGTTCCTGTGGGTGCTGTTAAAATGCCCTGTTCAGCTACAGTAATTACCATCTACAGTGTTGACCTCTTCCTACACAAAAACATTAAGTCTGGAAGAACGACAAAAACATATTCATATTCTGAAGTTTTGTACATAGCTCAGATACACAGAGACAGACAGATAGACAAACACACAGACACAGACATGGAAACACACACACACATACACACACAAATGTATTTTCCTGATACAGCCTGCTGTACAGCAACTGAAAGGCAAATGAAAGAATGCCATTTTAGATTAAGATATATTATGAGACTAGGCAATAGTTTCCGTCATCATTGGCATGCACTTTGGCTTCTGTGCTATTGGTTAGATTACCGAGTATTTCTCTCAAATTAGAAATCAACACACATTTTGATTGATAATGGTTTGCATACCCTGAAGGTTGTTTGTGCAATTTGATCAGGAGTAGGCATACGTGGTAATTTGTCCAAGTTCTTTTTTGTTAAATGTTTACCTTGTCCTGGTTGTCCAGGTGTGGAACACCAGAGTGTTGGGAGTTTGATTGCAGGGGATCCTTGCCAGCATTGGAGGCAGGCATGGAGATTGGTCAGGCAGCTCTCCCTTCATCCTGTCAAATACATAATATAAGATTTTCCACATAAATCAATCATAATGGAGTGCTTAGTTCCAGTGTGGTAGTTTAACTGTGGGTGGTATACAATATCAAAAAAGTCTGCTGAGATATTGCAGTACTAAAACAAGTGGCATCTTTCCCTGCTGTAAGAGCAGTGCTATATTTTGCACATTTCTTTAGATTAAAACATATTAACTTTGCAGACTTAACCCTCCACAATAAGACTAAGCTGGATGGAGAAATCTGTCTGAAACAATATCCATATTCTAGCCCTCAGTTGTGAATGGCAGCCTTAACCCTTGTGCTTTAAAGCATCCAGTATCTCACTACCACAGACACCTCTCACATGCACACCTCATGCTCACGTAAGACAGAAACGAGGCTCCTCAATGAATAGCTGATTATACTTACCTGTCCGCACACACCACCACTCTAACACTTGCTAATATGGTTTTGATCAAACCATAGTTATGGGCTTAGCTTGACTTCAAACGACCCTGAGGGGAGAAGGCGAGAGCAGGGATTAACGAAAGTAGAATAAAGGAGACTAAATTATTTAGTGTACATGGGAATTTATAGAAATACTCTAGTAATGGCATTTGCTAGCAGATTTGTCTTTGAAAGTCTGGCCTTATATTACCCATTTGAACACCTGAGAACAATATCCTTCTTTCGTCATATTTCTAAACACTTCAATTCCTTAATTTTTTACTTTTATACCACCCATTTTTTACTTTTATACCACTATTCGATTTAGAAGATTTCACATAGATCTTAATGGAAGTTAACACAGGCAATAGTGTAATTTATACACCAGACATCAGTATCAGTCTAATACTAATCACTCTGGATTTAAAATGACCACACTGTGTTACTAAAGCTTTTGACTGGACCATGTGGGCAAACTTGCATTAACCTTTCAGGACATTTTCAAATCTTGCAGTACATGATCCCTGTGGAAGTCAGATTTAAGAAATTGATTTAACTTCACTTGTTGTTGCTAGCAAAGCTCCCACTTCCAGAGGGTCAGTCAACGAAATATAATTATTTTTCAATCTATATTGCATTATTTACCAGGTCACGGGGATGATATACCCTCAATACGCAAAATAACAATGTGTGTGCAGAGCATGAGATGGTATCAGCGTCTATGAAGAAGACTGTGGAGGCATTAGCATTTCTTCTCACTGAATCGTGACCTCTCTGGCCCCTGGGTGAATCTGCCAGTGCCTGTGAAGCCACGGAGCTACCAGCTGCATTACTTGGCACACCGAGCGGATGTCCAGTGCCTGCCCATCTGGAAACTTGCAGGAATGATGAGAGGCTGTCATACCAGCACACAAGGTGAAAAGAAGCCCTGGGTATTTCATGATTAGGACATAGAGGAGGCCGACACTGACAGGGAGAGAAAGGCACTCAGAAAAGAACAGAGAGAGAGAGAAGGAGGGAGGAAAAGTCTCAGTATTATTATTATATTTTACAGCCGGGCTTCCTATCAAGGGTGGGTTTCAATTCCATGGCCTTGCTTCCCCATTCATTACTGGTCAAGGTCTTCATTATCATGGAAGACAATGACTGTTTCATCTGTATTACAACCCAAGTCCTGTGTCCAAGTGTTGGAAGTGGCGCCTGTCAAAGATCAATCTTTTTGGCTCAAGCCATAGTGCGTAGGCTGTCAATCATCAATCATGTGGGACAGGGGTGTTGTCATCACATAAAGTCAGCGGTTGTCACATGGCTGTGGGAGCGCAGCTAGTTCATCCATTTAGAGTAATTGGTGAGAAGGTATCTCTATGACATAAGCCGGAGGCCGGAGTGTTAAAGTGAAACATGGCTGAGTCTAACCTCATTAAGGAAATGGCCTAGATGGGAGGAGAGAGGAAGAAACTTGAGGTGAGGGGAGAAACTTGTGACAGAGGAGGCATGACAGCCCTTGGAAGTCTGGCTTTGCACATTTCAGCAGCTGAAGAGGAAGAGTGTTGCCCTATGACTGAAATTCATAGGTTCAGAAAGATGGCACCTCTGATTTTTTTAAGTGAGAGTAGCGTTATTTATGAAACATAGCCTGAAACACATGATGTAATGAAATGTCTGCTTCTGCTGGGCGGTTACCAGGCACTCACTACATCACTACATTCTATGCAGATCTTATTGGTGTTAGACTGAGATGACAGCAGTGATGGATAATCAGCGCTTTTGCAATTGAAATAGCACAATGCGGTATATTCTCATGCAACCTACAGTAGATTTTAAGCTTCAGGTGCCATAGCAATATTTATATAATTTCATCTACAGCTTCTTTCACCTGTATTCCAAGGAATCTGTCTTAGTTTCGCGATTGTATTTTCATGTTTCTCTGTCCCTTTTACAGTTACCTGTAGCCTGCTGGGTGAACCCAGACAAACCTGTTAGCAAATTTGAATTTGCTCTGTAGGTCGGTCTGGAAAAAAATCCCATTGATGCCCGTCTGAATCACCAAAAACACAGGATTCAATCACAATCGCTTATCCGGCATGGGGCGGGCCTTATATGATGACGGATGGAGCAGTGCATTCAACACAACCAATGGCTCTGTACTGAGCAGTGCATTTAACACAACCAATGGCTCTGTACTGATGGTGGCAGGTTTAAACAGATATGGACGTGCATTTCCTTTGGAATTGATGGGATCATTGAAATTCAAGTTTGCTAGCAGGATTGTCTGGGTTCACCCAGGCTAAGTTAAGTGAGTTTCTTGTTGAATTGCTTTTCAATTGTTTTCATTGCACCGTTCTTACTGTAAAATGTTTCTCTGTGACCATTTGTGGTTCAGTAATTAAAGGCCCATAACATATTTCCTGTCAGGCAGTTTGGTGAGTTTGCCATTACGGCTTACTTAGATATGCTGAAATTGAAAGTGCAGTGATACGACTAAAAGTGCTATAGTGTCTGTCAGTGGGGAAAAAAATAGACCAACAATGCAGTTCTGAAGTCACAATAGAGAGATATTTGTTTCGCCTGTGTATTTTTTTCTGTTTTGTTTATTGTTTGTTTGTTTAATTCTATTCTGAATGGATTTCCTGACATTTTTAATTACCATAATTTAAATTCAAAAGCATATATTGAAAACATTTGATGACATCTTGGTAAGATTACACAGGTCAATGCAACTGAGCAGTTTGTTAAGATGGTGATCTTTTTATACAATAGACATTTTTTTCTCTTAGTGACTGTCTGTTTGCATAAGTGATCAATTTACACCTGCCAGAGTGTATGAAATAACCAATAACAATATGCTTTTGCCAGCCTCAAATCAATACGCCACCCTTTCACCTGCCTTTTGCACTGGACGGGAGGTAGAAATAAAACACATACCGGTACACACAGCAGCCCCACGTTAAAACCCAGAAAAAAGGTGCTACTTATAAATAACACAGAGAGTTGACCCCGGCATTGGTTACATCTGACCTTTCAAGAGGCTTCCTCTCTCTAAGTCACGTTGAACAAGCACACGGCTCTTGATCCACATGGTAATGCGTGTGTAAAAGGCCACGGCTTTCCACTGCGCTTCAGCTTTTGCAACACATTTTAGTGTCCTCTTCTTAATTCAAGACTACAGCACGCAACAGAGTTGGCATTTACCCAGTGGATTGTTTGAAACCTTTGCAGTGATATTTTCCATGCATGTCTGAAATGAAGACCATGACCTGTGGTGGTGGTAATGTGAATTTAAACAAAGGGAGAGAGCGATGGGCTGAATTTCAAAAACCCACCAGGAAGTGAACACACCGGCCACTGTCAGCTGGCCATGAACGTGAAAAGCTGCACAATGCATCACTGTGAGTGTGTGTGTGTGTGTGTGTGTGTAATTGCATGGCCATGTTAACAACCACAAATACTGTTTTATAATGAGAGGCATATTAAAAAGCCTGGGCAAGTGCTGTGGTGCCCACAGTGTGTGTGTGTGTGTGTGTGTGTGTGTGTGCGTAAAGAGCAGAGGAAAATGGGGAGTCACCAATTTAGAACAAATATTTATTTCAGCCATTTGCATTGATTTACTTATGCATTAGTTTGATTTGGGGGAAATCATCCCAAGAAACATCCCTGGATACAGTTGCTAAGGCACTGGTCAACATCTCACTCTGCCTCCCTCTCCATCTCTCTATTCTCCAGTACAAAATGTCACCCAAATGCAACATTGTTGAATATATCATAATCATTTATTATTTGACTGTTCCTGAAAAATGAAAACAACAAAACATATCAACATCAATATACTTGGTTGGTGATACTTTTTCTGTGGCACACATTTTATTGCAAAGAGATGCCATTCATTATGAAAAGCCGCCATAAAAAATCCTACTGTAGCTCTTACACATCCCCTCACACATACACAATAAAAGCTCTTGGTTGCCTGTATAATTTTAATGCTTCTATGTGATCTGTGAGGAATATTCAGTGGCTTTGCATAGTGCACTGACAGAAATCTAATGGTCATCTAAAAAACAAAGTATGCCATGACATACCTGTAACATTATCTGATGTGCTTATTCATGTCACTAATAAGGTTACTGAATATACACAATCAAATATAAATCCTCAAATGCTTCCCAAATACTGCATGGTAAGTCATGCAAACACCCAAAATATGTGTACATAACCACTTCAAAACTACCCATATTGTTTCCCAGAGAGGCTGCAATTATGACATCTTAAATATCCAATATTTAACACATGTGTCGGGTTCTATCTAAATGTAATTTCTCACAGACAAGTGATGGAGACTATTATGAACTAAATAAAAAATCTGGCTAATTGAACCATTACATCAATCCCCTGAGCTTAAGAAGTAGATTTAGCCATTAGAGCACTAACATCAGATGCACTGCTATCCTTTCTGATGCTGTTTTCCAAAACCTGTGATATTGTGATTTAAGTAAACACCACCTTTCCAGAGGTAATGGAGCATAACGGGTTTTTTTCCCTCTGGGTGTGCAATATCTTCTGTACTGTGCCTCTGAGAAATGTAGTCATCCTCAAGCCTCACAACGAAAAGGGTATTAGTGCAATGCTGTCTTCATTTTCACCAGCCCCTTTCAAATGTGTTCAGTTGAGTTTCATATAGATGTTGATTAAATGTTTTTCTTATCTCTTAGCAGCAGCTACTGTCATATATAGTATTACTAACAGTATGTTATCTCACTACTTCTAAAACTGAGTTTAAGCATAGTATACTTGACTATTAATGAACTTTGAGGAAATATTTGATTGTTTTCACCTACTGCTAGGGTGAGGGTGGCTATGTCTCTGAGAGTACTGTATGTGAGCCTGTCCTTCTCTTGTGTCTGCGTGTCTGCTTTCTTTGCCATTCTAAAGTGGGGAGAAGGAACTCAGCCATGCGTAGTATTGGCTCATCAGGCGCAAGCAGCTCTTATGTCACAAACTGCTTTTCAAAATGGACACATTTATACATACTGTTATGATCCTTGAAAAATCCCATTACTCCACAGGAAGGTCAGTGCAGCGGAGAGACACTAGAGAGATGGCTTCCATTAGGATGTGTACCTTAGGGGGTCCACATCACCACAGCCCAATTCAAACTGCTGAGCCCATTTTACCACAGTATCTGAGGCTTCTAGTGTTCGCTAAATCATAATTCCTAAAGCAAGCACTTTAAAAAAAGTGAAAACACATTAAAGTTATAGTTCATAACGAAACATATTTTGTATTAGTACCATGCTGAGACCCAAATAACCAATGCAAAGAACCTTTTGCTTTTATGAATCATATCATAGATATTTTCTGACGGCTTACAGCCACAATTCTTGACTTTAATCATTTATTTATTCATCTATTTCATGTTGAAATGAGAATCAGTAATAAACAGTTATTTTAATAATTCATACACAAGAAAATACACTGTTTTGGGGCCACAAACTGTGCTTTTTTTATTCTCCTGAAGCTGCTTGCCAACCACTGCAGCCGGCTACTGTGGAGACAGCGTAGCTTTTGGCTGTGAACCAGAACCACCATCAGTCACTCTCCCTGCAGGGCCCCACACAGGATCCATTAAGCCGGGGATACGATGGAAGAACCATTACAGGGCAGCACATAGGCAGCTACACACATATCCATGGGACTCTCTCACAAGGCTGAATTGAAAGGCAGTACGCCTCTCTGGTTGACCCCAGTTGACCAGGGGAATTATGACTGGATCATCTGGTAGATTGACATTGACAGTGGACACAGATTTGTCAGTTTGACCACTGCTGGTCGTCAGCTGTTGGTTGAAATTGCATTGAAAAGAGTGATTTTGAACATGTTACGCAGGTACAGTAGCGTACTCCCTTTTAAATAAAAATGTCATGAGGTATCCAAGTATTGCCATGATATCTCTCTGAACCGTCATTCACAAATATTCACTCATATTCACCAATACAAGAAAATGTATTCAGAAAAGTATCTCAATGACGAAACAAAAAGAATATCTGCCATGCCATACGGTTAACAAACTAGAGATGGCAGCTGTCTTCTCTCTGATAAAATACTGCACACTCTCTCAATCTCTTTTCATGGACGGAATAAAATAAGGTGATCTATGGCATTGCATTTTTCATCAGTTTTCTCGAGCGGAGATTGTGACTCTGACTGGAATGAGTTTGCACAATGAAAGTTGTGAATTCGCTCTGTGTGCTACATGCTGTTCGAACAGAGCTCTTCCATGGTGAAGGTCAGTTGACCCAGACAGTATATTCTGAGCCACTTGAAAGTGTATCACTTTTTAAAAAAGGAAAAGAAAAGGAAAAAAGGAGGTGTTAAGACTAATGATACAATTTTTTTGTGCAATGGGCTTGAGGTCAATTTGTGCCCGTGGGTTAAAGTAATCAAAATTTGAAAATAAGGGCACAAAAGTGTGGTGTGCCTGGTCTATCTTAAAGAGTCTGGGACAGAGTAATGATAGGTCACCTTCAAGTCTTCCTCGCTGCTACTATTTATTCAGTCTCAAGAGACTTCCCTAAGCTATCTGGAGATCTCTGGGAACAGGAGAGGACTTTGTCCTGTACTGATTTAAAACACTGTTTTTTTTTTTTGCTGTTATGCTAAATTACATGCTATTAGCAAGTATTTTACTCTGGAAGAATGTTTACCTTTCAAAAATCTGGCTGTAGAAATATTAACTTTCTCCTTGGCCCAGAACACTTAATTTCATGGGGAAAGTTCTAAGGACTGCAAAGTAACTTGATAAGCGGTGGAAAATTGCCCCATTATCATCCTGAAATAAGAAAGGAATTGATTTAATCAACCCAGCAACTGTGGTTTGCCCTGAAATGTCAAGGCAAGGGGCTATTTCATGAAAAGCCTTTGTCACAGTAAATTGAAGAACAAAGTTGAGTCTGAAAGAAACATACAATACACGTAGTGCCACAAAGACTCAACACAGCAGAGTGAATCCAACCGAATTTCTGATAAATTAGAAGCAAAGAAGGGGCAGATAATCTTCTATTGCTCACATTCTCTCCACAATAAATCAAATTACCAGGACTGACAAAAGCATTATTTAACAGGAAGAGGAAGTTGTGTAATATAAAATTACATGGTCCTTTGAGCAGCACCCAGTAGTTAATTAAAGGTCATCTAGGTTTACATTGCATTAACGCAGATTATATGAGGCAATTGAGGGCCTGACAGAAGCGGCCCGTGACATAGAGCAGGTGGTTGTGATGGGCGTAAAATGCTACAGGCACCGCACAAGGTTTTTGTTTGTTGTTGTTCAGAAGTGAGTCTGGGGGGAGCTGTAATGCAGCTGTAGCATCAGTGCTTCTTCATATAGGGACCCAGTGCCCAAGGGGACCCAGGGTCGAGTACAGCCTGAGGTCATTTCTCTCTCTCTCTCATTTGCTTCCTGTTTACGCTGTTTCCACGCTGTGGAAAGTTAAAGGATTAGCCCTTGTGTAGGCCTACTAGCTAAGTGCAGGCACACTCTAGAGAGCTATCTCTTTAAGAGGAACTTTATGTTAAGTGTGTAATTGGGGAACCTGTTTAATGTTACACTTGCCTTTAGAATTCTAGGAGTAAAACGACAAGCAGTTAAAACCGGTGTCCGAGATTTAATTCTGTAAACATATAACTATTAACAGTTTAATAGTACAACATAAAATATAACACACTCATAGTGAGGCCTGAGTGGTGCTGAAGCACCTGTCCCATTGTCTATAGTGTCCTTTTTGCAGGTCAGTTTTTAGTCTATTGCCATTTCTACAATCTGTTAATTAAGCTCATAGTATCAATCTTCAAACAAAAGTATATTGTAACTATGCCCAACAGCTGTGGTTGAGTTCCAACTGCAAGTTCCTCAAGTTCCTTTTCCACTGCACATCAGTTTAACATGCAGTCGAGGAGCCTACAAAACAGCTGCCATATCTCTCTGACCTGACTGCCACTGTCACTGCCAAGTAGAGATATTGTGTCCCAGGCAGGTGAAAGTTTGTTGATATTTGCACACAACAGCCAATCAAATTACACCCCTCCTTTACGAGCTGGCCAAGTGACAGAATGTCTAAGCAATCATCTATGATTTGCTATGTGGAGGTCCAGAAGGTTGGTGAGTTACATTGTGGCTAGCACCTTCATAAACAAACAGGCTGCTATGTGTATGTCAGCCAAGTTTCTGTCATATCAACAATAAGAGGTATGTAGTAGCGGTAACACTTTACTTCACGGGTGAGTTCATAGCACATTCATAGCAGCTGTCATAAACTGCACATAAAGCATTCATGACTGTTTCATGAGACATGACTCAACATTCGTACCAAACCTTGAATGAATGTGGAAGACAGAATGATGAGAACTAAGTAAACTAGGCTACATTCAGCTGACCAGTATTTGTGTAACCTGGATACCATTAATTCATTTAATCTCTCCAGCCTTTGTAAATATTTCATGAATATCTTATGAAGTCTTCATCGAATGTCACTTTACTAACTTGTGATGTATTCGTAATCACTGAGTTTAACACTGGGAGGTAAACTAGCCTACTGGTTGGACATTCCCAGAGGCAAAAGATGAGAAATCATCTGCAAAGGTTACATCATAAAACAAATATATTTTTATGAAACAAAAATGATTTGCTTGACCATGTTCTGTCTTTTTGGCACTGGAGTAGCCCATTGACTCAGATGTGATGTGATCAGGTAAGAGGTTTGGAACAAAAACGGCAATTCTGCTTTGCGATTGTTGGACTTTTATTTTGACAAGTTGTCGTTGTTCTGTCTTCCACATTCATGAAAGGTTTGGTATGACTGTTGAGTCATGTCTAATGAAACAGTCATGAATGCTTTATGTACAGTTTATGACAGCTGCTATGAATGTGTTATGAACTCACCCGTCAAGTAAAGTGTTACCGTAGTAGCTTGTTAGTCAGTCCCATCAAGTTAAATAATATGAGAAAGTATTTTCTCATAACCTCATGAGCGATGAGGTTATGAGAAAATACTATATACTCTCAGATGACTTGCAAACCAATCTGAAATGATCATTTGACAATACTCTCGTATTACAAAACTTAATGAGTGTCACATTAAAGGAGAATTCCGGTGTGATTTTGACCTAAAGTGTTTTGAAACATGATACCGAGTGTGAACGTATGTCTCATAGCCCATCTCGGCTTGTCCCCTGCACTCCGAAATCAGCCGCTAGTTAGCCGATGCTACCAACAAGGCGGTCAATTGTGGTGCCACGGCATCGGCATAGCCATGCAAATAAATCACAGTTTTACACCATTTACGAGGCTCAATGTATCTCCACACTTCATTGGTAGACTTCCGAGGGCCCTGACATTTAAAACGAGACATTGAGAACTTTGAAAAAGCACTGGTAGTTTACTTACAAGACGATTTATACAGACAGTATCTTCACGAAGTTTAGCGTTTGCAGCCATCTTGAATTTAGTCACGATAAGTCGAGCGACGAGTAAGAATGAACAGGTATGATAAGGGATCAGATTCCAAAAATAATTAGGTGGAAATGCATGGATTACAGTTTCTTCCAGTAGCAGCAACTGGAATCCATGCATTTCCACGGATATTATAGCATCGGCTAACTAGCGCCAGATTTCGGAGTGCAGGGGACAAGCCGAGATGGGCTATGAGACATACGTTCACACTCGGTATCATGTTTCAAAACACTTTAGGTCAAAATCACACCGGAATTCTCCTTTAACATATTTGAAAACCGCATTTTGATCGGCATGTACTCAAAAGCATCTTTGCTTGTTGATCTTTCCCTCAAATTACAACAACTTTGCATTATTCTCATAGTCTCAGATCAAGTCAACTGTAACGGTTATCCCTAATCACGCTTGCATCATGAGCTCAAAAGTCATATTTAAGACATTTAGATCCATGATAGAGATTGTCTGAAAGTTTTCCGAGATAGCTGAAGAAGTGTGTGTGTGTGTGTGTGTGTGTGTGTGTGTGTGTGTGTGTGTGTGTGTGTGTGAGCGAGTGTTTGTCACTGTCTGTGTAAAGTGTGGCAACTATGTGGGAGAGAAGAGCCTTAAATGAGCCATGAAGCGCTGCGTGGGAGCCCGACGATGATGGATTTCACAACACACACTGACAACGCTGCTGAACCTCCTGAGCGCCTCTAGCATTTGTCAGGCAACTGCCTCACTCTGGAGGACTTACACTGGACTTTTTATCTGGATGAATATGTTATTTGTTATGACTACTAACATGGACATATGTCATGTATTGAAATGTATTGTAAGAAATTGAAATATTTACTTCAATGTCATAGATTTTACTGTTCAGATTTCATGTGTGAGTGAGTGCTATAGATTGAATAATTTTCGACTGTGCAGCTGTTTCTTTCAAAAGTTCAAAATATATTTCCCTCTAATGTTAAATCTCTTCTCAGTGTGTCTGTGTCTGTGCATATGGTGGTGTTCAGCACATCAGCACTTCTTAAAGGTGCTAAAGAGTCTTTAGTTTAAAACATTTAAAATTACCCAGATATATCAACAGTATATATATAAATGTTTTCACATAATTTCAAAAAAGCCTGAAATTATCATGCAAACCAGTGTCAGCCAGGTTCTCCTGTAATATCACTTTGTACCCCATGTGGCTTCAATGCGCAAGTCAATGGAAAAGTGGCGTGTGGCTGTTCAAGACCACTTGAAGCCTGCAGAACCCCACATAGCACCTTTTAGCCCTTTTGTTACGACCCCCTGTGCCCCTTCAGGCCTGACATGGCCATTGCATGGGCAATTCAGCCCTTGCCCAATTAGCTAATCATACACACCTGGTGAAGGTGTGTGGGTATTTAAGGGGTTGTTCTCTCTCTTGATTAGGGGTGGGCACCTTTCTGTTAGGCACATTCTGTTGCAGGCACCTCTGGGTTATCTCTCTCCCACTGGCACCTTCTTTCTATCTTGGAACATCATACTGACTTTGGCATACACGTACCCACATGAACACACTTGCATACATGCTTTTACTTTCCCCTAGACATCTTTTGGTAATGGTTATTTATTGCTTTTGGTTACTTTTAAATAATTACTTTATTGGTTAAAGTTATCTCTGTTGTCCCAACTTCCTCTTTATGTTGCGGCTTAGAGCCGGGTCGTAACACTTTATACTGTTAGCATCGCTGCTTGGAACGCCGCTGACCTGGGTTCAAAACCCTTCTGCTGCAAGTCTCTGTAAGTTGCCTTGGATAACAGCTAAATGTCTGCTAAATACCTGACTTTATTATACTGACTGAAATCAGAGGAAGAGCAAAGCTTATAATTTGAAAAAGGATGACTAAAGTTGGTGGGGGAAACCAGAAAATATTCTTTTGGGCAGGATATTCAGGTGGAGGTCATCATTTCTTCCCATTTAAAGAATAAAAAAAAATATTAACCCGTATTAACCTGTCACTGAGGTCTCTAGTTTTGCGAGATCATTGCTTTGATAGCCAGTCCATAGCAGAACTTTTCTTACATCATTCAAGTTATATAGCACTCAGTTATATAACTCTGTCCGTAAGTCACACAAGGGATTCCAATGTCCAAGAGGCACTTAGATTGAGAAGCTGAGTACTTTAATTAGAAAGCAATGCAATGCTTGAATTAATCTTGATTTGGCATGTTTGCTTTTAATTTTAGGGTCTTTATTAGTTTTTAGGGCCTTCCTCACAGTGTACATTCTGAACATTTGCCTTATGAAGCTGCCTTGATTGAAGTCCTGCCAATGCTAATCCCTTAATAATGAGCGAGTATCTGCCCTGAACGTCTCTTTATTTGGCATTTGTCTGTGAACCTCAGCTATTTGACAATCACAACCACGCTGTTCTCTCTGTTATCAGAGTCAGATTAACACTTTAATCATATCTTAAGCACTTCATCATCCTGCTGAGCTACATTTCAAACAAATGCTCTTCCTTCTTGCCATGGCCTCTTGTGAACTCACTCTCCCTTTTTCTCAACCGGTTTTAGTCACTGCAGTCATCGGTGTCCTGTTACTGAACATCCGTCTCATCGTGTTCCCATTGCAACCAGCACTCTAGAAGCATACAGATGCTTGCCGTTCCACCGTATACACATGGCTGGATCTCGCCCAAATGCGTATGAAAATGGGATATCTGACCACATGGCAGCTGCTGGGTTTTGAGAATGCCTCTTCTTGCAGTTTAAAGTGTGTATGGTCATCTCATGAGAGATGCACAGCCTTGACAATCAGGTTGAACTCCCATAATCACGCTAGCTCTAGAAACATGTATGGCGAGCCTAACGACCATACAGTATGTGTAAAGGGAATACTCCCAGATTCCTCAAGGGACAGAGGAATCGTGTAAGAATATCTAGAATGTTTCAACCTCATCAAAATCTCAACACCAGGGTCTTTCATCGCTTAATTTAATTCTCGTGTGCAATTTCTCACATGCAATTATGCATATCATTAATTTGGCCACAAGAGGATGGCACTCGCTGTAAAAGTCAGCTATTAAGTATCGTGTTGCACATTTAATACAGAGCTTCAGTACATTCCAGTGGAGTAATGCAGAGGGCAATAAGGGGTCAGCATGCATGCTATTCACAGTGTTGTTTCCTATTAAAATACGCATTTATATCACTTAAATGTGGGGATATTTCTAAAGCCAATTTGAAGGAAAATTCAACACTTGTTCAGAATTAATTTTGCTCGAGGTTTTCAGATTTTGGGGGTTTTGATTAGTTTGTCAAAGTTAAAGATGGGCTTGATGTTTATTTGTTTATGTTTATATTTAAATTTTACACACCACTCAACTCAACCCACCCTTCAGTATTCCCAGAGAAACTCCACAGAGGGTTTTGTACCCTTCAGTATTCCTAGAGAAACTCCACACAGGGTTTTGACCCTTCAGTATTCCCAGAGAAACTCCACATGATAGAGTTTTGTTTTCGTTGCGGGGACAGGCTGCCACCACTTTGTTTCCAGCTTTCAGAACCAGGACTGCCTACAGTGATGTGCATTTATTGTTCAGTGTGTTTTTTTTTATATTTATATACTTATATTACTTTTTTTGCTGTAAGTGCATGTTGTGTGTGATGTCTGTATATGCTACTGAGACCTTGAATTTCCCATTGGGGGATCAATAAAGTATCTATCTATCTATCTATCTATCTATCTAGACTGGGTTTTTTAACAGTGTACTCACGGGATGGGCAGCTAGTGGATCGTGAGGAGATGTTCGCTGAATGTGACCAAAAAAAAATGGGCTTGAAAGTGCATACAATCACTGACTGCGCCTTTAAATTAGCAGAGAGCACACGCTATGGCTTACAGCTGATAATACTGCAATATCTTTCCCAAGTGCCCACGGAGATGGCGAGAGATCACTCCTCTAACATGGCTACATGCAGATCTGGACACCCCACTCGACCATTTGGAGGAGTCTGCGGCTGAGCGCTGACCCGTGAATCTTCAGTGTCGTGACAGATTCTGCTGGCAGAGGTATTCTGGTAACTAGTAATTAAGCCGCCATTGAGGGTTTTGAGTGCATACTTATATTAATGGTCACCCCTGTCCACCTGTTCCCACTAAGCTAATTACAGCATCTTTGAGCCTCCGGTTTTAATGAGGAGAGCAGCGTTCACCTCAGCATCTCACCTCACTCTCGGCCGTAAATAACTAACACCTACAGGGGTAGGGTGCAAGGGGCAGGAAGAGAGGTGGTGGGGAGGCATATCTGATGGCTTGATGCCTACAGTTTCTAAAGTGTTAGAACTCACCATGAGCTGGCCGTGTAGAACATTTAGAGGGGAAGGAAAGTGGAGGTTTAGAAGTAAGCAATTACTGTCCTGAGAGATTGGATCAGATAATAGATGTGAAGAATATGTCTGCTTTTCCCCTCTTCATTGAATGTGAAAATAAATAAATAAAAAAATAAATAGTTTGCTATGTAATTTAAAGTGTGGGTGGATGTGCTAAGATGTATTGAGTGGGTATCTCAGGCTAGCACTGAAAAGTGATTGGTCTTCAACAACACACTAACAACAGGAGCACAGAGTGAGAGACTCTTTCATGGACACTTAACGAAGAGCAAAGGGGCTTCTTCTTTGTTATCTCAAAATGATATCAGAGGACGTAGAATCAATTTTTAATCTCAAGTAAGTTTCCCCAAGTAACCATTTTGCTTAGTGTGACATGTAGGCAAGTAGAGGGAGGTTATTTCCCAGTCTTCATCAAGAGAACCTGAGGAGACACCAGAAGATTGGAGTTTCAACAAATGGTGTATTCACTGCTTGCAACAAAACCAAGAGAAAAATAGAAGTTTTAACAGGAAGGTAGATTTCGAATAACAAGAAAATGCAGGTAACATAAATGCAGTATATATTATGTAACTTTTAATAAATATTCAGTTATAATATCAGTGAAGTGGACTTATTTAGCATCTAAGTTAACTCTGGCAAAGATAAACAGCAGCATTAAGGGGGGAATTAACAGTCCGCCATCACAATGTTTAAGTCACCGCGACCTGCAGGGTAATATCTTCAGTGAAATATCAGCTTTCAGTGTTTTTGATCTGTTAACATCATCTCATAAAAGAACTGGAATCTAATGAGTGTTCATTTATATTGTGTGTTGTAAACATATATAGTTACAATCATGATGGAGGTAGCCATTAACAACCTATGAGAGAAAACTATTACGAGAAGTCAAAGCGCTCATCATAACCCACAACCAGCAAGCAAGTGATTTATGTCCTTATAAAGGTCGTCTAGCACTCCCTGTCTCCTTAATTTCATTTGCCCATGTCTGCAAGTGGCAATCGACAGTTCAAGTCAATACACACAGAGTCTGAGCTAAATAAATGTGACAGTGTGGCTATCCGTGTGTACACGTACTGACCTTTCCATTGTAAACGCTATTACATGCTAACATCATGATAAGTTGTTCAGACAAGTCATCCAACAGCCAGGAAGTCCAACAAAGAGTGTAATTTTCCCTCAAGCTGAGCAGGAAATAATAACACTATGCCGCTATGACTCAAACTCAGAATCAGGGATAACAACGTAAGCAGAGGCATGTAAAGCACACTATACCCTGACCGGCAATGTGACATTTTCTTACTACCATGTGACAGCTTGGTGAGAGAGAGACAGAAACAATGTATTATTTAGAACAACAGAATTAGCATAGCCCTGCTTGTTAGCATAGCCCTGCTTGTTACTAAGCTGGAAGGAGATGCAGAGGGGTGGGAACCTTACCGACCCTCACAACTCCTCATCACCATCAAGCAGAGGAGCAACTCTGTCTGACACTGTCAGTGGAGAGAATGTGACAAAAGTGCAGCATTACCAGTTCATATTTAGGGAGCCTCATTTCTCAGTCAAACAAACATGGTGCAGCAATTTTATTGATCATGAAAATATCACAGGATTCTGCTGATTCTACACAGGAGCTCTTGACATAAAGTAAACATTATGCTTCAAACATTTTCCGTTGTTATGAATGTTTCAAGCATGATTAGGGACTATAACATATCACATACCTAAAACTACCACTACAAAGGAAACATCAAATGCAGCCACAGAGAGTGGAATTCTGTTCCGTGAAGGGTTCAGTGATGCTCTGCGCCGAGGGGATGTGAACAGCTCAATCAGGCTGACTGGTGAGGTGGAGCTGTGTGGGAGAGAGAGGAGAGCTGAACGTGCAGGTGGGGTGGCGGTGGAGGAGGCGGGGGTGGGGGTGGGTGGTCTGACTGCTCAGCTTCCTGCAGCTGGTGGAGGATAAACTCACAGCAGCCATTTAGCAACCCTGAACTCCTGCCCGGGCTATTTACTCACTGCCACAGAAGAAGACAACCTCCGAAAAAAAACAAAAACAAAAACCACAACAAATCCAGCCATTAATATCCCAAACACCCAGGTGTCC